>NC_052954.1:31739008-32379008 GCF_013358895.1 Oreochromis aureus | reverse complement strand
AAAACTTTATTAGGATATTTTATTTTGGGTTATTACAACCACAGAGGACAAGGGACCGAAAAGAAAAAAACAAAGTATTGATTGTGAGAAAGTTAACAGAAGGACAGAGGGAGAAAAAAGACTTTAAAAAAAAGAAGGAAAAAGCAGAGAGACCACAGCATGATCTCCATGAGTCTGTATCGGTACTTTGACTTTCTCCTGCAGAACAAAACATGCAGTTCGATATATTTGTGATGCTAAACTGCCTGCAGAATGTCATGTGACAGCTGGGATAAGCGCCAGTCAACAACACCAAGAAGAGATGGAATTTCATATAAAGACATCTTAAACTCAAATATTAATCATCTAAAGAGCTCTTGCAACATTTGTATTTTGTATGATTGCAGTCATTTATTTATATAAATATCATGTTTAGTTTTTGTTTTATCTTTTACATTTTTTTAAAGGACACTTTAAGTGTCGCATAACAGTCACAGTAACATTTGAATTTCCTCTGATCCAGTCAGTTATGGGTGTAATGTATTATTAATAATATTCTTGTTAAATGTTGACATGGTTGTGCTTAGGTTGTGGTTTTTAAAGGTTCAAAAAAGTTTTTAGTCTTTTGTAAGTTGGTTAAACTTCTTTGAAGCTGAATTGGTCAAATAATAAAATATCATGAAAAAAATTAGTTTTTTATCTTTTTTATATAGCTTTTTTTTAATGACCAACAGGCCATCATTTGGCTAGTTTCATAAAGATGTCAGCCAGCATAAAAATTTACAAGAAGATGACTAATCTATTGGTGTGGTCAGTGACCTCAGGAAAACCTACGTTGATGCATTTATGGTGTCAGTTGATAGGCTGACTGTACTTTAAGACTTTAAACCATCAACCCGTTACAGAACCATATAGAAGTGTCTTGTGTCTTTTCAAGACCATAGTCATGTAGGGTGTTTTATGTAATTAATAAAACTTCGAATCTCTAAATTTAACTGGAAGCCAATGAAGGGTCAGAATCAGCATACTTTATTGATCCCTAAGGAAATTATCTGGGTTAAAGTTGCTCCAAGAAGAAATTCTAAAACAGTGACATATTGTATTTAAACAATACAATATGTTAAAGATTTAAAAAATGTAAGAAATAGCACTAATATATACAAAACACTTAACCATAAATATAAATAATTAATACAGGTGATTATAAGTAAATATCAAGAATATTGATAAGAATATTACAGAGTAGAAAAGAGCGTGTGTAAAAAGGATGTAACTGTTGCAGTGTTTACAGGTGGAGGAGTTGTACAGGGAGATGGCCACAGGCAGGAATAATTTCCTGTGTCGTTCAGTGGTGATTTTCCGTAATCTCAGTCTCTCACTGAGCGTGCTCCTGTGGCTAGCCAGCATGTCATGGAGTGGGTGGGGGGGTATAGTCCAACATTGTCTTTGTCTTGGACAACATCCACCGCTCTGACACCACCTTAAGACAGTCCAACTCCATCCCCACAACATTATTGGCGTTGTGGATCAGTTAATTTAGTCTGTTGGCATCTGCAACCCTCAACCTGCTGCCGCAGCATGCAACAGCATAGAGGATTGCACTGGTTTGGATGAGACTTTCCAGGGTCTTCATGACGGAGGAGGTCAGTGCCACAGGCCAGTAATCCTGGGGGCCACTGTTAAGTGGCGTCTTTGGTACAGGGACGAGGCTTGATGTCTTCCACAGCACTGGGACCCTCTGTAGACTGAGACTCAACATGAACAGTTTATGAAAGACTCCACAAGCTGGGGGGGCACAGGCCTCGAGAATGCGGGGACTCACTCTGTCTGGTCCAGAAGACTTGCTCACCTCCAACAAGCTCAGTCACAAACCTGTAGTAGACAGTTCAAGAAAGTAATTATTAATCTACACCAGGCGTGTCCAAAGTCCGGCCATTTTTAATTGGCCCTCAAGTAATTTTGTAAATAGAATAGAAAATGGCCCGCACTTCAACTTTTGCTTGAGTGTATTGCACTTATTAGTTTTAACACCAGGGGGAGCTGCTGTTGATCAAGGCAGTTGCTCCACCAAAAAGGACAATCACAGAAGAAATTTACCCCCAAATTACCAAACATGGCAGAACCAAAGAAGCGAAAGGTAGAAAGTGAGTGCAGAAAATTTCAGACACGGTGGGAGAGTGAATATTTCTTTAAAGAATTCAAGGGGACGTGTGTCTGTTTGATCTGCACTGAAACTGTGGCAGTTATGAAAGAGTATAATGTACGACGTCATTATGAAACCAAACATCAGGTCTATGCATCCTACACTGGTGCTGAGCGAGAGCAGAAATTAAAGCAAAGGGTAGCTCTCCTGCGGGGTCAGCAACAGTATTTTTTTCGTGCTCAAATTGTCCAGGAAAAGGCTCCAATAGCAGCTATGAGGTCGTTTGACTCATCGCAAGGGCAAGCCTTTTTCAGATGGAGACCTCATAAAACACGGCCTCGTTAAAGTCACCAAAATAATGTGCCCGGAAAAAGTGCAGGACTTCAACAACGTCAGCATGTCCAGAAATCCAGTTGTGCCACGCACTGAAGACTGTCAGCCAACATTAAACTGCAGCTGTCTGATAAAGCTGTGCTTTTGATTTTTACTCCATCGCATGCGATCCGAGCACCGATGCCACAGACGCCGCACAGCTGCTAATTGTTTTGCGGGGAGTGGACGAGAGCATGAGCGCTTTAGGTGAGTAAAAAATATATTCCACAGTACCGGTGTGTTACGACCCGTCTAGGGCCAGGCCATAACATGAGCGAGGCACTCGCTTCCCCCCCCCCCCAAGACCCAAGCAGCCACAGGAAACAAGTCCGTTCGTTAAAGTGTGATTTATTTACATTAATCTGCAGGTACACATGCTTCAAATATCAATAATGCGCATCAATTCTGTCACTACCCTGCTTTTGCGCACCACTTTCTTATATGCGTTTTTCTTGTTAACACACAGAGTACACACCGCTGTGCACAGCGCACGCACATGCAAAGTCAGCTGATCTCATCTGATGCAGATCTGCTCCTTGCACTCTAAAAAGTGTATTTCAGCTGTAGTTGAAGTTACGTAAAGTTCGGAGTTAGTTTCATTAAGATTTCTGCTTTAGTGGAGCCAGTCTACATTTGTGGAGTATATCAACTTGTTATTACGTGTTGTTCCCTCAGTACACATGTAACCTGCTATTCTCATTAGAGTCAACCTGCATCAATCAGGTTTCTCGTGACGCAGTGCGTCTGATGTCATGACGTCTCCGCCTTCTCCAGAATTTTCTTGCCAACTTAGCGACTTTGTCGCTATATTTAGCGAGTTTTCAGACCCCCTAGCGACTTTTTTTCTTTTTTTCTATAAAAAGTCGCTAAAAAAAGACGTGAAAGCGCGTATCGCTTTTACTCTCAACAAGCAGCGGGTGCTGTAACGCAGTCAGTTCTTCTTTTAATCTTTTACTCTTCTGCTGTTTTGTGGATCACAAGGTTTAAAACTACTTATAAACACACACAAACACAAAGTAACTCCACCAGAGTGCCTATTTCGGGTCACTTTTGCCGGTCCAAGCCCGGGTAAAGGAGCAGGGTTGGAATTGTGACATTAAAAAACAATAATTGCTAAAAGAAATTTAATTTGTAGTTCTAAATAAACTCTAAATGCATTTAGGACGTTTTTACTCACTTTATGTCTCTTCCACGATGTTATTCTCTCTCCAACAACATAGGTTACAATTATATTAGCGTGACCAATTATGCAAATTAGGTGATGACGTCATTTAGCGACTTCTAGCGACTTTTAGGACAGCCAATAGCGATTTTCCTTACTGAGGAGTTGGCAACACTGCCTGCGGTTGAGACCACCATTTTGAGAGGCACTTGGCTGCAGGCAGGACCTCGTGAACAATTTGGTCAATAAGGTAACGAAGATATTACTTTTTCCATAGTCCTTGAAGGTAAGTCAAATGTAGAACACATATTTTAATATATTAGATATAAAAATATTCCAACTGTATTGTTTGTTAAGTGTTTAGTAAACTGACCTGACCAAACCGCTATCATTCAGCCCTGCTAACAGCGAAATGTCAGACCTGTTGGTAGTTTGTGCTTGGACATGTAGGTTAAGTTAGTAGTTTGCCGGCGGTACTCTCTTGTTTTAATATCGTAACGCTAGCTTAAAGTTGTGTATTCATGCAGTGTGTCGGTGTTGGCTTACTGTTAGTTATTCATTAGCATTAGCACATTATGGCGGCAAGCTGGGCCGCGGTTCTCTTCAGACTACGTTACTTCGGGCGCGCGCATTTATACACGAGTGGTTGTTCGCAGTATGCCTGTCGGCGCGAATAGTTCATGCGGTCACGGCCACGGGTGATGTAGGAGGTAAAGTTTAGCTGTGGTGGCTCCAGGAAGCATGCATTTACTGCCGCTTGCATTGCTTTCAATGTACATGACGTTAAGAAGGCGAGGAGAAAGGGTGCGTGCAGCGCTCGTACACGCACGGATCAGCCGTGTGAGAGGGAGATGGTGTGCGGCAGAAAATCAAAATTAGAAATCATAGAAGAAAGTATTACGCTATTGAACACAGAAAATACAGCCATCAGATTTCTTGTAGTCCTAGCACACTTCTGGTCTGTGTCTGAATACATATATAAGTACATAGATGCAGATGAACACTGTAAACATGATGAAAGATCGACAGACTAACTCGAACATATCTTTAATCTTTAGGACTTTGGGTAGCGCTTCCTTTCCTTCCTGTCAACCTCTCCAGAGGGGTGTCTGCTGATGGCAGAAAGATTACATCACCTCTGGTTGGAACCCTGGACAGTGCCACAACCTTTGGCTTGGTGTCCAATGTGATGCCCCATCGCCACCTTCTGACCTAACTTCTTCTCAGCTCTGTGACTACTTCAAGAGGGGCATTCCTGTGTGGAGGCGTGCCAGGCAGGTCGTTTTACCTGTGAACTTGCATGCACTTTCACTTCATCAACAACAAAGGTATGCAAGTTCAAATTAGTAATGTCTCATTTAAACTTAATTCAGTTTTACACTGAACAGGAATCGGCTTTATATATAAAACAATTGCAAAAAAAAAAAAAAAAATGTACCTATGGGCATTTGGGTTTTGTTTTTAAACTTTTGTTTTGAACTTATCCCTTTAAAATCTAATTAGAGAGGGCTGGCTACATTTGATGAATACATTTTGTGTTTAAATGATTCGCTTTGTGTTGGGCAATGTGGCAAAAGCTGAGATGAGATCTAGTCTCATATCACCATATTGATATATTGTAATATTGCCCAACTCTCCCTCTGTGTTTTTCTCAAATTATTTATATACACCCAGTAAAGCGTGTCTCTTTGTTTCTCCAGTGCTATGCTTCATGTGGAGATGCAAGGACTGTGGGACAACATTAACAAAAAGATCTGAATTGCTCAAACACTACAAACTGATTCATAGGCATTACGGACGAGGCCACTCATATCCATGCACTTATTTAAATTGTGCATGTAGGTTCAAGGCTTGGAACGCCCTACTGAGCCATCTATCAAGAAATCACCCTGCCCAACAAGCAGTCTCCAAAGCTGCGTCCACATTCACTTGCCATATTTGTGGCCATAATCAACTCTCCACAGAAAGAGAATATTTTCAACATATCTATCAGCATCTTAAAAATAAGGAGACTGTAACATGTGCGTTCCAAAACTGTGAATATAAAACCAATGTCTATGAGAACTTCAAAAGTCATAAATACAGAAAACACTCTGGTACAGTGAACACATTTAAGCCTGGAATAAGTTCTGTTGATGAATCTTCTGCCAGTGTTGCCAGTGATATTTCAGATGTGGAAATTATAGAGAGTGATGTAAATTTAAATTCTGCTTTTGACAATGGGTATTCTGAAAACTTAGAGAAGGATATTGAGCTTAAAATTGCTTCAGTGCTCCTTAAGTTGGAACACATCTTTCTTGTGTCTAATGCAGCTGTAGATGAGCTTTTGCAGGAGTTAAACTATTTGATTGGTTCTGTTTCTGTGGCGATTACCCAAAAGACTATTAGCCAAATATTACAAGACAGTGGATGCCAATTTGACCAGTCAGTTGTTGAAAAGCTAGCCAGTGTACTCTGTGAGACAAACCCTGTAAAAAAAGCAATTGAGATAACGGTCCACTTTCCAGTCCTTGGAGACGAAAAGCATACTATAAGAGCCACTTTAAAGTAGTGGAACCAGTGGAATATATACTTGACCGAAAAAATAACAAGTCATTCCAATATATTTCAATTTTAAAGTCTTTGCAGCATATTCTTGACTGCCAGACAATCTTGGATCAGGCTGTTAATTTGAATACTGTAGATAATCAGCCTCAAAAACTTCTGTGCACTACAAAACTATCTTCGATGGTGACTTCTTCCATGAAAATGGACTGTTGTCCAAGCAGGAAAGCATTTCATTGATATTATACATTGATGAATTCGAAATATGTAATCCCCTTGGTACATCACGGAGGAAGCATAAAATTTGTGGATTGTACTGGGTTTTGGGTAATTTGCCACCAGGCTGTAATTCTGCTTTAACCTCAATCTATTTGGCTGCTTTAATCAAAAGTAATGATCTGAAGTGCTATGGGTATGAGAAAGTGTTAAAACCTGTAATTAATGATCTTGTAATTTTGGAACAGAGTGGGATATTTCTGTCAAAGTTGGGCAGAACAGTAAAAGGCACTGTTCAGTGTGTTGTTGCCGACAACCTTGGTGCACACAGTATTGCTGGATTCTTTGAAAATTTCTCAGGGACATACGTATGTAGATTTTGCACTGCAGAAACATCAGAGTTCCAGACTATTGAAGTCAGAAGTGAAGTCTTTACTTTAAGAACAAAAGACATTCATGCAGATCATTTACGAATTATTGAGGAAAACAAATTGCCCAGTTATTATGGTGTGAAATCAAAGTGTATTTTGTCAAAGCACCTCTCACATTTTGATGTTACCACTGGGTTTCCACCTGATGTTGTACATGATCTTTTGAGGAATTGTTCCTTTTGAACTTGCGCTTTGCCTCAATTTGTTAATCAAAAAAAGTATTTCACATTATGTACATTGAATGAAGCAATATCATCTTTCAACTTTAAGTGGGCTGACAAAACAAATCGACCTCATCCTGTGGCTCTCAGTTTTGCATCCAAAAAGTGTAGGAGGGAATGCACACGAGAACTGGAGTCTTACCAGATTTTTGCCTTTGTTCGTTGGGCAGAGTGTACCGTGTGAGGAGCCTGCTTGGCACATCTTAACAGACTTGAAGGACATTGTTGATCTTGTTGTCAGTCCTGTTCATACTGAGGACTCCATTGCATATCTTGGTTTTAAGATCTCCGAGCACAGAATCAAGTTTCAAGAGGTTTTCCCAGATGTTAATCTTAAACCAAAGCACCACTACTTGGAACATTATCCATACTTGATCCGTAAGTTTGGGCCACTGGTTGCACTATGGACTATGCGATTCGAAGCAAAGCATAGTTTTTTTAAAAGAGTTGCAAGGAACATCAGATGCTTCAAAAATGTACTTCTTTCCCTTTCACAGAGACATCAGTATCAGATTGCATATCATTTGCATGCAATTAGCTTTGCCAAACCCCCACTGGAAGTAACAGATGTTTCCACTGTTCACATTGATGTTCTTAACAAGGACATCTCAAATGCACTGAGACAGAAGTCTCCAGATATGGACAATGTGTGCTTGGCTAAAAGTGTAGCATATAATGGACTAATCTACAAGTGTGGGATGATCTTGATCCACGGCTCACTGGGAGGACTGCCAGAGTTTGGTGAAATCATCCAAATGGTGATACTGCAGGACAAACTAATCTTCATTCTGAAAAAGCTTAGCGGATGGTATATGGAACACTACAGAGCTTATGATCTCAAAACATCACCAAGCAAAGAAGTGGAACTTGTTGAGCCACAAGAACTGCATGATACCTACCCACTGGCAGACTACAAAATTAGAGGATGCGTCTTGTCACCTTGAAAAGATATGTCCATGTTTAAAGGGTGAGGCCTCAAAATATGATAAAGTATTTTCTTAAGTGGGAAAACAAAACCCAGACCCATACAATACTAATGTGTTCTCAGAACATATTTATTTTATACTGCAAGCCAAAGTGGTGTGATGATGTCATTGGCAATTCATCAGTTATGTCATTTTTTTTAATGCAGGTTGCTGGATTCCAGTCAGTGAATGCTAATCCTATGCTCTCCCCCCTTCTGCTTCTCTTCTCTTTTTCTTCTTTCCTCTCCTTGTTGTCTCCTATATTCTCCTCACCTCTCTCCTTCTCTCTTCTCTTCAATGTCTCCCATATTCTCGCCATCTCTTCTCCTCCCTCTCCTCTTCGGTTTGCCTTCTCTCCTCGCTGCCTCAGCTGATCTCCACCTCTCCTCTTCATTTTCTCTCCCTTTCCTCCTCTCTTTGCCTTCTCTCTTTTCCTCTAGTTTGACATTAAATTCTCCTAATTGGAAATGTCAGTGGTTTACATGTTGATCCTCACTAACTGTGCTTGTGCTTTGTTCTCAGACCACCATGGCTGGTTCAACACCTGCAAGACTGAAGGTGATTTTAGGAGAGAACAACATTGAAAAGCTGACTCTTCCAAATGGCATCCCAGAGTCACTTGAAGACCTTCTCAGCACGATAAAGACTACCTTTGGGTTAAAAGGTAACTTCAGACTGCAATACATTGACCAAGACTTTGGCAACGACTTCTTCAATCTGAATTCTACCACCGAACTTCGGAATTTGGGGACAATCAAAGTGATCCACCAGCAAACAAATCCACCTTTGATCAGTGCCGATCAGTCCACTTCATCTCTGTCTCTTTCATTTGAGTCTGATGACGGTATTTCGGTGGCATCAAATGACACAATTATCCTCTCATCCCTGAATCTATGTCATCTCGAACACAACAGTGGCCAGAAGACTTTGCAATTCCCCAATTTTCATATGACACAGAGCTACAGCTAGAGAGGGGGAATACTGAGTACCGTGTGAGCCAAAAAATGTTGACTTTAAGCACCCGAATGCTGTCTGATATCCTGAAAAGAGTTGCAGAAGAAATTTACCGTTACAAGGCCTATCCAGAGGATGCACATTTCTGCGCAGCTGCAGAGGCTCTTATCAAAAAGCACCCATGTTTGAAAGAACCTGGATCATTCAATGGCTGCTACGGTTGGAAACAACGACTGAAGTACAAAATGGCAAACTACAGGACCCAGCTGAAATTACAGGGGTGTCCAGAGCTGTGTGTAAACTCACTGAAATCTAAAGCTACTACAGATGCTTTCCTGCTAAAAATTGAAGAAGCCAAAACGTTCTGAAGCTAACTTTTATCCATCCTTTCCTACTGGTGAGACTCTGGACAGCATGGAAAAAAAGTGAGACTAGAACTTCTGACAGAGATCGGGATAAGGGACAATGAAAGGGTCATCGAGACAAAATGGCTAACACGCGTTTGCCTACAGACGACATGAGGTGGTAAACCAAGAACCAAGCATTCAGGAACTGAAGGACAGATGGCCTGCACTCTTCACACAGAAAGAGGTAAGAATGGAACTGAAGTGATCAAGTCTGTATGCTTCAGGATTTATTGCAGTTAACTTTCATGAATCGGTCATAACTTGATGTGGTTGAGATTTTATAACACTGAACTTAATGAAAGAATTTACATTTTGAATTTCCATACATGTTATACTTTTTGGGATATAGACATTTTGGCATACAATCAGTTTCAGCATTTTGTTCCATAATACAATATCTACTGTCATTTGTGTTTTGTTTTTAGATAAATACAGAGTTCCAGAGGCTCATGGCTGTTCCTCTTGAGTGGAAGTTCATGGCCCAGTTAGACATGCACTCAAGTCAGCTGATCAAAGTCATACGTGCCAAAGGAGGAGCAACACGCCAAAAGGTTGCGAACATCATGGACACATTGGACCAGGTAAATCTGTACCATCAAACAAGATACTTCAGTAACTAAGAGGGCTGTCAAAATATATCTGAATCCTTCATAAAGACAGTATGGGCAGGCCAATGCTAATCATGGCTTTCATATGCATGAATGTTTTTAGCGACTCAAAAATACACCACTGAACTCATCCCCTTTTCTTTCTGTAATGAATCTCTGGGCTTGTGAATTACTGTTTTTAAATAAAGTACATGTAAGTTAAGCAATAAGAGTAAGGATGTCTGTCTTATGAAATTTAGAGTTTAAAATTAATCAACATTTGTTGTTCTAGACTGTGGACATTAATCATCGGAGGAATGTGTGCTGAAAGCCCTCACCATCTTCCTGGGAGAAGATGCAGATGGCCTGATCAAGGAATACCTTGTAAGTTTCAACAGTTTGTCAGCACATCTTGTCAAAGGGACACAAAAAAAGTTAACTGTTAGAACAAACATAACACGTGAACCATAGTTGGATTGCTGACATGTATTTATTATCATGACCATATTGGACATTATGTAATTCCCAGCAACAACACATTACATATTGGATTGACTTTGTTTTAAGTAAGAAGGGCTTACTTGATTATTTAAGTTCAAAGGAATAGTTTGACATGTTGGGAAATCTTATCTTTCTTGCTTACAATTTGATTAGAGTCAGATTGATACACCTCTCTCTGCTGTTTCTGGTGTGTGATGACACCCAGCCAAGAAATAGCCCAGCACATAACACATATTGGTACATCACCCAAACACTTAATCACTGTAAGAAGTGAGGCTAATGATGATTTGTGTTTGTGTCTTGTACCCCTCTGTAGGACTGTGGAGCAGATGATGTTCAGAGGGACCTGGAGGTCATCATGGCAGTGTATGTGATTCGGAAGGAGGGGGAGGGACTGCAGGAGCCACCTGAAGACATTGGCATTGTCATTGAGGGTGTGGAAGTGTTGCATGAACTAACTTCGGTTGCCTCAGCTTGTGCCCTGCTTCTAGGTTTGATCTATGCACTCAACCTAGCTTATCCAAAACCCTTTCGCTTCACTTTTGAAGTGCTCCAAAAAATCTTCATGCAGCTTGATCAGCACAAGATGTCCCCCAAAGTCCAAAATCTGTATATCAAACTTCAAAGCTCCCAGTAATGGCACAGAACAATGACCAACAAATGGCCTTGTGCCATAATGCGAAGGAACAACTGTGTTTGGACATATAGCATGTAAAATATGTAGTCTCTTTTGGATGTTGGGCCTTTTTTATGCTCCAAGAGACCTCAAACCACAATTTAATGTGCTTTTATACATACTTTGTATGGTATTTTTATTTATTTTTAATTTTTTTCAGACATATTTGCCTTCGTTTCAAGGGAAAGGTTGCATTTCAGGTTTGATGTGCTCAGTTATACAACAAACTGTTGTGACATTCTAAAACTCTAAAGGAGTGTTTATATTTTTTCGTCCCCATTGGTCAGCTACACTGTTCAGATATTTATTCATTGGCTATAGCTGAAGAGAAGTTTCTGTATACTCTTGGGGCACTTTTTCATAGTTGACACTATATGTGTTGAGATTGATATTTGTGTAATACTGTGTTGCACTTTACACTTTGATGACAACTTTGTGGTCCTACTAAGCTGCTACTTGCATTTTGTGCATATGTGTTTTAAAAAGGACAAATGTGTAATGTGTTTGACCAAAAGCTGTGTTGGTTGCCATAAAGGTAATACTTTATTACATTTATACAATAAAGTATTTTAAAAAAAAAAACATTGGATTTTGAATTTTTGAAAAATATTTTCAGCCAACTTAAAATTTTGATTTAAGCTTTATTAAACTAAAATTTCATTTTAGAGTCACTACAAAAAATAATTTACACTAAACCACATTATTAGGTTAGCAAAGAGCAATATTTTACTTTTGGGTTATGCAAATTATTGGGTTGGAAAAACTGAAAACTTTAAGTTGAAATGTCTTAATTTTAAGTTGGATTAATGCAAAATGTTTATTTGACAACAATTAATTTATTAAGTACATGTAACTTAAATCAGTTGTGTTAATCTAATGTATTAACTTCATTTCAAAGAACTTAATTAAATTAGGTGTTACCAATTGAAATAATTCAATTAAGTTGGTTCAACTATTTTCTTTTTTCAGTGTGATCAAGTGACATTTGTCCGGATTTTTGGCACGAGTGGCGATCAGCACCGCGGCTGGATGGCCCGATTTACATACCCAGCGCAGCTGATAGTCACCAGAATAATTTACTAAAATTATTTGCACTCCTGTTATTAAGTCCAGTTCAGTCTGTTAATGTTGATAACGGTTTCAAACGAACGTTAATAGGTGTGCTGCTAAGCCTAAGAACTTAAATAACAAGCTCGAAATGTCCCCGTCCCATTTTCCCCTTTATTGTTTTTTCTCTGTGCTGTAAATCTTCTGTCTAAGAAGAAATCTGCTGCTGTTCTGAGAATGAGCTACCAAAGCTTTTTCTGAAGAAATCAATAAAGATCCATTTATGGAAAGCTGTGATGAAGGCAGTTTTGTCTTTAATTATATTCAACAATATAACATATTTGACCATTTTTAAGTGATTTTTCTAACTTTAATACGCTACAGTTAAGGTTATATACCTAATTTCTAGTAAGTGGCCCAGCCCCTCCTATATTTTTATGTATGTGGCCCTCAGTGAAAAAAGTTTGGACACCCCTGATCTACACAATAACTGTCAACTATAGAGTTTTTTGAAGAAACAGTAACAATAAAATAAAAATAGTTTTATTTACCTGCATGGCTCAAGTTTTACCAGCTCTGATAGAGTTAAAATATCTAGCTTGTGCTTTTGTTTGTCTAAAGCAGCAAAAACAGCCTCTTGATTCTTTAGTAGATGAGAAACCATATCCAGCACTGAATTCCACTATGTGGAAACATCCTGTATGAGTGCCTCTTTCTATTGTCGCACTCTTGTTTGCTCCTGATCCACCTATCTATTCCTGGACCCAGTGCAGGTGGTGGGAGACAGAAGGACTCTGGTCAAAGTAACATCTCTGATGGACAGTCTCCCACCCCATGCATGTAAATGTTGCTGAACTGCAGAGCTCCTTCAGTGACAGACTGCTGCATCCTAGATGCATGAAGGAGCATTTCCGCAGGTCCTTCCTCCCTGCAGCTGTCAGACTGTACAATCAGAACTGCTCCCAACAACCATAGATGTTAACATCTGTGCTGTAACTTGCACTATTTATCAACCGATTCACACTATAGCCAGGGGTTGCCTCTTATCTGTATTTAATTTAATTTAATTTAATTTAATAACGGTACAGTACTCTGTTTTTGGTAATCACTGTCCTTGATGTAAATATGTAAAAATTGTGTATTTTTCTTTTCTGTGTCCTGTGTACTGTTTGTTTGTATATGTGTCTTTCTTGCTGCTGTTACATCCAAACTTCCCCTTGTGGGACAATTAAAAGATTATTCTATTCTATTCTAGTTCCTCCATATTAGCAAGGCTGTCTCTAAAGCATCTAATTTTGCTTGATTTGAAAGCTGTTGAATTTTACTTGAAATAGTCTTTCTTCTACCACTGATAGTGGTCCACAGTCCAGAGCAATCCATTTTGCGAGAGGATTTGTAAGTTTGTCTGATGTTGATTTACTAATTTTGGTCCTGAAAAGTGTATATACACACACACACACACACACACACACACACACACACACACACACACACACACACACACACACACACACACACACACACACACACACACACACACACACAGTCTAGTTTGTAATTCAGCCTCATAAGGGAGTTTCCTCATAGCTTTTCTAATCTTCAAGTAGAAAAATGAAGTGAAAAGCTAATATTGTCTTTACTTACCTCAGGACTGCTCCCAGCTTAACTTGTCAGTAAACTCTGTAATATGTTTTTCAAAGAGCTTGAAAGGGGAAGTTCATTGCCTTCTTTACACCCCATTTCGTCACATTATGCAATTCACAGTCACGTATTTCAAATTCAAAGGCAGCCACAGCATGAAAATCAACCAGCTAGCATTCCTCTCTGTTCCAACATGTCAGGAAACAGTGATTCAACTGTGACAAGGTTTTACTTTATGAAAGCATCTAACTGGTTTAATACGAACAACTAAATATGTAACATCAATCAATCACTAAAAAAAGTGCAGAAGCTTTTTCTCTATCAACAACAGCAAGATACAAGAAGAAATTTCAGTGTCTGTGAAGACTGAAAGATGAACCTGTTTGTCTTCTTTATTATATTTTTAGTCTTCCTGACAAACTGCTGTGTATAAAGTTCTTGTAGCCACAGCACTTTACCCCAAAAATAGATTAGAAACTCTCTAAGCTACATCCTTCCTTTTCTCTGCTTCTTATCTCGCACACACTGACACATGTTGGAGAGATGAATGTGCAACAAATACATTTAGCTATTAGTGGCTGCTTTGGGTGTCTGATAACCTCAATCATTAATGTTCTGTGTTTTTAAAGTTTCAACCTGAGAGAGAAATAAGCTCCCTGCAGTAAAATTACAATAACTTGTCTTTCCAACTGTGCTGTTTCTTAAACCCAACAAAGTGGCCACATGAAACTAAAAGGAAAAGTAAGCAATTTATCTATGATACTTCTGATTTAAGCTTTTTTTGTTCTTTAAATTGTTAACGACCAAATTAGTAGTTCATATTAAACGCATAAAAACATTCATTTTAATCCATTTTTTCTTGTAATCTATCTTCCCATTAATGTTTTATACCAGTGAATTGAGTACTTGTTTCAGATGGTTGATAACATCAGTTTAACAGTCTTTACCTCTATCTATCTGCCACAAGGGGCAGTACCCTCCATGGAGAAGGAGGCTAGAGGGCAAGATCAAAGTAGCACGGAGGGAGGTTAGCCAACTAACGGAGTTGCAGAAAGGCGCGACAAAGGTGCATAAGAAATACAGCAAGCTGTCCATACCTGAGGCCTTGGAAACTGCCAAGTGATCGATGTAGCGGTTCCGAATGACAGCAACATCAGGAAGAAGGAACACGAGAAGCTGGAGAAATACCAAGGGCTCAGAGAAGAGCTCGAGAGGATGTGGAGGGTGAAGGTAACGGTGGTCCCCGTGGTAATCGGAGCACTAGGTGCGGTGACTCCCAAGCTAGGCGAGTGGCTCCAGCAGATCCCGGGAACAACATCGGAGATCTCTGTCCAGAAGAGCGCAGTCCTGGGAACAGCTAAGATACTGCACAGGACCCTCAAGCTCCCAGGCCTCTGGTAGAGGACCCGAGCTTGAAGGATAAACCGCCCGCAGGGGCGAGATGGGTGTTTATATACATACACACACACACACACACACACACACACACACACACACAGTATTTTAAGAGTATTTTAGAGTACACAATGTTCCCTCTAAGCTGCGCACGTGCGCAGATGCGCACTGCTGGCACGGTATATATATATATATATATATATATATATAGATAGAGGTAAAGACTGTTAAACTCTGATGTTATCAACCATCTGAAACAAGTTAGTTGGCTAACCTCCCTCCGTGCTACTTTGATCTTGCCCTCTAGCCTCCTTCTCCATGGAGGGTACTGCCCCTTGTGGCAGATAGATAGAGGTAAAGACTGTTAAACTGATGTTATCAACCATCTGAAACAAGTACTCAATTCACTGGTATAAAACATTAATGGGAAGATAGATTACAAGAAAAAATGGATTAAAATGAATGTTTTTATGCGTTTAATATGAACTACTAATTTGGTCGTTAACAATTTAAAGAACAAAAAAAGCTTAAATCAGAAGTATCATAGATAAATTGCTTACTTTTCCTTTTAGTTTCATGTGGCCACTTTGTTGGGTTTAAGAAACAGCACAGTTGGAAAGACGAGTTATTGTAAATTAAACTTAACCTTTGGCCACATCCTCTATGTTAAAAATCAACCATCTACTCTGCACTGTGAGTGTGACCTCATGTCAGTGGGGTGGGGTGTAACGTAGACTACCACAACTTCCCTGTTCAAGACAAACTCATCATATTACAGATTTTACACTGCGGTTCAACTGAAAGCAGCTCTCAGGTCAGTGAAGGCAATGTTTACAATTAATGTTGTTATTTGTAGTTGAAGAGGAGCATAAATGTGATGAAACAGCCTCATGAGTAGGACAGTCAGTGTTATGCGATTGTACTCATTTCTATAGTGTTTGCAGTTTTTACTTCTGTATAAATGCAGTGAATGGAAATGTGTGTATTGTAAATGCGCTAACTATACCTGATTCTGTTCAGATTGGGTGAGTTCAGTTTTATTTATATAGTGGCACTTCACACTGGTTGCCTTAAAGTGCTTCATATAGTCAGATAAACTCTATTAGAAAGAAACCCCAACAGTCACATATTACTTGACAGAGACATGATGACACATCAGAAATTAGTTTTTATAAATTTGATACAAAGAAGCTTCCATAAATAAGTTAGTTGTTTGATCCTGGAGACAGGAGGAGCCTGCTGCATAACTGTTTTTCACTTTGATTTTCAGGGTGTCTTTGAATTCTGCCCTCTGTGGGTTTATCATTTTCATTTGGGTCAAATGCAGAGAAAAACAAGTAATTTCTCCACGGGGATCAATAAAGTATACATTATTATTATTATTTCAATCAAAGATGTGGAATGCTATTTTTTTTTTTCCCATCGGTGTCCAGTGTGTTATCAAAGTGCTTCTTAAATCTTTTGCACAGTGTCAGTGAGTTTCCCAACATTAAAAGAAAATCATTTTCACCACCTGCTATTTCATGGGGTTCTTTTTGTTTGTTTTTCTGTTTTTTGTGCAAAGTCAGTCGAAGATTCTTTCAGAACTCCAGCACACAAAAATGAGAGAGATGCGCAACGTGCTGATATGGATCTTGATCTGCATTTTCCTTTCCATGACCGTACTGTTCTTCTGGTGTGTGTGCCGTGAGGTATGTAAATATGTCAAATCTCTTTATAGAATAGAATAGAATTGAATGCCTTTATTGTCACTATACAGATGTACAATGAAATACACAGCATCTCCTACTCAGTACAAATATGTAGGTAGGTGTGTGTGTGTGTGTGTGTGTGTGTGTGTGTGTGTGTGTGTGTGTGTGGCGGGGGAGATGGGGGGTGTACAGTTTCTGCAGCACTATGTACATGTAGACAGTGTTTACAGGAAATATATATATGAAATCTGCAAATATACAGTCGGGTTAAAAAAAAGGAAATAACATATTTAGTATATACAGTTTGGGTTAACTTACAGTGGTGGTTTATAGAGGGAATCCTTGGAATGGGGTGTGGAACTGTGTTCATTGGTGGATGTGTGAGTTCAGGGTGGTTATGGCTTTTGGGAAGAAACTGTTCTCGAGTCTGTGGGTCTTTGTGCTGATGCACCTGTAGCACTTCCCTGAGGGAAGCAGGTTGAAAAGGTTAAAATGAGGGTGGGAGCTGTCTTTGATGATGTTTGTCTCTCTGTTGACGCAGCGGGAGGAATAAATGTCCATCAGTCACTCTGTCATGACTGCCCATCCAGATGTAGTACCTGGCAAGGTGCTCAGAGCATGTGCCTACCAGCTAGGGTTGCCAACTCCCTGAAAAATAAATAAGGGACACCTCGTAGCCGGCGACGGGCGACCCAGTGATCTTCAACTTCCCAGTGTGGTGAATTTTGTAGCTCTTTTTTTTTGTGTGTGAAATTATTTTTTTAACCATTTGATTTGAATTTGATTTAAGTAGATGCATATTCTTTGTGATATCAAAAATGATCATTTAGCCATTTATTTGTAGCGCAAAATGACAACATTAACACAATAAAACAGGTCTCTTTCTTAAACAGAAGCCTGTCATGCTTAACTTTTAAGAATATAAGTAAATCTTTCTTTAAAAGAACTCTGTCCTGCTTAACTTAGAATTATATAAATTAATAGAAAACAATAGAACGAAAAACATTCTTGTAACAGTGCACATTTAGTGCATTTAGTGCAATTGGCTTCAGTTGAGGTATTATTTCAGCTTTTCTAATGCTAATCAGCTGCTCCCGTTTGTAAACCCGCTTGTTCCCATGATTACGCATCATAACTCATCATCATTATTCATCTATGTATTACTTTTATGTATTAGTCATTTATTTGTTGTAATCATCTATCCTTGCAGTTGTTTATTACACAAAATAAATTATATTATCACACTTCTGGCCACATCGCGCTGATATTCACATCTGGATGGGCAGTCATGACAGAGTCAACATGTCTGTATTATATATACAGGGTTTTTTGGTCATAAAAGCTTTTTGTTTTTTTCTGTAATTTGTCACTCATCTGTGTCGCTCCTGCAGAAAAAGGAAAACACTGACACCTACTGTTCACTGTTTGTAACTGCTTCTGGTAATCTTCCAGTCTATTCTGCCTCTGACCTTCTAAATACTGGAGATCGAATTTTACCTACTTATTGTAGTTGAAATAAAAATATTAACTCTCTCCCAGTGATGACAGTTTAGCACTGTCACTTCACAGCAAGAATGTGTTGGGTAACTCATATCAGCCTGGGTTCAAATCTCCCTTTGTTCTCCCTGTTTCTGTTGGACATTCATGTGGGAATAATTTGATATTCTAAATTAGCCATAGTGGAAAATTCACCTTTAATTTATGGTGTATATAAATTAATCTACACCTGCAATATGTGCAATATGTCATATTTCTTACTGCATTAATATGTTTTCAATTATTAATATTTCCTGCAGGGTCAACGATATCAGGTTCCTTTCATCTATTACACAAACCTCATCATCTGCGTTCTAATCCATCACAGCATGACGTTCTTTTGGGAGATGATAATGCATGATATCATTGCATGTTTCTTTTACTATTTTGCTGTGACGGCCAGTCTTTACTTCAAATCCTGCATTGCTCTGGAAAGGTACCTCTCTGTCTTTCACTGTGTTTGTACTTTCATGTCTCTGAACATTATCTTTTACTCTGAAGCATCATTTGTTTCTCTTTTGTGTTGCAGGTATTGTTTCATCGCCTGCCCACTGTTGGACTGCCTCAGACAAACTAAGGGTTCTGTACTGGTCTGTGTTCTGGTCTGGGTCCTTTGTAGTGTTAGTGTTGCTCTTGCTGTATTTTTATATGAATTTGTACGTTTAATTATTTATGCCGCCCTCCCTGCCCCCCTGTTCATCTTCTGTCTCGCTGGGACACTTAAAGCTCTGCCTGCTGCCACCTCAGTGCCCACTGAAGAAAAACGAAGAACCGTAGGAACCTTGGTTCTGTTGCTGCTTAATTACTTTCTCATAAACCTTCCTGCAGTCATTCTGTTAACTTTGAACTTTGAGACACACTTCCCTGTAAAAACTATTGATTTTATCATTATGATCTTGTTTCTTTTTAGTTCATTGTTGGACTTCATTCTGTGTATTTTCATGTGTAAAGGACCCATTGACAGGCTGCTGGTACGTCTGTGCTGCTGCAGTATGGAGAGCAACAACACAGGAGATGTGACTGATGTTAGCACAGACAGGTCAGATCATGTAGTCAGAGATGAAGGGAAAGAGGAAACAGGGTCACATGATGGGAGAGATGGTGAGGAAGTAGCAAGAGTGAGATAAGTGAACACCATCCTTTCCAAATATTTTTTAGCTGTCCCCTCAGACTGTCAATCACCTAAGTTTTAAACGAAAATGTACAAATTATTTTGTAATTTCTTCTAAATAGCATGAAGGTGGTGCAGTGATTATGTCACCTCACAACAGGAGATATGGTGACTTTTATTACATTTTTTTCCTGTCCTGTCCGACAGTGTAGCAATCAGAATTGTTGTCTGAAGGAGAAAAAGAACTAAACTGTCATGAACCGGGCCGCACGGCCATGACAAAAAACCCAGACGTGGATAGGAATGTCTTCCAAGCGATATTTTTTAAATAAATAAAACAGAAAAGAAAATGCACTGTCAAAAAACACAAACTGTGGTGTGTGTAGTCAGTACCATCAGTAGTGTAAGCGAGTGGATGGGCGGAGCATGTGCATGTAATTCTGTTAAAAGCAAAGTTCAAAGCCCCCCAAAAAACTCTGCCCTAAAGGATTTTTATATAGAGTCCTGGCACACTGGCCCAGGTGTTGCCAGTGACACTGATTATAGACGGGAACACCGCCTCTCCAACGCCTGCAAATGAGACACGCGCAAGGCAAAAGGAAGGCAGGGTGCAGTGGGTCGCCACACGAACAGATTTACATTCACAAGTGGAGCATTACGGCCTTTGCTATAGTGGTTCACTTGATAGTCATATTTTATTAAAACTGTATTAGGGATTTTTATTTTAGGTTATTATTATTATTATTATTATAATGGATTGGATTTATATAGTGCTTTACAATACCACTATTCATTCACTCTCACATTCACACACTGATTGAGGCTACAGTTGTAGCCACAGCTGCCCTGGGGCAGACTGACAGAAGCGAGGCTGCCATTATAACCAAAAGAGACAAGGGCCTGCAGACCAAAACATGCAGTTCGATATATTTGTGATGATAAACTGCCTGTAGGCGTGAAGACTGTCCAGGATGTCATATGACAGCTGGGATAAACTCCAGTCACCACCAAGAAAAGATTGATGGAATTTCATCTGAAGACATCTTAAACTCAAATATTAATCATCTAAAGAGCTCTTGAAACATTTTTATTTTGTATCATTGCAGTCATTAATTTATATAAATATCATATTCAGTTTTTATCCTGAAGGACACTTTAAGTGTTGCACAAATTGAATTTTCAGTTGCAGTAGAATTTGAATTTCCTCTGATCTATTCAGTTATGTAATGTATTATTAATAATATTGTTGTTAAATGTTGACATGGTTGTGTTTAGGTTGTGGTTTTTAAAGGTTCAAAAAAGTTTTTGGTGTTTTGTAAGCTGGTTAAATTTCTTTGAAGCTGCATTGGTGAAACTAAAAAAATATCTTGAAAAGAAAACAATTCGATTTTTTAACTTTTTGCACTTACAAGAATTTAATCTAAAGACCAACAGACCATCATTTCCCTGGTTTCATAAAGATGTCAGACAGCATAAAAATCAATAAGAAGATGACTAATCTGTTGGTGTGATCAGTGACTGCAGGAAAACCTACACTGATGCATTTATGGTGTCAGTTGATGGGCTGACTGTATCCTAAGACTTTAAACTATCAGCCCGTTACAGAACAAGTAGTGTCTTGTGTCTGTTTAGGATCCTAGTCATGTAGAGTGTTTTATGTAATTAATAAAACTTCTAATTTCTAAATTTAACTTGAAGCCAATGAAGGGAAACAAGAAAACTCGTGTGAGCAGAGGGTAGTTTTTGTTAGTAGTCTAGCTTCGTAATAAGAGAACATTTATACTCCTGTGCTAAATCTACATCAGTATACCTTACCTGCAAATCCCTCTGAAATGCTGTGATGAATCCTTTGGTCTTAACCTGACATGCATGTTTGTTTACCCTTCAAAACTATCAGCATAAAATAGAATAGAACAAACCTTTATTATCCCACGGATAAGAAATTTCAGTGTTGCACAGCTCTTATAGCAAGGGGAATATAAAATATAAAATGTAAAAGGAAGGTGGTCCTATATACATTCACAACTGGCGCTCATATATACAGAAATATGTATAGAAAAAATAAAGACATCACATATTTGCAAAAGTGCTCTAACGTTTTCCGAGATGCCTGTTACCCACCAGCTGGTCAAGCCTTGACCAGCGTTTTCAAACCCCCCGCAACAGGAGAGGGAGGGAGGGGGAGAGCATGAGAGAAGAAGAGGCAGCTGACAGCGTAAAGACACAGAATAACTCCAGCTTTGTCTTTTTTTTATTCCAGCTGAAGTACGGGACAAATCGCTTCCTTTTCACCTCAATAAGGATGTATTGTCAATGGTCCAGCCCAGAATCTATCATGACCACTTGGCAAATCCACCACCTTTCATTGTTTATACCACTGCAAAAACAAACAAAAAGAAGAAAAATCACCATTGGCCCACTGGGCATTTGCCCGGCCAGCTGGCCAGTCCAGCTGTGCGGTCAGGTGTGTATATGGATAATAACAAACAATGAAATACATTTTAGCAATGAATTTTCTTCACTCAAATTTAGCTTTTCTTTGTTCGAAATAAATTTCTCCTCAAAATGCAACACTTGTACCTGCAATTTTTCTTTTTTTTTTACGTGCGCTCAGAATAGTGGTACAGAATTAACGCCATAGTATTTTAATGTTCAGTTTTATAAACTGAGCTTTAAAACGAGTAGTGATGATTAAAACTGAGAGAGGCCGACGGTGATCATCGCCTTTTTTAGGGGCTTGTTCAGAATAAATACAACAAAATACAAAAGATTAAAACATGTTAAAAACACAACAGCCTTAATAGATGCAGAGCAGTTTTGAAGGTTCATCACGTCATCACAGAAAGATTGGATATCCCACCTGCTGTGAATGTTTTAATGCAGTACAGCTGTTATTATTATATCACTTGTCACATCCTGTTAATGACATTTAAAATAAATAACATTCATATAAGAAGTAATTGTGTAAACTGTATTTGGTGTTAAATAGGCCTATACTACTGTATTTTAATGTCGGTCATAAGGGTGGTACTTCAAGAGCCATATATGTTATGAGGTGGTACTCATTGTGAAAAGTTTGAGAACCGCTGCTCCACTGGACAGGAGACGCGGGACAGAGGAGATTGATTGACAATGTTCTACAGCCAATCAGGACGCAGAACACAATGTGCTGTAAAGAGAAAAAATATGCACACAAATCGATAAACCGAGCCCACGAAAGGTGAATCGTGTTATAGCGAGGGGCTTTCTATTGTGCATCTGTTGATGAGCAGTTTGAGCGGAGTTGGGCTGTCTATAGCCTCCTTAGGAAGTAAAGGTGTTGTTGTGCCTTAACAGCAGGTCTGTAGGTATTGTCATCTCTTTGAGTGGCTGAGCCAGAGCCCTGAATTAAACTTGATTAAATATCTCTGGAGAGATCTGAACATTGCTGTGCCCTCACACTAGGTTCGACATGACGGAGCTTTCAATTAAATTTTCAGTCCAGTTTTATTTATATTGCACCAAATCACAACAGCAGTAGGCTCAAGGTGTTTAATAGACTCTAGCAAGCACTTGGTGACAATGGGGTGGAAAACCCTGTTATAAAATTCCTATATAACAGAAAAAACTATATTAGCAGAACCAGGCTCAGGAACGGGCAGTGGCTGTCTACATCTGCAGTCTCATCCCTCGTCATGTACATGTCTTTGTATTCTTTCTCTTATCCCCCAGTCTGTCACGTATCCATGTCTGCTATGTCCCAGTGTCCCTCTGTTCCTTGTTTCGTCATCCTCTGATGGTCTGTGTTCTTCCTCAAGAGTGTTTCCCGTGTTCAGGATTATTTACTCTCGACCAGGATTCCTGGCACTTTCAGAGGGGCCAGCAATAAATCTGTTTTTTGCTTTTTCAATTCAACCTTTTGTGCTTTTGGAGTCCTGAGTTTGGTTCCCAAACTTGCTCGTCACTAAGGAATTAAGGACACATTAGGTAACGAGAGGATGGCAATAGGTGGGAACTGTTGGTGGAACAAGCTGGAGACAGCCACAGTTACATAAGTGAGGAAAATGAAAGAGCAAAACACAAAGATGAGACTTGGACAGAGTGGACATGAAGGGAACAAAGAGAACTATGACACAGAACTCTGGAATGAAAGCTTCAGTCCACCTTTTTATAAGAACAGGGACCAGAAACCATTTTTGTAGACATAATGTTCAGAATCAAGAGTAATTTATTCTCTCCAAACTGGGAAATTGTTTTGTTACAGACCCTGTTCTTTGATTCAAACTTTGAAAGTTTGATTCTAGTAGTAGCCTTATAGCAATATTCCTGTTATGGTCCAGAGTCTGTGGACTTGGTGTTTATGCTTGAGTGTTTTAATATTCTGTGGTTTTGTTCATGTTGGGTTGTTTGTGATTATCCCTAGTGTTTTGTGTCCTCTCTGCTCTTCTGTTCCATGTTTCAAGTTCCTATGTTCTGTCTCCCCAGTCTGTGTTAAGTTTGCGTGTTTAAAGGTTTCGTGGTGTGTTTCCTGTTTTTTTTTGAAGGTTTGTTTCTCTTGTCAATGTTTCTAGTTTTGCTTCCAGTTTTCCCGTTATGTCCTATTAATCCCAGCCTTGTCTCCCTCCTGTCTCCCATTCCCCGATTGCCCTGTGTGTATTTAAGCCCTGTGTTTTCTCATGTGGATTGCTGGTTCGTCTGTGTTCTTTCCCTGCGCCTCAAAGATTAAATGATACTGGAAAGGTACTTACTATCATACCACTAGCCTCTGAACTCATCATTTATGAAAACTTGATGTCTCCATCTAGTGTACCTTTAATGAATATGTTTGTAAGAATAAAAAGCATACATGAAGGTCATGTAAAATGTATTGGACAAGGATCATGTTATAATGTGTCACATTGTCAGTACAGAAAACTAAGCCAAATTTCTTTACAGGATTTCAGATCTCTGTATCTTCTCTTAACATGTGACCATGCATGTAGATAGTAAAAGATGTATTCAAATTATTGTTTGTAGCTGACACAAATATTTACTTGTTGTTCAGGTGGAATCTAAAGGAGCTACTGGATGTGGTCAAGTCACAAATGTGCAAAATGAATAAAAAAAAAAAAAATGGGTTTGACAGAAACAAAGTATCATAAAAGTAAAACTAAAATTATGTAGGGATTGTAAAAGATTCTTGAATCAAATTCAGAAATTGTAAAAGAAATTGTGCAGATATGTATATATGCTGTGGACATTTAAAGAAATAAATGTTTTGAAGATGATGAAATAAGCCAAAAAATATCATAAAACATATACATGACATTTCCATCAACTGTTTACACACTATGTGTTTGCATTCCTCTGTGTGTTTGTGTGCACATAGTCCATCTTTATTTTTAAATTTCTCTGCATCTGTCCCATCACATGTTCCCTTTTTCATTCTCACTTTGTTTTTGCCAACACAAGCCCACCTGTGTCTGCTAAAATCAGTTAAACTGGTGATCTGCTGCTGACATCTGCTGCAGTGATGTTCATACTGCAGCAGCACAGACATGAGAGCAAACTGTCAACAGGCCCTTTCTGCATGAAACAAAATAGCATCAAGTCCACAAAAGGACTGAGCAGGATCATGGCCAAACTTACATTTCTGACAAAAGATAACAGAATTACTGCAGGTAAGACCAACACAAAGTAATTCAGGTGCAACAGAAACAAAGTTCCTATAATTCTTCGTTTTTCCTCAGCAGGAACTGAGGTGGCAGCAGGCAGAGCTTTGAGGGTCCCAGCTAAACAAAGAATGAACAGAGGGGCAGGGTAGAAGGTAAAAAAATAGATGCGTTCAACTTGGTGTAGTAATATTGCAAGAGGGATGGTGATAACACACATGGTCCAGACCAGAACAGAGACCAAAATAGAACCTTTAGTTTTTCTTATGAAGTTCAGCATTGGACAGGTGATGAAAAAATACCTGCAACACAAGACAGACAGTATACTGATTGATGCCGTAGATAATAGTTTGACTGTAAGGACGCTTCACATCACAATAAAATGTAGTATACTTGCATTGAAAGACATATGAAAGATAAATACCTTTCCAGAACAATGCAGGTTTTGAAGTTGAGACTAGTTGTAACACCGAAGAAGAAAAACACTCCACAGACACCGGTGGGCTGATGATGGTCTTCTAGTTTAGCCAGCCAAAGAATTGGAGCACAGAGCTGGATTAGATTGGAAACCAGGAGGTATATATAATAGGGGGCAGGGCCTGGATCCCTTCGTCTCTGCAGAAAATATGAGATTTACAATAATAAGCCATTTTTTATATAACTCTATATATTGCTTTACTGTATTCAGTGTCTAGTGTCTCTGCAAAGGAAAGCGGGCCAAGAGTGTTTTTTACCTTGATAAATGAAATTATTGTTCCAAATACTTTTTTATTTCCCCCTTCCTACTCATTAATGAGGACATATAACTAAACACTATATAAGGTTTAAGGATTTAAAGATTACTGTCCAGGGCTTTGTGCAGCATGCAGGAATGGAGGACCCAAAATGCAGACTCCAGGAGGCAAACTGTAAACTCAAAAAAAACTGCTTTCTTGCTGAACACCTTAAAAACCAACACTATCTAAACTGGGAATACAAATAAACTAAAATAGACAGGCAGGCTAGCAGACAGAACGCACAGTGGAACTAAATAACAGAAACCTTAAATCAAAGAATATCGATAACCAAATCATAACCACTGGCTCTCCAGACCTTTAAAACTAAATCGAGAATGTGCTAGGTAGGTTCTTTTATTTTCAACAAAGCCAACTGAGTCCATTAACAGATTAAATGCCACGTTGAGGCAGTCATTTTTAGCATCTACATCAATGGTGGGCAGCTCCAGGCCTCAATAGCCAGTGTCCTGCATCAAGATGTGTTCTTGATCCAACACAGCTGATTTAAATAGATAAATTACCTCCTGAACATGTCCTGACATTCTCCAGAGCCCTGGTAATGAACTAATCATTTGATTCAGGTGTGTTGACCCAAGGTGATATCTAAAACGTGCAGGATACCGGCCCTTGAGGCTTGCAGTTGCCCAGCCCTGATCTACATAAATGTTAAAATTGTCCACAATAAAATAATTATTGTGGGTGATTGACTGCAACTCTGGATAGAATCAGAGCTCATGAGGCTGCACCGGCTACAGGGACCTAGCTAAATATGGGCTGTGAAGCCAGGTCTCCAGTAATCCGGGCCTCCAGATCTGCAAACACTAGTATCATTGTCGCTAAAGGAGGCCAAGGAGTAACCAAACATCTTACACCATGAGCAGGAAAGAGAGGGAAGGACAGCTGAAGAGCACATGTTGCTAGTGAGTTGGCTACAAGCTCAGCTAAGCTAAAGAACCCATAAAGACGCAGTGAGTGAATACTGTGAATATAATACATGAGTGAATCAACAGAGCATGCTTAGCTAAAGCACATAAAGACTGGACTATGAAATGAGACATTATCAAAGTTTTTAATTAAACAGACAAGTTACACAAAACCACAACTGTGTGTTGCAACAGGAACAGGAAGTGCCACCCCAAGGAGAAAGCCAGCGATGCAGATGCAAACAGTTTTCTTTTCCCAAAGACAACCTTGTCTGATTTTATTGTCATTCTAGGTCTGCTAGACTTTGTAGTATTAAATCTTCAAATACTGAGAGATGGACGTAATTACATACATACCGCACAGCACATACAATAGATGATCAGTATGGTCAAAGGAAGGCAGACACAGACGTCAATCCACATTACCACTTCAACAGGCTCCATCTGTGTTCGCGCTTCAGTGATGAAGATGCTATAAATAAATTGTCCATCATTTATCTTATAAAATAGGCACAAAGTTAGTACTGCTCTTGAGCAGAGGTGAAATTAGAGATACAAATGTCTTGATGCATGCTCAATCATCCAGGTAAGAGAATCCCAAAAAGCTGATTCTGTTCATCTGGACGTAACGTTCTTAGTGGGAGAAGCATTTCATCACTCATCCAAGTGACTTCACCATGAATAGACACAAATGTTTTGAGAATGGTTTATTAAACCAAAAGTTAATCATTAGAGTTGAATGTTAGCCATCTTTATTATCTATTACACGCTTAAGTAGAGGATAAAATAAACCTTAATTGTATCTTCTTAGATCAAACATTGCATCAAAACAATTTCTAGTGAGATGAAAATACCAGTTACTGATATTCCTCTGGCAGAGGCCGAGTGTGTGCGTTTGCAAAAAAGGACTCAAACGCAGACCAGAAACAGAACATGACGTGGATCAACAAAAAAAAAAAAAAAAAAAAAAACAACAACAACAACAACAACAACAACAACAACAACAACAACAACAAGCTGTTTATTAAGCCTAGCAAAAAAGGTGCAAATAAAGGGCATGGGTGAAACTAAACAATAACCTAAACTGGGTGAACTAAAACTAAAACATGGAAAAAAACAAAACAAAACAAAAAACCTTAAACATGGTGAACTGACATGGATACTTGAAGACGTGACGTGGACGAGCAGTTTATTAAGGGCTGGCAAAGGTAAAACTAAACAAACTAAACTGGGTGAACTAAGATTAACACATAGAAAAACCTTACAGATGAAACCTGGCATGGAAAAACCTGGATGCATGACATGAACACAGCAAACGATCTGACAAGGAATGACTGACAACACACGGACTAAATACACACAGGAGGCTAATGAGGGAAGCGGCAACACACGGGGAAACAGCTGACACACATGAACATCACGATGTCACAAGGGGAGCGTAAAACTAAAAACATTGAACATAGGAACACACGACCCCTTCAAAATAAAACAGGAAACATAATGAGACGCAGACATGACAACATGAACTTGACAACATAAGACACACAGACATGAAACACATGAAGGGCAAGGGAGACTTCACAGGGGTTGAAAACACAAGGGGAAACTAATAAGTAAATGAACTTAGTTAAGCTAATGAACTTAAACAACCATAACATCAAAATAAATGAAAACTCAAAACGGTGGGTCAAAAGACCCAGGAGCGTGACAGTTCCTTCATTTCACTAGGATATCTGATGACACAGACTTGTCCTGATTATAAAACACTTTCCTTATTAATGTTTTCCTCTTCAAATAGAAAATATGCATATGAAAGGAAAAAAATCACATTTACTTGCCTCAGGACCGCTTCTAGTTGAACCACTGTATACAATCTGCTAGAGTCTGTTTTGAACAAGGAAGCTGGGGCAACATACTTTACACTCCACCCTCCACTTACATACATTTACTTTCAGACTGGAGCGACATTTATCTTTAAAGAACAGACAGTTTTTTATTTTCAGGGTCTAGTGCCCTTTATTCATGTTTAAAACTATTTCCAAGAGCCCTGGATCCAGCCTTGAGCTGGCCTCTGTCTCCTAAAACAGAGCAGTAAATTAACTATGAGGATGTTTTTATAATATAATTATAATGATACAAAAACAAATATTCAAAAAATGGTTCCTAATACTTTCCATAAAATACACATCATATTGTATTTAATAAGACGTGCAACTATCAACTGAGACAATAAGGAATGTGTTTACTGAGGTCGAATAGGGTCAAACTACGTCATAATACCAGGTCGTAAAGGAATTTATTCATGATCAGACTTCTCTTTGAAACCAGGAAAGTCATCCCCTGTTGACCCTTACATAGAATACAAGTTAATTTACTTTCATATTAGTTAGACATTTCAAAGCCATAAACTCCTTCTATCTTTTATATACACTCAGTCACAGTGTTCAGTGCTGCAATGGGCCAGTTTGTTCTGAGCTAAGTGCTCTCAAAGCAAAATGGAATTTTTTTAAAAAGGAAACTTTTATTTAGGTGAAGTAGAAGAATTCTATGAAACTTCAGAAACAGGGAGTAAACAGCAGAATTTAAAAGTAGAAAGCCTTCCAGACACACAAGGCACCACAAACAAAAACTGACAGAAGACAAATGACGAGTATGACTATTTCCGAGTTTCACCGAACACCGAACTTGGGAGTGATGTAATTCCTGAGTTTAAAGTTCTTTTACATCTCAGTAGTTATGTCAAAAAAAGTAAGAGACAAGGTAGAGCTATTCAGGTCTCACTAGAAATACAACATAGTACTTTTCTTTATGCACTTAAAAATATAGCTGCAACACATCCATGAATGGAGCCTGCTGGTACTCCGTGTGGCTTATTTAACAAATCACAAATACAGAACAGGGCAGCATAGATTAAACAAAATTACAGTTTTACTGTTATTTATATTGGATTGTTAACTCAGGGGGGCTGGGGCTGCTCCGACTTACCGAGTATAAAATCCAAATAGAAGAGGCCTTCCAGATTCAAACTCAGATTGGGAACTCAGAAATTTGGACTTTTGACTCATGCAGGAACACACCATAAAGATGCAGAGAAAAGTCCTTAGGGTAGAGGAGAGACATGTGGGCAATAAGACACAGCTGAGACAAATTATCTTCTTTGACAACTAGACAGGGGGAAGTGAGACTTAAGGCAGGGCACAAAAGACAAATGAGTATCAATATAAGACATGAAGCAACAGAATAGTAAAGGTCCTAACATAGAAATGAAGATTTTGCAAGAAAATTACAAGAGTATACTAAAATATGCAACAAAAACATGAAGATTTAAATCTAACTGTAATCACTAACCGAAAGGGGAGGCAAGTCGTCCCCCTTGTCCCCAGATTCTGCATTTTCACAACATTGCTTGGAGCAGGAACTATCTGGATCACACAGGAAACACAGAGGCACCAAACAGGACTCTGTTTTCAATAACAAATATGATGGCATTAAAGTCTATAGAAAGGTACTGACCTTTCAGGTATAATTCTTTATTTAACTCCACACAAAAGGCAAACCATAGTATAATTGACTCATGCATCATATTCACATTTTTAAAATGAATGTTTTTGTAAATAACGGGTTTTGAACTAGCAAAGCTGCTACAAGTGTAGTTAAACTTTCAGTTTAGATCACCACAGCCTCTCACTTTTTCTCAGAAAAGGATTACTCACTGGGGCTTTCGACTACTTCAACCACTAAAGACTAAATTTACTCGTGGTTTATTACTTACCACAAGTATTTCTATTTCTAACACATACAGCTGAGTGGAAATTTACTTCTCTCTAAAGGGTTGAGGGATAAAAGAAAAAACATCTCAATTGCTAAATATTCAAAAGCATGGACACCACTGCACAGAGGAATAGATAAATATATCCTGCTGATGTTTAGCAATAGTCAGAGTTTAGTTGGAAACACATCATGGTTTTGGTGTAAAACAAACAAACAAAAAAATACATTAATTCATCCAGCCTTGTCCTGTAGCCTTGTATTGTTTGAGTTTTCAGTACGGGAAAGTACCACAAATGTGCAAACATGTCTGCATGGGCTAGCAACTAACCCTGAAATGAACATAAATTCTCCATGTTCCCCAACAGTCCAGGACACAGCACCTTCTTCCTGTATTTATTTTTGTTGCTCATGCTGCAGATGCATCTGGCCAATAAGTAGACTGAACCATCTCACATGGTTTGTTGTTAGCTTTTTGGTTAGCTTGGTGTCACTTAGAATTTTATCTTTGTGAAAAAAGCTACAAGTTTACAAGTGTCAACTGATTTGGACCAGAGTCAATAAACTTAGTCTGTAAAAAGGCCAATAAATCATGTCATTGTTAGGCAAGGCAAGTCAAGTTTATTTATATAGCACAATTCAACAACAAGGTGATTCAAAGTGCTTTACAGAGACATTAAAAACAAAAACAAATAAAAGGCATGATTTAAAATTGATTAAAACAAACAAACAAACAAAACAGTATATAAAATCAAAAATTAGAACAGTAGATAAAATCATCAGTTAAAATGTAAGTTTTGAAATTAAGCTTAAAAGTGCGGATTTGGTGCTTTATTCAAATGCAGCTGAGAATAAGTGAGTCTTCAACCTGGATTTAAATAAACTGAGTGTTTCAGCTGCTCTGAGGCTTTCTGGGAGTTTGTTCCATATGGAGCATAAAACCTGAATGCAGCTTCTCCGTGTCTGGTTCTGACTCTGGGAACTGATAAAAGACCGGATCCAGATGACCTGAAGGATCTGGAAGGTTCATACTGGGTCAGGAGGTCACTGATGTATTTTGGTCCTAAACCATTCAGAGCTACTACATCAATATGTTGTATACAATCAATAATAGGGGTTGGGTCTATCCAGTAGACATAAGATTTTACAAAAGCAAAGGTAAAATTTAAATCTTAAACTTTATAACAAAATTCATTTATAATTCTAATGTTTAACTATGCAAAAAATTACCACACACATAATTTGTCAATGCAAATAGCTAAACTTGACTGGCTACCTACCTGGACTTACCGTTAACAACGGTAAAAACAGTAATAATAATAATAATATTTATATTTATAACAAGGTGCAATAATAATTAATGTGCAATAATAACAGTAATACAAATACACTTCTTCTTCTTCTTCTTTTTAACTAAGTTATTATACTGTGTTGTGTTGTTTGTGTTGCGTTGTGATGTGTCGTATCGTGTCATGTTGTGTTGTGTTACATGGTTGGTTGTTGCCGACGTAGGACAGTTTTCCAATTTCATTGTACTAGTGTACTATGTATGACTGTGCAATGACAATAAAGAGTTATCTTATCTTATCTTAATTTGATTCTTGTATATTTTATATTCATGTTTCATGACACGTGCAATAAGATTAAGTGCAATACTCTTTATCTGACAAAGTTGTATTTTTACTCAGTTGTATATAGCATTTGTATTCTATTTTTATCCTATTGTATATATTATTTTATTCTATTGTATATAGTCCTTCCATCTTCATCCGCTTTATCTGGGGCCGGGTCGTGGGAGCAGCAGCCTAAGCAGAGAAGCCCAAACCTCCCTCTCCCCAGCCACCTCCTTCAGCTTATCCGGGGGAACACCAAGGCGTTCCCAGGCCAGCTGAGAGATTTAGTCTCTCCAGCATGTCCTGGGTCTGCCTCCTGGTGGGACATGCCCGGAACACCTCACCCGGGAGGCACCCAGGCATCCTTGTCAGATGCCCGAACCATTTCATGTGGAGGAGCAGCGGCTCTACTCTGAGCCCCTTCTCTGGCCGAACTTCTCACCCTATCTCTAAGGGAGAGGCCAGCCACCCGTCAGAGGTAGCTCATTTCCGCCGCTTGTATCCACGATCTTGTTCTTTCGGTCAGCCATAGGTGAGGGTAGGGCTTGTATATAGTATCCATCCATCCATCCATTCACTTCCACTTATCCTTTTCAGGGTCGCGGGGGGCGCTGGAGTCTATCCCAGCTGTCATAGGGCGAGAGGCGGGGTACACCCTGGACAGGTTGCCAGTCTGTCGCAGGGCCAACACACAGGGACAGACAACCACTCACATTCACTCGCACACTCACACCTATGGGCAGTTAGGATTCCCCACAAACTGCATGTCTTTGGACTGTGGGAGGAAGCCGGAGTACCCGGAGAGAACCCACGCAAACATGGGGAGAACATGCAACACTCCACACAGAAAGACCCCGGCCTGATCGTGGAATTGAACTCAGGACCTTCTTGCTGTGCGGCAACAGTGCTAACCAACATGCTTGCATATAGTATTTTATTTTATTCTATTCTGTACAGTTGTGTACGGTGTCTTATTCCTATTGTATTCCAGTGTTCTCTAATTTTTGCTATATAACTTTGCACTGTCCACTTTCTGCTGTAACAAAACAAATTTCCCACGTGTGGGACTAATAAAGGTTATCTTATTTTATCATCATCATTTCTTTCTTGGCTCTTGACGGAGGCAGTCACACTTTCTCCTTCTCCCTTATCTTTCCTGCTTGGCTTCTCAAGTCTTTTGTTTAGTCTCGCTTATTCTCTAACCCTAAGAGAGTCTCCCAGACTTGTTCTCTAAAAACCTAAAGAAGAACTAACCTAAAGATCAACTGGTCTCATAACGGAATTGACACCTTCCTGGGCTTGGGAGAGCCCAGTCCTTGAGTGGCACCTTTAACAGACTGAACAAGACTAAAAGAGTTCACTAAGTCCAGAAAGTTCTTGGCCAGGGGCTTCCCTGGGCAGCAGACGTGTATATTAAAATCACCATGCATAAGGATCTGGTCAATTCAATTCAAATTCTTTATTGTCCAAAAAGGTGAAATTAGTTTAGCAGCAGACATAAAAGTAAACAAAACCACTCCTACTCACTCCTACTCTCGTCTGGATTATTTTTTGATCAGCAGCTCACTGCTGAGTGACATTTCAGACACTGAGATTCATCCTATAGCTGTCAGCGATCATGCTCCTGTATCTTTAACACTAATGCAGAAGAATAATACCACACCAAGTAAAAACTGGAGATTTAATACATCGCTGCTCAAAGATGAAGAGTTTATCAAATACTTTAAAAAAGAATGGACTTCATATTTAGACTTTAATGACATTCCTGGAACATCAGCATCTGTCCTCTGGGAAGCAGGGAAAGCCGTGATGAGAGGTAAAATAATCTCTTTCTCATCACATAAGAAGAAAGAAGAAAACAAAAATATTCAAGAACTGGAAAAAAACATCAAATCCTTAGAAAAAGCCTATGTATCACACCAAGATCAAGAAATATTAAACAATTTACGCAAAACAAAACTAGAATTAAATGAAATTATTAATAAAAAGACTAAATTCTTAGTACAAAGACTTCGCCTGCAAAATTATGAACATGGTAACAAATCCGGACAATTTCTTGCTAACCAGTTAAAAATCAATAAAGAAAAAACAACTATATGTGCTGTTAAAGATTTATCTGGGAATACAATATATGATCTTAAAAAAATAAACAAAATTTTTAGGGATTTCTATGAAACTTTATATACACCATGTGGGGAATAGAAATATTTTATTGCTATTATTTGCTGCTATTTTATAATCATCATTACCATTTCATGTGATGTTGCATTCAGATGCATTCAGATGTTCAAATATATTGGTATTATATTAGTCTTTATTACATGTCCAAAGAAGAACCATTTTAAAGGGTTGAGTTGAATCTATAATTTAAAAGTTATTAATGCTTTTATGATCTCTGTGTAGAGGGCAGAGACAGGAAAATACTCTCTGTGCCAAAATGAGACAGGAAACGAAACGCGTCTGCAGAGCATGTTTTGCAGAAGTGAAACCGAAAGCAGAGCGAGTGCAAGCCAAAGAGCCAAAGAGTTAGTATGCATTTATCTTTGATTTAAGCTTTTAGTAGAGGCTTTTGATCAAAACATTAATTCAGTAGAGTACACCTATAGGGATCACTGATAGGGGAAAGTTCAAGTTGCTTAAGTTAAGGTCAACTAAGGTTCAGAAAAGCAGATGCAGTACAGACAGACAAATAGTGAGAGGTCATGACACGCACGCAGTACACAACATGCACGCCCTTGCACGTGTACGCACTCACACACACACCAGAACAGATCTATTTTGGTAGGGCAGAAATGCAGAAGTGTGTCAAGTACTTAGAGGAAGTGCACCCGACGAGCGACAGCGAAGAGGGGAAGCACCGACCAAGACAATGTTTTTAGAGCAATGTTAAAGGTCATGGAACATTTTGTGGTTTGGATTGACGTAAGCTGTACTATTGTCTATTTTTGTAAAAGAGGGGGGCTTTGTTATTGTACCCATATAAAACCTTGTCTCATGATTGTAAGTTCAGTTCAACACTGATTGGGTTGTTGAACTCACACATGTGTTCATTAAAATGCCGTCTAAATTGCACACGCCTGGATCTGTGGTTTTTATGGATTCTTCTCTCAATATTGAACCCTTAACATTTGGGGCTCGTTCCGTGAGAGAGAGGGAATAATGTTGGGGTTTTGGTGAGATCCGGGGTCCGTGGTAATTGGACGGGCAGACGGTAATCAGTGGTGAAAGTGAGCAGGCATTCCCGGGGCATTAAAGGTAAGACACTGCCTGTTGAAATATATTTCAAAAGGTGTCACATTGGGCATGTCAAATTAAAAGTCTACTCACTGAAAATTACTGGTGAATGTCTGTTTTAATTTTGGTGAAGTTTTCATGAAGTTTACCGGTTGAAGTAATGATAAGGAAGTATAAGTGACAGTACTGAGTAATGAGAATAAAGGAATGAAAAGAGAATTAAAGCAGTTGGAGCTGCTAAGTGAACTCTTAGAATGATAGGGAATTTGGTCATTTTGTGGGTTCAAGTCCCATTGGTTATGCAACCCTTAAGAACTTTCTCGGAGGTGACGCCCCTGCTGGGTAAAGACGTTTATCCTTCACCTACCCTGAAGAGTAGGGATAGTTTCGGGCAACATCCGAAGAGGACTGGGGAATCTCTAAAACTGTTGAGGGTTGTCCTCAATCTTAATCCTGCTTCGGGTGTAGATTGTTGTTTCAAATTATTATAAATTTTTCTAGGACGACAGTGGCGTCTGTTAAGAAGCGCATTTTCTCGGAGGTAACGCTCCCTCCTGGATAAAGACGTTTATCCTTGACCTACCCTGAAGAGTAGGGTTAGTACGGCACGACGAGCCGGGAAGGACTGGGGAATCTTCAAAATTGCTAGGAGTTAGAGTCTCCTATTTTTGCGCTTATTGGGTATGCTGGCAAATTAAGTTAGGTTTAGAGATCTGGACAGGACAGTCTGGGACCGCCCTGGTGAATTGAGCACAAAAGTCTGGGACTGATCGGTTGGAGCCGTTATGTTCTATTATCGAAATTACATAGGAGTTGAAAAGGCCTAAAAATCTGTGCAGTTGTAATTAATAAGACGTCTGTAATATAGAATATGAGATCTATGAGTAAGATCAGTCTCTGTGTCAGTAATGCACAGCCGGATGTGCACGGATGGTGTGTGTAAATGCAAATGAGCAGCGGAGACGCGCAGAGAGGGTGGTTTCAGTTCTCGAGAGGACTGAGCGTTTTGCTAAATGCCTGTATATAAGAGGTTGGTTTTGCTTATTATGAGAGTGTAAATACAGTGTGAATATATTAGTGTGGATGTATAGTAAATGACTGAATTTTGATAGATGTATAGTTCGTGAGCCATAAATGTTGGTGTGGTTTATTTTCAGTTATGTGTGTGTGGGGAGAAGCTGCGAGACGATGAGAGGTTTCAGTTTTCTTTTTCTTTTTTCTTTTGACTTGCTCTTTCTGATCATGGAAGGCATGTCCAAAATACTCGTATGAAAGCGTATTTTGTGTGATTTTAACCGTGTGAATGCTGTCAGTATTTGATTTGAGTGACTCTGCATGATTTGTCTGAGTGAGTGGAAAATGGAAGTTTGAAAGAGAGAAGGCAGTGTGTGTGAGACGAGTCATGGCGTCTGAAAGAGGTTAGAATATTTAAAAGTGTGTGTGAGAGGAAGGTGTGTGTGTGTGACTGATGATGTCAGGGGAGCACCCAGAGAAATAGACAGAGTTAAATTCTAAGAAGATGAAGCGGATGCATGTTTTAAGAAAAAGTAATAAGGTAATAAAATTATATTAATTACAGGTTTTAGAAAAGAGACAGACTGAGAGAAATAAATACAGGAACTAACAATTACATTAATGAATTGAAAATGCACATACACAAACTGTTACATGTGAAATTATTGTTGAAAGTTTAATAAAGAAAGCAGTTTACACTCCTTTAATTTCCAGAACCAGTGTGTCCCCTAGATCTGATAACACCCTTGCCCAGTTGGCTCCTGTAGTAGGCGGGCATGGAAGGCTGGACAGCCCATGACGGGTAAGATCCCACCTCGAAACCCTGGGACAACCTAAGGCAAGGCGCAGTCACGATTGCTCGAACCTAAGTCCCGGAGTGACCTTGGAGTCACTGGAGGAGACGGATTTAACAGGTAAGGCCACTGGGCACAGACGAAGGGGAAATGTCATTCACAATGACCAGTGATGAGCCAAAGAGAGAAAACACACCCTGTCAAAAGGAGTTTGGAACACTGGAAAAGAAACATTTACAAGATCACAAAGATCATAAAGAAACATTTATAAGAATCACACATACAAACAGAAAATGCACTAACCTTACAGAGACAAGCTCATGAAGATTAATGAACAGATAATGATTTAAAACCTGGCTAAGAACACAAACATACGTAATTAAATCAGCCTGCTAATTTCATGAGGGTTAAAATGGTGTGAATGTTGAAGAAAATACACTTAAAACACACTTGGATAAAATAGAGTTGTGGAATAACTCAAACGAAGCTGTATGACAAGGTAGTGAGTTATGGAAAAAAAACAAAAAACAAAAGAGGAGTAATTACTTAGGAGTGCTCTTGCACTGATTTATCAAAGTAAGTGATTAGTATAGAAAGAAAATGAAAATAATTCAATAATGTGATAAGGTTTAAACATGTATTCCTCTTGTTAAGTTGGCTGTTGAGCTGTGGGTTTATGCAAATTAGCTGGAGTGAGTGAGTGACAAAGACACTTCCTGTGTGTGTGTGTGTGTGTCGGAGGCTTTCTGTTCAGTTCAAGAGAGATCGGGGCTGTTGAAGAGTATTGGGAGAAATATATAATGGTAAAGTATCAGGATATTTGATTACGGTGGTCAGGTCTGTTCAGAGGGGCAGATTTGGACAGGAAATTTATAATTTAAGGATGATATGTGGTTGAAATTGGTTTTTATCTTGTGCTGAATGAACACATGGTAAAGTGAGGAAGGGTGACATTGTGCAAACGGTCTTTGATCTTTTGACGAGGTTTTCGGTGTGTTGAACGGGTGAAATTTAAGATTGTTTCAGATTTTTGAGGGTGTTTGATTATTTCCAGAGAGGGTGTTTGATTAGACAGGGATATGTCTGAGAGGGGCCCCAAAAATTTTTTTTTGTAGTAGTGCACTCAGGAAAAAACCTGTCAGGTGATTTTGTTTTGTACTTTGATGAGCTAATAATCAGCTCTCTCTTTTTCATTTTGTTCTAAGCAGGCCTGGAAGACAGTGAACCGACGGCGCTGACAAAATTAACAAGTACGAAAATCAGGTGGGCTTTACAGAATTATAATTGATTACAATCAGAGACTGATTGGCGGCAAGTCTCTGTCTAAAAATGGATTGTATCGATTCAATCCAGTCAAAAGTATAGAGAACTATTTTCCTAAACAGGAAAACGAAATAAAACGAATGATTGAGCTCATTTTGCTGATGTGGAGCATCTGATGACGCGGCGCGGAGGGCTGCAGATCAGCAAAAATATCATGTGTGAATGCATGGGAGTGAATGTGAGTGGTTGGACCAAGGGGGGAAATAAATAAAAGGTTGACAAACAGGAGAAGTGGAAGACTTAAATCTGGGGATGCTGATTTTGGGATATTGATGTGTGCTTTGAGAAAATTATTTACTGGGGTTGGATTATGTTATTACATTATAGAATGCTAAATGCTAAGAGGGAAACATTGATGTAACTCAAGTTACCATTAACTGAGGTAACACATGATTAATAACTGTTCTGTGTGAGTTTATTTTGTGTCATGACACAGACTGGATCATAAAGGAGAGTATGAAATGTAAAGTACAGGTTTTGTTTCCAGGAGGTTCCAAGGATCCAGAGTTCAATGGAGCAACGAGTTGGAGAAGATTTGACATGATGATTAAATTGATTTTGTTCCTTAAACACAGGTTTTCAGGGCTGAAGCAAAACACCGGAGAGGAGAATTGCTGAGCGGTTCTGGGAAATGAAATGACTAACCTTTTTTCCTTTTAATTTGTTAAGCTTGGGTGGAGCATGTTGAGTTTTTGCCACATGAGATGTGTCAAAAAGAGAGGGGTTTAAGATTTAATGTGTTTAATTTGAAAGGGTTTTACTAGGATTTTATAAACGATTGGGGTTGTTTGATAATTTAGATATGGTAAAACTGAGGCAGAGATTGTTAATTCTAAAGAAAGGAGTAAAATGAACTGAATTCTGTTTAGAAGATAAATTGCTGGGGTTAAAAGAAGTTGTACACCAAATTAAAGGGGAAATTGTGGGAATAAAGGATATGCTTTGGGGAAGATAGTGACGATTTTATGAGTAGAAAATGTGGGATTTCTTTTTGATTTTTAGGATAAGTTGTAACAGTGACATAATGCTAGAATGTTGTTATAAGGTAGGCTTTAGGGTAGAGGAGAGCTTTTTATGAGGATGTTAAAAGTCTCGCTGACTCAAATGAATAATATTGGAGATTATATATGTAGAAATGATTTTTTCATACACATTGCATTTTGGTGCCTTTAACGGAGTTGTGGCTCAGAGAGTCGTCTCTTGAGGGTCATAAACTTTTGGTTAACGTTATGATTAGCCAATCTACTGTGAGAATGACCTGAGTTTTGAAGGATTGCACACGCTTACAGACATATAGAGTTCATCAACACACAGGACAGTATTGATTTGAGGCCTAGGGCCTGAAATTCCTTTAGCTTTTAACTGAATTTGAGTTGGCCCAATAACAAATGACAGAAAGAGGAACTGAATAGGAGTTTTGCTTGTAACTAAACTGAGTGACATATAAAATATTGAGATAACAGATGCAGCTCTAACTTAGTCCTCTTATATAAAAAGCAGTTACAGAATACAGAAATACAGAAAACAGAAGCAAAGGGAGAAAGCTTATATATGTTGGTTAAGTCTGATAAAGTTTAAGTTAGAAGGAGTCATTACATTAAAAGCAGCAAAATGAAATAAAATGATATATTCAAACAGGTTATCACCCAGAAAATGGGAGTTCAAAATACAGTTAGAGTTCAGCTTTTAGCTATGATGAAGTTTATCTAGGAGCAATTAACTATGTGCTTACACTTAGTGATTAAAGTGGTCGTTTTTCTTTGATCCTTTTAGTAGAATAAGCCCTTATAATGATTTTATGATGATTTTGCTTGTGAGAGGTGACTTAGATGAGAGGTAGGCCCTTGCAGCAGTGACAGTTTGTGCACAGGATGTTGATGATCAGATAAGGAGCAGAGAGGAAGCACATGCAGAGACATGCTTCCTTTGATCCTCTTAAAGACAACGCTTTCAGAGGTTCACAAATGCTGAGTAATGTTGAATGAGATATGAAAATAAATGTCGAAAAACCAAATACGTAATTAGGTTCATGTTTTGAGTAACATTAGGTTGAGTAACATTAGGTTTGAATAAAGAAGACAATTGAGGGACATAAGGCAGGGAAGCCGTACTAGGGAGGAAGTGTTCTGTTTCCTTTGCAGGTGGCCAGATTTCCACTAGAGTGGGACCCAGAAGAGGAGCAGAGACCACTTAAGCATGAAGTGTTCTCAAGTGGGAGCGGGCATTTTATAACTAAGACCACCTAGATGACATGAGGTTGTCTGATTTGTTAAGTCACAGGATGCCAAGAGAGGGTCAGAGCTAAGAACAGTGATCCTAAATGTCCATGACGTCAGGGGTGGACAGGGAAACAGTTGAATGGGCCAAGGAGTGACCCAACATAATGTATTGCGACCTCTGGTGGTCCAGAGGTCGAGAGTGGGAGTGTGGGGAATAGAAATATTTTATTGCTATTATTTGCTGCTATTTTATAATCATCATTACCATTTCATGTGATGTTGCATTCAGATGCATTCAGATGTTCAAATATATTGGTATTATATTAGTCTTTATTACAGGTCCAAAGAAGAACCATTTTAAAGGGTTGAGTTGAATCTATAATTTAAAAGTTATTAATGCTTTTATGATCTCTGTGTAGAGGGCAGAGACAGGAAAATACTCTCTGTGCCAAAATGAGACAGGAAACGAAACGCGTCTGCAGAGCATGTTTTGCAGAAGTGAAACCGAAAGCAGAGCGAGTGCAAGCCAAAGAGCCAAAGAGTTAGTATGCATTTATCTTTGATTTAAGCTTTTAGTAGAGGCTTTTGATCAAAACATTAATTCAGTAGAGTACACCTATAGGGATCACTGATAGGGGAAAGTTCAAGTTGCTTAAGTTAAGGTCAACTAAGGTTCAGAAAAGCAGATGCAGTACAGACAGACAAATAGTGAGAGGTCATGACACGCACGCAGTACACAACATGCACACGCCCTTGCACGTGTCACGCACTCACACACACACCAGAACAGATCTATTTTGGTAGGGCAGAAATGCAGAAGTGTGTCAAGTACTTAGAGGAAGTGCACCCGACGAGCGACAGCGAAGAGGGAAGCACCGACCAAGACAATGTTTTTAGAGCAATGTTAAAGGTCATGGAACATTTTGTGGTTTGGATTGACGTAAGCTGTACTATTGTCTATTTTTGTAAAAGAGGGGGGCTTTGTTATTGTACCCATATAAAACCTTGTCTCATGATTGTAAGTTCAGTTCAACACTGATTGGGTTGTTGAACTCACACATGTGTTCATTAAAATGCCGTCTAAATTGCACACGCCTGGATCTGTGGTTTTTATGGATTCTTCTCTCAATATTGAACCCTTAACAACCACAAATAAACCCATCTAAAAACGAAATTGATCAGTTTCTGGACAACATAACTCTTCCAAAATTATTAGACACCCAAGCAATGGCACTGGATTCACCACTGATGCCAGGTGAACTCCAGGAAGCCCTGATAAGTATGCCCAATAATAAGGCTCCAGGTCCAGACGGCTTTCCTGCAGAATTCTACAAAGAATTCTGGACGATTCTAGCACCAGTTTTTCACAGAATGTTGCAGGAAATCAAAGAAAATGGCAGACTACCACCAAATATGAACTCTGCAAATATCAGTCTCTTACTAAAACCAGGCAAAGACCCTGTATATCCCTCAAGCTATCGTCCAATATCCCTTATTAATGTAGACCTTAAAATAATCTGCAAAGCTCTCTCAAAGAGATTAGAGAAAATAACCCCCCTCTTAATTCATCCTGACCAAACTGGCTTCATAAAAGGTAGGCACTCATCAACAAATACACGTAGATTACTTAATTTAACAGACTACTCATGCAGCAAAAACATTGAAACCATAATATTGTCTCTTGATGCAGAAAAAGCATTTGACAGAGTTAACTGGAAATTTCTATTTGCAACTTTACACAAATTTGGTTTTGGAACCTCTTTCATTAACTGGTTAAAAATATTATATAATTCCCCAACAGCTTGTGTCAGAACAAATGATCAAACATCCTCCAGCTTCTGTCTCCTGAGGGGCACCAGGCAGGGATGCCCACTCTCCCTTCACTGTTTGCAATTTTTATTGAGCCACTAGCAGCAGCAATTAGACAGAATTCAGTAATTAAGGGCATAAAATGCAAGAATGTAGAACATAAAATCAGCCTTTATGCAGATGATGTGTTACTTTTTCTCCAAAACTCACAAACCAATATCTCTGGGGTGATTGAATTGATAAATTCTTTTTCAAGAGTCTCAGATTATTCAATCAACTGGTCAAAATCTACGGTTCTTCCGATTAATTGCTCCTTCCATAATTCTTCTCCTACACCACTGCAATCTGGAAATATAAAATATTTAGGTATTAATGTATCTCCTAAGCTTTCAGAATTAACTAAATTAAACCACATCCCGCTTTTAAAGACAGTAGAAAGCGATCTGGCTAGATGGAAATCTTTACCCATATCACTCATGGGAAGGATTGCCGCTATAAAAATGATGGTCTTGCCAAAAATAAACTATTTGTTTTCAATGATCCCAAATAAGCCATCACAAGATTGGTTCAGATCTCTAGACTCATGTATTTCTAAATTCCTTTGGAAAGACAAACCCCCACGTATCAGCTTAAAAACATTACAAAGGACCAAGGATAAAGGAGGATTAGATCTGCCTAACTTTAATCACTATTTTTTAGCCAACAGGCTTCAGTTCATCTCTAGATGGTTTAAACACAGCTTCTTAGATGAGCCCTGGCTAGATGTAGAACAGGCACTATGTAATAATCTAGAAATTTCAGACCTACTATTTATCAGCTCAAACATCAAAAGACATGAATGCTTTAAAAGCATCAACATCAGCTCTTCTCTGACAGCATGGTGGGAGTTTCTAAAAATGACAGCGTCCTCATTAATCCCATGCAAACGTACACCTATCTGGAATAACCCTGACATATTACAAAACAATATGATTAATTTTCCAGAATGGAGTTGTAAAGGAATTAAATACTTAGAACATATATTAGAGGAACAGAATTTATTCCATTTGACAGACTAGTTACACAATATGGGATCAACAAGAAAAGATTTTTAGAATATCAACAAATTAAATCCATAGTAAAAAAGAGATTTAAACCAGGTCAAGTTGAACTACAAACACCACCAAGTGTGGTTCAATTTCTTACTCTTAAATCCCCCAAATTATTATCTAAAATATACAGAACACTTTCTAAAATAGATGAATCAATATCCCTTCCTATTGCAAAGTGGGAAGCAGATTTATCAGTAAGCTTAGACCAAAACTTCTGGTCTCAGGTATGCTTAAAAACCTTTAAATTGATTAAAAATCCCAGTCTGCAATTAATACAATACAAAATACTACATAGAGTGCACTATACTGGTCATCGGATGTTCAAGATGGGCTTTACATCTTCCAACAACTGCTCACACTGTCAAGGCAATACACCAGACAATTACATCCACGCCCTTTGGTTCTGTCCACCAGTGCAGAAGTTTTGGCGTGAGATATGTGAAGACTTATCAAAGTGTCTGAAATGTAACATTCCAGCCTCCCTTTAGTATGTTTGCTGAGCAACTTGGATGAGGTCACTGCAGAAATAAACACAGCCCACATTGTTTTTACAGCCCTATGCATTGCCAAGAAAACAGTCCTCCTTAACTGGAAAAATAAAAATAATCTTAATTCTAATCAATATAAAAACCATCTAATAGATCACATTAGTCTTGATACAGCCTCTGCCACCACATTTGATCAATCCCTTTGGGCTCCTTTGATCGGCTTCATCACCTAGTGGGGGTGGGGGGTCATGGTTTGGTCCTGCCTTCGCTATTGTGGTTGATGTGGAGGTTGGGATGGGCTTAGGGCGCCAGGAGAACCCCTAGAGACGTTATCCCTGGAGGGCACAACCCGGGGTTGTGGTCATAACCTGGTGAGTGGCTCTGGTCGCTCTTAGAGGGTGTTCTCCTCGTGGCTGCGTGCAGCGGGGCTGGGGATGGTCTGTACTGGCGGACGTGGGTTACTGGCCTGGTAGCCTGGCTGCCCTGAGTGGATCCGGGGCAGGCGGGGGCTTGGGGTTCGGGGTGCCGTCTCCGTGATGGGGCTCTGGCTGGGCCTTGGGGGCTTCGGGTCCTCGTCGGTGTGTCGCCGAGGTTGTGGGCCGGTGGGTGCACGGGGCTCAGCCCTGGCGCAGGGGCCTCTGGTGCATCGACCTAACTGGGGACTCTTCAACTGGCAGGGAGGTTGTTCCATCCTTGCAGAAGTCCACTCTGCAGGTGGGGAGAGACACAGGAGAGGTGGAGAATAAACCTAACCTGGGTGTCTGTTGTCTTGTGTAGTCTGGACATGATTGAATGTTGGGGTGGGTATAGTTTCCTCTGCGGTGGGGTGGGGTGGGCTTCCCCAGGTCCTGTGGGGCTTAGCGGTGCTGCTGCCCTGGGCCCCGATCGGGATGGGCCTGGGCTCCCTTGCCTTGGTGGGTACCAGAGGACGGGGTGCCTACTGGGGTCAGCCGGGAGCTGCCCTAAGGAGGGCATCTTGCCCCTCCTTCTTTTCCTCCCCATCCCGGCTGCCTCCCTCTTCCCGCTCCACCACACCCACCCACACAGGTAGGGCCTTGGGGTGCGGGTGTGTCACCAGGGTGCAGGGAGGCATCCCCCCCTCTGTCCCCTTCTGGCCACCTGTGCCTCAATTTTATTTCACAACTTAGACATCCACATTATTCACACTCTCATACACACACACACACACACATATATATATATATATATATATATATATATATATATATATATATATATATATATATATATATATATATATATATAGGGCCTTGAGGGTGACCACGTTAACGGCGCCCAGAGGACGGTCTGGGTATTCAACCCTACCTCTGGCGCGGTGCCCACCTCTCAATTTTAAATCCATGTAGACATTGAGGGTTCTCGGGGGAGGGCGTGCTAACACCTGCTGCTCTCTGGCAGCAGCACCATGCCCTCCCTTGTTTTAAATGCACTTTAGAACAACACGCAGCAACACTACACACGAGCGGGAGGAGGGAGGCATGGGGTCTTCACACACCCCGTTCTCTACTAGCCATCAGGGCGGGGGCTGGGAGGAGGTGTTGGCTGTCCGATTGGCCTCCCTGCTGCTGCGGAGCCTGGGGCGGTCTGCTTGCCTCCACCCCGGGGAAAGGGTCACATCTCTTGGGTCTGGTGCCGTTTCCCCTCTGGGAGCGAGGGTACCTGGACCCAGGGCATAGAGTATGTTTGGGGAGTATGATTGTGTGTACATGTCTATGTATGTCTATCCCTACGTTGGGTGAGTGCTGAGTGTTTGTATATGTGTGCATGAGGGTGGGAAAGCATGTTTATGTCTGTATGTGCCTGTTTGTCTGTGTCTATATGTCAGGTCTGGTCTTAGACTCCACCTCCTGGGTACTCCCAGGCCCTCCAAGTGTGAGGCCTATCTCCCCTCACCACACTCCCTGCTGGTAGCTGATGCCCTCAGGGGTTGGTGCATTGGTGGTTCTTGGTGTCCGGGGCTGGGCGCTCAGGTATGCACCGGCTCACTCCCGGTGGCTACTTGGCGGGGCCCGATGCCTGTCGCTCGGTCAGGCCTCTTCCGGGGCAAAGGGGGCCCTCGGGCCTCCGGCCTCGGGGCCTGCAACTCGGTTCACTCTGGCACAGCTGGCTGCCGGCAGAGCCGGCGGGCACGCCCGGTGCAGCCCCTCTGGCTTCTGCTCCGTGGCTACTGGGTGACCCCCTCGTCTGGGGATCTCCTCAGCCCTTCCCAGGAAGGTGGCACGGATGCCCCTCCGGTGGTACTCCTTGGGCTCTCGCACTCTGGGTCCTCTGGATGTCTGGAGCCTGGATCTCCTCCATGCCTGCTTCATGCCCTGGGGACGGGGCTATGGCCCTCCACACCCTCTAGCAGACCGTTACATGGGAAAACCTTTTGTATACAAAGCGTTGATCCACACAGGTGTGCACACGGGTGTTCACTGTTCGTGAGACATAAACTACACCTTTCTTAGCTGCTACTTCAAAGCACATTGTGCGCTGTCTGTCCTGCGTGCTGCACAACAACTTTCAATATTTAGTATTTACTGCTGTTCACACTCAGCTAGATTAACGTGATGGTGTTGTGTTTAGTATGTTGCTTTGTTTTTGTTTGGTTTTTTTTGCTTGTCTTCTCTTTTTTTTCTCTCAACAGGTGATCCAGGAGATTTTTTTTTTTTTTTTTCTTTCTCTTTGTCTTTATAAGTGCCCTTTCTCACTGTCCCTTTTCCCTTCTGTTTTTCTTTTCCTTCCTCTCTTTCTTTCTCCCTTTCCTATCCCCCAGTCATGTCTGTCCCATCTGTAACAACTGAAAATAAAATAAATAATAACAACAAAGTTTGATCAAATGGACCAATACGGCAATGCCATGATGATCCATTTGGCAAAATAAATCCATTTGGTATCCTTGTTGGCCTTCAGACAACAATTCTGACGGCTTAAGAACCAAATGGGACAGACAAAAAAAAAAAAAAAAAAAAAAAAAAAAGTAAACAAAACCATAATATAAAATAATAATGACAATAATAGTAATTGAAAGTCACAGGACGGTTATTTGCCATTAAGGAGATGGGATGCAGTGGGGATAAAAGAAACCTGGAGTCTTTTAGTCTTCCTCACAGGTACTCTAAAACGGCGGCCAGAAGGCAACAACTCAAACTCACTGTGAGGTGGATGGTTCAAACAATTAAAAATAGAATGAGCTTTCCTAAGCACATTTTTGTTGTAAATGGCCAAAAGTCCATCTTGCCAGCGCCCTGAAATTGTGCTACCAACCAATTCTTATTCTTCACGTCCAGGTTACTGAACCAGGCAGCTATACAAAAAGCCATCACAGATTCAATAAAACTTCTATAAAACAAAGACAACATCTCAGATGAGGCATTAAAAGATCTAATTTTCCTTAACAAGAACAGTCTTTGTTGAACTTTTTTAGTAGTGGCATCAGCATGAGATTCAAAACACAGTTTATTTGTAACTCTCCACAATCCCAATATCAGCATCTTTATTGATAGTAGGTGATGAGCTATAAGAGGACTTCCTAAAATCAATAACCATGTCTTTAGTTTTTGACACATTTAGTGAAAGGAAGGACTCATCATACCAATCCACAAAATCATCTCCAACCTGCCCATGGCCTGACTCATCCCCCACAAGAAGACCGACGATCACTGTGTCGTCAGCAAACTTCAAGATGTGTCTGTTAGAAAAATTACTGCATAAGCGATAAAAAATCGCACACAACAGAGAAGGAGAGTGGCCGAGTTCACACAAACAAGAGTTCAAAACTGCTGTGGTGTATCGATGGGGATAGCTGCTTAAAGTCAGGATGTGCCTTGAAAATAACAGCTAGCCCTTCACCGCAGCCAGAAACTCTCGGAACACTAAAAAAGGCACAGCCAGCCAGCAGTAATTCAGAAAAGACACTTAACTCACTGGATGGAATCCAAGTTTCACTCAAAGAAAATCCAATACATGGGAAGAGAAACATTCCTTCTACAAGAAGGTCTTATTTTCACCGATCTGGCATTAATTAAACCCAACCTGAGAGGAACTGGGTTGGGAACTTCCGAGGCAGTGACAACTAGATCCATTGGTTGGAAGTTTGTTCACTCCACTCCACGCCAACCAGGAGTCCACCGGGTCCAAAGCACCCAGTGGCACCAAGAGTTGCAGACAGGATCGATGATTGGAGTGAAGTTCATGGGGAAAACAAGAAATCCGGATTCTCAGCTTGACGAGACGACCTCCACGGTTACCCCGTCTCCTACGTCGCTGTTAATCCAGTGGCAGTAGTAAGGAACGCCAGTGCTGTGGTGTTACTTCCAAATAGGGAGGCAGAGTGACCTTGGTTGTCATTTCCAAACCGAGCTAAAAGTTGGGTGAATAAACCCATTTCCAATAATGTCTGGCAATCATAAGACAATATTGGGCTGACATGTTGCACAAAATTAACTAAAAGCAATAAAATAAAACAAATAAAAGAGTGATAGATGGTCTGTCAAACGCACAGGCGCCATTTTGGATTATTAAGAAGTCATAAGCTTCCTAAGCTGGAAGAGTGAAGTCTGCTCAAGAATACCTGTAAGAAAGAGAGGAAGTTGAATTATTTACCTTTAAGTTTGTATATAGTATTGTACAGCCTGAAACTACTGAAAATCACTAAACCACTCTACATTTTGAGTGTGACTGCATGAGTGTGTGTATGTCTGTCTAAAACATACAATGAAAAACATTAGAATGCAGATATTACTGACTTGACTGTGAATGCCTGTAAGTCGGGGGGTGGGGTGCATAGCGAGTTGCCACAACTTCCTTTCAAGACAAGCTCTAAAAACATCCTCCTGCGGATTTCAGTGACTAGTTCAGTGGATCAGCACTGAGCCCAGTAAGGTATATGCTCACAATTATTAATATAAAGTCTTAACAGTATGTCCTTAAACTTGTAAATGTAAATGTGTATATGGTTATCAGCAAACTGAAGTTGTTTCTACTCAGCTTACTTGACAGAGAAATGATGATAGATCAGTCATTTGCTTTTATCTTTACTACAAAGCAATAAAAATGTTAATGTAATTAACATAATGTAATTTAATAATACAGCTAGGGCTGCACAATTAGTCGTTAGAAAATCGCAATATCAATTCATACTTATGTGCGATCTCATTTCCAAATGACAACGATTAAAAAAAAAAAAAAAAAAAAAAAAAGATGACAATTGTACCACATTTTGATCTGGGACATAATCTGCATGAAAACAAGCGCTCGCTCTTGCTGCTCAACAAATGACAAGGGCGGAGCCTTATACCACGTGATACAGAAGTCAGCTGGCAGGGAAAAAAAACAACGGAGAGCACGTGAGAGATGACGAAGCTGTAAGGCCACGAAAGTGACAGGAGAAAATCTGTCCTTGTCAACCACCCAAACATCAATAACGGGAACCTTATACAGCGCTTCCCCATACTCGTCCAACTTCCGCAGGCACAAAGAAATTACGGAGGCTATTACTTATCAATGGCTCCCATCAACACTGCAAAACGAAGGATTTAGGAAAATGATCAACACCCTAGACAAACGCTACACAGTGCCGTCCCACAACTATTTTTCAAATGTTGCACTACCTGCTCTATACACGCAGTGTCGAGCAACGGTGGAGACAGAATTACAAGCAGTACAACATTTTGCGGCAATGACAAAATGTGATACATTTATTGTTTTTATGTTTATTTATTATGTTCAGTCTCAACTGTTACGAAGTTGATGTGCAGTTAATAAGTGCAATAAATATTTATATTGGAAAAGAAAATCGTGAGAGAATCGTGATCTCAATTCTAAGCAAAAAAATCATGATTCTCATTTTATGTAAAATTGTGCAGCCCTAAATACAGCTGTCTAAATTTTCTGTTAGTGTCCCTATAAAAGTGTCCCTAAGCTAATATAATGTTCTATTAATGAAGGCCAAAGAGGAATAAAAACTATAGAGAGGGTTTCTGATATTCTGCTCCCTTAAGTCAAACTTTTAGAAGTTGCAAAAGAAAATAATAGATTACCCACAAACTGAATATCGACAAGATTTACTGCAGTAGCTGAAAGATCCGCTGGAAAAGGTACAAATGAGATGATAGAATCAGAAGCAGAATACTTTATTAATCCCAAAGGAAATTATAGGTTAGCACACTATGACGCATGCGCACTAACAAAGGAACTTTCTGACCAAACTTAACACAAACATCACATTGGGAAGAGATGTCAGGGAGGCAGGCTGATAGGAAAAACAACGGAAATACACAACATGAGGTGAGAGGAGGAGAAATAAAACTCCACTCAGACTGGGCTCCTAATGGGAGAACAGTTTGAGAACAGAAAAAACACCACGTCACAAAAGCATATGACTGTAAATACACCACAGAAACACAAGGGTTGGTAAGAGTAAGAGAGAGCCGGTTTAGACAGGAGGGAACAAGCACCGAAGGCATTTGGAAAGGGAGGGGGGATGAGTGTGTATCAGTGTATGTGTATGCGTGTGTGTGTCCTTCGCCCTGTGTGTTTTTACTTTTATTTTTTAAAAGTCTCTCTCTCTCTCTCTGTCATATATACATATATATATATATATATATACATATATATACATATACATATATATATACATATATACATATATACATATATATATATATATACATATATACATATATATATATATATACATATATATATATATATATATATATATATATATATATATATATATATATATATATATATATATATATATATATATATATATATATACATATATATATATATATATATATATATATATATATATATATATATATATATATATATATATATATATATATATATATATACATATACATATATATATATATATATATATATATATATATACATATATATATATATACATATATATATATATATATATATATATATATATATATATATATATATATATATATATATATATATATATATAGTGTTATTTATAGTTGTGTATTTCGAAAGCTGCAACCACCAAGTACCTGCAGAGGGTCAGGCAAGTCCTGAGGAGTCAGCTGAACGGTAAGAACAAGATCCGGGCAATCAACACCACGCCCTGCCCGTGATCAGGTACCCTGCTGGGGTAATAGGCTGGCCAAAGGAGGAGATAGAAGCCACTGACATCAAGACAAGAAAGCTCCTTACCATGCATGGAGGGTTTCACCCCAAGTCCAGCACCCTGAGGTTGTACGCTAAGCGGAAGGAAGGGGCCGGGGACTGGTGAGTGTCAGCACCACAGTCCAGGATGAGACAAGAAACATCCACGAATACATCACGAAGATGGCCCCAACTGACAGTGTGCTCAGTGAATACCTCAGGCAGCAGAAACCCAAGAAAGAGGAGGAAGGCGAGGAACCATCATGGAAGGACAGGCCCCTGCACGGTATGTACCACCGGCAGATAGAGGAGGTGGCTGATATCCAGAAATCCTACCAGTGGCTGGACAAAGCTGGACTGAAAGACAGCACAGAGGCACTAATCATGGCAGCACAAGAACAAGCTCTGAGTACAAGATCCATAGAGGCTGGGGTCTATCACACCAGGCAAGACCCCAGGTGCAGGCTGTGTAAAGATGCCCCAGAGACAATCCAGCACATAACAGCAGGGTGCAAGATGCTAGCAGGCAAGGCATACATGGAGCGCCATAACCAAGTGGCCGGCATAGTGTACAGGAACATCTGTGCCGAGTATAACCTGGAAGTCCCAAGGTCAAAATGGGAGACGCCCCCAAGGGTGATGGAGAATGACCGAGCTAAGATCCTGTGGGACTTCCAGATACAGACGGACAAAATGGTGGTGGCTAACCAACCGGACATAGTGGTGGTAGACAAACAGAAGAAGACGGCTGTAGTGATCGATGTAGCGGTTCCGAATGACAGCAATATCAGGAAGAAGGAACACGAGAAGCTGGAGAAATACCAAGGGCTCAGAGAAGAGCTCGAGAGGATGTGGAGGGTGAAGGTAACTGTGGTCCCCGTGGTAATCGGAGCACTAGGTGCGGTGACTCCCAAGCTAGGCGAGTGGCTCCAGCAGATCCCGGGAACAACATCGGAGATCTCTGTCCAGAAGAGCGCAGTCCTGGGAACAGCTAAGATACTGCGCAGGACCCTCAAGCTCCCAGGCCTCTGGTAGAGGACCCGAGCTTGAAGGATAAACCCCCGCAGGGGCGTGCTGGTGTTTTTTATATATATATGATATAGATGTGTCTGTGTGTATAACTAGACTTTATGCTTTAAGTTCATGAACTTATGGCATTCATTTCAATCCTGTTTGTAAGAGCAATCATGTGTCCTGTTGGTGCCATTGTGGATTGCTGGTCAGAAAGATTTCTGGTGCCACTAATCAAAGAGACAATGCCCCGAGATAGATTCATTTCAATTATGCAACACCTTCGATTTGATGACAGGGACACGCGGACAGAACGGGTGAAAACAGACAAATTTGCAGCGATCTCCGACATCTGGACACGCTTCAACGAGAACTGTGCTAAGAGTTTCACTCCAGGGGAACACATGACCATAGATGAACAGCTGTTCCCTACCAAGGTTCGTTGTCCATTCACCCAGTATATTGCAACCAAGCCAGACAAATTTGGGATCAAGTTCTGGATGGCCACGGATTTGGACACCAAATATGTCTGCAGTGCATCTCCTTACTTGGGAAAGGGCCCCAGTCGTCAGAAGGGAGAGAGGCTGGCAGAGAACGTGGTCATGAAACTGATGGAGCCGTTTTGGATGATGGAAGAAATGTCACAACGGACAATTTCTTTACTTCACTGTCACTGTCGCACAGACTGCTGCAGCGCAAAACAACATTACTGGGCACGGTGAATAAAGTCCGGCGTGAACTTCCTCAACTTGCAAAAGATACTGCAAAGCGAGAGGTATTCTCCACTTCAGTGCTTAGAAGTGGCAGTGTGTCCTTGAGAATTTATGCACCTAAAAAAACAAGACTGTGTGTGTTCTAAGTTCCATGCACCAAGACGTGACGATCGGTGACGGCAGAAAGAGGAAACCCAACACGATCACAGACTACAACCACATGAAGGTATGTGAATGTGTGTACAATTTTACACCAGTGCTACAATGTTTTCTGATGTGTGCTATACAGGCCTATAGAAAAAAATATACTCATGACTCTCTCGCTCTGCTTTTACAGTGTGGTGTAGACGTGTTGGACCAAATGGCACGGATGTATTCTGTAAGATCAGCAACACGCAGGTGGCCAGTAGCGGTTTTCTACAATATGCTGGACCTGGCGGCGATGAATGCCTACATTTTGTACAAGGCATGTACAGGGTGGACAGGCAAAAGAAGATTGTTTCTGCGTCTTCTAGCTCAGCAACCGTTGCCGATTCATGCAGCACAAGGAAATCTTAGCACAGAGGCAGGCTGCTGCAGCTGCTGTGCCAGGGACTGTAAAGACAACGCAGTGCCAGGTGCAAGAGAGCTGCAACAGGAATCGCAGCAGATTTACCTGTGCAACATGTAAGAAATTCACCTGTGCCAAATGCAGGGATGATGGACACTGGGTCTGCAAACGCTGTAAAGTTTGAAACACTTTGAAATAAAACAGACTTGTGTACCCATATATTGTGAATGTCTGTCTTTTGTGTGTAGGTTGTAACACAGAGGTTTGGCCTGCCTTGGATCTGAGTAAACAAATGCCAATGTTTGCACACACACACACACACACACACACACACACACAGCAAATCTGCATTTATTTGTCCCACAAGTGGAAAATCTGCATTGTCATTGCAAAAAAAGTGGACAGAGCAAGGTATAGAAAGTGCACTATACAAACATTTTATATATATATATATATATATATATATATATATATATATATATATATATATATATATATATATATATATATATATATATATATGATATAGATGTGTCTGTGTGTATAACTAGACTTTATGCATATTATATAAGGTGTGGCTATATAGATATATAAATATATGTACAACTCTGTGTATATATGTTTATGGACAGGCATGCAGGCAGGTAAGGAAGGAAAGCAGCCTTGCAGGTTAGGAAAAACTTGAATCTCTCATGGTTGGGGGTTGGGGGAGGGTGTGTTTGCACAACAAAAGCAGGAGAACAATGGAGCTGACGACCTGTGAAAATCTCAGCGGGGTGCCAAGAGGTGTTAAGGTCGGGGGGAATTTACGCAAATCTGCGCAGGCCAGTAAATCTAGTAGTAGGGACTTGCACCAGGGAAAAAAGGCTCAGTAATTCTAGTGTTAAACATTTCAACATTAGTTTCTGTGTGTGTGTGTGTGTGTGTGTGTGTGTGTGTGTGTGTGTGTGTGTGTGTGTGTGTGTGTGTGTGTGTGTGTTTTTTAATTGTTATCAATTTACATCAACTGGTTTTACGGTATCCTTGAAATATTTTTTGGGATATATCTTTCAGGTCAGATTTGTTTGGGGAAAATGTTTGGGGAAAATGGTTGATAACATTCTCATTTTTATTGCGTATTCAACACTTTTTCTGCTGTAGTAGATAGCTTTTCACTCTGATTTTTGTGTAATTTTTTTGTAGGTTCTTCGCAACATTGAGAGGGCACAGGACACCCAGAAGAAGACCTTTGCAACATGGAAAAGGAAGCAGGTAAGACAGTGTGTTGTTCAAGCAGGCGATGATGTTCTTTTGTCAGGTGATCCAAAGAGACGACGCACTGGAGATGCATTATTGAGCCAACACCAAGGACCGTACACTGTGGCCAGCATCACGCCAAAGGGGGTGGCCACTATTGTGAAGGGGGCAACTTGCCAGAATGTAAACGTGTCCAGGCTGAGGAACTACCTAAGATCAAAAAGTAAAAAGAGTATGACATGCAATAAGTAGTCGCAATTACATTTTGATTTAATGTTAAAAATGGATTAAAGTTTGTATGTCATGCCACATATTTGCATATTATCAGATCTACCAACGGATAGGAAGTTTCTCCTGGACCACTCATATGAGACTCTGGAATGGCAGATTGATCATCAGTATGCCAGTCCAGGAGCAAAGTGGCAGAAAGACTTGGAACCTCTTCAGTCCAGTCTGGTAAGGCACGTTTCTGTGCAGTCATGTTAAATCTTTGTAAGTCAAAGTCGTTGATGGTTTTAGAATTGCTGAAGCATGAGAGTAATTCCAGCCTTATTTAGTATTTTCCCTTTCATTCGTTTTCTTTATTATTTTCTATAATATTTTGAAGCAAATTCACATGATGTGCTCTTTTCATTTAGCTCGAATATGTTTTGGACCAAAATCTACCTCTAGGAGAACTCCTAGTGAAGGAAGACAATATCTGCCTGACTCGGGAAGACTTCTGAAGCCTGGGTTTGGAACACATGGAATCTACTGTAAGTATATCTTGTTACTTTAGCTAATGTACCGCAAAGAAAATATCATGTAATGCAAGATTTTTGTGTTTTTGTGTGCACCATTGATCAGGCCAAGTTTGCGTTGGGGGAACATCCAACGTTGGATCTCCATTTTTTCATCTACAAGTTTGGCCAGAAGTCACGTGAACCTCTGATCTTGTCCAAAATCACGGACTTTGACAACATCATTCGTTGTTCTCTCCATGTGGCATGCAGTCTGACGCCAAAAGACCCAAACATGCAATTGTTTTGGTCCAGAGCGGGGTTACAGCACTTGGTTGGTCCAAGAGTCACGTTGTTTACCGCCATGTCCATGCATGAGTGTGCAAACATGCAGACGGAGTTGTACCAACACGAGTTGGACGTCGATCCACTTTTGGCCCACATTGCGACACTGCCCTTTGTCACCTTTTGGCAGTTCTACATGGACAGTCCTCACACCCACTACAAGTCCACGTTCCGCCACCCAATCAGTGGGTTGATAGTCAATGGTTGCCTCAGCCACCCCAACTATGTGAAAGCTCTTGATACCCGTGCGGAGGACTACTATGTACACATGCGGGACCTTGCCCAGAAGTGCATATGCCCATTTTCCTTGCGCATGGAGATGGTCCAGGCGCTGGATCAACATGAATTGGGAGTACTCAAGGAACCTATCCAGGCTCACTCTTTCTTCCGCATCCTTCACTTCCAGAAGCTATCGGATGAACTCCCCTTGGTGGTACCTTTAAGTGGGAGGAGGAAGAGTCCAGTCTGCAGTTCATCCTGTCAAAATGTCTCACCCACATGGTCGAGGAGCTCTGGGATCAGTGTAAACAGTACAGGGGCAAGGGCGGTTTCCTTCCAGTCTGAAGAGCCTTTCAGCTGGAGATAGCGCTTGAAGAGGCATTTCATGGACACCCCTTGTCCAACCTTGACATTGTCTATTCTTCAGCCCTGGGCACAAGTTCTCGCCACAAATTCAGTGCCACGCATATCCGGGGCTTCATGGTGCTTGGTCCTGCCACAGGGGCAGCAATTGACGACACACCTCCACCTTTATCACACTGGACCAAGGACAACCTACAGGTTCTGCGAGTCCAACGGCTCTTCTACCTCACATGCAACATGGAATGTGAGCCGTCAGTACTTGGCCCTTCACTTGTTCTCCTCTTGCTGCAAGATATTTTCCGTAGGAATGAAAAGATCCCTCTTGCTGAGCTCCAAGCAACTAAATGCCCTGAGACTTTGAAGGGACACATCAATCTATCATCATTAGTTGAGAACCTCGCTACAAGGGAGTCCTTTCCAAATCCATTCACCTTTTCCAGGGCCAGGAAGCTCATCGAAGAGTCCGGCAAAGATGTTTCAGAGTGCCTGAAGGCTGGCTTCCTGGAAATGAAGCTGAGGTGGTTTCCTGACCTTAAATTTCGAGATCTCAGAGGAACGCGCCGGGCAACCTGGAACTTTGTGGACTTTGTAGAAGTCCACAATGACGACAAAGAGCCTTCAATTGAGGCACGTTCGTCAGCCTTGGTAGGAGACATAGCCATGGAAATGGAGCACCGCTCGCTTTGCTATGCTCGCAATCTGGAAAGGTACCGCGAACATGGCATGCCATGGTTGATCCACGTCCTGAAACGGCTTCCAGGAACAATTGATGCCTCTACTCATAAGAAAATCCTTGTCCTCGTCAGTTCAATAGGTCTCCTCATGAACCGTGATTTTGTATGCTACGACAAGATCAAGGATCTGCTAATGGAGCTCAAGGTCAGCCAAGCGGACCTTCAGAAGTGGAAGATCATGTCGACATCTGTTTGTGACAGAACCTTTGGATTCACTTTGTACAAGCTGCACTATGACATTCCATACCGGATGGTGCACCATCCAGTAACTTCAAAGAAGAAGCCTCCAACACTCCTACTGGAACAGGATCCCGTGGAAGTTCCCGTCGAGCTAGAGGATGAAGAACCTGACACTGTGATTACAAGAGTTGTGTTCATGCCAGCCAATGTCAGTAGGCAGTGGTCAGAAGAGGAGCTGTCGTTTGTGAAGACAGACCCTTCAGTCAGGGTCAAGGATGGATACCGTCAGTATGTGCAGAACTGCAAGGCTGCAGATGGCGCCGATGGCCTTTTGGGTTCTGGAGATATGGCGAATCGGACCAAAATGGATGGGACACATAAGGGAAAAACAACAGAAATGAGGAGAGATTTCAGTGTCGGGAGAGGGCCTGTGATGCTGGGAGATTTTGTGACAGTGCATGGTTTACCTGCGTGTGCTGAATGCTCCCTACAGGTCCCAGGAGGAGGAGGAGATGAGGAGGCAGCGGTCGGCTGGGGTTTTGTGTGTGTTTCCTTTAGGGAAAAGATGTTCACATTACTGATCTCTACATCGTGGCCACCGGGAAGGATCCACAAGTCAACCTGCTTCGTTGCTTGCCGGTATGTTTTTTGTTGATTTTTCTCCTGTGTATTTTTACTCATTTGTACCAATACCTGTAGGAAAACTTTAGGTCCAAGGACATCCTGCTTTTTCCAGCTTGAAGCAGGCAGGCAGGTGAAGCTGACTATTATCTGCTCTGTGTGAGTGCCCTTTGTCTTTCTCGCGCTGTTTTTTCATCTCATAGAAAATAATGGAGGTTGTCATGTCGTCTTTTCATGGATGATGACATGTCCATTTCAGGCTATATTGGTAGCTAAGAGACAGATACTCTTTCTGGACTCACTTCGCCCTGATGGTTTTGGAGATTATCTCTACCGAGCCATATTTAGGTTGACACTAAAGAAATGACAAGTTTTTCTGGCCTTGTTCAATGGCCAAGTGCGTTCTTTGGCAAGATCATCTAAAAGCAGCCTCATTCTTAGGCTACTTCATGATAGGTATGCACCGATACTGGGTCCAGGCCCATACGGTTCAAATGGAATCGTATCCATATCTTTTGTTAACCAATACCATGAACAGATACTTGAAGTGTGGAAAATCGGTAAAAGTTTAACAGAAAATGTTTATTTTTCACCCATATTTAGAATTTTTGGGTCATTTCAATTAATATATATATATATTTTAAAAAAAATCTTATTCACCATTATTATTTGTAACAAACACACACAAAAAAATAAAACCTGCCTTCAAATTCATTCCATTTTTTGTGTGGTAGAAGTATCAGCATTGGTACTTGGTATCGGTAAATACTCAGATCCAAGGATCTGTATCGTATCAGTTTGAAAAATGTATTGTTGCATCCCTACTTTCTGAATTTATTTGTTAATGGCAAACATTTAATTTTTGTGTTATGTGTATTCTCTACAATGCCAGGAGAGTAGCAGCCTTTATTGACTCTGGATCCTGGATGGAGAAAACAGGAGGAGACCTTGAGGTATGTTTTCAATGCAAAAGTTTGAAAGCTCATCAGGTACATAATAATTCAATAAAAAAAAAACAAAAAAACAAAAAAAAAACTAGCAGGTGCATGTCAGCTCTCTTCATTTAAGGACACATTTTTCTTTTTAGTTCTTTTCCCAGCAGTTCAGTGGAAATTGCTGCAGCATCTTTATGCTGATGGTGAGAATTTTCCTTTTCCTGCCATTACTTCAATATAACATTAAAACATATTAAAGATGTCTTTTACTTTACAGTATGCTCTCTGCATCAGCACCTCATCTCCACTATCTTTCACAGAGGTAAGCTTTTCACAGAGGACAACAATGAGAGAACCAGTTGTAGAATATAACCGGTTCCGGTTCAGAGGAAGGTCGCGCGCTGGACGGACCAATCGGTGGCCGCGTTACAGGACGCACTCGACGACGCAGACTGGGACATGTTCAGGAACAGCTCCGATGATGACGTCAACGTGTTTACGGAAGCGGTGGTGGGATTCATCGGGAAACTAGCGGATGATACCGTGGAGACAAAGACCATCACAACGTTTCCCAACCAGAAGCCGTGGGTGGATAAAACCATCCGCGACGCTCTGAGATCCCGCACCGCTGCCTACAACACGGGACTCGCGACGGGGGACATGGACCCGTACAAAGCCGCGTCTTATGACGTGCGGAAGGCGGTGAAAGAGGCGAAGCAGCGCTACGGGAGGAAACTAGAGTCACAACTCCAACAGAGTGACTCTAGGAGCCTGTGGCGGGATTAAGGACAATAACGGACTATAAAGCACCAACAACCGGTTTGTGAACGCGGACGGGACTCTGGCAGACGAGCTGAACACTTTCTATGCTCGCTCGAGGCTGCAGCTAAGGACTACAACGATGCTAGCGCTAGCGGCGCTTAACGGCTGCAGACAGGAAGATACTGCCAACACCGAAAGCGTGCTCGTCATCTCTGAGCATGACGTGAGGAGAGCCTTCAAGAGAGTGAACACCAGGAAAGCAGCAGGACCAGACGGCATCCCAGGTCGTATCCTCAGGGACTGCGCATACCAGCTAGCACCTGTGTTCACTGAGATATTCAACATCTCTTTATCTCAGTCGGTGATCCCCACATGCTTCAAGGAGTCCATCATTGTTCCTGTCCCGAAGAAACCCCACCCTGCTTCTCTCAATGACTATCGCCCTGTAGCCCTCACCTCAGTAGTGATGAAGTGCTTTGAACGCCTGGTCAGAGACTTCATCATTTCTTCACTACCAGACACACTGGACCCACTACAGTTCGCCATCGTCCAAATCGTTCCACAGACGATGCCATCTCTCATCTCCTCCACACATCACTCACTCACCTGGACACTAGAAGGGGAATTATGTTAAAATGCTCTTCATCGACTACAGCTCTGCATTTAATACCATAATCCCTCCACACTCACCACCAAACTGGAGCACCTGGGACTCAGCTCATCTATGTGTCAGTGGATCTCCAACTTCCTAACTGGCAGACCACAGGCAGTAAGGATGGGCGGACATGTCTCAGCCTCCACCACTCTCAGCACTGGAGCCCCCAGGGGTGTGTTCTGAGCCCCTGCTGTACTCTTTGTACACATATGACTGTGTGGCCACTACCAGCTCCACCACCATCATCAAGTTTGCTGACGACACCGTCGTGGTGGGCCTTATCTCTGATAACAACGAGACGGCCTACTTGAAGGAGGTTAGGAATCTGGAGACCTGGTGCCAGAGGAACAACCTCCTTCTAAACGTCAGTAAAACAAAGGAGTTGATAGTGGACTTCAGTACTAAGCAGGAGAGGAACTACCAGACCCCGTCATCAACGAGTGCCCAGTGGAGAGAGTGGACAGCTTCAAATACCTCGGAGTTCACATCACGCAGGACCTGTCATGGTCCTGTCACACATCAACACCATAGTGAAAAAGGCCCGACAGCGTCTCTACCACCTCAGACGCTGAGAGACTTCCGACTGCCCTCCAAGGTGCTCAGGAACTTTTACACGTGCACCATAGAGAGCATCCTGACGGGAAACATCTTAACCTGGTTCGGGAACAGCACCATGCAGGACAGACGAGCTCTACAGAGGGTTGTGCGATCAGCTGAGCGCACCATCCGCTCCGAGCTCCCTGACCTGCACTCAATCTACAGCAGGCGGTGCTGGACCAAGGCCAGGAAGATCGTGAAGGACCTCAGCCATCCCAACAACGGACTGTTCTCTCTGTTGAGGTCAGGAAAGCGATTCCGCTCCCTGAAGACCAACACAGAGAGACTGAGGAGGAGCTTCTTCCCGCAGGCGATACGGTCTCTCAATCATCACACCACCACATAGAACGGACCCACATATATGGTTCTTACACACACACACACACACACTGGACAGTCTGGACTTTGTTTACACTTAATCACTTTAAGCATATTTGCACTGCACAAGACACCTACAATGTGGTTTGCACAACACTGGACATTATATTTCTCCATTTCCATTTAATACTTGTAAAATGCTGCTGTTATTGTATATATATTTATATTTCTTCATACATTCTTATATATTTCTATACTGTGTATTGTGTATTTTGCTGTACAGTTATTTTATTTTAAACTTTAATTCATATATATTTTATCTTATTCCTTCCCAGCTAAATTTACCCTTCATTCTAATTTGTGTTGTACAGTTATTTTATTTTCAACAAATTCATATATATATTTTATTTTATTCCTTCCTAGTTAAATTTACCCTTTTTAATTTTCATATTTATTTCCTATCTTATTCATAGCCCTTTCTTTTTTCCTTAGGTCACGAGCAGTTGTGTAAGCATTTCACTGCATATCGTACTGTGTATGACTGTGTATGTGACAAATAAAAATTTGAATTTGAATTTGAACCACAGGAATTTATGACATTTAACGGAGTTAGAAGTTAGCAGGAAGTTAGCTCGCTAGCTTCCATCTAAATACAATATAGCATGTCCTGACTGTGGGGTGTTGGAAACAGATTAAAACGTACAGCTCTGCTATCACTTCCAACATAAATGAAGACAGAAAACTAAACAGCAGTGACGTTTGTAGGGTTACCGAAGTTTGGCTAGCTGGTATATAATGATGTGCTACGTGACCGCTAGCGACACAGCTATGTTAGCATAATATAAACAAGCTAACTTTTTTCCCACTCGATAAAAGTTAACGTGAGTGTTCTTAGTGATCAGGAACAAATGTAATCGCATGGCAGGATGCTGTAAATGGACCAAACTTCAGCCGGGAGAACAACTGAGATTATCCATCCACAATACGAGGTTAGTCATTCATATACTGCTGCATGGGCTGTGCTGTAGTTACATCGTAAGCTTTTAAAAACTGAGCTTAAATAAATGATTAGCGGAAATAAAAGCCGAGGGAGGTCAACAGTGATCACTGACTGTTTTTAGGAGCTTTTTGAGATTAAATAGAAGAAAATACAAAGCATTAAACATGTTAACAACACAAAAGCCATATTAAACGCAGACTACTTAGGCCCGGAAGTAGGATTCGTCACGTCATCACTTAATAATCGTATTTCATTTTTATTTAAAATGTTGATGTAACTGAATTAGTAACTAGAAAGTGCATTTTCTGAAGAAACTGCAGTGTGAATGCTTGAATCTGAATGTATGCACTGAAATGAATTAATTGCTGAATATTAAGCCAAAAATGTTGAATGAGCTGGAAAATACAGAGTTTTTAAACTGAAAACAAAAGTGCAGAACTTTTGAAAGCTTATGTTCACACAGAAGAAGCTGGAAAATAGCTGAAAATGTTTTAAATGTAAATTAGAAAAACCTAAGTAATGAGAAAAGAAAATTAGAGTCAGAAAATATCTGAATGAATATTAAAAGTTCATATTCTTTGAATCACTGAATGACGAGAATGTGATCCCTCCACTTGGATCCACACAGTTTAAAAAGTTTAAATCTCTGAGCTTTGAAAGACACTGTGTTGTAAAGACAACAACGATGGCTTCGTTTTGAGGGTAAAATGATGGCTGTAGAGCAAACACTGTGGACACAGCAGCAGTTGAAAGAGAAGTGTTTAAGATGATTCTTGGCACAGTGAGAGACAGAGCTCGTTAGGCAGGCAGGTGTGAGCCTGGTTGCTATAGTGACTGCACCCAATGGCTCCATACACACGCACACAGACATGCACCTCACTTTTGCTGCTTAAAATGAACAGAAAAGTCAGGCCGAAACAAATCGTTCCCAAATGAAAAGTACAGGTCCTATTGACGAAATTCTTTCACCGTGAGCGGCAGCAATGTCCAGTCTACCTAATTCTCAGTTTTCATGCCTGTGGAGTTTATTATATGGACGTGGTGACAGTGTAAAAACACCATGCTCTTCTGATTTTCAAACGAACCTTCTGAGCCATTTTAACATTAGAGTCTATGGAGGAGTTGGAGGGAGGAGGCTGTGCTTTGGTGACATTTATGAAAGAACCATAACACCTAGTACAATAGTAAACACATTGGATGAAAGAGGACAGCGATGGCTACGTTTTGAGGGTAAAATCAGACCTGTAGAGCAAACACTGCGGACACAGCAGCAGTTTTAAAAAGATTTTCAGATTAATTTTTTTCGCTCCTCTCACTCTGGCAGTTGAGCTGTCTCACTCTAGCCCCAACATTCCGTCCCATACACACCCATTATAAACTCTGAAACGGCTGAAAAATCATCATGAAACTTAAACTGGAACTGAAGAAAAAGTATAATATATATTGAAAAGATAAATACAAGTTGAATAGTTGAATGTCTTGTCTTCGTTTTAAAGTTTGAATGGTGGCTCTATGTCAACGTATGTTAAAGTAGATACAGTTTGAAAATGAGTAAGTTGAATGAGGATTTGAAGGGTCTCCCCATTGAAATACATGGGAAATTTTTGTTGAAAAAAGTTGAATAATTTTAAAAATATAAATGTTATAAATGAGAAAAGTAGAAGCAGTCATGTCCAAAAGAAGAGGAATCTAACGGTGTTTGAATGGTTTTTCTAAGTTGAACGGTTTTGAAGGAGATAGATGCCAAAAAACGTACGGAATATATAATAATAACTAGAAAGTGCATTTTCTGAAGAAACTGCAGTGTGAATGCTTGAATATGAATGTATGCACTGAAATAAATTAATTGCTGAATTTTAAGTTAAAAATGTTGAATGAGATGAAAAATACAGAAATTTGCACCTGAAAACAAAAGTGCTGAACTGCTAAAAGCTGAAATCCACACAGAAGAAGTTGGAAAAGAGCTGAAAATGTTTTAAATGTAAATTAGAAAAACCTAAGTAATGAGAAAAGAAAATTTAGAGTCAGAAAACATCTGAATGAATATTAAAAGTTCATATTCTTTGAATCACTGAATGACTGAAATGTGTGATCCCTCCACTTGGATCCACACAGTTTAAAAAGTTTATATTTCTGAGCTTTGAAAGACATGCTGTTGGAAAGAGAACATCGATGGCGACGTTTTGAGGGTAAAATGATGGCTGTAGGGCAAACACTGTGGACACAGCAGCAGTTGAAAGAGAAGTGTTTAAAATGAATCTTGGCACAGTGAGAGACAGAGCTCGTTAAGCAGGCAGGTGTGAGCCTGGTTGCTATAGTGACTGGACCCAATGGCCCCATACACACGCAGACATGCACCTCACTTTTGCTGCTTAAAATGAACAGAAAAGTCAGGCCGAAACAAATCGCTCCCAAATGAAAAGTATAAGTCGTATTGACAAAATTCTTTCACCGTGAGCGGCAGCAATGTCTAGTCTACCTAATTCTCAGTTTTCATGCCTGTGGAGTTTATTATATGGACGTGGTGACAGTGTAAAGACAGCCTGCTCTTCTGATTTTCAAAGGAACTTTCTGAGCCATTTTAACATTGGAGTCTATGGAGGAGTTGGAGGGAGGAGGCTGTGCTTTGGTGACATTTATGAAAGAACCATAACACCTAGTACAATAGTAAACACATTGGATGAAAGAGGACAGCGATGGCTACGTTTTGAGGGTAAAATCATACCTGTAGATCAAACGCTGTGGACACAGCAGCAGTTTTAAAAAAGATTTTAAGATTAATTTTTTCGCTCCTCTCACTCTAGCAGTTCAGCTGTCTCACTCTAGCCCCAACATTCCGTCCCATACACACCCATTATAAACTCTGAAACGGCTGAAAAAACATCATGAAACTTAAACTGGAACTGAAGAAAAAGTATAACAGATATTGAAAAGATAAATACAAGTTGAATAGTTGAATGTCTTGTCTTCGTTTTAAAGTTTGAATGGTGGCTCTATGTCAACGTATGTTGAAGTAGATACAGTTTGAAAATGAGTAAGTTGAATGAGGATTTGAAGGGTCTCCCCATTGAAATACATGGGAAATTTTGTTGAAAAAGTTGAATAATTTTAAAAATATAAATGTTAAAAATGAGAAAAATAGAAGCAGTCATGTCCAAAAGAAGAGGAATCTAACGGTGTTTGAATGGTTTTTCTAAGTTGAACGGTTTTGAAGGAGTTAGATGCCAAAAAACGTACGGAATATATAAAATAGAATAATAATAAAGATTTGAATAACAATACTGTGAATGCTTTTACAAGCATTCACACTAATAAAGATTACAACAACAATACTGTGAATGCTTTTACAAGCATTCACACTAATTAGAATCACAGGTAGCACCATCAGGGCAGAAAGAGGCATTATTCAGTAGTGGAATGAAGTAATAGTTATGAAAACGGTACTGAATGTAATGTATTTTCAGTCCTCATATTTCTGTAACTTGGTGGACAAATTTTGTATTTTCATTATTGTTGCCTGACCTATATTTTACAATTACCAGCATGTGTCCTCATCGACATATTGGAAGAGGTTGTTCTACACGAAGGGGATACAGCATCTTCAAAGTGGCTCTGGTGTGCTCCATGTTCAGAGACCTTGTGTCTACTGAATATTTCAGAAGACGAGCACACTTCAAGTGGCTTCACAGTAAGGGCTGCAGTAAATTATGAAATTATTATATGTACAGTTTTTTTTCCACTGGCAGCATGTAAATGTTTTTTGTTTAGTTTTTTTGCTTGTGCTTTACACAGGCGTCTGCACATGGAGCAGGTTCTCAGAAAAGTACAGAACATTATTTTAACATGTACACAATTGAGATCTGCCTTCAATGTGGAGATCAGTACAAACACTGCCCCTGAGGTATAAAACACTGTATAATCTTATATTGTTGTCATTACAAACAATGAAAATCTCACTGATGCATGACATGATGAAAACCATGCTGCTTGGAGCCCTTTCTTCTCTCTGTTTGATTTTTTATTTTTTTATTTTTTTTTGGTATTACAGGATATGTTGGCACAGGTAAAAGAGGACAACTACGGGCATTTTATTCGGGGAGAGAGGCGCCCAGGCTACTGCAGCCACATTTGCATGCACCTGAACAACACACACACACACACACACACACACACACACACAGGTTTTAGTGACAGGGTTCCCCATTTGTGGTTCCCCCACATGTTGGTTTGTGTTCTGATACCTGTGTTCATTTGTGACAATTTTTGCTAATTCTTGTGTTTTTGGTTATCACCGGTTTCTTTTCATTGTTTGTTTAATTTCTTTTGCCCTCTGTGGCCTGTCCTCGGTGGAGTTCTTTGTTACTGCGTACTAGCCAAGAAGTCATAATGAGCAGTGTTTTGTTTAATGTTGTTTAAAATTACATTTATGAAATATATCTGGGTTGTAACACATCCTCTCTACCTGTATCTGTTGTTCATGTTCTTGAAAATCTGTTGTTTGTGTTCAGTATTGTTACAGTAAACCTGTCAATCTGCTGTATTATGATGGTGCATTTTCAGCTTTCATATCAAAATATAGCCTAGTGTGTATAAAAACTTGTAATATGTCACGTGAAAATTCATGAGCCAGATCAAGTGTTTTCTGACAATTGACAGTGAGGAGTGGACATCATCATAACTACTCCAATCAATCCTCTCCACACAAACAATCATAAACACACTCAACTATCAATAAATCAAATTTTACACCCATTTGTAATGACGCTAATTCAGTTTACAATACGGATCATTCGCTTGGTCAGCAGGGGGCGGTATCATTGTACACTGGGAGTAAAATGATCGGGTAGTGACTGTCCGTGTCACTACCCGATCCGTACCGGAAACACCTATCGGTACCCCGCCTGCGTGAAAGGTGTCTACTTCCGGTCGAAGCGTTTTACGATAGTTATGGGTCAGAGTATCTGTTAAGATGTTAAGAATAACAAGTATCTCTTAAAATGTTTCCAATAATAAAACATTTCAATATAATGTAGACAAAAACGAAAAATAAAAAGTTACGGATCAGGACTCTCGATCCTTACTGCGCATGTGCAAAGTCGGACCGTATGGAGGACCACAAGAGCCATGCGCATCGAAATAAAAAATTATGTGCTTAAATAAAGAATTGTAGAATAAAATCTGCATTTGTAAATTCATTTTTGAACTCCAATTTAATAAACTGATTTTTAAAAATGCTTTTTAAGTCTTCTTTTCAAAAAACAATTTCGAATCGCACTTTAATAAACTGCATTTCAAAAGCCATTTCCCTTGCCTGTTCGTTCAGATTGCACAACACTGGACATTATATTTCTTCATTTCCATTTAATACTTGTACAGCTGCTGTTATTGTGTGTATATATATTTCTTCATACATTCTTATATATTTCTATACTGTGTATTTTGTTGTACAGTTATTTTATTTTCAACTTTAATTTAAATATTTTATTTTATTCTTTCCCAGTTAAATATACCCTTCATTCTAATTTGTGTTGTACAGTTATTTCATTTTTAACTTTAATTTTTATATTTTATTCCTTCCTAGTTAAATTTACCCTTTTTAATTTTCATATTTATTTCCTATCTTATTCATAGCCTTTTCTTTAGGTCACGAGCAGTTGTGTAAGCATTTCACTGCATATCGTACTGTGTATGACTGTGTATGAGACAAATAAAATTTGAATTCCAAATCCAAGGCAAGGTTAGTGCTACAGTCACAGACAATGTGAGCAATTTTGTAAAATCTGATCAATAATGATAACAATAATAACAACAAAAATATATATACACACACACACACACACACACACACACACTTCAAAACTACTGCACACAATAGTTTTGCACCTGAGCACTTTACTCATCACTTAAATCACTTTTCACTGGATTATCAACATCTCACAGTTTCTGGTTTACAAGTTTTACTGTTTATGTTTGTTTGTATTTACTTTTGTGAATAGCTGCTGTAGGATGTTATGTTTATTTATATTTAAACATTGCACTGTCTATTGTGCTTGGAAGCATGTTATCTGACTGTTGCACACTAATATTGTATATAACCAGTTGTGCAAATAAGTGGACCGCAGTTGCACATTTACTGTCAAACTAAAGGACATGTACCACATAAGAACTTGCCATGGGTGTTTGCGTACATATAAAAAAAAGGCACTGTTTTTGTCCGCCAGAGTGGGATTTTCACGGCATATTCTACACCAGCGGTCCCCAACCTTTTTTGCGCCACAGACCGGTTTATGCCCGACAATATTTTCACGGACCGGCAACAAGGTGTCGCGGATAAATACAACAAAATAAAACTAGTGCCGGTACCGAAAAAAAGAAGATTTATTCATAACACACGTGAAAAGACCCAGGAAAACCGAGTTAACGATAAAAACGATAAAATAACGCTGAAAACCGATAAAAACCCTGAAAACCATACATTTCACACCTGAGCCTCAACTCTCGCGGCCCAGTACCAAACAACTCACGGACCGGTACCGGTCCGAGGCCCGGGGGTTGGGGACCGCTGTTCTACACCACATCTCTGTGCGTTCATTATTTGTTTGAAGCCAGCTCACCTCCTGCAACCACTTTTCAGAGAATACGCTTCTTTTGCGATTCAGACTCCTGACATTTCTTTGGAGGTGGAGGAACACCAAAGTAATTGCTTAAAGCAACTTGCTTCTTCAACATCTTTAAGAGTTCCAAACAAATGTCTGTCCTCCTCCAGAAAATCTTATTTACTCGAACGTGCGTTGCAACTTTTATCTTTTGCGCGTCTTTTATTTTAACAGCAAATGCGCACCTGCGGATCACTTATGTGCACCCCTGTATATAACAGCAGCTTACTATCTCACCTGATTCCTCCTTCCATGACTTGATTGAGCCATGTTTCAATTACATTTCAATTAAATTAAATACCCATGTTTTCATAAAAATATAAATGTATTAATGAAAAATAATTTCAGTCAAAGTATACTGAAACAAACATTTTAGGCATTTCAATAAAGTTAAATAATTTCTGCTGTTTACAAATTCAAAGCCACAGACTGCCAAATTGTGAATAGAACTATGATTTCACTGTTTCACATATCTCCTCTATCCTCCTGCTCCTATCACTCCTCTGAAGATGAGTTCAGCCAATGGCGGGCTCATCACAGCACAAGGGGAGGTGGAGTATTTGTGGTTGCATTAGAATTTACATAGCTATGAGTTTTCAAATAACTCATTACTGCTTGTATTTTATACTTAAAATTATTTTTGTTTTTGCTGTCAAACAGACACTTAATTCTGATGTTATTAACCACAATTTCGAAAAATAAATATTTTCCTCAAACCGTTTCTGGTATTTATGCAGCCCATTTGCATTGTGTCTACATGAACTTGTATTGTAAATGCTAGATTCTAATAATCACAGATCACTACACTGACTATTACTGACATTAAATTTAAATTTATTTTTCAGTTTTCTGCTGTAAAGAAAGTGAAGACAGGGAAACAACGTGTTCTCCTTAAAAATCTCCAGCTAAAGGAGATAAGTTTTATATTGAAAATAGTTAAACTAATGTGACAAATTTCACATTGCTGGTATAGAATGTATGAGGCTGTGGGCTTTTTTTCCCCCATTTACTGGACTTGTTATTATTTAATTAATAAATCTTTAATGCTGTCATGTTTGTGATTTCAGGATGGTTATACCATGACAATCTGCCTCTGGCGGGAGGCAAACGTTTACAATTTGAACGTGGGAGACCACATCAGCCTCTCCCACATGAAGTGGAGCCAGTCCTCGTATGGCTTACAGCTGCACAGCACAGCATTTACAAGGATTGAGGTATGAAGAAGCTACAAAAACAAATGTTTAGAAATAGGTTTTCAGATTTGACATAATATTATATATATCATCATTGTTGTCTCCACAACAGAAATGCCAAACCAGCTGGAGGTTTTGCTGGAGAATGGACAAAACCTGTACATTGACCGTGAGCTGTGGAGTCCCTTTGATAAAGAACTAGAGGAGGCAATGGTCAAAGTTAATGTTAAAATGAAGGGGAAGCAAATTGTACAGATTAAAAAAAAATCAGTGTGAATAATTTGAACAAAATGTACAGTTCCTTTGTTCAGTTTCTTCGAAAATATGACAGATTGTATTTTATAAATTAAAAAGAATGACGTTCAGTATTTATAATTTTTAATGACATTTTGTTAAGCTCTGTACGATAGTTAACAGTTAGAGTATTTTCCAATGTTAAATATTTATATTTTAAAAATTCTAATAATCTTATACTTGTGTTTGTTTTGAATTTTTGGAACGCTGGAAGACTAGAAATGTTTTTCTTTTAAAAAGAATAATAACAGAACAGATCAAGGCTTAATGTTTTATTTTGTAGATAATAAAGGGGGCAGGTCTATCAACAGTATTTTATTTGTACCTTTTGAAAAAGCCAACAAATTCCTTTCATTATTCATTTTAACACATTCCTGCTCTTTTAATTTTTAATTCCAATAATTGTGGAAGGGCAAAATGATGAACTCGAGATTTCTGGGTGGATATGATATCAATTAGAATAGAAAAGAATAGAATAATTCTTTAATTGTCCCACAAGGGGAAATTTGGTTGTATCAGTAGCACAAAAAAAAAAAAAAAAAAAAAAAAAAAAAGTAGTATGCATCACGTGATAGAGCGGCTGTGGCGTGCATGACCTGTCAGCAGTCTGGTTGAGTATTTGGAGCGTTGCTACCAAACCGGCATTTCATCTCCGAGGAAGTTATCCCAGAGAGAAGTAAAGCAAGTGTGTAAGTTCATCTCTGAATGTTTGTAAAGCATTCCCACGTTAAGATTAACCACCGATATATGGAGCGACTGCATCTTCTCTCACCCTCCCTCTTCTACTTCAATCATGAAACTGATTAATGATCAGCTGATTAGTGATGGGATTTCCGGCTCTTTTTAGAGATCTGGCTCTTTCTCTCACGGCGAGCGAGATGAGCCGTGTGGAGAGGATAAAGGAGGATCCAATAGCAGGCAGTTGTGAAGGTGTAAAGGTGATTTATTGAATACCAAGCACAGGGAGGATATGGCAAACGAAGATAAACCAAACTATACTGGAAATAACTAAGCTACTGAACACAAACCAGGACATGAACATGAAGGAAGATAGATGACAGTACATGAAGGTGACAGCAGGGAGAACACACAGACGAAGCACAGTGGATACACAGACGGACCAGCAACTACAATGACAGAAGACGCGACTTAAATACACACAGAGAAACACAGGGAGATTACACACAGGTGGTGGACACAGCTGGGAGTAATTAACGAGATGAGGGAGGTAAAACTGAACACACTCACATGAGACGCAGACCTTCACATTAAAACAGGAAACAAGAAACACTACACAAGAACGCAGACACGACACTGAGACAGACAGAATATAACACATAGAACTCAATGCTAAACATGAGACACAGCCAAAGAACAATCCATAAACATGAATAAACAGAATATAGAATAAAAATAATAACCAACAAATCACAAGGTAACAAAACGATCATTTATGAGCAAACCAAAACATAATAAACTTAGAATGCTGAGCCGTGACATTTTCGGCTCGGCTCACTAAAAAGAGCCGGCTCTTTCGGCTCCGAACCGGCTCTTCAGGTTGTTTTGTTGCTTTAATTAATTAATTATTAACAATAATATAAAATTATGCACAAAAGGAATTACTAATGTAAAAAAAGTGTTTTTATTTATATATGTTTATATATATAAATATATGCGGTGGCCCTTAGAGACAAAGCACGTACAAACTCCAAAACACATTTCTAGCGTTAACTGAACTTCCAAAAAAGAGCTACCTAGATCACCTAAATTACACAATTGAAAGCATATGTGTATTGTTTGTGTATTCATAAACAAGCAATCATATATATTCAAATAATTAAAAAAAAAAGTTCATTTACCTGTTACTACCACACACCAAATCCGGTCGTTGATACTTCCTGGCTTGTGTAGCCACTAGGTAACAAAAGCTCAACACTGCGCCTAGCATCCTGGAGCACTTCTGTTGTGTTTTGTATGTGCTTCTGAGTTTTTACGTGTTTTGGAGTTTGTACGTGCTTCAGTGTTTGTATGTGCTTAGGAGTTTGTATGTGTTTTGAAGTTGTTGGTTTGTTTGTTTTTCCATAACTTGTGAATCTGCAAATATACACATTCTGTATTTTTCATATGAAAGAAACTATACTGTGGTGGGGCTTGCTTATTTCTTGTTTTTGATTTATGTACGTTTTGTTTTGTTTTGCTTTACTTTTGTTTCATATGTTGTTTAATTTAAGACTAAAAGAAAATTAAATGAATGAGAGGTAAAACTTGAGGGGGTAGGGACAAATAAGTAAATACTTCTGCCTACTCCTTTTCAAACAAATAATGAAATGATATTTTGTAATGATTGTGAAGGCACATGTTTGAAATGTTTGAAATAAAAATGAACTGAACTGAACTGAAGTTCGTACGTGTTTTGGAGTTTGTACGTGCTTTGTCTCTAGGGGCCACCATAAATATACTTTATTTATTCACTCCACATGAAATGTAATAAATAAATCATATAATACTAAAAATAACTATTTACATTTTAAACTTTTAACTATTTAAATTTCCAGCTTTTTCCTTTTAAGCAAATTCAAAGTCAAATAACACAATTAAATATAAATTAAAATATGAAAACAAAAAGATGCATATTCTCTGTCATATGGGCCTGCATGAATAAACTTTCTGAATCCTTTATCATTACTATACCTTTCTAATGTGACCTTGTTGTCCCTGGCTCTCTTTCTCGGTCTTTCACTCCCGCTCTTTTCCTGTGCTACTGCGAGTGTAACCGCCGCCCCTCACCCCTCTTCCCAATGTAAGGCACAAGGCTCACATGTGGAGTGAAGCGGGGAAAAAAGTGCGAGAGACAGGGTGAAAGAAAGGGAAAAAAGTGACGAATCCTACTTCCGGGCCTAAAGTAGTCTGCGTTTAATATGGCTTTTGTGTTGTTAACATGTTTAATGCTTTGTATTTTCTTCTATTTAATCTCAAAAGCTCCTAAAACAGTCAGTCAGTGATCACTGTTGACCTCCCTTGGCTTTTATTACCGCTAATCATTTATTTAAGCTCAGTTTTTAAAAGCTTACGACGTAACTACAGCACAGCCCATGCAGCAGTATATGAATGACTAACCTCGTATTGTGGATGGATAATTTCAGTTGTTCTCCCGGCTGAAGTTTAGTCCTTTTACAGCATCCTGCCATGCGATTACATTTGTTCCTGACCACCGAGAACACTCACGTTAACTTTTATCGAGTGGGAAAAAAGTTAGCTTGTTTATATTATGCTAACATAGCTGTGTCGCTAGCGGTCACGTAGCACATCATTATATACCAGCTAGCCAAACTTCAGTAACCCTACAAACGTCACTGCTGTTTAGTTTTCTGTCTTCATTTATGTTGGAAGTGATAGCAGAGCTGTACGTTTTAATCTGTTTCCAACACCCCACAGTCAGGACATGCTATATTGTATTTAGATGGAAGCTAGCGAGCTAACTTCCTGCTAACTTCTAACGCCGTTAAATGTCATAAATTCCGTTTTCATGGATGCCTGGATGTTAAACTCAATTGTTACACCTGGTAGAGCACAACGCTGATCATTTTATTATAGATGAAAGAATTTAGACAGTTTTGCTGCAGTGACTTATGGACTTGCAGTGGAGTTTGGGCCCAGACATGGCTAATAACGTCAGACTTAAGGACCGGATAGGAAACCTGGCCAGAGGACATCTGATTCCTGAAATATCTGCAGGGTTTTTTTATTGTTTGTTTTACACAATTAAATAATTGACAAAAATACAAAATTAAATAGATTGAAGATTTACAGCTGTGGATTCATTTAAAGTGGTACTTTCTAGTCAGCAGGCTGATGTATGAATGAAATAATATATGTACAGTTACAGAAATTTTCTCTATTGCTGCATAAATTTAGTCTAAATCTCATCCCATTTTACTAATGTACTTGCAGCTCAAGACTTGGGCCCTCTCAGGAGGAAGATGTGGAAGTCAGGAGCAAAGCTATTCAGGGGGCTAGCCAGAAGGTCAGCAACAGAGTCACTCTGGTGGCTGAGGAGGCGTCAGTGTCGACGGTGACAGCAAACCTTACGAGGCCTAGTTGGATGCTGCAATAAAGCAAGCAATAAAGAGTCTCTGGTGGCGAGTCTCGGGCGGACAATGGTGCCCTCGTTACTTGAGTGGGGGTTATTTACCACAGAGGAAGCAGAAGCTGGAGACACTTCTTTTCCATTCCTCAGTCATCGTCTCACTGTCAAATCTTCTGTTTATGATCTTCTGATCTTCTGTTAATCAATCTAATCAAAAAGTTCACTGCCTTCTCTCCTAGACATCTAGGAGGTGCTTCATCTGGACCAACTGCCTTCTGCCTTTCCACTCTTTATCCTCTTTGTGTCTTCCCTCACTTTCTCCTTACTAAACCTCTCCACTTCCTCATTCTGTAACTGTCCTCTATCCATTCCTCTTCTTTTTCCACCTTTACTTTTTACTACATTTCCATCTTTATCCTCAATCGCCCGGACGCATTGCACATCTTTTCAGCTCAATTTCACTCCTAACCCACTGATAAAAACAAACAAACCGTACAAGTCCTCTTTTTCTTAGTGTCCAACTTCACATGCAGCTCACTGTAAAGCTCGTCCTTTGCCACTACTTTTTTTGGTGTACACATAGCTTCTGTCTATTTTATTCATCTTCCATCTCACTTTTTCTTTGCTAACCTCTTACTTTGAATACCGTATTTTTCGAACCATAAGGCGCACCAGGTTATAGGGTGCACTGTCGATGAACGGGTCTGTTTTCATATATAAGGTGCACCGGATTATAAGGCACATTAAATGAAACAAAACAGTCACATAAGTCAAACTTTACTTAACTCATTCTTCTTGCTTCTTCCACTTCCGTACCATTGATTCATTAATGTTGAATTCTCTCGCAGCTGCTGTATACCCAAGTTGTTGCAGTATATTAATGACTAACCTCGTATTGTGGATGGATTATCTCCGTTGTTCTCCTGACTGAAGTTTGGTCCATTTACAGCATCCTGACATGCGATTGCATTTGTCCCTCGTTAACTTTTATCGAGTGGAAAAAAGTTAGTATTCATCCTCCAGCTTCACTGTGTTTATGTTATGCTAACATAGCTGTGTTGCTAGCGAGCACGTAGCACATCATTATATACCAGCTAGCCCAACTTCAATAACCTTACAAAAGTCACTGCTGTTTAAATTAAAGCATTTTAAGTGCGCCTTATAGTGCTGAAAATACGTTACTTCCTTGTACTTAATTTCAAAGACCTTCTTGGCAGTTTACTTCAGCAGTATAGGTGTACTTTTCCAGTCACCTGCTGACTCTTCCCGACCACTCAGTCTGTCTGAACTCCTCCCTGAACTCTGCACAACATTCTTCCATCTTAAATTTAACCTTCTGCACATGCTCATCTGTGCTCAGATTCCTCTACTGTTATTACATGTTCCCCACAGCCATCTGCCTTTTTGCATTACCCACCATTGAAGTCTGTTCCAAACACCACTTTCATCTCCTTTGGACACTCTCCACTGTCTCTTCTAACTGGCAGAAAGCTTCTGCACACTGTAGTTACAGTACCATGTTATTTTTGTCACTTACATCTCAGTCCTCTCGAACACTGTTTGAAACTGCAAGATAAAAACTGATAATCACCGGGGTGATCAGTGATCATTAAGTAACCTCTGAGGGCTAAATATACTTGTGGTACAACACATGCAGTAACACAGCAATGACAGAGTCAGTGGTGTGAAAATGAATGTCTTCATGAGGGTTTTAAAAAACACAACTTGGTTGTTGAAAATTTCAACCAAGAAATGCAAAAAAAAGGCATCATAGACAAAAAGGTTTGATGTCAGCTTTACTTTTACTTCATTTTTATTTGTTTAAAGTACCATGTTAACAGTAATATGGAGAAGCTTTTTGCTGCAACGCAATTTTGACCATTATCAAATTTATAAGCTTCACATTCAGCTGGTGTAACATCTATACTGTGTTTTAAATATTACAGTATTACAGATTCAGTTTTTTGACTTAAACAAGCTGTTTGTTCCCTCAAAATAAAACATTTTTCTAGTTTTTTCACTGTTTCCTGATGTGCTTGAGACTGCAGGGATGCTTTACATGAAGGTTAGAGTGGGATTGCTCCATTTTAAACTAAACAACACTGCGAACTGAAAATACAAAATGTTTGCACTCTAAATAAAACATCCAATTATTCTATGCTGTGAGTGTGACAGTTTGTTATTGGGGGTGGGGTGCAAAGTATGCAACTGCAACTTCCCTGTTCAAGGCAAACTTGTCATATTGCAGCTTTTACCCATCCGCTGAACTAGATGCAGTCCTGAGGTAAGTAAATACAACATTTACACATTATTTCTGTCATAATCTCAGGGTTTTTCAGGGAGTCTGTTTTATCCATTTATGGTGTCTCTGTTGTTGGTAATGTTTTAAATTCTGCTTATTTAGTCTTCTCTGTTTCTCATTGTTGTTTATTGTTTAGGCAAATTTTCATGTGTTCTGTGTCTTCATTGTGGTTTGTATTTAATAGGGATGCACCGATCCCGATACTGGTATCGGGTATCGGGGCCGATACTGTAAAATGTGTGCGTACTCGTACTCGTAAAAGTTAACCGATACCATGAACCGATCCTTATGTAGCCCGGATGGGAATTTGGGAGTAGATAATCATAATTCCCATGGACTTGAACGCCACATAAGGTGTTCACAGTTCACAGAAGAGAACGGCATGGAGAGCTGCACGAGGTTAGCTGAACCAAAGTGAGAGACTCGGCTAGTTTTACTGAGGTTAACTTGCACAAAAGAGTGTGTGACTAGAAAGCTAACCGTGTGAGAGGTTCGCAACAGAGTGTGGGTGAAGTGACTTTTTGTTTCAACGGTCGCACCACCGTCCGTGGAAAACTGTGTTTCCAGCCATGACCGCCGAGGCTAAAGGCTAGCCCGGACTGCTTGGCTGCGCGCCACGGAGGCAGCTGCTATGGACTGTCGGAGAGCTGGACAGTGACTGGCTAACGCGCTGTAGCAGAGACAGCATCGGGTCCGCAGGGAGTGGATTTAGTGTGGGACTGGTGAATGGCGACCTACCGAGCAACGGAACTGTAAGTCAGACTTTTGTGCTCTTACTGGGAGAAGAGATTTTTCTCCATCGTCCGGCGTGAGCAGCAAACAGGCCTGCAACAAGTGTGAATGTGAGTGTGTGTGGGGCCCATGTGTGAATATTGTATGTTTAGTGGATTTATATAACGTGTTTTGGAGTGTATATTAGTGAGTCACTTACCAAAAGGTGATAACATAAGTTGGGTTGTTTAATATAATTTGAAAGGGAATTATTTCATTTATACAGTGTATTTCATTTGGTTAAGGAATTGGAATATCATTTGAGTTTAAAAAAGGGATGTGTTGTACAGTATTTGTCTCTGCCCTTACGTTCAGTAAACGTTTCGTTTGTGTTAAAGAGTTGTGTGGGGTCGTTTCTTTACTACCGGTTAAGTTTAACTTGTGTGTGGTAGAAGTATCGGTTTTTGTACTCGGTATCGGCAAGTACTCAGATCCAAGTATCGGTATCGGATCGGTTTGAAAAAATTGGTATCGTTGCATCCCTAGTATTTAACAAATTTAGTTACTTATCAGTGTTCATTTTGTTGATTAGTTGTTTGTCTTCCATGTCTTGCTAATAATTTTGCTTCCTCCTCGTCTCCTATAGAGTACCATTTTGTTTCCTCTTTCCCTGGTTAGCCCTCTGTAGAGATGTAGTGTCAGTCTTCCCTCTGTCTTTGGATGCTGTGTCCCTCCTTGTTTAGTGCCTCAGTGATTATTTCCTTCACTACTCTCTTCTCTTTCCCTCAGCCTTCCCTGAGTCTGGTCCTGCCATAGGTTTCTACATGTTTAAAGGCAGTTTTTCCTTCATACTGTCACCAAGTGCTTGCTCATACGGGATCATCTAATTGTGGGTGTTACAGTGCCTTCAAGCAACAGATTTTGTAAACTGGTGCTATATAAATTCATTTCCTTCAGCTATCCTGAAGGAAACTTCAGAGGGAACCATTGATGTTCAAATGGTTCAGATTCAAATTGGCCTTCCACCCCTCTAACTCAGGCCAGACAACCAATTTGCACATCAGGACCACTACAGGCTTCTACCAATTTCCTCTGGCTTCCCCCTGCCTGCGCACAATTCACCAACATCAGCTCTGCAACACATTGACGACCTGTCCAGGGTGCAATGAATTAATTAAACTTTCTTTTCAGTAAAAAAAGAGTTAATGACAGCTTTAAGAAAAAAGGTCAAACACCTACAGCATCAAAAACATGTTTCTGCGAGTCTAGATAAGAGTTTTGAATGGCTTCACTTGATATACCATATTGTACAAAAATACCAGCAGACTCTGAGGGGTTGAGTGGTATTCACTGACCCAACCATGAACAATGTTAATCTGTTTCACAGTTTTTTTTCTTGTTGAAAAGGTAATAGAAGAATCTTTAACAGCAACTCCACAACACTGAGAGTCAGCCAGAGATGTGGGATGTCCCTAACGCTGTGCTGTGGATCAACATCTGTGTCTGCCTTCCTCTGACCATAATTTTCATTGTTTGTGTGTGTTATGTGGTACGAAATTATGCATTTACACACACACACACACGCACACACAAATAAACTAGTTATTTATTTATTCCTTTTAGTATATTTTAATATTTCGTATGCAGATGTTCAATTATTGTGAGATCTGGAGACCATACCTTATGATTTACATAATTTTCAAACTTACTAAAAAAAAATTTGTTATTATTTATTCCTACCCTAAAAACTCCCAATTTTTCATACTACTATCAGGACAGAAATGTTTCATCCTAAAATACACATGACCTTTAGAATAACAACAATATGCTCCTGGACACCATAAATAAGAATGCATCCGCCCACTGCAGGTTCAGCATTTATGTTTCCTTGAATTTGTCACTCATTTTGTATCTGCAGAAAAACGGAAGCAGGTTGACACAATGTGACATCTGCTGTTCATTTGTTGTATTTGCGTTTTTGAGCTTCCTGGCTGTTCAGATCTTTCTGGTTATTGAGAACAGACTCTTTACTCTGCACTCAACATTGTGAGGAAAACTTGGCTGCTAAATTATGTCAACTTTTAAAGTAGATATAATGCACCAATCTCTCTCAAATTTACAGCTTTTTTTGTTGATTTAAGATACAACATAAAGTATTATGGCTTGTATATCAGGGGCAGTGTGGTGTTGATTCGATCCTGCTGCCTCACAGGAAGAAGCTTCTCAAATCTTCTTTTGTTAAATATTTTCTGCAGGGGCGAAGGGATCCTCTCACTGTCACGTATTACATAAATCTGCTCATCTCCAATCTGGTCCAACTCTGCATACTGTTTGTTTGGGTGGCACGACTGGATGGCACCACCTGTGCTGCATTAGCCCTCTTTAGTGTGACGGCGAATATTGACTTCAGCATTTGCATTGCTTTGGAAAGGTACCAATCTCTCTCTGTGTGTATTTGCATGTGTGTGAACACTCTCTTGTCCTGTCACATATCCATATGGGCATAAATATACTACATTGTCATGCGATAATACAAAAATATCCGTCTGTCTCGTATTGCAGGTATTTTTTCATCACCTGTCCTTTCCTCGACTTCATCAGACAAACTAAGGGTTCTGTGTTGGTTTGCCTTCTAGTGTGGAGTGTTTGTATTATAACGGCCAGTCTTGCCATAGCCTTACAAGTGCTTTTACGTTTTGTAATTCATGCCCTTCTCCCTGCACCCCTGTTCATCTTCTTTATAGCTGGGACCACCAAAGCCCTGCCTGCTGCAACCTCAGTGTGCACTGAGGAAAAACAAAGAGTTGTAGCAACTCTGATTGTGTTGCTGTTTAAGTACTCACTGTTAAACTTACCTGCAGTCACTCTATTAGCTGTCAGTGTTCCCCCAAACTGCCATGTCAGTGACACCGCAGACATCATTTTGTTTGTGCTCATTCCTTTTGTGGACTTGTTTCTTTTTTTTCTTATGAGGAAAGGGCCCATTGACAGGCTGCTGGCATATATGTGCTGCTGCAGTACGGACAACTCTGCAGCAGATGTCAGTAACAAATCATCAGTGTGAATGAGGGCAGCACAAAGATGTACATTCATGTATACGGACAAAGGAAAAGAGAAAATTGGGAGCAAAAGTTGAAGATGCTGAGAAATTAGAAAGTTAAGAAAACCACATTCTTTAAAAAAATATTGTGGTAATGTAAAGATCTGACAGTAGATTCAGCTCCAGGTCTTTGGAGAGCAGCTCTCAGCTGAAGCCTCTGACTGTAGAACACCTAGAATCCACTTTACAGTCAACCTGGAAGTAACAGGAAGCATTGCTTTGTTGAATAACTGCATACTGCCATAATCTCTTCAGAAGGTTTCTTACATTAAGATCAGGAAAACATAGAAAGCATCTTGATGTCTTTCCTCTTAGTTCACATTTTCATTTATATATTTTTTTTTTAATTTTTATTGATTATAATATTGATGCCTCATATCCATCTTATTTTTAATGTGCAAATAATAAATTCAGCTAGATTCAGTGTTCAGTTATTTTGTATGTTTGTTTATTTACTTCCTGTATGTGTCCTTCAAGCATTTATGTTCTAGACCAATTTGGTTCCCAAATAATGGACAGGTTTTTGACAGGGCTCCCACACAAATGCAAAGCAGAGGTTGAAGCATTGCCAAAAAATGCTTCTAAACCAACTTCTTTCCAAGCCAAAGACCAGAACATATGATGAAGAATATCTTGCCTTTGGCTTCACCTGCATGACAGCTGTTGTTCCAATGTAGGTATCCCCGACAGAATTCTTTTCCCCTGCGTCAGGAGCACACGCTGGGCTCTCCAAATCACAGACAAACAGTATCCCACTTTTTATAACGACTAACTACTCCTGAAACTTTAGAGGCTTTAGCTCTTTATACAGTAAAGTTACAGGAAGATAAAGATAATTATAAGCCAAAATTGACAGTCGTTTGTTAAAATAATCTTGTTCGATACCACGTGAGAACAATAAATATATAATTTTCTGTTGCAACCCTCAAACTGAATGGTAAAGTAAGGACACTTATTTTTCACGTTTTCACAAAACTAAAACAACACTACTTCCACGTCTAATTGTCTGTAATGGAGTCGGAGTAAACTGGATCCGCACTCCGTACTCAGCAAATGTTCGCGACGCAGGGGGAACCAATTTTGTCGGTCATACCGACCTTGGCACAACACTGATCCTGCCACAATTTGTTTCCCCAGTTCAAATCACAGACAAACAGTATCCCACAATTGTTTATGTTTTTAAACCCATTTTGCACAGAGGCATTTTTTGAAAAACGTATTGTTGAATTCTGATACAGTTATATGGACTTATACTGTAATATGTTGGTAGTTATTATGGCCTCTGTGTACATTTTTCTTAACGATTACAAGGTGCAGAAAATTATTTTTATTCTGCAGTATTTGCTGCTGTGACGTACATGATTATCATCATTTTTGAGTAATTTGTTTTCTGATTTATCTGTTTTGTTTATATGTTCTCTCTCTCTCTCTCACTGTATACATATATATATATATATATATATATATATATATATATATATATATATATATCTATATGTATATATATACATATTGTATATCTTTTGTATATAAACGATAAACTTTCGTCTTCAGACAAAAATGAAATGACTTAAATTACTTAAAAATTCTGCCTGGTCTTGTGTCTCTGTGTTTCTGTAACATAAATAACGAGCCAACATTTTCCTCGTGACACCACCGATCAGCTCTGTGGACCCTCAGTTTACCTGTACACATCCATCTCACCTGTCAGCTGTTTAACACCTGCTGATGATTCAGGAAGCACGTCCACGTGTCCTGGTGATAGTCTCCTGTTTATTGCAGGTGCTGTTCAATATAATGTAATGTCGACACAAAATCGTGCACAAAATAAATAAATGCAGTTTGTTTCCTGAGCGCAGAGCTGCTGTTTCCCTCAGAGTGACTGATCTGGGTTAAAAATGACAAACAGAGTTTAAAAGGAGGCGAGATGGACACTGAGAAAACTACACAGCACTTTATCAGTGGCTGATATCCAGTCACCAGCTTTAGCAAACACCAGACTTAATTAACTTAGGTCAACGTCGGGTGACGTTTACGTCACTGTTTTATTTGTTTCTTAGAAAATAATTTTGGCTCAGATTAAAGTCAAGTTTTATAACTGTACAGTTTTACTTAACTTCAGTGTCTTACTGCAGAATACATGCTAGACTGAAACATTCGCTTTTCTTTATTATCTGCTGTTCATATGTGCGGGATTTTTTTTAACCATGAATTTTGAAATAAAACTAACATGAAAAATCTTTTTTATACAAGGAGAAAAGAGAAAGCACAATCCACCAGGAGGAGAAGCGTCTGAACAAGCATGCTGTTTGTGGATACTGAAAGACTCCAGCCTGTCTAGAAATAATTACATTATCTATTTTTTTTAATATTTATTCAACTGTATTCTAAGCACAATTATCTGTTAGAAGTTTTTGGGTTTACTAAATTAAGAAAAACTTCAGATTACCGTATTTTCCCCACTATAAGGCGCACTTAAAATCCTTTAATTTTCTCCAAAAAAAAATGTATGAATTCTGGTTGAATTCTCACTGACTACAAACCGATTTTATGTGATTTTATGTGTCAAAAATCTGCCAAAAACTGTTTTAGTACAACTTTGGTAAGCTACAAATCTGAGCATTACGGCTACCGTAGTCACGAGCTTCGCAGAGTAATCTGGGTCCAAAACGCCGTCCTTTAAGGTCCCAAAGTCATATAAACGCTGCGGCATCACTGAGAGTTATAAACTGTCTAATTTATTTCATCTGTAATAAAATGATCAGCATTGCTGCTTTACGGTGTAACAATTAAGTTTAACATCCTGGCATCCATGAAAACAGAATTTATTCAATTTAATGGAGTTAGAAGTTAGCAGGAAGTTAGCTCACTAGTTTCCACCTAAACATGATACAGCATGTTCTGACTGAGATTTCTAAAAAAAAAAAAGTACATCTCATTTATCACTTCCAAAATGACTGAAGACAGAAAACTAAGCAGTGACGTTTGTAGGGTTACGGAAGTTGAACTAGCTGGTATATGATGATTTGCTACATGATCACTAGTGGCACAACTATGTTAGCATAACATAAACACAGTGAAGCTGGAGAATGAATGCTAACTTTTTTTCAGGAGAATTACGGAGATAATCCATCCACAATACAAGGTTAGTCATTAATATAGTGCAACCACATGGGAATAGAGCAGTAGCAAGAGAATTCAGCATCAATGAATCAATGGTACAGAAGTGGAGGAAGCAAGAAGAATGAGTTGAGTAAAGTTTGACTTATTGACTGTTTTGTTTTGCTTAATGAGCCTTATTATTTGGTGCACCTTATGGTCCGAAAAATACGGAAACATCTGATTTGCGTGGGTTTTTCGTTTTTTTGGGGGGGTTCAATAAGCAGATGTTTCATTCATGTCACATGTAACTGTAAAATGCTTGTTAGAAACTATGAAACACATCATGCAGACTTCTGGATGTTAGAAGACAACTAATAATGCTCATGAATAAGACTAAAGGCAAGAAAGTCTCCTTTATAACTAAACATGTTAACAGCACTTCCAGATTTGTATCATAGTTTTAATATAGCACATGTATTTCAGTAAGAGCTCATATATTTCAGTATCATGATTTACAGTTCTTATCAGTTTGTCCTTGTAAAGTCCACAACAAGCATGACACAGGAAATAAACACCCGATAAATATTATCTCAGTAAATGAAGTTGGTGTTCAGCCTCTGAGAGGTGACAGTCAGCGGGGGTTATGCAAGTTGTGTGTGTTAACTGAACAAGAGCTTGACCCCTTGCAAGGCAAGCGGGTCTGTCACACCCTTTACTGAGATACTGGGCTGGGCAGATGTCTCCGAAATCATCAAAGATTTTGGCAAATAGGCTCTATCTTGGCAAACTGACCAGATATCTGAAGATGAAACCACAAATATCCAAAGTGTACTTGGTGACACACAAACAGGGCTTTTCATAATGTATAGTTTAGTTTAGTTAAATTCCACATGTCCGTTGTTGTGTTGGGAAAATGCTCACCGAAAGCATAACCACATGAAAATGTTAATTAAGTATTCAATAGCGCATTTAAGTAATTTGTTTAATTTTAGCACGCCTGGCCCTCCATACTCACTGAGACTCACACTAAGACATGTAAATTTCCAACTGCAACTCGGGATAAACAGACATGGAGACATGACAGAAAGGGTAGTGTCAGAGTGAATTGTTAAATGTTTGTCATTTTTATGCTTACCATCCATTTCTATATTGTTTAACTGTGGGATGAAAGGAATTTCACAGTCCCCCTCCCCAGATTCTCGAGGTTCTGGGTGAGGGGCTATAGTGTTTTATTGCAGATACATCCTATCTGGAAGATCTGCTTCTTTTGATGTAAGCTTCCTGCGTTTACGACCCTTTGGTCAGCAGGAGGTAACACACACACACGCACTTACAAAACCACAGGCAAGGTACTCTTTGTGTGTATGTGTACATCATATGTTAATGACCCTATGCATATTCAAGTAACCTCAATAAAAGGAGTGCTATGGGGAACCTGGCTGAGAGTCTGACGGAGGTCAAGTGGGTGGAACGACACTTGGCTCCAGGCAGGCCTCCCTCATGCATGAGTAACACAAAGAACTTTGCCTACTTCGTGTCTTGCTTGCTGTGTAATTACATTGCCTTTAACATTCCAGCGAATAGGTTTAAGCTACAAACCTATCAGGTAGAAAAAGGGACGAAACACAGAGAGACACTAACAAAAACTGAGTTCAAGATTAACTCATGTGGAAAATACAGAACTAGAACACAAGTTATCTCAAATTTCCAAAGAAAAAGAACAAATAACACGTCCATAACAAGCTCAAAAACTGTTTTAAAGATACAGGTCCATGACAAAAATCCATTATGTTCAACTTAAAACAAATTCTATAGAAGCTTCAGTTCTCACAATTACATATATAAAATGTTTAGTATTATAAAACAGTAAGAAAACAATGGATGTCTTTCAGCACCTGGCTCTACTAAGCACATGTGGGCATAAGCCTTTGTAAAATACCACATGGACCTTATCCCGCAAGCTCGCAGCAATGATATCTGTGATGGTGTCTGTGCAAGAAAAAAAACACTTAATTTTGTATGAAACACAATCTAACTACAGGGGACATCTGATCTTTATTTCTAATGTTACTTGTGTCTTTGGGAATTCTAATCCTCAACTCTCTTGGTTTTAATCACATAACACGGTCACCAAAGACACTTAAAGAGTTATACTACATGTGTATTCCTGCAAGTTATGTCTGTATTTCTCACCGATCTTAAGGCATGCATACAATTGAGTTATGCAGTTTTCTATTCAAAGACTTCATGTTATCACATCCTCTTATTGGGACTGGGGCTCCTGGTGCAGTATTTTGACAGTTCAGAGCCTCCACTGCATTAACATTGTTATTTTTTCAATTCCTAATTTATGGAAATATGCCTACTTTTTCCCCTAATACAATAGGTACCAAAGACAGCATGTCTAACAGGAAGCATTTTGAAATGGAAAACTAAAAACACATTTACAAGAGACAGTTTGTTCATTAATTACTGATTTTGTTTTTATTAGTTAACCCTATTTATTTGGATTAACTGGATTAAACGGGCAATACTAATAAAAGGCAAAAAACAAAACATAAAAGAAAAACAAAAACAAAGAGAAACAAAGACAAATAAAACAAAAAAGAGAAACAAAGACAAAACAAAAAAAAACAAAAACAAAACCCAACAATCAAATGATCCCCTGTGAGCAAGCACTTTGGCGACAGTGGGGAGGAAAAACTCCCTTGTAGCAGGAAGAAACCTCCGGCAGAACCAGGCTCATCTAGGGGCAGCCATCTGCCAGGACTGGTTGGGTTTTGTTTAACTGTAATTTGGATAAAGTGCCAGTTTAATATTATTTTTGAGATCCATGCTGAAATAAGGCCCCTGGAGTAAAGCCAGTTCAACACCATAAAGTCAGACTTCACACAGTGGACTCACATCCTAACCTTCTTGTATGAAGTTTAAAATTTAAACCATCTTGACCAAACTGACAATCCGGTGCTTTCTGTGTCTGAGCTTTCAAAGTTTGAGCTTGTTGAGTCTGTGAAATCGCTGAGTTCTGTTTTTTGAGCGTCTCGTTGTCTGCATACATTCTCTTTTTTCGCTCTCATTGCTGCGACTTTCTCTTGCAGAGCCTTTTCCTTTCTCATTTTCTCTTTTAGTTTATCCACTTCTTTTTGCAGGACCTTGTTGAGCTCAGTAATGCTCTTTTTTTCCATTTTCAGGGAATTGTACTCAAGGTTAAAAACTCTTTCCCCTTGGAGGTTTTTCCGGAGCTCTGCAATTTCAGCTTGGAGAGCAGGAGTTGAAATCGCGAGGCTGTCGATCTCTGCTCTAAGTTCACTATTCTGCTGACGCAAAGCCTGTTCCTTAACCAGCTTTGACCGCAGCCCCTCAAGCTCTTTCTGCAGAGTGGTACCTTGGCTGGTAAGAGACTTTTTCTCTGCTTTCAGAGCCTTATAATTTGCCTTAATAGCCTTTCGACTGTCTATTTCTCCATTCAGTCTTTCAATTTCTGTAGTTATCTCGTTATTTTCTTTCTTTAAGACTTCTACCTGTTCCTTTAGTATGTTATATTTTTCCCTCCAGTCTTCTTCGGTAAACACCTGTTTGGAGACATCAGCACGCCTTTTAAAAAGACTTTTTTTGTGCCCCTGGAGGGCTTTTTCTTCCTTTTCTAGTTTTCTTAAAGCTTTTCTCATTTCTACACGATCATTTAGCTCACTTATTTGAGCTTTTAATTCCTTGTTTTCTTTTTTCAGTTGGCTCATTTGTACCAGTTTTTCTCCATTTTCAGAGAACAGTTTCCTGACATCATGGTTATTTTTGTAAGTTTCTTTGAGGGATGATCTGGCCTGTAGAACGTCTGTCTGCATCTTCTCGATGTCTTTCGTCAACTTCTGATTTTCCCTTTTAACAGCAACATGTTGTTGTTTTTCAGACTCGTAGACCTGAACCAAATCACTTATTTGTTCGCGTTCCTCCTTCAGTCTCTGGATTTGCTGTTGCAGTGCACTGTTTTGTGCCTTCATCTCTTCTGTATATTTTTTTAGCGCCTCACAGTTCTTCTCTAAGGCGGCTTTATTTCTAACTGATGCCTGCAGATCTTGAAATTCCTTCTTGAGGGCCACATGCTCTTGTGTGACAATTTCATTTTCTTCTTTAATGGTAACATAAACATCTGGCCCGCTGTTGTCTTTGACTGTTTCCTGAGACGCTTCAACAGCTTTTCTGTTCTTCCTTCTTATTTCAGCATTAGATATATGATTTTGGGCTACGTCCAAGAGTTTGCTTATTTCCTTTTGAAGAGAAACACATTTTGCTCTTGCATTCACTTCCTCCGCCCTCATTATGAAATATTTGTCCTCCATATAATCAGGACTGTGGAGCTCAGTGCTGACCTCGTAAATTCGGAGTTCTGCAGCATATAGCTGTTCTTTAATGGCTTCGATCCTGCAATACATGGTCTTGTACTGGGTTTGTTTTTCGGTAGCCATTTCTCTCTCTTTTTTTTTTTTGAACAAATCAGTAAAATATTCAAAGTTGTTTTAAACAAGAAAATACACTTCCAACTCTTTTTGCACGGTTGAGGAGCGTTTTGGAACAGGTTCACTGAATAACTCACGCATGTAGTAAACTGTATGGGCTTTGTTGACATGGGTTTGTCCTATTTATGGGTTTTGGTGTCCTTTGATCCTTTGATCTCTGGATGGAATTGACAAACTCCCCTGTGACATCACACTCATGATGACATGACATAAACCAATGTTTCCTGGCTTTTGGAGCCAGAGCACATATTTCACATCCAAAAGATCACACGGCACACCACCAAACAAAAATGTCACAAAAAGCATATTGATAGTTTTGCTCTACGCACCAGGCATAGCAGAATTGGCTCCATTTGTCCCCAGTATACCTTTTTTGCTTTCTTTTGACCACTACTCACGCTAGAGCCCTTATCTGGGTCGCAATTTTCTCCAGGACCCAGGTCAGATTGACCACTTTTTGAATATTTACCTATTGCTATTTGTGGTATTTAAAAGCTCAAGGCAAAACACAGGATGACTGACCTGAAACAATAAGAAGAATAATTCCAAAACAGTCACAGGTACAAAGTAAGGAGAGACATCCTAATGCAGAGCACTAAGTGAGTATTTGTTTGCAATACTCTCAGAATAAGAAAGTGGTTTAAAGAATTGGACCGCTATTATTAAAGTGTGTGGACACTTCTTGACAGATTTGCTGCATGTTTGAATTTCTTTATTAATATATCATCATAAAATGCCAGTTAGGCATACTCTGCCTACTTAAAACAAGGTGTCAGATGTTTTCAGTCTCCCGTTTCCTTCTAAGGAACTTTACTTTGCGACATCTACTCTGTCAAGAAGGGAGATGAACACACAGTAACAGTGATATTTGTCTCTCTCTACAGGATAAAAGTATTTATAACGTTCCTCATGTTAATAACACGTTAAGGACAAGGAATAAGAAACCATTCACAAGCTTTGTGATATTTGTAAAATGTATTAAATAGGAAAATACAATAAAAAATAAGAAATACTTTCTCTCAAAAGTTTGGGAATTAAAGCTTTATTGTTGGCCCAACACTAATTTCCTTTCTGATCTGATACCAAATAAAACTCAAGCTGATATGGACGATGCTGACCCGATACAGATTGTACAAAAACTTAATGTGTTTTGGAAATTTAAAGTTAGCAGTAGTGTATTTCAAATGATACCTTTCATGTTTCATTATGAAGAATTATTATACAAAAAATAAAAAACCTGAAAAGTCAATACCTACATTTGAAAACATTCGATTAACAATTGCTCAAAACAAATGTGACTGACTGAAAATAATAATACAGCTGAGACACATTTTATAGCTGCATAAAGGTTTATAGATGTAAGATTTATACATGTTATTTTTTGTTTTATGTATGAAATATGTTTGAGCTGTATTTTTATTTCTTGAAGCCTACAATGGCTGTTTTACTGCAAGTACACTGTTTATTTTAATGATACGTAGCCTATATGATCCACTTTAACTGCTCTGCTCTACAACCTTAGCTGACTAAATCTAGGCCAACTGAACTGATGTGAGGTGATCTCAGGGAGCACACGTATTACTTCAAGCTAAACTCATAAAGCTTTTTATTGTAGCATGTATTTAATTCTTTATATTCATTAATTTGAACGAATGGGTTTAAATGATGCGGGGAAATTGCCATTTTTTAGACATAAACACAAAAACCTAAGCCTAGATGTACGTCACTTTATAAAATTCAGCTGCAGTGCTACACGTCGCCAGCAGCTCCACATTTTCTCTCTCTGTACCCGGATAGCATAGCTGGACTGGCCATCGGGCATACCGGGTAATTTTTCGTTTTTATGGGCCGATGGTTTTTTTTTTTTTTCCATAATGGTATAAACACTGAAAGGTGGTGGATTGGCCAGATGCTGGGAGATGTGTAAAAATAACTCAATTGCTGTTTGGTGGTGGCTATTGTGGAGCTTCCACAGACTCAGTAACATTAGCAAGTGGTGGAGGCCAGCAGATGCAACACACTGGCAGGTGGATGATGGAAAGGCAGGAGGAGCAGAGACCTGAGGCGGTGAACTGAACTTCAGGTAAGAAGTTATGACCTGCAGTCTATCTGGGTCAGATATAAACCAAGTTTAGGTGGAGTTTATTTTCGTTATGCTGACTTTTTACAGTCAGTTACAATAACTGGTACTGCTTAGCTAGCATGAAAGAGTTTATATACCGCTGGGCGGGTGCTATGATGTTATTGATGTTGAACTTGTTTTGTCTTATTTTATTTATAAGGTTAGTTATTAGAGTTTCCAACCGTCCCATAAAAAACAGAATGGTCTCGTATTCAGAGAAAATATTGCGCGTTTCGTATTGAGGTGAAAAGGAACACAGTTTGTCCCGTACTTCAGCTACAATGAAAAAGACACAAAGCTGGAGTTATCCTGTGTCTTTGCTGCACAGCTGCCTCTTCTTCTCTCATTCTCTCCCCCTCCCTCTCCTGTTTCTACTTCAATCATGAAACTGATCAATGATCAGCTGATCAGCTTTTCTCTTGTTTATTTATCGCCCACTTTGCGAAACTTTGAAACCAGCGGATGTCGCGCTAAACAACAGCAGCACGTTTAAGCTTGATCAACTGTTGCTAGAATTTATTTAATATTAATTTCTAGTATCAGTTGGTGTTTGCTGGAGCCACAGCTGTAAAAGCTGCTGGTCATGATGTTGGTTTGGTTATCTGGTGAGAGGGAAACATGCAGATGAAACCAGGAGATGTCCTTACTGAATCATCAGAGCTGAACAGGTGATGGAGAAACAGGTTTACCTTTTAGGTGACATGAATGAGTTGAAGGGAAGTTATGAACTGTTTCTGAGAGACAAATAACACCAGGATCCTTTTCTATGTAGCTGACAGCTGGTAACTGTGCAGGGGGGTCTAGCAAAGTTTTGCCAGGGGCCCAGGTAGGGCATTAACAGAGAAAGGGGGCACAAAGAAATACTTTTCTTTCTTATTCTCGTTTAAAATGTCTCACTTTTAACAAATAATTATCTGAATCTTACAACAAACGTTTTCATCTGATGTAAAATGTATAGAAATCCATTATTGTACATAGTAATTTTTTTAGGGTCCCATCATAATTTCTTCAGAAGTAGCTAAGTACTGTATATGATGCCAGTATTTTCCCACATTTTCTTGATACTGTACCAGTACTGTGTGTAAAATGCCATCAAAAAGTCAATTAAGCTTTCTTTCTCACCTCTTTCTGTCTCCTCTCACTTTTTAAAGGTTGCCATGTTAGAAAAAAATATTTTGCCCTGTCATGCTGTTTATTGATGTGGTAAATGAATGGTTTATGAAAATATATCTAAATCTGTCATCAGTAATCAGTAATGATCATGTCTCACCTCTAGTCTTCTCTGTCTTAATTTCAGGTTTTCACCATGTGTTGTAGATAGTTCAGGAGGTTAACTCGACCAAGCAGTATACTTTTGGGTACTGTTTATAATACCAGAATAGGGAGGATGGTGTAGGTTTAAGTGTATTAGACTGATACATATTTACCAACAAGACAGTGTACATCACTGTGACAACAGCGTTTGTTTTCATTCAAAGGCTTTATGGTTTTTCCTATAATACCTGGTGGGCCGGTCTCTAGTCAAAATGCCCGGGCCGATTTTTTGTCCCAGTCCAGCCCTGCCGGATAGTGTCTGCCTGCAACAGCAAAGGACTCTGCGAGTGATGTTTGTTTCATCCTAGCAGCACCTGTCTCTCACCTCCTCTTCAGTTCGCCTCATCATGAACTCATCATCATATTCTGTGTTATGATTTACTTTTTGTTTGCGTCTGACAAGGTTTGGGGCCTCGCCACATGTGTCACAAACTGCATCATGGCTGTTTGTGGAACTGAAATAGCTCCACACATGACTCCACTTACAATCAGCCATTATTGTCAAATAAGTGAGTGAGCACACGTGAGTCAAGCACAAGAGTAGATCTTCTGCCCTCGTGGATCCCAGCGAAATTTTGATTTCTTTGTGTGTGTTTTGGTTAATAAAGTTTGTAGGAAAAAACTGAAGTTTCTGTGAATTCAGTTTTCTCACAACCTTTACTGTTATATCAGTGACAGAAAAGATTTTGTTAAAAAAAAAATGAGAAAAAAACCCAAACATCACACCACAACATCCTACAGTGGTAAGTGTTCAGTTTAAAATGATTGTGAATGAACACATTTCAGAGGAGGTGTTGGACCAAGAGCTTAAATTGGACATGAAATACTACATGTTTAAAGGCTAATTTACACTATGGAGCACTGCTCTCAAAAACTAACATGGATTTAACACTCTCTCTCTTTCACACAGTCCTCATTTCTCGTGTGCTTTACAACCCTGAATATTACAGGCAGGGAACACCCTGCGACGTCACACTCTGGACTGGCACACGATGGCAGAAGAGTTCTAAAACATGTAAACACTTATTTATTAAACAACACAGTATTAAATGTGTCAGATTTTGACAGCAGGGCTCCGCGGCATAAATGATTTTCATGTCCACTTTAAAAGGAGACGTGCTAAAAGCCAGACTCATATGATCAGCGGCATATGAATCGCAGCTCCGTCGTTGCTCTGACCTGGTATGAGTGCGAGCGTCCGTCACGCGTGGCCGGAGAAAAACCGAGGGCTAAAATACTCCGTCCGCTGTGAAATCAGTGGCTTCGTTAAATAGTAGCGCTCACATCCTTCGGGTGACGTTCACTATTTTATTTGCTCCTAAGAAAATCAGTTTGGCTCAGATTAAAGTTTCGGTGCATAGTTTTACAGTAGGTGGATATTGAAAGACTCCAGCCTGTCCAGAGATGATTATTCTATTCTAAGCTCAGCTTTCTATTAGAATTTTTGGAGTTAATTAAAATTAGAAAAAAAAAATCAAATTCACATCTGATTTGTGTTCTTTTGTTTTTGGTTTTGTTCAAGCCGATGTCGGTGTTTCGATCATGTTTTGTTGAACTGTAAAATGCTTGTTAGAAACTATGAAACACATCGTGCAGACTTCTGGGTGTTAGAAGACAATCAATTATGTTCATGAATAAGACTAAAGGCAAGAAGGTCTCCTTTATAACTAAACATGTTAATAGTCCCACTAGAGTTTATAATATATATAGCACGTGTATTTCAGTAATATATTTCAGTGCAGTGGTGTGCAGTTCTTACCAGTTTGTCGTTCGAACGTCAACACGAGTCGAGATTTCCGAGGACACCGCTCACGTTGGCGTTAGCTCTGATACTCCCTAACTTAAGTTATCCAAGTTAACTTAAGTTAACCAAGTCAGATAATTCTTTTGTATTGAAAACGTAAACACTCGCCGGGAGTTACCGCAGTGTCAGCTGTTTAATTCACAGCAGCGTGTGCAGTAACCATGGTAACCACGGACACTGAGCGGAGGGATCGATGCAGGTCAGACTTTGGGAAATATCCCTCATGTCTCTGAAACTAAAAAACGGTCGTTCATCAGCTGTGCTGATAGTTTTCCAGCAGGACGACAGACTGGGAGAAGAAAAACTCAAACTGTCGGAGCAGGTTTGATCGTTCAGGTTTAAAATCAGCTGGAAGCTCCAGCGGCCCTGTTCAGGGGGAATATGTTTTATATGTGCACCGTGTGAAGCCTGCTGTACTAAAATCACTGAATGAAGAGTAAACAGTGCGTTGTCGTGGGAACATGCGTGTATTTATTAAATGTATAAATGTTATGATACTTGATTCTAATCTGCTGCTGAGTCTCTTACGCTGATGGAAACGCAACAAACACAGAGCAAGAACACCTGTTCAACCAATCACATTCATTCCACTTTGTGACAAACTGAAGTGCTCATCTGTCATCATCGGGGTTTTTTTTTCTTCAGTTTAAGTGCCCGTGTGAAGAAATATTTAGGTCTAAAAACTAAGGTGTTAAGAAATTACGTTCTATAAATCATTAATACTGCTTTTTGTAAAATGTGTAATTCTTTAACTATTGATAAAAAGTCACAGCATCACTTCAAGGAAATATCACAGTTCTTCATAATTTTCTGAACAAAAGTACAAAATGAAAGCTTCTATGTGTATGAAACGTCTCATATATTTTAACAAAGGGACCTAGGAACTAGAATACACGTTGTTTTTAATGTTTTGCATAATTTGATTTCTGCTTTGTATCACTTTTTTCTACTGCTGGTGAGAAGCAGTCGTCTGCTTAGACGTGAGAAAACTGGTGTCATTTTTAGGCTTTCACATCCAATCTCTGTTTCACATCTCAGAGGCCACACTTTCCTACTGAAGATAACAATCTTTAAAAAAAACCCTTGCTGCCACTTCAGCTACTGCTGTATCTGTGGGTTTTAATGTGGTGTAAACAGGAAGAATAGGATTGTAAGGAGCTCACGAAGTTACAAACATGACTCCAAAAAGTTAGGCTAAATCTGTATATTCTCCATTTGTTTCAGATTATTTCCATTTGTGGATTAATTCACAATTGCTGCTCTAGTGAGTATTTCTATGTAAAAGAAAAAAGGACTCTCTGTCCCATGTTTTCTTCCTCCAACCCTGGCAGCAAACTCTGTTCAGTATACAAGGAAACATGAGATGGAAGATGGAAATGCTTTAGTGCTAATGAATACAGCTATGGAACTACCAGTATTTCAAGTTTTGTTAGCAGATTCTGTACTTGTCTGAATCAGCTGTCTGGTCTGGTGCTGTAAGCACAAGTGAAAGGTAAGAAAATGTACTGTCACTAATTATCACTTATACTGTACAAAGATGGAATTTTTCTACAATACATATATAAAAAAATAAATAGCAATCATTGAACATTTCATGAAATCACATTTGCTTTCATATAACCAAATAGTTTTAGTTTGTATTCACTAAAAATCAAATAAATAGACTCCATGTGTGGGTATTGCAGCAGACTTAATGAGTAACCTAATTCTTATTGTATAGAAGATTTGTCTAATGATACTAGAATACCTGCTTATATGCTTGTTTTGATTTTCTACATAAGTCTGTGGTTGTGGCTTCTTGAATAAGCCATCAGCTGCACCTTCACACCACCGAAGATTATGATAATTAACTGTATAAGAAGGACGGAGTATCTCCTTGTCATGAAAAAGATCTGCCATGTCCTTAAGAAACAGGAAAAATACACCAAAGACCCGACACAGAACCTTTAGACATGCATCTGTCTCGTGAGCGATCCATCTACTGTTCACTGATCCCTCATCAGAAATGGTCTCAGTGGGAGGATGGATGTGAAGAAGCCTTTCTTTATTAAGGATACAGGCTAGGCTACTGCAGTTAAACAAGAACTGTTATGAATATCAGTGGCAACAGCTCTGATGGAGTGATGAACCTAAATTAAAATTTGGGGGATTGAACTGTCATCAGTGGGTTTGTTTGTTTTCATGTGTGAGAGAGATTAGTGAGGAAATTTCTGTGTCTGTGTGGATTAAACTCTGGAGACTTGGATTCACTAACAGACTGACTACCTGAAGACAGTTTTTGTAACTAGTTAAACAGCTACGTCCACTGTAAATAAACTCACTTAACCTGCTTTCCTGTGTTTGACTCTGGCCTGGTTACTGACCATGACATTTACTGTTTTTGTGTGTAGCTAATGTATATTTTCTACATGTTTGTAAGAAATCAGTCCAGCTTTTTCTATTTGACAATAAAAATATCAAGAAATGAAGGATGACTCAAAATCCTGTAAAAACATGCCAAATAATCAACATCAGAGATAAAAACCGTTTTATGTAACAAAGTTTATTTTTCCTTTATGTTATTTTCGGTTCCTAATGGCTGTGTTACTTTTAGCAGCAGCAGTACTGGAGAATGTTTAGAACAAAATCATGGTTTGTGTTTATTACACTGTCAGTAATGCTAATCACATCTTACAGAACTTTACTGAAACTTAACAGAAAGCAAAGAAGATTTTAGGAAAAGAAAAATGCATGAGGTTCACTCACAGCCAGTCACTTTGAGACGGGTAACCATTGTTAAACAGACAAACAGGAAATATATTTTATATATATATATATATATACACACACACACACTTTACAGGGATTCAGCTTAGTAACTGTGTAGAAAGTCTGGCTGACTGCTGCTGGCTTCATGTTCGTGGGCTGCTGTGAGTACGAGGTTTGTAAAGTCGGTTACCACAGCTTCCTTATTTAAGACAAACTCATCACATTACAGATTTTACCCACTGGTTCAGCTGGAAGCAGTCCTGAGACAAGTAAGGCCAAAGTTTACACTTATTCATATTTTCTTTACATGAAAACAAGGATAGTTATGAAGGAACTGACTCATAACTAGAACAACCGAAGAACTACTGAAGTCGTGGTACTAACTTCTTTTCCTTTGTTCTTGTCGTGCACTTCTGTTTCAGTGTAGCTAATGTAAATGTGTGTGCTGGTAATGTGCTAACTTTATTTTATATTATTTAATGGAAACCTGATGACAGATCAGTAATTTGTGTTCACATCTTTATATAAAATAGCAGTAAATACAACAGGTGATCCTGGTGAACACAAAATAACAAAATAGTTGCCCATATAATGCATCCAGTTCATTCAGTACACATACATATTAGACTCCAATGAATGTTCACAGTTAAGCCTTTAAGGAGGTTACAAAAATTAATAAAAATCTGCAGAGAGTTGTTGTTATTTTTTTACTGTTTTTGGTGTGTTGGAACATTTTTTGAGGAATTTCTGAATCAATTTTATTCACAAGCATAGATTTAATAACATAACAACATGTTTAAATTTAAATTTGTGCAAATAAAATTTTTATAGACAGTTCTGTACATCTAACAAAATCTGACCAAAATCAGTTAAGTTTCAATCAAGTGCTATCAAACTGGTTTTAAGCTGGTTTTTCTTCTTCTCAGCTTTATTTTACAGACGTGTCCCTGTCGGCAAAAGTTGAGGCTCTTTCCTGTTTTTACTTTCAGCTCAGCAGGAGTTGCTTCTTCTTAACTAATGTCATTAATAATTTCATGTCTGAATAGTTACACTAATACACTGCTGTGTTTTCCTTTACTTGCTATGCCATAAAAAAGTGTTTTACATAGGAAGAGGTCCTCTTAGATTCATATACAACAACCCCATCACAGAAAATTATGAAGAAGTGCGGTATGTCCTTGAAGTGATGATGTGGATCAACATGTGTGTCTGCCTTCCTATGACCATACTGATCATCTACTGTGTGTTTTATGCAGTAAGTAAATAATAATTTATATTTATATATTTTTTTATGAGTCTGTGAGTATTTGAATGATTTTAAGATATAGAAGAAAGAAAGAAAAACACTGGTAGCGTTTCTAATGATTTGAATTCATCATCATGAAAATGAAATCATTAGCTCCATCCTCACACATAAACTAAATTGCTCTTAATCAAGCTTACCGAATGATTTAAAAGGTGTTTGAGTTACACCATATGGTTTCTTCTTACTGTGTTATATATATATATATATATATATATATATATATATATATATATATATATATATATATATATATATATATATATATATATATATATATATATATATATATATATATATATATATATATATATATATATATATATATATATATATATATATATATATATATATATATATATATATATATATATATATATATATATATATATATATATATATATATATATATATATATATATATATATATATATATATATATATATATATATATATATATATATATATATATATATATATATATATATATATATATATATATATATATATATATATATATATATATATATATATATATATATATATATATATATATATATATATATATATATATATATATATATATATATATATGTGCTATGCGTTCATATAGAATGCACTGTTTTTGTCCGCTAGAGTGGGATTTTCACGGCATATTCTGCACCACATCTCTGTGCGTTCATCATTTGTTTGAAGCCAGCTCACCTCCTGCAACCACTTTTCCGAGAATACGCGCTTGTTTTGCGGTTTCTTTGAAAGTGGAGGGACACCAAAGTATTTGCTTAAAGGAGCTTGCTTCTTCGACATCTTTAAGAGTTCTAAACAAATGTTTGAAGATAGTTCGAGAATGGTCGTTCACAGTGGACATAGATTAGCTTCTTTCGCTCCTCTTTCAAACCATCTCTGTCCAAAATATGAACACTGGCATTCTTGAAAAAGTGACCTTTGACTTTTAGATGCAGATGTACAGCTGAGTCTTGTCCTGCCAAGGTGGCTGTTTGGTTTCTCCAATGCAGAGATCAAACAGGTGACCCTAAACCCTGCATTAGTTATGCTGCGTAGGCATAATACTCAATGCATCATAGAGTGTTATTTCTTCTCTCACCTTTTTCACTCACATTGTGTTTACACACCATTCTGCATTTAATCATTAATTTTTAATCTCTGGCTCTGGTCCACACTGTGTCTTTTGTCTTGTCTTCCTCCCCTCACCCCCAACCAGTTGCAGCAGATGCTCCTCCCTGAACCTGGTTCTGCTGGAGGTTTCTACCTTATAAAAGGGTGTGTTCACTCAACCCACTCAACCTGGGTGTCTATTGTCTTGCGTAGTCTGGGAGATGAGTGGATGATGGGGTGGGTGCAGTTTTCTCTGCGGTGGGGTTGGGTGGGCTTCCCCGGACTCTGTGGGGCTGGGCGGTGCTCTTGCTGTGGGCCCCGGTCCGGATGGGCCTGGGGCACCCCTTACCCCAGCGGGTTCCAGGGTGTGGGGGTGCTTACTGGGGTCAGCGGTGGAGCTGGCCCCAGGGAGGGGCCACTTGCCCCTCCCTTTTTCCCTCTCCCCATCCTCAGCTGCCTGCCTCTTCCCGTTCCACCACACCCACCCACACATGCAGGGCTTGGGGTGCAGGTGTGTCACCAGGGTGCAGGGGAGGCACTCCCCCTCTGTCCCCTTCTGGCCGCCTGTTCCTCAATTTTATTCCGCGACCTAGACATCCACATTACTCATACTCTCATAAAACATACATAGAGGGCCTTGGGGGTGGGCACGTTATACAGTGTTCAGAGGATGGTCTGTGTATTCAAACCCACCTCTGGCGCTGGTGCCCAACCCTCAATTTTAAAGGCATATAGACACTGAGGGTTTTCGGGAGGAGCCGTGCTGCTCTCTGGCAGGAAGCACCATGCCCTCCTGTGTTTTAAATGCACTTTAGTACAACACGCAGCAACACTACATATGAGCAGGTGGAGGGAGGTTTGAGGTCTTCGCTCACCCCCGTTCTCCGTTAACCCTCGGGGCTGGGGGGCTGGGAGGAGGTCTTGGCCGTCAGATTTGGGTCTGGGATGCGGGGCCTCCCTGCTACTGCAGATAAGGTGGCGGTCTGCTTGCCTCCACCCAAGGGAAAAGGGTTACATCTCCTGGGTCTAGGTATGGTTTGCCCCTCTGGGGGCGAGGGTACCTGAATCTGGGATATCGAGTATGTTTGGGGTGTATGATTGTGTGTACAGTGTCTATTTCTGTTTGTCTCCATGTCGGGTGAGTGCCGAATATTTGCTTATGTGTACATGGGGGTGGGAATACACGTTTGTGTCTATGTGCGCCTGTTTGTCTCTGTCTGTATGTCAGGTCGGGTCTTAGACTCCACCTCTCTGGCAACATTTCAGGCTCTCCAAGGTACGGAGCCCTATCTCCCCTCACCACACTCATTGCCGGTCGCTGATGCCCTCAGACGTCAGTGCGTTGGTGGTTCTTGGTTTCTGGGGCTGGGCGCTCATGTATGTACCGACTCACTCCTAGTGGCCGATTGGCAGGGCCTGGCCCCTGTGGCCTGGCTGGGCCCCTTCTCGGGGGTGGGGTGCCCTCAGGCCTCTGGCCTCTGGGCCTGGGGCTCGGTCCTCTCTGGCACAGCTGGCTGCCGGCAGAGCCTGCGGGCACGTCACTGCAACCCCCTCTGGCCTCTGCTCCGTGGCTGCTGGATGACCCCTCATCTGGGGCTCTCCTCAGCTCTTCCCAGGAGGGTGGCACGGTTGTCCGTTTGGTGGTCCTCCTTGGGTCTTCGTACTCTGGGCCCTCTGGATGTCTGGGGCCTGGATCTCCTCCATACCTGCTTCATGCCCTGGGGGACGGGCTATGGCTCCCCACACTCCCTAGCAGATTGTTGCATGGAGAAACCTTTTGAATACAAGCGTGCTGATCCACACAGGTGTACACACATGTGTTCACAGACACAAACCACACCTTTCTTAGCTGCTACCTCAAAGCACATTGTGCGCTGTCAATCTTGCATGCTGCACAATAACATTTAATATTTACTATTTACTGTTATCTACTGTTAGCTAGTTTATTGTGATGGTGTTGTATTTATTATGTTGCTCTTTTTTGTTTGTTTTCTCGTATGTTTTTTTTCTTCTTCTCTCAACAGGTGATCCAGGTGTTTTTTTTTTCTTTTTTGTTTGTTTGTTTGTTTGTCTGCTTTTCTTTTTTTCTCTCTCCCCTCTATTTTGTCTTTCTCTCCCTCTCTTTCTTTCATTCTTTCTTTCTCCCTGTCCTATCCCCCAGTCATGTCTGTCCCGTCTGTAACAACTGAAAATAAAATAAAATAAATACATAATTATAATAAAGGTCAATCAAATGGACCAATATGGCAAGGCCATGAGGATCCACTTGGTAAAGTAAATCCGCTAGGCATCTCTCTTGGCCTTCAGACAACAATTCTGATGGCTAAAGATCCAAACGGGACAGGCAAAACAAAAAAAAAGAAGAAAAAAAAAAAAGGGTGCTTTTCCTTCCCACTGTCATTAGTTACTTGCTCATAGGGGATCATCTGATTGCTGGGGGGGGGTGTTGCAGTTTTTGTCTGTCTTTAGCTTACAATATAAGGGGCCTTGAGATGACTGTCGTTGTGATTTGCATCTTGTGCCCTGCTATATAAATACACTGAACTGAATTGAATTCAAATGAAATCAAACGAATTTAATTTAATTTTGTTATTAACTGGGGAGAAGAGGAATTAAACTCAGTAGAAACAAGATATAAGAGATGTATATGATGTATAACAAAAATATAATTTCAATTGGTGAGCAACAAAAATGAAATATCTTGGGGTTACCTTATCACAAGACGCTGAGGATTTATATAAACATAATTTTGTTAATCTAGATAAGGAAATTAAGAGTGATTTGGATAGGTGGGCTACCCTTCCATTAGACATTGGTTCCCGAATAGAGACCATAAAAGTAAGTGTCCTACCCTGACTTCTCTACCTCTTTCAGTCACTACCCATTGACATACCTGAAAAACAATTCAGATTATGCGATAAAATCATTTCCAAGTTTATATGGAATGGTCACAGACCGAAAATCAAATTTGAAACACTACAAATAAGAAAGGATAAGGGGGGTTTGGCACTCCCAAACCTTGAGGCATACTTTCATGCTGCACAGATCAGGTATATAATTTGTTGGTGTGACAAAGATTATGAAGCCAAATGAAAGAATTTAGAAAAATCAGTACAAGGAAGAGAAATTCACAGCCTTATAGGAGACAGAGAAGAAGCAATGAGAGTAATTAAACAGCTGAATTTAGTCACTAAGTTTACGCTAAAAATATGGTTTAATCTGGTACAAAAATGCAAACTGGAAAAAGAGCTCGGACTGCTTCGATGGATAGCTTATGATGAGCTTATGAAGGGTTTTTTCCCTTATTCTATGGACCAAAGATTTAAACAGTGGATTCCTAATGGATTAACAGCGATATGTACACTAATTAAAGCTAGGAACTTCCAGGAGATTAAACAACAACATATATAAAACTGAAGTGGCAGAGAGAGTTGGGAGTGAACATATCTGATGAGGAATGGTCACAAATCTGGAAAACACAGCAGTCAACAACATCATCATTACATGCCTGAAGATTACATTGCTGGAAAAATGTAATTATATTTTTTATAACACCCAGAATTAGGAACAAACACACTTCATTACCACAACCGTGTTGGAAAAGCTGTGGAGATGTAAATGTGAATCATTCCCATGTATTTTGGTTCTCTCCCAAGATCCGAAAATTTGGGGAAGATGTTCATTTAGTTATAGGTTAAAATTCTGAGTTATGCTGTATCTCAGTCTTGAACATTATTATGTCTTGGTGTCATTATGGGAAATGTGTTGAACAAAGATAGAGACATATTGAAAATCATGCTTGCAGCCTGTAAAAAGGCAATCACAAGAAAATGTACAAGATAGACCCACCATCGCAGGATGAATAGATCAAAATTATAGATGAAATACAAATCATGGAACAATTGACTTCCAGAATAAGGACTCAGGAAGATCAATACCATCGAAAGTGGGAGAAATGGACTGACTACATAAACTCGACAGGATAAAGACGATCACACTGGCAATGAGAAATGATCAAATTGTAGAAAAATGGTGACCCAACACGTTCTTTTTTCACCTGGTTTATTTATTTATTTATCTCATTTTTATTTGATCATTTTTTTCTTTCTTTTTATGTTCTGTTTTGGTGTTATCCTCTACCCTTACCCCCCCCCCCCCCGTTTAATGTTTAAAGAAAAACAATAAAAAGAAAGTAAAAGAAAGGAAAAAAAGAAAGATATAACAGATGTGTGTGAAGGAGAGGAAATAAAGTGGAAATTTAACTTTAACATGTATTTCCTACAGGTGCGAAGAGTTAAGATCCCCATCATCTCTTACACAAACCTCCTCATCTCCAATCTAATCCAGATGTGTATAATGATTGCTTGGGTGGCAAGAGTGGAAAGAAGCATCTGTGTTATGATTCACGCCTCATGTGCTATGGCCAGTCTTTACTTCAAGATGTGCATCGCTTTGGAAAGGTACCAATCTGTGTACTTGGATGTCTATGAATATTGCTTTCTACTGGAAAACATCATTATTGTCAGAAATATACTATTCTGTACTGTGATAATCATAATATCTTCGCATCCTGTGTTGCAGATGTTTCTTCTTTGCCTACCCACTGTTGGACTGCCTCAGACAAACTAGGAGTTCTGTGCTGGTCTGTGTCCTGGTCTGGGCTTTTTGTATTGTCAGTGTTCCTCTTGCCATTATCTTAAAAGAATTTGTACGTTTAATTATTTATGCCCTCCTTCCTGCCCCTATGTCCATCTTCTGCTTAGCCTGGACTTTCACAGCCCTGCCTGCTGCCACCTCAGTGCCCACTGAAGACAAACGAAGAAGTCTGGGAACTTTGCTTCTGTTGTTCTGTAACTACTTTGTCATGATTCTTCCCACAGTGATTTTTCCAATTTTAGATTTTTTAGCAGATATAAATTTATTCTGTCATTTCATTCCAGTTTCAATCTTGTTTCTGCTTTGTCCTTTTGTGGACTTGATTTTGTTCCTTTTGATCCAAAAAGGATGCATAGACAAGCTGCTGGTCTGTCTGTGCTGCTGTAGTATGAACAACACTGTATCAGATGTAGCAGCTGAGTGTCACTGTGACTGATGGTAACACGGAAAGGACAGCTGATGCAGTCAAAGTGAGTCAAATGTAGAGAGAACAGAGAAAATAATCAAACAGCATCCTTTACAAATATTATTTAGTGTTGCCATCAAACAACAGATAAAGACCAAGAATCTGAGCAGTACTGCTCTCAGCTGAAGTGGCTCAGGTTTTAAATTTCCAATTAATTTTGTATTTATCTATTATATGTATCTATCTATCTATCTATCTATCTATATATATATGTGTATATATGTGTGTATATACATATATCTAGTTATATTCTTCCTTTGATCTGTTGAGCTAAGATACAATATTATGCTATACTTATAATATATATATGTTTTGTATAAAATTGTATATTGCAATACGTAACCATTTTAGTACTAAGGTTCTGTATGCTGGCTGATTACAGTTAATTTAGTAATGAAGTTTCAACACCACCACTATGTTCAAATATTATTGTAAATAACTGGACTGAACAAACACACCAGCTGGTCATATGGATAGAGGTTTTGTACAGATGAATTACATACATTTCAAGGGAAACATTATGATCAGGGACAAGTGTCAGAAGACTTAACAGAAGAGTTTTAAATTACGATAATCAAAATCAGAATACTACATTAATCCCCAAGCAAATTATGTAAAGAATATAAATATAATAAATATTTATTAAGTTCAGTTTTCGCTGGTGGTAAGAAACATAACTAGCTAAAGCTGACCTTCATGTGTGTTTTATTAAATGCTTAAGGATTTAATAAAGGTACAAAAAAATTGTTGTTGCTCTTTTTGCTGCTGTGCAGTGCATTGTTTTCTTTAATGTTTTAAAGGTTTTCTGTATAATTATCTGAGTTTATAGTCAACTGGATTTTTCACTTTTTGTTAAACTTACCATCATTATTGTATAATATTACTAATATTAATAACAACTTTACTGATAAGTTTGCAGTCTCATGTGATAGGTTGTGTTCAGCAGTCTCATTAAGTCTCTAAGATAAGATAAGATAAGATAAGACTTCATTGATCACACGGCGGGGAAATTTGTGTGTACAGATAGCAGAAGAAAAATACAAACAAATAAAAAATAAAGAAGATAATACACTATATACAACGGTCGCATACACAATATGTGATTATGGATATAAATTTAATTATTCTAAGGATTGCTCATCTCTGGGGTTATCGGCCACCTAAAGCAACCTCTAAGATATATAATAATTTACTTGTACTACAAAATGAACATACAGAAATATGTATTCTACAAGAAAGACCTTAAACAGATTGCTTATTGGGTATTGAAATCATACATGGTAGCACTTTCTATTACAGCTTGGTAATAAAGGGGAATAGTAGGATAACAAGGGGGAAACAACAGGGTAATAATGCGGTAATTTCTAAGTTATTACTATTCAATTACCAAAGTAATAACCATGTAATATCCAAATTCTCATGGCCATGGTCATGTATCTTTCAAGCTCGGGTCCTCTACAAGAGGCCTGGGAGCTTGAGGGTCCTGCACAGTATCTCAGCTGTTTCTAGGACTGTGAATCACTGTTACAGCAACAACAGCCAGGTCCAGGCCCACGATTTGTCCCAATGTGGAATGCTGGCAGAAGACCCTTTAGAGGGGGATACAGGCCAGGAGTACGTGGAAGAGAACAAGGAAAGCTGTGAATTGACAGGAAGATTTGTTTTGTCTGTGGGATGAGAGGACATTAGAGGAATGAATGCCCAAATCAATATCCACAACAGACGAAGGACCAGAGACCGATAGCCAGACCACAAAGAGGCATTCCAGATTATGGCTATGGGAAAGTACAGATGCCCCAGCTAACCCTAACCCTGCATGGGGAGGTGGTCCCAGAGATATGGACCAGAACCCATATTGATGAGGCCCTGGAGTTTGTGCAGGTCCAATTACAACACCTATGACAGAGCCAGTGGTGACCTGCAAAGTTGATGGCGAGAAGATGCACTTAGTGGCTGATACCCGAGCAGCAATTTCAATATTGAACATTTTAAAGCCATTGTCAACAGATTCTCTCAACATAGTACATCAGGGGTACCACAGGAGCAACAGTATACGAAACCATTGGCTGTAATTTGCAGACATCAACATCTTGAGCACAAATGTCTGTATGCCCCAGATTGCCCAATAAACCTGATGGGATGGGACCTTTTGGCCAAATTGGGTCTGACTATCTATTGTGATAAAGATGGTCTACAAATATGTTCATCAGAACAACCAAAGCGGGGAAATTATTTGTCTGTCAAGTTTCATTTTCAGGGACAGATGACATGTACAAAATCTGCAAAGGTTTATATTAAATTCTGTTCTTTGCATTCTTTTGGCGGCGAAGAAAGACAAACAGCTCAAAGTGGTCTAACTCAAAAAAATATCTTTATTTTTACATTCCCGGAAATGGAGACTGAGCACACACAGAAACGCCAGCTCAAGTCTGAGGCAGAAGCAGCCAGTCTTGTTATATATTTTTTGCAGCACGTCACACACCCACACTCCGTTTACTCAGTTCCTCTTTTCTTTGTGTCAAATTTCCGGTGCAGCTTTGAGTGATGGGAGCGGCAACCCCTTATCCCAATCTCACTTTGTCTCCAAACAGTACTTCCCCATCATGGCTTTAATGGTCTCATGCCATCTCTCCAACACCCCCTATGATTGTGGATGGTAGGGTCTAGAAGGAATATGTTGCACCCCAAGTGAATGTAGCACCTGTTGGAATAGTTTGAACTGAAAATTACTACCTTGATCTGTTTGAATAAACTTGGGTAGGCCAAATGTCAAAAAGAGTTTGAGAAGAGCCCTTTTCTGTTGGGGAACGGCCTCGGGAAGCCGCGTTGTGAAACACATGATAGTCAAAAGAAATTGGCTACCCACCTTGGTTCTGGGCCCCTTAGGGGCCGACTCATGGCCAGGATCAGGCTGAAAACTGACTCCCCGAGGTTCATCTCCTCCCCCTGGCGAGCTTGGGCCCTGGTGAGGGCACCAACCGGGAATACCCCAGGGAGGGAGTGTTATGCTCCAGTCTAGGGGTACAGGAACGTAGCATAAGGGTTAAAAAGGAAGTGACCTCGCCCTGGTCACCAAAACCATACACAGAAATACCAATTTCTTAAGTGAACGGTGGTTTATTTGTCTACACTGAAAACTTAACTCCGGGGTGAACAAAGGCCAAAATAACAAAAAAAACAAGCTAAGTCAGGAGAGGAGGTGCTGTCTAAAACCCTATGAGTAGTAATATACCTATAGCTTTTTTGCCCCCCCACCCCTCACCCCCACACCCCACCCGCATCCCCTCCGCATCCATGTGTGCGCGTGAACGGACCTTGCGCGTGAACGGACTTTGCGCGTGAACGGACTTGTGAGTTCAGAGGTCATATGTGTTTACATGTGTTTAATAGCGTTTTATTTAATGAAACCATTATGTGTTTTAATTAAACTCTTTTTAAAGGATTGTATAGGTCTCCGAGTTCTGTTATTTAGACATAGATGATTTAATTTAACTAGTTTAGGGTATTTTTCTTTAGGGCTCTGAAACACACAGAGCCTAATAGTTTCAAACAGAATACCACAAACAGCAGGCATTCCTTTAGAAATAAACAGGGATTCTTAATTCTGCAACATTTAGACAGAGGGGGTTACAGTTAGACCCCCTACAGTCAGCAGAAGAGGTCATCCTTATCAAGAGCATCTCAATTGTACTGCCATAGTTTTCAATACAAACAGTCTCCTTTATCTTATGGCAGAGGGCCGACGGTGCCAGGTCCATCGGTGCCACCAACGCTTTTTTCACCTTTTATCATGCCATTACACTTTCTACTGACCATCCTCCAAACAGGCTTCACCTTTTGTTTACACCTTTATCTCTGCATCTCAGAGGCCAGCTGAAACCAAGCCAACCTATATAAAAGGCCATAATCAGTCACACTGTATTTTCCTCACTACTTTACATCGGTCCTTGAGAGCATAACACTTTCGTTCATCAGCACGAGCATTTTACTTTTAATTTAACTAGTTTAGGGGTATTTTGCTTTTCTTTACCGCTCTGAAACACACAGAGGCTATTAGTTTTCAAACAGTGTCACAAATAACATGTATTCCTTTAGAAATAAACTGTGATACTTCTAAAAAAAAACAAAAACAAACACATATTCTTTTCCTCATCACTAGCCAATTCACCATTTTATTTAAATATCTGAATTTCGGAATGATGATCCAAGCGGGACACAGAGGCTGCTAGTTTAACGCACCAGAATGCAAATATAAATAAAAGCATGACTATCCTGACAGCCTAGCTGCAGCGACACCTTTCTTTCACACGGATGCCTGGATGTGCGTTGGAGCCGACTTTGCTACCCGCACACAGCGTTTCTGACCCACGGGCGCTGCTTATACAACAGAGAAAAGCAACAATACAGCGTGTTTCTCTGCTCCAAGACATCGGGGCCTTTCACACGGTAAGCATGTCTGTTATACCCAGCGCATAAATGTCTGTATGTCAGTGCTGATTATACAAACCCTGTTTAAAATGTGACACATATGTTGTCCGAAAACAAATCCTCTAAAATTGCAAAGTTACTGATTTAAAAATATATTTTCGAATTTTAGTTGCATGACAAACATACGATCGACTCTTGAGCGTATTTATTTATATAGCTACATTCACAACGGTACAACCATGCTAAATAAAAGATGCACAAGCACCAAAGCACACTAATGCAAGCCTCTAAACTGTATGTTTGATAAGTGCATAAAGTGTACCTCTACCTCTACAGCTGAAAACAGTTTGTATCCGCACTCTGAGGGTCTGCTGAATTGTTTTTAATATTGCGCTTTTTCACGAACTGCAGATGATGAATTTCTCTTTATTGGACATAATGTCCTTAAGCTATTGTTGCTCATACTTACAGAGTTCCCTAGCTACTTCTTTACTATGTCAGTAAACTTTTTGAAAAGGAAGGTGTTGTAGATTTAAAGAAACATCCTAATTGAAGCAAAGGCAAAAAATTGGAATGAATTTTATGTGACTGTTCATATTAAAGCCATCAACAAGTGAAAATCCAAAACCGACTCCAATGCTTTGTATTAATGATCTCCCCCTCTCTCTCTCTCTCTCTCTCACTCTGTGTGTGTGTATGTGTGAGTGTGAGTGTGTGTGCCCTCACAGAAGGAAGGTCACAGCAGGAGCTTTTTCAAACGCGTTTCCAATCATCTTTACAAGAAGTGTAGCTCATACAATGGTATTATTGTATTATTTGCGATACTTTATAAATATGAAACTCTAAAGATTTTGAGTTCATGCAAATTGTGAAACAAGAATCTAAATATTTGTGTCACAATGATTTCTATAAAAGCATGTTGTTTATGGGGATAATGTAACAAATCTTTTGTGGCCCTATTAATGATCAATGGTGATTGAAGAGGAAGCTGAACCCAGGCTCTGGACATTTTCATGACAAGTGACAGCGCAGACATCTGCTAATGAGAGAACATGTTTTATCATCATAAACACTGTGATATGAAGCATCGTTAAAGTGTCACTTCAGTAATGTTGACTCATGTTTTTAATAGATGACTTTAAAACACTAAACTCTAATTTCTGTGGTTTATTTTAAGTTTACAGAATATAACATGTGGTAAGACGATGAGTTTTACTTCTCACTGTCCGTGTTATGTGTATCTATTTATCATGTATGCTACTTTGCTCTGTGGACTGTAAAATGTTTCATTGTGTTCATGAAATAAACCAGACTTTCACCGTCTGAATCTTTTACTGTTTTTTCTGCTTTTGTTCACTACAAGTTTGACAAACCTACAGATATCCAGAGTTAACTCACTAACAATGTGGAGCAGTCTCAGTGTATTTAGCTGCTTTTTCCTAAACACAACCAACTGAGAGAAACGCTTGTAGTCCTCACTTTGGTCATTTTGAACGTTGAAGGAGATTTGTTCCATAGACACCTTATACTAGTGTTTCCTGAACTTAATCCATCACTACTATGTTCTATTTAAATTCAGATTCCTTTTATAGTTTGCAGTTTCTTTACTAACACATTTGTAGATAAGTTTATTGCTGAACCACACAGCTAGCAGTCTCACTCACTCTCTAGGTTTTGAAGTTTTTGTGTGTGTGTTATGGTTTAGTCTATCAAACCTTACCTTTTTTTCTCCCCAGTATCACAACAGTACAACTCCCAAAGTACGGATCAGTAAACAACCAATGATTCTAAAGCCAGAACAGAAAGTGTCATGATCCTGGGTCCTTTTGACCCAGCGTTTTGTGTTTTCTATTATTGTAATTTTGGTTCTGTTCTTCCTCGGTTAGTGTTCATTCTTTTCTACCCGTGTATCCCTGTGTTTAGTCTGTGTCATTACGTGTATGTGTTTCCTGTTTTACTTTGAAGGTCTGCGTCTGATGTGAGTGTTTTCAGTTTGCCTCCCTTGTCTCGTCAGGTTAATCTCTCCCAGCTGTGTCCCCCACCTGTGTGTAATCTCCCTGTGTTCTCTGAGTGTATTTCAGTCGTGTCTTTTGTCTTAGTGATTGCTGGTTCGTCTGTGTTGTTTCCCCTCGATGTCCCTGCGTCTCTCCATGTGTGTTTCCTCGGACCTCCCTGCATCTTCGTTTCTGGTTTGCTTTGTTAGTTTTCCCAGTTTAGGTTTACCTGTTAGTGTCACTCGCCATTTCTGTTTATTTGCCTTATTGTTAATAAATCCTCACCTGCACTTGAGCTGCCGCTGCCCGGTCCTAATTAATTCCCACACGGCTTGCACCCGCAAACCGTGACAAAAAGATACAGTTGGAAGATGCATGATTGCGTTTTTATGACGCATAGTAAAACTACCCCCTCTTCTTCTTCTCTGTGTTGTTGTTGTTGTTGTGTGTGTGTGTGTGTGTGTGTGTGTGTGTGTGTGTGTGTGTGTGTGTGTGTGTGTGTGTGTGTGTGTGTGTGTGCCTTAGAAGTCAAATAATACATTAGCCACACTTAAAAAAACAAAAAACATCTGAATTTCATTTAGAACTGAGATTCTAAGTTGTAAGCAGAAATCTTATCCTCAGCCACAAACATGTTTCCCCACTTTCACAATGCTGAGGTGTCAAATCCACAACCCCCAACAATTGGTTTGTTACACGCGGGTGTGAAGGGCAAGCTTTACTTACACAGCCTCACACACAGTAGATTTTAAAGTTTTTGGGGACAATGGTTTAGCCACAGATGTAACTTCTACTTTTGATAAAAACCACTCCACCTGTTTATTTCTTAAGAAATTAAGCTCTTATTTATACATGTCTACACAATAATAGACACCGTGTGCTCTGTGACATTATAGTCTTCTACTTCAGCGTTCATTGGTTTGCATTTTAAACTCCCAACCTTTCAGGTTGTTATGAACGACTTATATTTCTAACATTTTGTGATATAAAAGTGAACCATGTGGGGTTTTTTTTTAATTTTCTGTGTGATGGAATGACTTAAGACACGAGTTATTTAAACAATTCTAAATGACAGTGTGATGGCCATAGTACTTTATGCTGGACCAAATATGTTAAGGATAATGTTTATCAATGTAAAATTGCAAAGAACCTTTGAATAGATTATAACATTTTGTAAACAGTTACCTCAGAACCTGTACTGTCAGCCCTATGTATGTAAGGTGAAACTTTCCACAGTACTTACACTTAAGTAACTAAACACATAAAGTCACCCTTTACCAATAATCCACTGCTCCTTGAAAAAAGTAGCACAAACAGACAACTGACTCAGCAATGATGAGTAGAGTTACCCCGAGGCCGAGACTCAAGCAGAAGAAAATTAAAAGTTTTGGTTTTTGCGGCTCGAAAAATTAAAGAAAGTATGTTTAATAATTCAACAAGACCCACACTTTCAACACACGTACATTCAAATTTTGGATCAGACTAACATCGATGTTGTTCAATAGTTTTTATCCGTTCAAAAAAGCCATTTTACGGCTTTAATGTTTCCAGCTGATAAGGAGAATGAGTGCATTTCATCAAATGCGCGTCCAAAGGCTTTAAACATCCGCTTTGTCTGTAAAGACAGTATCAAACTACAGAGCATTGTTTTTACTAAAATTCAACATTTTCAGATGAAAATTTGGCAGCTTTTTTCACTGTAACACCCCCTCAATGCCATTTTTAGGATATTCTCGGTGATCCCATTTTTATCATATTTATGCTTTTGGGACTGAGGGTATCTAATACGTACGTCGTCACAGTGTATTGTACTACCAACTGTGAGGGCTCTGCTTTTGCTTTGAGCAGACTGTTTTTTATTTTGTCTCCTGAGTGTGTGTTTTTCAAACGAGATCCTTCTCCTCAGTTTGATTTTGTTACCACAAACTTTGTGTAAAGTTCACAACAGAGGTAAAGAGATTTAAACACCCCAGTTTAAGGAGGCATGGGTTGGACCAGCTGCGCAGGGCAGGTGAAACAGAGAGTGTCAGGGGAGATGTGCAACAGAAGCAGAGGGAACATTTTACAAGATGATAAATGGCAGATTAAGGATTTGTTGACAAGATTAAAAGACACGGCCGTCAGAGTTCAACAACATTACAGTTTGATTAAATAAAAAGTTTTAAACTACACAAGGTTCATTTTCTCCTCTGATAGTAATCATATTAAACATGTCAAGAAAGAAAGAGTACAAAGAAAAATAGTAAATGTGTGTCTAATACAACTCTTCCTGTGAACCTTATATGGTGAACCTTATATGGTGAACCTTATATGGTGTTGGCCAGAGGGGCCGATGGCGCGATATGGCAGCCTAGCCTCTGTCAGCCTGCCCCAGGGCAGCTGTGGCTACAACAGTAGCTTGCCGCCACCTGTGTGTGAATGTGAGACTGAATGAATAGTGGCATTGTAAAGCAATTTGGGGGCCTTGAAAAGCGCTATATGAAATCCAATCCATTATTATTATTATTATTATTATCATTATTATATCATCCCTTAATATGTTCGGTGTTACAAACTTGAAGAATCAGAGAAAAGATCATCAGACATTAATCTAATCAGTTTTCAGCCTTCATTCATATTGAAAAGTTGGAAATCTTCCCTGCTAGACCAAAGTGTAGTGTTTAACACCGTTGGCCATAACATTTTATTACAGCTATTATTAAATGGAGAGGCCTCTTCACACACCGAGGTTAATTATGAAGCTCCACAGGCTTCTGTGCAAAGACCAGTTCTGTTTACATTATACGGGCTTTAGAAGACATAGCGTACATTTTCACTGCTATGCATATTGTAGAATTATAGGGATTATTTTACATAACCATCATCTTGTCATTGCATTAATTATCATTTCATCCAAGCATTTATTGAAGCTGCTGGCATTATGTTATAATTTATATTAAAGGGGTTATCATAATCAAATATTAACATGTTTATTACAGGTGCAGTTATAACTACTTTAAAATGATTGAGTTAAATATATGTATCATAACTCATATGCTGAGTATATTGTTACAGTAAAATAGTAGCTGAGCAAAGGCCTGAATGTATTCAGCTTCTTGTGGTATTTGAGTTTGCTTAGTTACAGGTGACGGAAGGATGTCCAGTCCATGGTGACCTCGAAGGCCTTAGGTCATCACTATATTCGGAAGAGTATGCCACAAGGAGGAACCTCTATGTTGCAGTTAATTCTTAAAATACATGAATGTTCTGTACATGCAAATTATGTGCTTGTAAACGCAAGAAGGGGCGTTACAATACCCTGATGTTATAAAAGCAATCTAGAGTGTATTTTGGGTAGAGATGTACAACTGTTTTGCAGTTTGCACCTCTCCACGCTGCGTGCATTCATTAAAATCAATTGTTTGAATGACCTCTTCTGGACCATCATTGTTTTACTCTCGTCCTCAATTTCGAACTCGTAACATTTGGTGCATTTGGCCGAGGTTGAGGGAGAAAAGTTGGAGGTTGAGACCGAGAGGGTCCGAGGCGCTTGAACAAGCAGACACGAGTCAGTGGTCGAAGTGAGTGGACATAAGCCGGCTTATTCAAAGGTAAGGCACTACCTGTTGAATTATTTCCAAAATGTGCCAGATTGGACATGAGAAATTAAAGTCTACTTACTGAAATTACTGGTAAATGTCTCTTTTGATTTTGGTGAAAATCTCATGAGAAGTTGAAGTTGAAGTAAGGAATAAGAAAAAAGAGTAAAAGTGAGTTAGAGTCTCACTAAAGGTACCGGGTTAAAGTCCCAAAGGAAAAGAGAATAAGAGAAAATAAGTAAAGAGTAAAGAGAATAAGTGTATTTAAAGCAGTTGAACTGCAGAGTGAAGTTAGAGTATAGGTTATTGGCGAAGAGTTTGTGACATTAAAGTCTCAATTGATTATAAAGCCGGGCTTGGACACCGATATGGTGGGTTTGTGATTTTCGGGTGTCTTCAAAATAATTAAATTGTATAGAACGGGACTCTGGGAGTCTAACAAGTGCATTTTTTGTCGGAAGGTGACGCTTCCAAGTTGTCGGTGACGATCGACATTTCCTCGGGAGAGATAGTTCACTTGGCAAGTGTGGAGAACTACGACACTCCAAAATAGCCACTGACTGGGTCAGTTTACCGTCCGGGCGGTGGTGTGCACTTTTTGGTTAGTAGAAACCGGGTTTCGGGCGTCTACCTTTTGACTTAAAAACTGGGAAGCCTGGGATGTGAAGTGTCCCCAAAACAGGGCTTCTTGGCAGGGGTTGAGTTGGTTGACGCTTTTAAATTGTGTTAGGGCATTAGATATGTGACCACGGCCCGGGCCGGGACTGGTTAAATTGATCATAAAAACTCAGGAGTTTGTCCCTTGGAGGGTTAAGTTAAAGTTTTGTCTAAATTCGGTAGGTTCTGCAATTTCAGGCCTTGTAAATATTTTTAATTTATCAGACGTCTCTGTGTTATAATTTCTATGTTTGTATATAGGCTCTGTCTGCCACGGGCACTGCAGCAGGCTGGTTATTTTGAGATTGTGTGTCTGTGTCTATGTAAATGAGATGCCTGTGACTTATTTAGAGTGACATTTCCTGTTTACTAATGAGTGGCTAATGACTGACTGCAGAGCCAGGGTTAAGGACGACTTCAATCTGTGTTTTAAGGGAAGAAATGCAGTTTATGTTTATTATATTTGTGTGACTGTTGTTGATTATGATAAGTATTTCATGATAACTGTAGAATATGAGTATGGGGTTTGCTTGACACGTGTCTGTACTAGGTAAAACGGTGTAAGATTGATAGGAAGTTTATAGAGACTGCTAGACATTGCTGATGCATGTACTTAAGACGCTGGTTTTGTTTATTACAATATGTAAGTAAAGTTTTATTTCTTGCCATGACTGTATGACTTTTATGGGGTTTTGAGATAGGATACATAAACTGTTGATACTTAAGACCGTTACCTGGGTTCTGAGAACTGAAATTGAATTTGAGATAATTTAATTAATAAATATGTCTGCAAGCCATGTGTGTTTTGGGGTGTCAAGTAAGATGTTTTAGGATTTTTAGATGGGTTTTGTTTCAGTTTGAGATAATATATATACAGTTACATTTTCTGTGTGTGTGTTGTTGAGTGACAACATGCGCAGTTTAAATTGGGCGCTGTTCCTTCCTCTTTTAGTTTCAAAACACAAAGGCTGTGAGATTAAAAATTACTGTGAGTAACGGTTTGACTTTTGACTAGGGAAATAATATGCTTACTTTTGGGTCTATGAAGATATTTGACCTTCAGTGATGTTATGAGAGGTTTCAGTTTTCTTTTTCTTTTTTTCTTTTGACTTGCTCTTTCTGATCATGGAAGGCATGTCCAAAATACTCGTATGAAAGCGTATTTTGTGTGATTTTAACTGTGTGAATGCTGTCAGTATTTGATTTGAGTGACTGTGTGATTTGTCTAAGTGAAAAGGGGAAGTCTGAGAGAGAGAAAGGCAGTGCGTGTGAGACGATTTATGGCGTCTGAAAGAGGTTAGAGCATTTAAAAGGTGTGTATGGAATAAAGGAGTGTGAAATATATTTCTTGTGTGATGAAAAGTAGGATGTGCTAAAGTTTGAAAGTGTTTTTAATTCAAGAAAACAAAAACAAAGGAGTTAGATTAGTTTGAGGAACAGGAAATATTGCTCTGTCTACCGGGGCTGCAGCGACAGGAAATAGTGAACAGGAACTGTGCATGCCCATATATGGGAACTGAGTGTGTACAGAAAGAACACAGAGAGAGAGATTTAACTCTAGGCACATGAAGCAAATGAAGCCTTTAAGAAAAATGCATATATTACTAATTATATGGTTTAGTGTGTCAATACAGGTGGGCGTCTTTCAACTTTGCAACCTTGAGTTCAGCAGCAGAAAAGTAGATTAAAAGAATTGGGAGAAAATAAGCCAGTCTTTGGCTCGAAATTGTGCAGCTTGAGCTCTTACTTTGTCCTTCACCCCGAGAAGACACGCAAAAGACAGTTAATCACCTGATGAAGACAGATAGAACATCGTGGACTTGAATACAGCAGGCAAACGACAGGGCCACTGATCCATTAACACTGATGACGACTGACGACCAGCAGCAGCATGTAAGACTAATGCAACATGTACTGTGAAAATACAGGCTGGGCAGTTGAACAGTGGGATAAAGAATTGTGGAAGAGCACTGGACATTGAGTGATATTTTGCCATGCTGGGACTTAATCTGAAAGAAAAGACTGTAAAGAAACAGAGAAGAAGACAGCAGCTGAGTTGAGACTGTGTTTGCTGGAGCTTTTGAAGCCCGAATAGGACATTGTGCAGAGAGGACCAGTGAGAGATGAAGCTGGACGAGTTTGACTGCGAGAATATAGGATATAATTGGATTGAAAATTGAAGCCTGAACTCATGAATTGTTTAGGGATGTCCACTACAGCATAACAAAGAGGTAAACATTAGAAAAGGTAAGAATAATGAAAGAAATAATTGTCATTACCTTAATGAATAGAAAACACACATACAAATTGTTACATGTGAGATATTTTTGAAATGAATCAGAAGTGAGATAGTTTGAATCTAAAGCTCAGTGGTGAAATGCATAAATTAAATATGAATATATAGGATGCAATGAAGAAACAGCTTACACGTAGTGTACATTAACATGAATACATCGCAAGGCAACGAAGAACTCAATGAATTAATTTAATGAAGAAGTAGTTTACACCCAATTAACATAAAATGCAGGGAAGAACACGCTTACATGCATGGCATAATTGGTGTTTCTGACCAGAGACAGAGAAATGGGTTATTTAACCACTGGTGATAATAATGAAAATGTCTTAGTTTTGTTATTTTCAGGAGTAAAGCAGACTTGGACCGCTCTCCACAGCAGCAGTCGGAAGAAAGTTAGAGGTTAACATCTATGGATAAGTAAAGGCAAGTTTCTGGTTGAATTGTTCACAGCATGATGTGTCCAGGAACCTGAAAAGCAAGCCCCAGCTCCTGGCTGAAGACCAGGAGGGCGGTAATTTAAGGTGGGAAATCAAAATGTGGGTTAGTAACTCGGGAAAAAGAAAACTGACTGCTTAACGGGAGAGTGGGGAAGAAGTCTGGGAGACTGTGAAGTCATAGATGCAAAATAACATATACCCATACACACACAAACAGAAAATGCATTAACCTTATAAAGACAAGCTCCTGAAGCTTAATGAACAGATATTGATTAAAAACCTGGCTAAGAACATAAGCATATGCAATGAAGATCTGCTTGCTGCTTGTATGAGTGAGAGAATGGTGTGAATGGTTAATACAATTGATGGAAAGATTTAAAAGAGATGGAAAAAAACAAAACAAAAGAAAAGTGTTTATAAGAGTGACTCAGGAGTGCTCTTGCACTGATTGATCAAAGTAAGTGATTAGTATAGAAAGAAAATGAAAATAATTAAATAATGTGATAAAGTTTAAACATGTATTTCTTTTGCCAAGTTAAATTGTTGAGATATGGCTGAGTATGGAAAAGTTTGAGAGCTTGTGTGAATGTGGACAGAGGAGCTTGCTGTGTGTGTGTGATTGAGGCCTTAAAGGAGGGGTAGATTGTTCAGGGGTGCAAATTTGATTAGGAGGTTTATAAATTAGTGTTGACACATTGTTGTAAGGTGTTAGGCTGAATCTGAGTATGGTAAAGTGCTTAACCGGGGTTATTGTTGTGTACTGAAACGGTGTAGCTTTTGGCGAGGTTTTCGTGTGTTGAATGGGTGAAATTTAAGATGGTTTAAGATTTTTGGGGCTGTTGTTTTCATTTTAATAGAGGGAGTTTTGATAAACATGGACATGTCTAAAAGGGCCCATAGTTTTTATAACAGTGCACTTAGAAAAAACCTGTCAGGTGATTTTGTTTTGTACTTTGATGAGCTAACAATCAGCTCTCTTTTTTCTCATTTTGCTCTAAGCAGGCCTGGAAGAGAGTGAACTGACGGCGCGGACAAATTACCAAGTAAGGATTGCAGCGAGTCAATCCAGTCAAAAGTATAGAGAACTATTTTCCTAAAAAGGAAAAACGAAATAAAACAAATGATTGAGCTCATTTTGCTGATGTGGAGCATCTGATCACGCGCAGAAGGCTGCAGATCAGCAAAAAAATATCATGTGTGAATGCATGGGAGTGAATGTGAGTGATGGGACCAAGAGGGAAATAAATAAAAGGTTGACAAACAGGACAAGTGGGAGACTTAAATCTGGGGATGCTGATTTTGGGATATTGATGTGTGCGTTGAGAAAATTATTTATTGGGGTTGGATTATGTTATTACATTATAGGATGTTAAATGCTAAAAGGAAACATTGATGTAACTTAAGTTACCATGAACGGAGGGGACACATGATTAATAACTGTTCTGTGTAAGTTTATTTTGGGTTATAACACAGGTTGGATCATCAGTGGAGAAAGTGAGTATAAAAGGTGATGTTCTGGTTAACACACAGGCTTTTGTTTATAGGACGTTTCAAGGATGCAGGCTGGGGATGGAGCCAAGAAAAGATTTGACATGATGATTAATTTGATTTCATTCCTTAAAAACAGGTTTGAAGGTCCGGAGCATGTAGACTTAATATGATATGACTAACCTTTTTAATGCCCTAACCTGAGTGAAGGATTTTGAGTTTGTAACACATGAGATGTGTCACAAAAAGGGGGAGTTACAGGATTTAAGGTTTAATTTGAAAGGGTTTTAGGATTACTTGATGATGTTTAGGTTTTTGATAATTTAGGTATGGTAAAACGGAGGCAGAAAGTGTTATTTTCAGGTTATTTTTGATTTCTAGAATAAGAGGTTACAATTTAGGCGTGCACATACAGATATGTCAAAGGAAAATTGTATATATGTTATCAGCTACATGAAATGTGTCTACATGACGTTTACCTAATAACTTATGTGATGATAAAGTTGTTTACCGACTAGCAGCTTGCTCTCTTCTTGAACCTACAGACTTAGAAAAGGGGAACTTCAGCTCTGAGTTCTGAGAATAACTCTGGTATTTTTATAAGTAGACAGGAAACACGTCGAGACCGCCGTATAGGGCAAATGTGTTAGAGCTTGTAATTAAATGTGGGCTTGAAAAGAGGAAGCAAATTTGGTACAGGACGTGCTTGAGATGATCAGATGAGAGAAAGGAGAAGAACAGAGCACAAATACACCGAGTTGTTTATATTACAAAGAAGATCAAAAGTTTGTTAGACACAGGTTATAATGGAAGCATAAAAGGGATGAGAGGAACTTTACATAACATAGAAATCCTGCAACAATTCGTAAATTGCCCAAACACAGTGTTCAGACCGGATATGCGCTACCCGTTAAAGGGGCGAAGAAATCAGGCCTAAGTTTGAAAAATGAAATGGGTTAACTCGATAGAGGATGTTTCCAAAGGTAGAGAAAATAATGTAGGACCTTTTACCAGGAGAAAGCTAATTGTATCTTTTACACTTTACAGTGTGCACTGAGGGAAGTCAGGAATAGTTTAAATTAGGATTAAAAAATTGAACTAGGTGGAAAGGGGTGTAGCAAGTAGATTTAGGGCAGCTCACAGCCTGGCGTAAGCGCAAGGTGCTGTCACACAGCTTAAGTTATTTGTTTGATTTATTTTAAACACTGAAAACATACAACCCGTTGAGGAGACAGATAGGGTTGGGGAATTGAAAGGTTTTGTTTGTTTAGCATAATCTCTTTTGTTATATTTTAGCCTTAACAGGGAACATGCCTCTCTGGAGCTTCTCTCCTGATGCTACCCTGCCAAAGACCCTTATCCATAGAGACTATGTCAGCTCCCAAACAGACAACAACAAACCAAATCTAGCAATAAAACAAATTAAACATTAATAGTAACAAAGCAAGGACAATACAGAATCCACATCTGAACCGAAGAATAAAACAGTGAAATATGGATTATTAAATATTAGGTCTCTCTCGTCAAAGCCTCTGTTAGCTCACGCATAAGCGGTCGCAGCAGATGGCTGCCCGTACCTGAGCCTGGTTCTGCTGGAGGTTTCTTCCTGTTAAAAGGGAGTTTTTCCTTCCCACTGTTGCCAAAGTGCTTGCTCATAGGGCGGCCACAAGATTGTTGGGTTTTTCTGTATCTATGAAGCGCCTTGAGGTAACTTTTGTTGTGATTTGGCGCTATATAAATAAAATTCAATTGAATTGTATTGAAGTAAACTTAATGTGATAAATTAGAATTAGTTCATTTCTCAAGTGAGAAATGAAAAAGGGGACTGGTGTTAGGAATAAAAGAAATATTTTTAATGTGTACTCTAATAATGAAGGCTTGTAGCAAGGCCACCTTTGACTCACAAACAAGAGCTCAGCCAGATTGAAAAACAGGAAGTTTTAGTGCACAAGGCATATTAATAGATATAGACACAAAAAGAGGAACTCCCCATATAAACAACGTTCAAGCCTGTGTGACGTGTAAAGTACCGAAATAACACCATATAGGTCACAGCTGATGATTCTAATGTTAGAGAGCTCTTGCAACTGGCGTCTGAGCTGTGCAGAGGTCTCTCACCCCGGAAGATGATTGAATAAAGAAAGACAGGTACTTATGTATGTCAGCATAAGGTGGAGTCCAACAGAAGCAAGGCACCCTACATGCATACAGCATGCACCAGGGGTTGCCAAAATAATATAGAAAACAGCACATGTAGTGAGAGAACACCCACCAAAAGTTCTGACTACACATAGTGTGGTGGCATATGTGAACTCGCAGGCGTTCACGATGACATCATTAGCACAACAGAGACTGAGTAAAGTTTTAGATGCTCCAAATCTGACATTTACACATGAAGGAATCAATATGGCAGATTTAATGGGATCAGGAGAACCTCATGATTGTACTAAGAAAGCAGAAGTTGAAGGAAAGTCAGGGAAGATTTAAAAGCAGAACCTATCCCTGGAGCTGAGGATTGGTTCATAGATGGCTGCTGTCATCGTGATGAAGAAGGATCGAAAGCAGGCTATGCTATAGTCTGCAAGCAAGGAACTGAATTTGAGCCCACGAGGAACTCCAGCAGTGGAAGGAGCCACGCTGGACTGGTCCTTATGAGGTCGTTGCCAGAACAACTATAGCAGGTCAACTAAAAGGGAAAGGCGATGCCTGGTATCATTGGTCGCAGTGTGCGCCAGCACATGAGAGCTTGCTAGAGGAAAACTCATCTTTAACTAACACAGGTGTCAACGATAACGAGCAGAGGCAAAATAAATCCTCTCTCACCTGTGCAACGGGCCAACCAGTAGTCTACCTGGGAGGCCCAAGAAAGAAGAGGAGCAGCGCAGAAGGTCGCCACGCCAGCAGAAAGGAGCGGTGACAAGTTGAGGACTCCACAAAAGCAGGGAGTTTCATTCCAGGATATAAAGTTTATATAACATGATGCAAACACACGAATCAGAGACACGTAATGAGAAAACTGATTAGAATGTTCCTTACAACTACATGTTTATTGTATGCAATGATATTAACTATGGCTGTGTTGTTTATTGTCTATATTTTGCAGGGCACTCCGGACCACTTGTCTGAACACGGAGGCCAGTCCAGCCCAGCACTTCCTGAGACTGTACTTGCCAATATGGGATCGGTAAAAACGACAAAAGCGCGAGGTGTCAGGTAAAGGTGATGAGTGTCTCAGCATGAATAATGGCATAGAGTTGAATTATGTTAAAGGGTCTACCAGCTCATTCATGTTTGATTTGTGTGACGTCATTAAGTGTACAGGAGGTAGTAGTAGCTGGAGAGCATATGATGTATGGGTCTGCAATCACCCCATGATATGCTTAGGGTAAATTTAGTTGATGCAAAGTCTAAGCCGTTCGCAGAAACCTTAATCACCATTCTGACTGATCAGATGGTAACTTCGGGAACAGTAGCTCAAAAGGAACAGGAACCAAAGAGAGATTACTTCTGACGACAGATTACTCTAGACTGAAGCCTAAGGATTTGATAAAGCGTGCCACCGGTTTCAAGGACAGTAACCTCTGGCTTGATTGGGTGGCTCAAAATGCTAGAGAACAACATGTATTAAAGGCTATTCCACAACACAACACACGTACCTTAGCCGCCAGAGGTAAGAGACATATTTTGCCGAAAGAGGGACCCAGGGTACACATGCATATGACCCTAGGTTAAACTCTCCAACCTAGACTCTATTGGAGTGCCCAGGAGAGTTCCAGATGAGTACAAGCTGGTAAATCTGATAGTGGTAGAATTCGAAAGTATATTTCTTTGGGTGACACCTAATAAGAATGTTGATCGCATTAACTATGTTCATTGCAATCTGCTGAGACTCTCTAACCTAACCAGGGATGCCATGATGGGGTTCGCAGAACAATTGGGTCCGAGTTTGCTGATGGGAAATCGAATGGCCTTTAACATGAGAAGGGAGGCGTGTGCGCCATATTCGGAGACATGTGCTGCACTTTTATCCCTAATAATACTGCCCCAGATGGCTCAGTAACCCGAGCTCTGGAGGGTTTGAAAACTTTGTCTAAAACTATGCATGAACACTCAGGTATCGAAAATCTGCTGGCGTCCTGGATGACATCTGTGTTTGGACAATGGAAAGGTGTGGCTATGTCAGTGATGTTTTCTTTGACTGTACTTTTGGGAATATTGGTCATCGCTAGTTGTGGTATCATTCCTTGTGTCAGAGGATGGTTGGTAAAGATAATGGCGAGGGTTGCGAACCCTGCCTGGGTTGAGGGAAATTCTTTATTCCTATTATATAATCTGCATTATTATGATTGCATTAAGAACATGTTTTACAGCATTGTTTACCAGTAATATTGTTTACAGGGTTCATATTGCATTGCATAGGTTTGTCATCACACTCATTCTATTCACAGGTTTAGTTCATTTTATACACATTGCATATCTGTGCTTGTTTAGAGTTGATGTTCTATCCAAGAGGGTTTTAAGCTTCACTGGTGAGAGTGTCCAGGTGATACATGTTGAGGGAAGATGAGAACATAGCAGGTGAATTGCACGCACGCTTACAAACACACATGATTTATATATAGGCCAGGCCAAAGGCCTGGACTTGATGTAGCTTTCAACTTTACAGCTCCTAACTTGCAGGAATGGCTGGGAGTGTAATGAATGAATGCAAAACATGCTTACAGACACAAACATGACAGGGGTTCATTTTACAGGGTAAAGGTGGACCACAGGTTGCTTTGTTTCTGCTTAGCAACTACTGAGGTAAAAGGTGTTAAAGATAAATATGCAATAAGTGAACAGGAAATGTGTAAGGGTGAGCCGGGTGAAACAAAATGTTGTAGATAATGGAAACTTGTCTAACGGGCATTAACAGTAACCTTTGCATGTTATGTATATGCTTGAGGCCAAAAGAGGCGTAAATCCAGATAGAAAACTTTGAAGTGTGCTTTTTAGCGGAGAGTCAGGCTGACATGGGGATGGTGTGTATTTTACTGGGGTGGTGTTTAATAAAATTAAAAGCGTTGCTCACACACATAAAGAGTATTGAGATTGAATAAAGTTAATATAATGGATAGAGCCCAGAACATGATAATACATAAGTGAAATCAAATGCAATGTATGATTTCACTTTTATTGGGAAACAATCAGGCTAGAAATGTGAGTAACCTATGTTTAAACTGTGAAAACACTCTCCACATACATTAAAACTGTGCAACTCTGAGTGGGCCATGCAATCAAGCAACTGTTACATATCTGTATTAAACTAGCCAACATAGACTCACCACCACATGATGTTGCCCTGCAGCGGGGGCAGAAAATCATTTGCAAACCAGGGATCTTATGTTGATTATCATATTCTTACTTATGTACACACACACACACAGAAGGGAAAAATTTCAAAACAAAACAAAAAAACAACTTCGCTTAACCTGTCAAGCACAGGAGCAAAAATAAAAATCTCTTTGGGCTCTGTTAAAACTTCTTTAGTAAAAGTGTAAAAGGCCAAACCTAGGAGGTTGGGCAACCCGGAAAGTCCCTCCAGTATCAGGAGTTAATAGTCAGGAAACATTCTTCACTTTAACGCGTTTTTTATGAAAAACCACTGACTCATAGATGCAGATAGACATACAAGTGCACATACATCCAGATGTGCATTTAGACATTAAAAGTGTAGAGACATGTACACACAGATTGGCAAACCGGTACAGAGTCTAGCTGAAGAGCTTAACAAAGCAGACGTGGCAGTAGGGTTTGTGATTTTGCCTGATATGATATTGGGAACCAACTTTGAATAATGACAGGAACCTGAGATGAACACAGTAGGTTAGTAAGGTGTAGCAGAGAGAGGGTCAGAGCGAAGGTAGTGGACCTGGGAATAGTGTAGTGACGTCTTTGGAAGGCGTCAAAAGGGGAATTGTAGAATTATAGGGATTATTTTACATAACCATCATCTTGTCATTGCATTAATTATCATTTCATCCAAGCATTTATTGAAGCTGCTGGCATTATGTTATAATTTATATTAAAGGGGTTATCATAATCAAATATTAACATGTTTATTACAGGTGCAGTTATAACTACTTTAAAATGATTGAGTTAAATATATGTATCATAACTCATATGCTGAGTATATTGTTACAGTAAAATAGTAGCTGAGCAAAGGCCTGAATGTATTCAGCTTCTTGTGGTATTTGAGTTTGCTTAGTTACAGGTGACGGAAGGATGTCCAGTCCATGGTGACCTCGAAGGCCTTAGGTCATCACTATATTCGGAAGAGTATGCCACAAGGAGGAACCTCTATGTTGCAGTTAATTCTTAAAATACATGAATGTTCTGTACATGCAAATTATGTGCTTGTAAACGCAAGAAGGGGCGTTACAATACCCTGATGTTATAAAAGCAATCTAGAGTGTATTTTGGGTAGAGATGTACAACTGTTTTGCAGTTTGCACCTCTCCACGCTGCGTGCATTCATTAAAATCAATTGTTTGAATGACCTCTTCTGGACCATCATTGTTTTACTCTCGTCCTCAATTTCGAACTCGTAACAATATGATACCCACTTTTATTGGTTAAACTGCCGGGCTGTCTTAGACACATAATGAGCTTTAATTTTCTGCTTCTAAGTTCAGATAAAACTGAGGTTATCGTAAAAATCTTAGAAACACTGTGACTAACAAGATCCTTACTCTGGATGGCATTGCCTTGAGTTGTCTGTTGTAGTCATTTGGCACATTATAAGTAAAATTGAAGCACACAATCCCGTCTCACAACATCAACATTTATTTATATACAAAAATAAAAATGCTTTTTTACAGAAAAGAATTGTAACTTCATATTTTATCAACGATTACGCGGGTACATAGGGTAAGTCCTCATCATTATCCCATAGCGGTTCCGGTAATCTCTCAGGACCTTGGAAGGGTGGCCATGCCCAGTCTACCTCATCAATGTCTGGAGAGTCGCCGAAATACAAAAAATCTTCCTCGTTGTCAGTGTCCATAGTCCACAGTTGTGGTGGTGAAGGGGGTGGGCTCCACTCTGATACTGGTGAATACGGTGCGTCTTCACTCCAATCTTCAAATGCAGGGTTAGTGGATGGCTCTTCAGAGAGTAAAGATTGCCCAGCATCCCTGATAGTACCAAGTACCAAGTATGTTCCAGGTTCAGCCACTTTGATGGTTGATTGAACAGAAGGGCTGGAAGATGCCATTTTCATGGAGAATTTCAAGCCCAACAGATGAAAATTCCAAAGTTGCAACTGCTAGATAGACACATTGGCCAACTCTACGGTTTTTGAAAATTGTTGCCACTCCTACCCACAACCTTTAAGATCAACCCACTTCCAGATCACGCCCCCTCCTGTTATTTTAAAAAGAAGACCGCCGTCTCATTCCTTCAAACCTTTTTTTAGCTCAAAAACCAGAAGTATGGCCTCTACAGCCCTGCGCCACACTGAGGAGGAGGACAGTTCTGCGGTCGAGGGCACAATAGTACCCGACATGCCCGGTTACTATCACCCCTTGGAGAAGCAGCAGCAGCATGCCGACGAGCTTGACGGTTGGGCATCTTCTTTTTTCATCGATACCGTGAAAACCGCGGTGTATCATATAGTAAACCTAGTAATCAACAGGTACCTCACTGACGAATGCAGCGGCTGTAAGTCCGATCACCCCCGCCAGAAACAACACGAGTGTGTGCAAGTCTTGGAGGATGACTTTTACGCTGAAAATTATCACAGCATCAGAAAAAGACTCCTCACCCCACGTTTCATTCCATCTATTCAACGGCTTCTGAGTGCTCGCAACATCAAAATGGACGACGTCAAAGTCCGCATGGTGGCGGAAACTCTCTTGCACGAACTGAAATCGGAAAGGAAAGTCTTTGACGCCATAGCCGAGGCATACACCAATCTGGTAGGGTTGGACATGGTGAAAATCAGACAGCTACGGTTGGTCGCAGAGTGTTACAAAGGTGGCTGCTAATGTTTTCTCTGAAAGACTGATTTTTCTTTCTTAAAACGTGTAACCTGCATTTTACCAAACAATGTATCCTACATTTAGTGCATTTTTAAAACATGTACCCGCGTAATCGTTGATAAAATATGAAGGTACAATTCTTTTCTGTAAAAAAGCATTTTTATTTTTGTATATAAATAAATGTTGATGTTGTGAGACGGGATTGTGTGCTTCAATTTTACTTATAATGTGCCAAATGACTACAACAGACAACTCAAGGCAATGCCATCCAGAGTAAGGATCTTGTTAGTCACAGTGTTTCTAAGATTTTTACGATAACCTCAGTTTTATCTGAACTTAGAAGCAGAAAATTAAAGCTCATTATGTGTCTAAGACAGCCCGGCAGTTTAACCAATAAAAGTGGGTATCATATGCATAGCAGTGAAAATGTACGCTATGTCTTCTAAAGCCCGTATAATGTAAACAGAACTGGTCTTTGCACAGAAGCCTGTGGAGCTTCATAATTAACCTCGGTGTGTGAAGAGGCCTCTCCATTTAATAATAGCTGTAATAAAATGTTATGGCCAACGGTGTTAAACACTACACTTTGGTCTAGCAGGGAAGATTTCCAACTTTTCAATATGAATGAAGGCTGAAAACTGATTAGATTAATGTCTGATGATCTTTTCTCTGATTCTTCAAGTTTGTAACACCGAACATATTAAGGGATGATATAATAATGATAATAATAATAATAATAATAATGGATTGGATTTCATATAGCGCTTTTCAAGGCCCCCAAATTGCTTTACAATGCCACTATTCATTCAGTCTCACATTCACACACAGGTGGCGGCATGCTACTGTTGTAGCCACAGCTGCCCTGGGGCAGGCTGACAGAGGCTAGGCTGCCATATCGCGCCATCGGCCCCTCTGGCCAACACCATATAAGGTTCACCATATAAGGTTCACCATATAAGGTTCACAGGAAGAGTTGTATTAGACACACATTTACTATTTTTCTTTGTACTCTTTCTTTCTTGACATGTTTAATATGATTACTATCAGAGGAGAAAATGAACCTTGTGTAGTTTAAAACTTTTATTTAATCAAACTGTAATGTTGTTGAACTCTGACGGCCGTGTCTTTTAATCTTGTCAACAAATCCTTAATCTGCCATTTATCATCTTGTAAATGTTCCCTCTGCTTCTGTTGCACATCTCCCTGACACTCTCTGTTTCACCTGCCCTGCGCAGCTGGTCCAACCATGCCTCCTTAAACTGGGGTGTTTAAATCTCTTTACCTCTGTTGTGAACTTTACACAAAGTTTGTGGTAACAAAATCAAACTGAGGAGAAGGATCTCGTTTGAAAACACACACTCAGGAGACAAAATAAAAACAGTCTGCTCAAAGCAAAAGCAGAGCCCTCACAGTTGGTAGTACAATACACTGTGACGACGTGACGTATTAGATACCCTCAGTCCCAAAAGCATAAATATGATAAAAATGGGATCACCGAGAATATCCTAAAAATGGCATTGAGGGGTGTTACAGTGAAAAAAGCTGCCAAATTTTCATCTGAAAATGTTGAATTTTAGTAAAAACAATGCTCTGTAGTTTGATACTGTCTTTACAGACAAAGCGGATGTTTAAAGCCTTTTGGACGGCGCATTTGATGAAATGCACTCATTCTCCTTATCAGCTGGAAACATTAAAGCCGTAAAATGGCTTTTTGAACGGATAAAAACTATTGAACAACATCGATGTTAGTCTGATCCAAAATTTGAATGTACGTGTGTTGAAAGTGTGGGTCTTGTTGAATTATTAAACATACTTTCTTTAATTTTTCGAGCCATAAAAACCAAAACTTTTAATTTTCTTCTGCTTGAGTCTCGGCCTCGGGGTAACTCTACTCATCATTGCTGAGTCAGTTGTCTGTTTGTGCTACTTTTTCAAGGAGCAGTGGATTATTGGTAAAGGGTGACTTTATGTGTTTAGTTACTTAAGTGTAAGTACTGTGGAAAGTTTCACCTTACATACATAGGGCTGACAGTACAGGTTCTGAGGTAACTGTTTACAAAATGTTATAATCTATTCAAAGGTTCTTTGCAATTTTACATTGATAAACATTATCCTTAACATATTTGGTCCAGCATAAAGTACTATGGCCATCACACTGTCATTTAGAATTGTTTAAATAACTCGTGTCTTAAGTCATTCCATCACACAGAAAATTAAAAAAAAAAACCCACATGGTTCACTTTTATATCACAAAATGTTAGAAATATAAGTCGTTCATAACAACCTGAAAGGTTGGGAGTTTAAAATGCAAACCAATGAACGCTGAAGTAGAAGACTATAATGTCACAGAGCACACGGTGTCTATTATTGTGTAGACATGTATAAATAAGAGCTTAATTTCTTAAGAAATAAACAGGTGGAGTGGTTTTATCAAAAGTAGAAGTTACATCTGTGGCTAAACCATTGTCCCCAAAAACTTTAAAAATCTACTGTGTGTGAGGCTGTGTAAGTAAAGCTTGCCCTTCACACCCGCGTGTAACAAACCAATTGTTGGGGTTGTGGATTTGACACCTCAGCATTGTGAAAGTGGGGAAACATGTTTGTGGCTGAGGATAAGATTTCTGCTTACAACTTAGAATCTCAGTTCTAAATGAAATTCAGATGTTTTTGTTTTTTTAAGTGTGGCTAATGTATTATTTGACTTCTAAGGCACACACACACACACACACACACACACACACACACACACACACACACACACACACACACACACACACACACACACACACACACACACACACACACACACACACACACACACACACACACACACACACACACAACAACACAACAACACAGAGAAGAAGAAGAGGGGTAGTTTACTATGCGTCATAAAAACGCAATCATGCATCTTCCAACTGTATCTTTTTTGTCACGGTTTGCGGTGCAAGCCGTGTGGGAATTAATTAGGACCGGGCAGCGGCAGCTCAAGTGCAGGTGAGGATTTATTAACAATAAGGCAAATAAACAGAAATGGCGAGTGACACTAACAGGTAAACCTAAACTGGGAAAACTAACAAAGCAAACCAGAAAGCGAAGATGCAGGGAGGTCCGAGGAAACACACATGGAGAGACGAGGGACATCGAGGGGAAACAACACAGACGAACCAGCAATCACTAAGACAAAAGACACGACTGAAATACACTCAGAGAACACAGGGAGATTACACACAGGTGGGGGACACAGCTGGGAGAGATTAACCTGACGAGACAAGGAGGCAAACTGAAAACACTCACATCAGACGCAGACCTTCAAAGTAAAACAGGAAACACATACACGTAATGACACAGACTAAACACAGGGATACACGGGTAGAAAAGAATGAACACTAACCGAGGAAGAACAGAACCAAAATTACAATAATAGAAAACACAAAACGCTGGGTCAAAAGGACCCAGGATCATGACACTTTCTGTTCTGGCTTTAGAATCATTGGTTGTTTACTGATCCGTACTTTGGGAGTTGTACTGTTGTGATACTGGGGAGAAAAAGGGTAATGTTTGATAGACTAAACCATTACACACACACACAAAACTTCAAAACCTAGAGAGTGAGTGAGACTGCTAGCTGTGTGGTTCAGCAATAAACTTATCTACAAATGTGTTAGTAAAGAAACTGCAAACTATAAAAGGAATCTGAATTTAAATAGAACATAGTAGTGATGGATTAAGTTCAGGAAACACTAGTATAAGGTGTCTATGGAACAAATCTCCTTCAACGTTCAAAATGACCAAAGTGAGGACTACAAGCGTTTCTCTCAGTTGGTTGTGTTTAGGGAAAAAGCAGCTAAATACACTGAGACTGCTCCACATTGTTAGTGAGTTAACTCTGGATGTCTGTAGGTTTGTCAAACTTGTAGTGAACAAAAGCAGAAAAACAGTAAAAGATTCAGACGGTGAAAGTCTGGTTTATTTCATGAACACAATGAAACATTTTACAGTCCACAGAGCAAAGTAGCATACATGATAAATAGATACACATAACACGGACAGTGAGAAGTAAAACTCATCGTCTTACCACATGTTATATTCTGTAAACTTAAAATAAACCACAGAAATTAGAGTTTAGTGTTTTAAAGTCATCTATTAAAAACATGAGTCAACATTACTGAAGTGACACTTTAACGATGCTTCATATCACAGTGTTTATGATGATAAAACATGTTCTGTCATTAGCAGATGTCTGCGCTGTCGCTTGTCATGAAAATGTCCAGAGCCTGGGTTCAGCTTCCTCTTCAATCACCATTGATCATTAATAGGGCCACAAAAGATTTGTTACATTATCCCCATAAACAACATGCTTTTATAGAAATCATTGTGACACAAATATTTAGATTCTTGTTTCACAATTTGCATGAACTCAAAATCTTTAGAGTTTCATATTTATAAAGTATCGCAAATAATACAATAATACCATTGTATGAGCTACACTTCTTGTAAAGATGATTGGAAACGCGTTTGAAAAAGCTCCTGCTGTGACCTTCCTTCTGTGAGGGCACACACACTCACACTCACACACACACACACACACAGAGAGAGAGAGAGAGAGAGAGGGGAGATCATTAATACAAAGCATTGGAGTCGGTTTTGGATTTTCACTTGTTGATGGCTTTAATATGAACAGTCACATAAAATTCATTCCAATTTTTTGCCTTTGCTTCAATTAGGATGTTTCTTTAAATCTACAACACCTTCCTTTTCAAAAAGTTTACTGACATAGTAAAGAAGTAGCTAGGGAACTCTGTAAGTATGAGCAACAATAGCTTAAGGACATTATGTCCAATAAAGAGAAATTCATCATCTGCAGTTCGTGAAAAAGCGCAATATTAAAAACAATTCAGCAGACCCTCAGAGTGCGGATACAAACTGTTTTCAGCTGTAGAGGTAGAGGTACACTTTATGCACTTATCAAACATACAGTTTAGAGGCTTGCATTAGTGTGCTTTGGTGCTTGTGCATCTTTTATTTAGCATGGTTGTACCGTTGTGAATGTAGCTATATAAATAAATACGCTCAAGAGTCGATCGTATGTTTGTCATGCAACTAAAAATTCGAAAATATATTTTTAAATCAGTAACTTTGCAATTTTAGAGGATTTGTTTTCGGACAACATATGTGTCACATTTTAAACAGGGTTTGTATAATCAGCACTGACATACAGACATTTATGCGCTGGGTATAACAGACATGCTTACCGTGTGAAAGGCCCCGATGTCTTGGAGCAGAGAAACACGCTGTATTGTTGCTTTTCTCTGTTGTATAAGCAGCGCCCGTAGGTCAGAAACGCTGTGTGCGGGTAGCAAAGTCGGCTCCAACGCACATCCAGGCATCCGTGTGAAAGAAAGGTGTCGCTGCAGCTAGGCTGTCAGGATAGTCATGCTTTTATTTATATTTGCATTCTGGTGCGTTAAACTAGCAGCCTCTGTGTCCCGCTTGGATCATCATTCCGAAAATTCAGATATTTAAATAAAATGGTGAATTGGCTAGTGATGAGGAAAAGAATATGTGTTTGTTTTGTTTTTTTTTTAGAAGTATCACAGTTTATTTCTAAAGGAATACATGTTATTTGTGACACTGTTTGAAAACTAATAGCCTCTGTGTGTTTCAGAGCGGTAAAGAAAAGCAAAATACCCCTAAACTAGTTAAATTAAAAGTAAAATGCTCGTGCTGATGAACGAAAGTGTTATGCTCTCAAGGACCGATGTAAAGTAGTGAGGGAAAATACAGTGTGACTGATTATGGCCTTTTATATAGGTTGGCTTGGTTTCAGCTGGCCTCTGAGATGCAGAGATAAAGGTGTAAACAAAAGGTGAAGCCTGTTTGGAGGATGGTCAGTAGAAAGTGTAATGGCATGATAAAAGGTGAAAAAAGCGTTGGTGGCACCGATGGACCTGGCACCGTCGGCCCTCTGCCATAAGATAAAGGAGACTGTTTGTATTGAAAACTATGGCAGTACAATTGAGATGCTCTTGATAAGGATGACCTCTTCTGCTGACTGTAGGGGGTCTAACTGTAACCCCCCCTCTGTCTAAATGTTGCAGAATTAAGAATCCCTGTTTATTTCTAAAGGAATGCCTGCTGTTTGTGGTATTCTGTTTGAAACTATTAGGCTCTGTGTGTTTCAGAGCCCTAAAGAAAAATATACCCTAAACTAGTTAAATTAAATCATCTATGTCTAAATAACAGAACTCGGAGACCTATACAATCCTTTAAAAAGAGTTTAATTAAAACACATAATGGTTTCATTAAATAAAACGCTATTAAACACATGTAAACACATATGACCTCTGAACTCACAAGTCCGTTCACGCGCACACATGGAAGCGGAGGGGGATGCGGGTGGGGGTGTGGGGGGTGAGGGGTGGGGGGGGGGCCCAAAAAAGCTATAGGTATATTACTACTCCTATGTGAAACATACAAAAGACAAACGCTACACCTAACTCCCTAACTGAAATAAACAGGAGAAAACAGGACAGGAAAATAATAAGGCAGCTCACCCCTTCGGTGTCAGTTGTTACGGATTCAAATATTGAGGAGGGATACAGGAGGGATCCAAATGACCACACTGGTCCAGGAGGATTAGGTCAAACGATGATTTTAATGAACACACGCAGCGTGGGGAGATGAACACTGCACACACCAGCATAGATCTCCACCCAAAAACTACACAGCAATTGTTTTATAGCATCAGGGAATGTTTTCTGACGCCCCCTCATACGTCAACGCAGGTACAATACATGCATTTTCAAAACCACAAATGTTCTGTTAGCAACCTTTAACACAGTTAGAAAAGAACATTCTCTTCCATCTCCATCCCAGGTGTCTTCCTGCAGCTCGCCTTCGCTCGCTTATCGTCTAGAACATCAGCCGCACGTCCTAAAACAAACTTGTCACTTATGCAGGCACAATTTTGCAGTTGCAAGCTTTTGCAAAATAGTATTTAAACTTTCGCCTACCCCTGAGTCTAACTGCTGTGTAAGTGTGTGTATGTGTGTGTCGACCTTAAATGCTCTCTCATCTCACCCGTTGCACTTCTGACCTTTCACCAGAACAGAGGCTCATCCTTATACAGGGAGTGCAGAATTATTAGGCAAATGAGTATTTTGTCCACATCATCCTCTTCATGCATGTTGTCTTACTCCAAGCTGTATAGGCTCGAAAGCCTACTACCAATTAAACATATTAGGTGATGTGCATCTCTGTAATGAGAAGGGGTGTGGTCTAATGACATCAACACCCTATATCAGGTGTGCATAATTATTAGGCAACTTCCTTTCCTTTGGCAAAATGGGTCAAAAGAAGGACTTGACAGGCTCAGAAAAGTCAAAATAGTGAGATATCTTGCAGAGGGATGCAGCAGTCTTAAAATTGCAAAGCTTCTGAAGCGTGATCATCGAACAATCAAGCGTTTCATTCAAAATAGTCAACAGGGTCGCAAGAAGCGTGTGGAAAACCAAGGCGCAAAATAACTGCCCATGAACTGAGAAAAGTCAAGCGTGCAGCTGCCAAGATGCCACTTGCCACCAGTTTGGCCATATTTCAGAGCTGCAACATCACTGGAGTGCCCAAAAGCACAAGGTGTGCAATACTCAGAGACATGGCCAAGGTAAGAAAGGCTGAAAGACGACCACCACTGAACAAGACACACAAGCTGAAACGTCAAGACTGGGCCAAGAAATATCTCAAGACTGATTTTTCTAAGGTTTTATGGACTGATGAAATGAGAGTGAGTCTTGATGGGCCAGATGGATGGGCCCGTGGCTGGATTGGTAAAGGGCAGAGAGCTCCAGTCCGACTCGGACGCCAGCAAGGTGGAGGTGGAGTACTGGTTTGGGCTGGTATCATCAAAGATGAGCTTGTGGGGCCTTTTCGGGTTGAGGATGGAGTCAAGCTCAACTCCCAGTCCTACTGCCAGTTTCTGGAAGACACCTTCTTCAAGCAGTGGTACAGGAAGAAGTCTGCATCCTTCAAGAAAAACATGATTTTCATGCAGGACAATGCTCCATCACACGCGCGTCCAAGTACTCCACAGCGTGGCTGGCAAGAAAGGGTATAAAAGAAGAAAAACTAATGACATGGCCTCCTTGTTCACCTGATCTGAACCCCATTGAGAACCTGTGGTCCATCATCAAATGTGAGATTTACAAGGAGGGAAAACAGTACACCTCTCTGAACAGTGTCTGGGAGGCTGTGGTTGCTGCTGCACGCAATGTTGATGGTGAACAGATCAAAACACTGACAGAATCCATGGATGGCAGGCTTTTGAGTGTCCTTGCAAAGAAAGGTGGCTATATTGGTCGCTGATTTGTTTTTGTTTTGTTTTTGAATGTCAGAAATGTATATTTGTGAATGTGGAGATGTTATATTGGTTTCACTGGTAAAAATAAATCATTGAAATGGGTATATATTTGTTTTTGTTAAGTTGCCTAATAATTATGCACAGTAATAGTCACCTGCACACACAGATATCCCCTAAAATAGCTAAAACTAAAAACAAACTAAAAACTACTTCCAAAAACATTCAGCTTTGATATTAATGAGTTTTTTGGGTTCATTGAGAACATGGTTGTTGTTCAATAATCAAATTATTCCTCAAAAATACAACTTGTCTAATAATTCTGCACTCCCTGTATGTGTAATAACCTAACTGGAACTATATATGTAATATGTTGAATAAATGTTTTAATCAAGAACCACTACTAAAAGCTTACTAAGAAGGATATAGACAAATAAAAGATAATAATGAATAACCTGGTTATTCAAGTAGCATCATCCCAACAGCTCCTCAAAATAACTTACACTTACAGTCTGCTTAGTTTCACTTTCGCAAGCACGCTCTGCAAAAGCATGCAGACTTTGACATAGGCTATACTCAGAGTTAGGCCTTTCTTATATAATGTAATGTAATCTGCATATAAACATTTAAGATGATAAAAAAGGCATTCAAAAGCATTTAAGATTATAGATTTAAACTCAACAGTTTAAAGTGGTTATAACCAGTGTTGGGACTAACGCGTTATTAAGTAACGCGTTACAGTAACTACGTTATTATTGTGGTAACGAGCACGGTAACTAGTTATTATGCCAAAACCAGGAACGCGTTACTCGTTACTGGGATTTAGATAGGCATCGTTACTCGTTACTTCGTGTGGTGGATATCGCGGAGCTTCCACAGATTCAATAACATTAGCAAATGGTGGAGGCCAGCAGGTGGATGAGGGAAAAGGGAGGCAAGAGGAGAGACCGAGGCGGCCGCCGGTCCACGTGTCAGGTGAACTGAACTTCAGGTAAGAAGTTATGACCTGCAGTCTATCTGGGTCAGATATAAACCAAGTTTAGGTGGAGTTTATTTTCGTTGTGCTGACTTTTTCGTACTGCGTGCTAGCTAGCATGACAGAGTTTCTATACAGCTGTGTGGGTGCTATGTTACTGATGTTGAACTTTATTTTGTTCATACGGTTCATTATTAGAGTTTCCAACCGTCCCGTAAAAAACAGAATCGTCTGGTATTCAGAGAAAATATTACGCGTTTCGTACTGAGGTGAAAAGGAACACAGTTTGTCCCGGACTTCAGCTACAATGAAAAAGACACAAAGCTGAAGCTGCACAGCTGCCTCTTCTTCTCTCATTCTCTCTCCTGTTTCTACTAGAATCACGAAACTGATCAATGATCAGCTGATCGGCTTTTCTCTCTTGTTTATTTATCGCCCACTTTGCGCCAGAAAGAGGAAACCAGCGGATGTCGCGTTAAACAACAGCAGCACGTTTAAGCTTGATCAGCTGTTGTTAGAATTTATTTAATATTAATTTCTAGTATCAGCTGATGTTTGCTGGAGCCACAGCTGTAAAAGCTGCTGGTCATGATATCGGTTTGGATATGTGGTGAGAGGGAAACATGAAGATGAAACCAGGAGATGTCCTTACTGAATCATCAGAGCTGAACAGGTGATGGAGAAACAGGTTTACCTTTTAGGTGACATGAATGAGTTGAAGGGAAGTTATGAACTGTTTTTGAGAGACAAATAACACCAGGATCCTTTTCTAAGTAGCTGACAGCTGGTAACTGTGCAGGGGCGGGTCTAGCAAAGTGTTGCCAGGGGGCCAGGTAGAGCATTAACAGGGAAAGGGGGGCACAAGGAAATACTTTTCTTTATTATTCTCATTTAAAATGTCTCGCTTTTAAAAAAATAATTATCTGAGTCTTACAACAAACGATTGATAGATTGATACATATATACCATCAGAACAGTGTACATCACTGTCACAACAGTGTTTATTTTCATTCAAAGGCTTTATGATTTTTCCTATAATGGTGGGCCGGTCTCTAGTCAAAATGCCCGGGACGATTGTTTTGTCCCAGTCCAGCTCTGTATGCAGCTCATCTGCAGTCTGGTGTTACCTACATCAGTAGTACAACAGTACAATCAAAAGCACCACGACTGCAGTTTTTGTGTTGGATGTAAAAAGCAGGCTAGAATCATGGCGGCGGTCAACGACGGTCCAGGCGTGGGATTTCTCTCATGGAAATGTGCACATTATTTTTTCCTTTCTGTTGGTAGGTGGCACAGTGCACTTGTGGCAAGTAAGCAAGCTAGAAGACTGGCAGTCTGGCTGGGTATCCAGTTACGGAAGCAACACATTAACAAGAGAATTCTGAGTAAAACCAAAGTTACTTTCCCTAGTAACTAGTTACTTTGAAAGTAACGAGTAACTTCATGTAACTGAGTTACTTTTTTAGAGAAGTAACTAGTAATGTAACTAAGTTACTAATTTAAAGTAACTTACCCAACACTGGTTATAACTACACCTGTAATAAAGGCTAATTGGGTGCCCATATGTTTAAACCTCTGAATGCAATATCAGTGCTGTAGATTATGTTATTAATGCAATGGTAATGATGATGGTTATGAATAGTAGCAGTAAAATATTTCTCTAATCCCACACTGTGTCTGTTTACAACGTACTATTTACAAGTGAAGACTAATTTACACACTATATACAAAGCTCAGCAAATCTGAGGAACCACACACGAATAGCACAAGGTTTGGAAGCCAGGGTCAGGTCTGCTGCTGTCAGTCGCTGCCGCTCAACTGCTGGGCAGGGGTATTTTTAAAAACAGCCACCTGACGAGGGGACCAATCAGCCGCCACCAGCTCTCCAATCAGGAAGGACCTGTAGAGTCTTAAAGACACAACACAACAAAAATACACAGCCGGCCCAGGGCTGTAACAGGGAGTCTAATGCCTCCTCCTCCTTGAGGATCCAACTAGGCTTGTCCACCACCTGTGGAACAAGTGGTACCTTGTCCCCAGTGATATCGTTCCCCATTATAAATTCGACACCTGCAACAAGAAATGAATCCCTCACTGCATCATCAAAAAACCCAGAAGCTAACTTTGAGTGCACCTGGACACGATGTCAAGGTGCCGCTATAGAAATCATCCTAATACCCTGCACTATGCCAGTCGGGGCTGCATTGTCATGCGATACCAGTGTCAAAATTCCCGCCAGCAGGAAAGACTGTGATCCACCCGCATCCCTCAGTATCCAGACCAGCTTCTGGTCTCCGGCAGCCCGGTCAAGGAAACAACTCCATCAAAAATGTCAAAAATGAAGGGTTTAAAACACAGCTCAGGGTCATCTACTACGCCCTTTGACCCTACTACACCCACCCCCTTGGACTGCTGCTGCTGTTTACACTTGAGGGCTAGGCAATCAGAGACTATATGCCCCAGCTTATGACAGTAGAAGCACTGTCTATCCATTTTAACACCCGACAAGCCCCTAAGAGGCGACGTTTTTACTGCACGTCTCCCAAAGGACGATTCAGCCTTATTGAAAACAGCCTTATGCGTTAGGGCAAACTCCTCGGCCAGGACAGCTGCCTCTTGTAACGTGGCCACCTTCTGCTCGTTCAGGTACATCACTGTCTGCTCAGGAACACAGTCCTTAAACTCCTCCAGCAATATTAACTCGCACAGCGACTTAAAGTCCACAACACCACTCGCCTGACTCCAACTATCAAACAATATCCCCTTTTCCCTTGCAAACTCAAGAAAGGTTTGCGTGGGGGGCTTTCGGAGGGACCCAAAACACTGTCTGTAAGCCTCTGAGAATGGCACTCCGTACCTTATCATACACCAAACTGTCCTCAAGGGTGAGAGCTGCACACACCTGCACCTTACCGACCAGTTTACACTGCAGCGGCAAGGCCAAACCTCTTTGGGCCAGTGCAGGGCCAGGGCAATACGTTCAAACGCATTAAGGGCATCGCTAGTTGGGGTCTCTGCCTCCTCACCAGCACCGACCACCAACCCTACAGAGGCCTCGGAGAGTGTCCAACCCCCAACCACAAGAGCTTTCATATCTTCTTTTTTCAGCGACCTGGCCACCACAATACCATAATGGGGCGGCAACAGCACAGAGATCATCCTTCCAACACCTCCCTAGACCCTCCACTGAAGGCTGCACATTAAAATCCTCCAACCTGAACTGCGCCATAACCCCCACACACAACGAGAATAATCTCAGACGAGCTCCCACTTATGTTACGCCCCCTCCCTTGCGCTGCTCTGACCGGTGGCCACCCCGGGCTTAAGGGAGGGGGGGGGGCGTAACATAGGGCCATCCACTCATGCACGTTAGTCTATGGTAATACTAACGAGTTTCACTCTGGTATAATCCCGCGCCGACTGGAGATCAGCCAGACTCTTAAATAGTGTGCTCCTAAAGAGGCCATCAGCTGCAGCTAGTGAAGGCTGATGAGCAGCAGGTGTGGCAGCCTCCAGTGCAGAAACACTTCAGGTGTTGCAATCCTTCCAGTGACCCAAAACATCCGGGAACAAACATTAACATAGGCAGGGAGACGGAAGAAGAGGGAGAGAACACAACCAACACTATATACAGAAAGCAATACATTATCAAGAATCCTGGGCCGGATGACCCGCAAGGATCCCCAGCCCGAGGAAAAACAACAAGACACTTACCTCTCCCCAGAGAGGCAAGTGACGGAAGTGAGTTTGTTTCTACAACATGTCCAAATAATATATTCAGTTCTCTGTAACTTTAATTTATGTGATTTTTTGTTTTTAATGGAATCATTTAAGGGTAACATATAGATTATATATATTTATATAGATTATATAGATTATAATCAGATATATATCTGATTATAAATATATATTACATTTGTGTTCATTCACAATAACATTTCCATTTCCTCTGATCTACTGAGTTTTAGAAAAAATACTGTACTATTTATTATGTATATGATATGTATATGATATGTATACGTAGCCAAGACAATCCTGCAAATGTAGCTGATTACAGTGATTTTAATAACGAAGCTGCTTTACCACAGGTTCAGATACTGCAGCAGGACAACAACTTCATGTCATCATCTCTCCTTTATTTTTAATAACTGGACTGAAGAGGCAGCAAGAATACTTGTGATGTGGATAAGAGTTTTGTACAAATGTTGAAATACATAAAGTTTTTGTATCTTCAGTGTTTTTAAAGATGTAAAAGAAGACTTTCCTGTAAATAATATTCATTTAGTTCAGTTTGCTGCACTGGTGATATGAGTCATTGTACTATGTTTTTTTCTGTTTCTTCAATTTTTCTTCAGGGCTGTATTGGTGAAATTAAAAAAAAAAATAGCTTGAAAATAAATAGCTTTGCCTAACTTTTTGAAGTTACAAAATGTTAATCCAGTATTGGGCCTACATTTAACCAAAAGACCAACAGGTGGCAGGTCTCTGCTTTCATAAGATGCAAAATTAGATAAAAGTCTATGAGAAAAGTAGTTGTTGTTGCTGCTGCCATCTATGATCACGGTAAACTCGTCACCAATACATTTATGTTGTTAGTTGATAGTTTGAATCTTAAGCAGATCTACCTTATCTCAATATGGTATCTCAATCATCTCTCATCTATGCAGGACCCTATTAATGTAGAAATATTTCTATTTCTACCTAGCATCACCACAAATTTTGACATCATAAAGACTGCTGATCACTGGATTTACAAACAACGTAGACAGTCACTGAGCATTAAAAGTATTCGTAAGACGAATACATGGGAACACAGATTATATGAAAAAGAGGACTGAAAATGTATATAACAATGACAGATATCAATAAATAACTGTTAACAATTTAGATTTTTTAAAAAGCAAAAAATCAAAAAGTATCATAGATAAAAGCTTTACTTTTCCTTTACTTTGTATTGTTAGTTTCATGTAGCCACTATGTTAGGTATAGAAAACAGCACAGATCAACTGATTAGTGTATACTAAACTTGAATGTGGTAATGTTGGGAAAAAAAGTGTTTCTATGCTGAAGAAAAACCATCTGCACTTTGAGTGTGACCACATGTCAGTGGGGGTGGGGTGTAAATTAGGCCACCACAACTTCCACGTTCAAGACAAACTCATCATATTAAAGATTTTACAACTGAAAGCAGTCCTCAGGTAAGTAAAGACAATGTTTACAATTATTGTTATTATTTATACGTGAAGACGAGCACAATTCAATTTATTTTAGATGTATGCATAATTATGAAGAAAAACTTTATAAATAGTGCAATTTAGTACACTGAGATTGTCTGCAGTGAGTTGCTCTTAATGTGAGTGGATATAAATGTGATCACTGGTAATGGACTATTTAATTTTGTTTTGACTAAATGATGATTTGATCAATGTGTTTAGCTGCTGACATTATCAGTTACTAGTTTGTGGGGTATACATTACTAGTCTAATGAATTAATTCTAAAGTTCACCTTCCGTTTATGAAGGCTACCTTAAATTAGGCTAGTTTTAATTTCTTGGGTAAACAGAATGTCAAATATAACAGTTGCTGAAATTTAAAAAGTGACAAGTGGTTGTTTTTTAAATTTTTTAACAGAGCTTAAATGTATTTTTTTAGCCCCAAATTTATCAGGGATCTAAAATAGCATAAAAAACATGAAAGAAATTGCAGTTTAAAAAAGTTCCAAATGTACATTGGAGGCCTGCAATTCTGAGAAGTTTCACAAAAAGTAAAATTTTGCATGTCTTTAATTTAAATGCTATACTATATATACTAATTAAAAAAATAAAAGAACACTTTTTAAATGTTTTTAATCAGCGTAAGGTGAGTGCCATGGGGTGTTATTAATCAATGTTAATGAAATTAACAACAGGTGCATTAGAGGGACAACAATGAGACAACCCCAAAACAAAAATGGTTTTGTATGTTGAAGTCACTTGCATTTTATCCGTCCTCACCTTTTCAGCGGATTGGTGCAGCGGCTGCAGTGATGCGGATGCTGTACCGGCCTGTTGTGGTGAAGAGAGAGCTGAGTGTAAAAGCGAAACTTTCAATTTACGGGTCAATCTACGCCCCTACCCTCACCTATGGCCACGAGCTGTGGGTAGTTACCGAAAGAACGAGATCGCGAATACAAGCGGCAGAAATGGGCTTCCTCTGAAGGGTGGCTGGCCTCTCCCTTAGAGATAGGGTGAGAAGTTCGGCCATTCAGGAGGGGCTCAGAGTAGAGCCGCTGCTCCTCCACATCAAAAGGAGCCAGTTGAGGTGGTTCAGGCATCTGACAAGGATGCCCCCTGAGCACCTCCTGCGAGAGTTTTTCCGGGCATGCCCCACCGGGAGGAGGCCCCGGGGCAGACCCAGGACACGCTGGAGAGATTATATCTCTTGGCTGGCCTGGGAACACCTTGGTGTTCCCCCGGATAAGCTGGAGGAGGTGGCTGGGGAGAGGGAGGTCTGGGCTTCTCTGCTTAGGCTGCTGCCCCTGCGACCCGGCCTCAGCTAAGCGGAAGAAAATGGATGGATGGATGGATCTTTTCAGTATTTTTTTTTTTCAGTTTTGCATTTGGGTAGGGTCTGTGTCACTACTGGTTTCATGAGGAAATATCTGGACCCTACAGAGGTTACACAGTTAGTCTGACAATGGCACGTATTGATGTGCCATGCTAAAGTAGTTAGAGGGTTTCCTGGGTCTCCCAAGACAGTATCAGGAGAACGAGAGTTACTCTAGGAAAGCTGGGCAGGGCTGTAGAAGGTCCTTAACCCATCAGCATGACCGGTTTCAGTAAAGAACCGGGTGAGCACTGCCAGAGACCTACAAAATGAACTCTATCATTCTTCTGGTGTGAATGTTGCTGAAAAAACAATCAAAACAAACTTCATGAGGGTAGCATGAGAGCCCAATATACACTAGTGGGCCCTGTGGTCACTGCCCGACACCATGGAGCCCAAGTGGCATTTGCCAAGTGGGGTTTGTGGCAGAGCCACCACTGTTATCCTGTGCTTTTCACAGATGAAAGCAAGTTTACTTTGAGCACACGTGACAGGTGTCAAAATGTCTGAAGCCATGGATAACATAATGCTGCCCGTAACATAATTCAGCATGACCGTTTTGGTGCTGGGTCAGTGATGGTCTGGAGAGGCATTGAAATGAAGGGACACACAGGCCTCTACAGGTTAGGCAATGGCACCCTGACTGTGATTTAGTATCAGGATAAAATCCTTGGAACTCAGCCCCTGCACTGGTGCAGTGGGTTCTGGGTTCCTCCTGGTGCAAGAGAATACTCATCCTTATGTAGTGAGAGCAGGCAGCTCCTGGAGGATGAAGGAATTAATTCCACTGACTGGACCCCAAACTCACCTAAAGCCAATGGAAAACCTCTGGGTCACTGTCCAGGAGCTCAGTGATGCCCTTGTACCCACATCATCCTGGATATGGGAGGAGATCCCCCAGGACACGAGCCATTACCCTATTGTCAGGCATGCATACAAGCATGTGGCAGTATTTTGAGTTGCTATTATTATTATTATTTTTATTTTATTTTTTTTAAAGAGAGTAGAAAATTCTTCTACAGCAACTCCACCACACAGAAAGTCAGCTGGAGATGTGGGGAGTCCTGATATGGATCGAGGTCTGCTTCTTCTTTCCAGTGACAGTGCTGTTCTTCTGCTGTGCATGTGGTGTGGTACGTAAATATGTCCCATCTTTTTATGTCTATAAGTTTGTGAACAATTAAAAAAACTTAGCAAAAAACAAAAACTAAAAACTAAATTAAAATTAAAAACAAAAAAAAGAAAACATATAAAAATGAAAAGAAATAAAAATTAGCCCAGCTATAGACTGCCGGATGTCAGATATGATCCAGCACCCACGTGACTCTGAACTAGATAAGCTGTTGACTCAAAGGAGAAAGAAAATAAACATGGAGTGTTGAGTCATAATTAAAGTTAAGTAGTTACTTTAATCTTTACAAATAAAATCAAAAGTCTGACAATCAAACACTTTCCAGTTACGCTCTGTAGATTCATCTTACTACAAAAGTAGCCCATTGATAGTGTAGGAATAGTAGAATAAAATAATAAATTCTTACCATATTATATTTTATTGGTGCAGCAAAAGTAAAGTGTAATAATGTCAACTTCACTGAACCAGATACAGTCATGTCATAAAATTAGCACATCCCATGTTAACTGTTGGGCTTTTGACATGCAGATTAGTGAATAAATGAAACTCCTTAAAGCCAATCATGTGCTGACAGCTTCACTACTATTCAGAAATTATTCTCTAAGTTCCCAAAAGTTGATTCTGTTCATCTGGACGTAGCGTTTTGTGGGAGAAACGTTTCGTCACTCATCCAAGTGACTTCTTCAGTCTCAGCTGACTGCAGGTTTCCCCAAACCTTATAAACAGTACATTTGCATAATGACTGAAACTAGCACCATCAAAGCCATGGATCAGTGGTTGTTGATCAATGGTCATGAGAATTTGCATATTAATGATCAAGGAACTGACCTCCCAGCCCATTGTTCATTCAGTGGTGCTAGTTTAAGTTATTGTGCAAATGTACTCTAAGGATGAGAGGTTCAAACAACTTAAAGAAGTCCAGACGCTTTTCTTTCCAAGCTCCTTAGACTACGATGACCTGGCTGACTGAGAACCTTCACAGACACATGCAAATGTACTGTTTATAAAGTCAGCTAAGATATTCTCTAAATTCCTGGGATTAATAGGGGGCTGAACACTAGTGTTTAAAAATATATATTCGTCCTTTGGTCTGCACCTGACTATATTGTTATTCTACAGCAAAACAGTCAACACTTTATCTATCTATCTATCTATCTATACATATATATATATATACACACACCCAGCACGCCCCTGCGGGCGGTTTATCCTTCAAGCTCGGGTCCTCTACCAGAGGCCTGGGAGCTTGAGGGTCCTGCGCAGTATCTTAGCTGTTCCCAGGACTGCGCTCTTCTGGACAGAGATCTCCGATGTTGTTCCCGGGATCTGTTGGAGCCACTCGCCTAGCTTGGGAGTCACCGCACCTAGTGCTCCGATTACCACGGGGACCACCGTTACCTTCACCCTCCACATCCTCTCGAGCTCTTCTCTGAGCCCTTGGTATTTCTCCAGCTTCTCGTGTTCCTTCTTCCTGATATTGCTGTCATTCGGAACCGCTACATCGATCACTACGGCCGTCTTCTTCTGTTTGTCTACCACCACTATGTCCGGTTGGTTAGCCACCACCATTTTGTCCGTCTGTATCTGGAAGTCCCACAGGATCTTAGCTCGGTCATTCTCCATCACCCTTGGGGGCATCTCCCATTTTGACCTCGGGACTTCCAGGTTATACTCGGCACAGATGTTCCTGTACACTATGCCGGCCACTTGGTTATGGCGTTCCATGTATGCCTTGCCTGCTAGCATCTTGCACCCTGCTGTTATGTGCTGGATTGTCTCTGGGGCATCTTTACACAGCCTGCACCTGGGGTCTTGCCTGGTGTGGTAGACCCCAGCCTCTATGGATCTTGTACTCAGAGCTTGTTCTTGTGCTGCCATGATTAGTGCCTCTGTGCTGTCTTTCAGTCCAGCTTTGTCCAGCCACTGGTAGGATTTCTGGATATCAGCCACCTCCTCTATCTGCCGGTGGTACATACCGTGCAGGGGCCTGTCCTTCCATGATGGTTCCTCGCCTTCCTCCTCTTTCTTGGGTTTCTGCTGCCTGAGGTATTCACTGAGCACTTCGGTCAGTTGGGGCCATCTTCCCAATGTATTCTTGGATGTTCGTTGTCTCATCCTGGACTGTGGTGCTGACACTCACCAGTCCTCGGCCCCTTCCTTCCGCTTAGCGTACAGCCTCAGGGTGCTGGACTTGGGGTGAAACCCTCCATGCATGGTAAGGAGCTTTCTTGTCTTTATGTCAGTGGCTTCTATCTCCTCCTTTGGCCAGCCTATTACCCCAGCAGGGTACCTGATCACGGGCAGGGCGTAGGTGTTGATGGCCCGGATCTTGTTCTTACCGTTCAGCTGACTCCTCAGGACTTGCCTGACCCTCTGCAGGTACTTGGTGGTTGCAGCTTTTCTAGCGGCCTCTTCATGGTTCCCATTCGCCTGCGGGATCCCCAGGTACTTGTAACTGTCCTCTATGTCTGCAATGTTGCCTTCTGGTAGTTCGATCCCCTCAGTTCTGACTACCTTTCCTCTCTTTGTTACCATCCGACTACACTTCTCCAGCCCGAATGACATTCCAATGTCATTGCTGTATAGCCTGGTAGTGTGGATCAGTGAATCAATGTCTCGTTCACTCTTGGCATACAGCTTGATGTCATCCATGTACAGGAGGTGGCTGACAACCGCTCCGTTTCGTAGTCGGTATCCGTAGCCAGTCTTGTTAATGATCTCACTGAGGGGGTTCAGGCCTATGCAGAACAGCAGTGGGGACAGAGCATCTCCTTGGTAGATCCCGCACTTGATGGTGACTTGTGCTATGGGCTTGGAGTTGGCCTCTAGTGTCGTGCGCCACATCCCCATTGAGTTCCTGATGAAGGCTCTTAGGGTCCTGTTGATCTTGTACAATTCTAGGCATTCCAGTATCCAGCTGTGGGGCATTGAGTCATAGGCCTTCTTGTAATCAATCCAGGCTGTGCACAGGTTGGTCAGTCTGGTCTTGCAGTCTCGGCTGCATATATATATATATATATATATATATATATTTAGATATAGATAGATAGATATCTTTTTTTTTTTTTTTTTTGCCTGTCCCGTTTGGCTCTTTTGCCATCAGAATTATTGTCTAAAAGCAAAGAAAGATGCCCAACGGATTTACTTTACCAAATGTACCATCCCAGCCTTGCCGTAATGGTCTATTTGATTCACCTTTTATTATTTATTTTATTTTATTTTTAATTGCTAAATACATCTATATATCTATATATCTATATCTATCGATATATATAGTGTTTTGGGGACATAACATTTTTTTGGTTTCTTATTTTGTCACTCATCTGTGTTGCTGTTATAGTCAAAGTAAGCAGGTTGAGACAGTGTGACACCTGCTGTTCACTTTTTGTAACTGCTTCTGTTAATCTTCCTGTTTGTTCTACATCTGGAGAAATAAGTACTGGAGAATAAATTTTACTTACTAATTAACGTTAAATAAAAAAATATTAAGTGTATGTGCTGTACATTGGCTGCACTGTGATGAAGCAAGAAGGTGCAGTGTTCAAATATTCATTTTATTTCTGTTGGACATACATGTGAAATTAATTTGATCTTCAATGTGCAGATGTAAGTGTTTGAAATTTGTGTTTATTTTGAGGTGTATGAATAATACACAATATACAAAAATATATATTATAGGAGAAATTGATTTTCATGTTTTCTAACATAAAAGTAAAATATTTCTCTTGCTTTATAAGACATAAAATAAATATATATATTTTTATTCATACACATTAATCTACACTTATGACAATATAATCTTTATTACTGCATTAATATGGTTTCAATTAATATTTCTGGCAGGGGCGAAAATATCAGGTTCCTGTCATCTATTACACAAACCTCCTCATCTCCATTCTGATCCATCGCAGCATGACGTTCCTTTGGTGGAGGACACTGTATGACAACATTGCATCTTTCTTTTACAATTTTGCTGTGACGACCAGTCTTTACTTCAGGTTGTGCATTGCTCTGGAAAGGTACCAGTGTGTGTGTGTGTGTGTGTGTGTGTGTGTGTGTACTTGCATCTCTCTGATTATTATTATGTACTCTGAAGGATCACTGTGGTCAGAAACAAACTATTCTGTGTGATAATATGATAATCTTTCTGTTTTGTGTTGCAGGTATTGTTTCATCGCCTGCCCACTGTTGGACTGCCTCAGACAAACTGAGGGTTCTGTACTGGTCTGTGTTCTGGTCTGGGTCCTTTTGTATTGTTAGTGTTGCTCTTGCTGTATTTTTAAATGAATTTGTACGTTTAATTATTTATGCCGCCCTCCCTCCCCCCCTGTTCATCTTCTGTCTTGCTGGGACACTTAAAGCTCTGCCTGCTGCCACCTCAGTGCCCACTGAAGAAAAACGGAGAACTGTAGGAACTTTGGTTCTGTTGCTGCTTAATTACTTTCTCATAAACCTTCCTGCAGTCATTCTGTTACCTGTCAGCTTGCGTCCACGTCGCCCTGAGACAGCTACTGATTTTATCATTATGATCTTTTTTCTGCTTAGTTCATTGTTGGACTTCATTCTGTTTGCCTTCATGTGTAAAGGGCCCATTGACAGGCTGCTGGCACGTCTGTGCTGCTGCAGTATGGAGAGCAACAACACAGGAGATGTGACTGATGTTAGCACAGACAGGTCAGATCATGTAGTCAGAGATGAAGGGAAAGAGGAAACAGGGTCACATGATGGGAGAGATGAAGAGGAATTATTAAGTGTGAGATAAGTAAACACCATCCAAAATCTTTCTTTGGCTGAAGCCTCAGGCTGTAAGAATTGTTTTGTTGAGTAGTTGGATGATGTCAGTTTAAAAGTACAAATTGTTTCATAATTTCTTCTAAAGGCCCCGTGGTGGTGAGCAGAGATGGAAGTAACGCGTTACTGTAACCTGATTACTTTTTTCAAGTAACGAGTAATGTAAGGGATTACTATTCCAAAAACGGTAATTAGATTAGGAACGCTGCGTTACTGCGTTACTAAAACCGTGATTTTTTGCGAGAACGTCTCATGACAGTGACGTAAGCGAGTGCGATGTTCATGACAACAGCTGTGTGCAGATCATAATATATCGAGTGCGGGACAGAGTGTAGCATGCAGCGTTTAAAGCGTGGAAGTACTGACCTTACTTTGAGTTTGATTCCATAAAAAGTGACAAAAACATTAGTGTCCACTGTTCACTGCGTGGGAAGAAAACTTCTTTTTACAGCGAAAAAACCCCCTAAACTTCCAAGCAAGCACCGAGTGTACTATGACGTAATGTGAAATTCACAGAGAAACTCGCGGATTCTTCCACTGACCGCTGCGGCACACCTGCACCAGGGTAAACCTCCGCCTAACCCAGTCCTGCTTTACAGGTGAAAATAGAGCAACAGGACCGCTAGTCTTTGATTTTATTTTCTGCTGTGTTTTACTTGCATCTATTTGAAAGAGTGAGTGTAAACACAAAAAAATATTTTATTTTATGTGCTGGAATGTGCAGAAAATAGGTTTAAATGTTAAACAAATTTCTTCCAGTCAGAGAATGTTGCATATAATTAAGTTTTTGCTTGATGCATAAAGTTAAAAGATTTAAAGTTTAAAGTTTTAAAAAGAGACGTTTCCATTTGATTACATTTTGTATGATGGATTATGCAGAAAAAGTGGAATTGGGCTGAAAGATCTATCGCTTTATCACCTATTCAGGTTGTAAATCGTGTTTTTAAAAAGTAACTAAGTAATTAATTACTTTTGAAAATAAGTCATCAGTAACGGGATTACTTTTGGGGGGAAGTAATCAGTAATTAGTAACTGATTACTTTTTTCAAGTAACTTGACCAACACTGGTGGTGAGGTAGCCAGAAGGACCCGGGTTCATATCCAGTCTGGGGCCTTTCTGTTTGGAGTTTGCATGTTCTCCTCGGGTCTGTGAGCGTCCTCCTCAGGTACTTTAATTGCTGCAGTCTAAAACCTGCATTAGGGTTAGTTTAACTGGTGATCCTAAACTTCCTGTAGGTGTGACGGGTTTCCTATTTTACCTTTGTCTTCAACTCCTCCAAGGACAATGTAAAGAGACTGATGAAATTTCTTCTGAAGACTTCTTATATTCAAATATTAATCACAGAATGTTATTATTATGTTATTGCTTTTTATAAGACATTTAATTATCATATCCAGCTTACATTGTTTTTTTTAATATCATACTTAATTATATTGTTGTTTAATTTCTTGGATAACTTTTGTTTTCCCTCAAGTAACAATTTAATTCCCTCTGATCTTTTGAGTTATGACACAATGTAATGTAATATTTATGTTATTGTTGTAAGATGCTTTCTTGGTTGCAGGTTTTTTATGTTCAAAAATTATTATTATTATTTTTCTGAAGTTTGAACTGAAATACCTGATGTTTTCCTCATTTGTTAAACTCTTCTTTGAGATATCAAAAATAAATAACTAAATAAAAATTGTCCTTGGAAGTTATGATCCTCTATGCGCATTTAAATGAGCATTTAATTTCTTCTTACAGTGACTCACAGATGTCATCAAAACTTCAGAGAGAGAATGCTGAAACTATTGAAACTACTGACCTTGTCAAAAACCTAAAGCAACTACTAAGGCTAAATTTATTTGTGGTACAAAACATAGATGGAACAAACTTTATTGTGATTCAACAGAACTGGGTGGTTTGAGGTTCTGTTTTCTTTTCTTTCTCCTTTTTTATTTATGTTTCTTTCAAACTTTGTCTCAGGTCTTCGCCTGAGGGTGAAATCTCTCAGTGCATGTCAACCTCTGCTCACCGGTGGATAGCTGTTTCATCACGCTCCAGGCATAAGAAGGACAGTTGTTGCCACAGTTCCCTGCCAGATTGTTCCCATTCTAGAACACTCTAGAGCCACATCGATCTGTAAATTATCAGTTGGTCCTCCATTTACAGCCTTGTTTAATCTCACCTTTCATCCCTGTGCTCCTCCTAGTCGTCAGCTTGAGGTGTCTGTTTGAATCATGCCAGCTCAACAATTACCCGACCTCCAGTCTGATGACCTATAAAGCTCTTTTGTTTCTTCTCCTCACCTTCACCTGTAGTTTCAGATGCCTGCACCCCTTACTCAGCCTGCCTGCACTCTCTCCACCCGTTTTCTTGTGGAAACCCATCTGGCAACCCAGTACTCCCTCGCAGCTTCTCTCCTCCTGTTATGCCCCCAAAAACCCATCTCCATAGAGACTGTGTCAGCTCCCAAACAGACAAAAAACAAACTAAAAACCAGCAAAAAACGACTTAAACATAAAAAATCACAAAGAAAGAACAATACAGTATCCACATCTGAACCAAAGAGTAAAACAGTGAAATGTGGATTATTAAATATTAGGTCTCTCTCCTCCAAGTCTCTGTTAGTACATGACTTAATAATTGATCAACAAATCGATTTACTCTGCCTTACAGAAACCTGGTTGCAGCAGGATGATTATGTTAGTCTAAATGAATCAACACCCCCGAGTCATTCTAACTACCAGAAACCTCGAAGCACAGGCCGAGGGGGCGGTGTGGCAGCAATTTTTCACACCAGCCTATTAATCAACCAAAGACCAAGACAGACTTTTAATTCATTTGAAAGCCTGATGCTTAGCCTCGTCCACCCCAGCTGTAAAACTCAGAAACCAGTCTTACTTGTTATCATCTATCGTCCACCTGGGCCTTACACAGAGTTTCTCTCTGATTTCTTATCTGATTTAGTGCTCAGCTCAGATAAAATAATTATTGTGGGTGATTTTAACATCCATGTAGATGCTAAAAATGACAGCCTCAACATCGCATTTAATCTGTTATTAGACTCAATTGGCTTCTCTCAAAATGTAAAAGAACCCACCCACCACTTTAATCACACTCTAGATCTTGTTTTAACATATGGCATAGAAACTGAACATTTAACAGTGTTTCCTGAAAACCCTCTGCTGTCTGATCATTTCCTGATAACATTTACATTTACAATAATTGATTACACAGCAGTGGGGTGTAGACTTCATCACAAATTCAGAAGATCATCATTTAGCCTGCCCCTCCTCGTGGTGGAGGGGTTTGTGTGTCCCAGGGATCCCAGGGGCTATGTTGTCTGGGGGCTTTTTGCCCCCAGCTGTGGGTATTGACCGAAAGACCTAGATCACGGATACAAGTGGCAGAAATGGGCTTCCTCCAAAGGATGACTGGCCTCTCCCTTAGAGATAGGGTGAGAAGTTCGGCCATCCGGGAGGGGCTCAGAGTAGAGCTGCTGCTCATTCACATTGAAAGGAGCCAGTTGAGGTGGTTCGGGCATCTGACAAGGATGCCTCCTGAGCGCCTCCTGGGTGAGGTTTTCCTGGTATGTCCCACCAGGTGGAAGTCCTGGGGCATGGATGGATCATGTAGCCTGGAAAAGAAAGCCTTTATAAGAAAGAACAAGCCCCGACAGTCTCACTAGTGTGGAAGCATTTCTGATTCCCTCTGCCACAGCTCCTTCCTCTCTAAGCATTAAAAATAAATGGTAAATGGCCTGCATTTGTATAGCGCTTTACTTAGTCCCTAAGGGCCCCAAAGCGCTTTACACTACATTCAGTCATTCACACATACTGATGATGGTGATAGCAAGCTATAATGTAGCCACATCTGCCCTGGGGCGCACTGACAGAGGCGAGGCTGCCGGACACTGGGGCCACCGGGCCCTCTGACCACCACCAGTAGGCAAACATGGGGTTAGTGTCTTGCCCAAGGATATTTAGCATGCAGCCTGGAGCAGCCTGGGATCGAACCACCAACCTTCTGGTTAGTGGCTGACCTGCACTGCCACCTGAGCTACAGCCACCCCCAAAAAAGTTTAATATCAGGGAGTTTTTCTTTTCCTGTGTATTGTTTTCAGTTTCATGTGGCAGCTTTGTCAGGTTTAGAAAACAGCACAGATGTGCACAGGTTGTACATGCATCTCACTCTATGACAGAGTAAACATAGTGATGTTTTTAATAATCAAATAATGGATACCACAGTTTACAAAGTCCACACTGTGCTCATTTTAAGCAGATGCAACAAACTGCACACTGCCTCCTCTTCATGAATAGGAATTTATGAAACATCTGTAAAAATCATGTTATGAACAATTTGTTCAGCTGCTCTCATCTGGTATGTCTGTGGGTTTTAATATGGTGGAAACAGGCACTGTAACACTGTCTGAATTAATTACTGAAGAAAAACAAAAACCACTGAAATAGTGGGAAATTTACTCAGTTCACACACACAAATGTGACTTACAGAAATGGTGATAGCCTCCATACATACATACATACATACATACATACATCTAACCTCCTCCGCTTATCGGGGGCTTTAGATCTGACTTGGTCACTGAACACCTCTTTTCGGGTGAGGAAGGCCCAACAATGACTCTTCTGCCACAGGAAACCAAAGAAGGCTGGACTCTCTCCAACAACACCCAGCAGAGGGACAGTTTTTTTTTTCCAAGGGCTGTAAAAACTTTCTGCCTTTCCCTCTGCTCTACTGCAGACACACTCATATAGACTTACGGACCCTTGCATGTACACTTACATCCAGTCATTGTACTCTGAAGACCGCTAAAGACTTCTGCATTTATCTTTTTTTCTTTAAATCTTATTTATTTTTATTTATTTATTTTGTAGTTTCTTTATTACCAGGGGCACCACTGTAGATTTTGTTAGGTTCTAGCAACATATTGATAATAAATACATCTTGAATCTTGAACATGTATATCTGAGTTCCGTGTTGAATCAGCGTTCCTGCTTTAGGACAACAAAGAGGAACACTACACTGTGAATGGTGTGTTGTTACTTACGAAGGTTACAGCAAGAAGGTCAGAGGTCAATATCCAGTCTTGGGCCTTTCTGTATGAAGTTTCTTTCTTTTGGTGGTTATTGGTTATTACACCACAGACTTGACAAGGTTGATTAAAACAGTCAAATTCAATGAAAGAGGTGATCATCACTTTTATATGCAAGTGCATAGTGTGGAGGATGTCATAAGGCCTTGATGCAATCAGATCACATTCTTTATGAGTGTTTTAAGTTGTAAATCAGTCAGATTTGACCCAAACACATCAGGAAGGCTGAGAGAAATAAAGGAGAATAAAACCCTGTTACACATTAGAATTTCACAAGTTTAGTAGTAGAAATTATTTTGCAGAATTCTATCTTTCCAGCTGTAAGATCTGATATATTTTCACAAAGCTGAAACTTGTTACATCAAGCCCAGAAAACTACTGTAGGTCTATAGATATATTCAAAAATAAAGGAAACACAAAAATAAGACATCCTAGATCTGAATAAATTAAATACTTCTTTACATAGTGGAATGTGCTGACAACAAAATCACACAATAATTGTCAATGGAAATACAATTTAACAATCTATAGTGGTCTGGATTTGACGTCACATTCAAAACTAAAGTAAAAAAAAAAAAAAAACACACTACAGCCTGATCCAACTTTGATGTAATATCTTTAAAGCAAGTCAAAATGGGGCTCAGTAGTATGTATGCCTCATCTTCCCTGTGACCTACCTAAAACGCCTGGGCATGCTCCTGATGAGGTCGCAGATGGTCTCCTGAGGGATCTCCTCCCAGACCTGGACTAAAACATCCGCCAACTCCTGGAAAGTCTATGGTGCAACGTGGCATTGGTGTATGAAGCGAGAGCCTGGGGAACAGGCGAGCCAATCCATAGCATCAATGCCTTTGTCTTGCAGGAACTGCTGACATACCCCAGCCACATGAGGGCAAGCATTGTCTTGCGTTAAGTGGAACCCAGAGCCAACTGAACCAGCATATGGTCTCACAAGGGGTCTGAGGATCTCAGCTTGGTACTTAATAGCAGCCAGGCTACCTCTGGTGAGCACATACAGCCAACGTCACTACCCGATCCATACCAGAAACCCAATTGGTACCCCGCATGCGCGAAAGGTGTCTACTTCCGGTCGAAGCATTTTACGATAGTTACGGGTCAGAGTATCTGTTAAGATGTTAAGAATAATAAGTATCTCTTAAAATGTTTCCAATAATGAAACATTTCAATATAATGAAGACGAAAACGAAAAATAAAAAGATAGTTATGGATCAGGACTCTCCGATACTTACTGCACATGTGCAAAGTCGGACCGTACAAATCGGGTCTACCCGATCCGTACCGCGCATGTGCAGGGGTTTTCTTCTTCTTTTGTTCGTTTAATGGCAGTTTACTCCCCAGTGTTCGAGGATATCGCCACCTGCTGACCGAGCAAATGAACCAAATTGTAAACTGAATTAGAGTCATTACAAACGTGTGTTAAATTTGATTTACTGATAGTAAGTGTGTGTTTATGCTTGTCTGTGTGGAGAGGATTGATTGGAATAGTGATGATGATGATGTCCGCTATCACTGTCAATTGTCAGTAAACACTTCATCTGGCTGATGAATCTTCATGTGACATATTACAAAGTCTGTATTATTAACTCTGTAATTAGGCGCCATTCTTCTTATTTTACGGCGCTGTTGTTCAATCGGGGAACGCTCTCTGTTGAGGAGAAAAGCATGAACTTGTTTATATACGGATTATCCATTGTTTAAATGCCCCGGTAGTTGAAAAGGAGTCAGAGCTGTTGAGAAATGCTAGGAGCCAACTGGGCGCTAACCGTATCATTCAAACATATTGAATGTCACAATGTTGGCAAAGAGAGGAAGTGACATAAGCCACAGAAAAATTCACCTGACCGCAGCCGCTAAGCCAACCACCAGGAGGTGCTACATTGCTCAACTTGCACATAATATTACACGCTGCCTCCATGCTCTTTCACTCACTGGTTCAACTGGAAGCAGTCCTGAGACAAGTGACTATACTTAAGTGTTTATACTTATTCACATTATTATTATTTGAAGAGCAGCACAGTTATGAAAAACTGACTCATCATTAGAATAACTCAGTATTTTTGAAATATCCTGTAGATGTCATAATCCTACTAATCTGTGCATTCCTGAGACGTGATGACAGATCAGTAATTTGTGTTCACTTCTTTCTATAAGTAGTATATAAGTATGTGTTTTACTGTTTCGTGTGCAGGAACATTTTATGACAAATTTCAGAATCACTTTTATCTTTCCAATGTGTGTATAAATACATCAACTCTGTATCAGTTCATTCATTCAGTTCTCCCACCATCACCAGTTCTGTGTAAACATCTGACTACACAAGAACAATGTTAACCTGGTGCCTTTCCCACCTCCTGCTATGCTGCACAAAAAGTGTCTTACACAGAAAAACCATTAGAAGAATTCATCAACCCCAACAGAGAAAATCCTCTAATGGTGCCAGATGTAATTGAAGCGATGATGTGGCTCAACATGAGTGTCTGCCTGCCAAAACAAAACAAGACAGAGCTCTTTATCTTTGTGGCTGCGAGGGAAGTCAGTCAAAGTTGAGGAAAAGATTCCTTCACCTGAACCCAACCAACTTCGACTGATTCCTTTGCTACAGCCCTTTTTATTGTCAGCAAGCAATCATTCATGAATATGCAATTACAAATACATGTGACATCCTTAAGCATATCTGAACAACATCAGTGTCTGTATTCTGTGTTTGTGGGTGTGTGTAGGTGCATGTGTGTGTGTGTGTGTTTCCAGCCATATTATACATAGACATATGACCTTCCAATGAAATTAAACTGTATGCAGAAAAGCAGAAGTAAGCGTCTTGCTAAACTATAAGAACAGAAACTTGCAATAGGTCATGTCTCAAATACACATTTAAAGGTGTGAACTCTGGCACTTTTAAAGAAAACATAACAGGACAGTCTGGTTTCAAAAGCTATAATGGAATTATAACGTCAAGACTGCTTCCTCTCATCTCACAAGTGCACAAAGAATCTTATCAGACCTGATAAGGATATGATTTTTATCGGCATACAAATGATTATATGTTTCTAAGCACAAATGACAATATAGAAACATTTCACTCTTACACTCTTACTGAAGAAGTAGCTGGATAAGAAAATAGTATAATTAAAATTACTACATGTTGCAACAATAAGTGATAAAGATGAAAATGGTCGGACTGCTACATACAAAAGCACCAACATGAAGTCTTTTAGTAAAAGTTTGGGCCTTCATGTGCCATCAGCTACACTGCAATTATTCTCCAAGTTCCAGAGACTCTAATGGAGAGTTAAATGTTATTATTTTAAGTTACATTTCCTCCTTTATTGCTTTGATGGTGATGGAGAGCACTGCTTCAACATGTCAGTACAAAATTCAAGCTGAGTTCTGATGACTCTAAAAACCATCACATGTGATCTGCAATATTTCCATACTCATCAAACCACTAAGTGACACATACCTGTGACTGCATCCTGAAACACTAACATTACAATTAGAAGTTGTTGTTTATTTGTAGACATAACAGCTGAATTCAGTTACGTACTTTTTGTAATTTGTAGGTCTGTGTTAAGTGGCTTAACAAACCAAAACATTAATGTAAAAATGGTAAGAGGCAAGAAAAGCAGCAAACATCAAAAGAAAAGGTTTGAAGAACCTTTTGAAAGCCTCGAAAAATTTAAAAAACATTCAAAACAGTATAAAAACTTCTGGCTTGGAAGTAAAAGAGAGAAAAACATAAAGGGTGGTTTAAGACTTTTGCACATCACCAGTTTTGAAAAACTAAAAAAAAATACAACTTGTTCTGAATTAAAAAAATGTCACAGATAATAAAATTAGTAGAAATATTCTCCAATCTTTTAAAACTAGTTAATATAAACTACCACCTGAAAATAAACCAGCTACTGAGTTGGGGGTGTGATATGCAAGTTTGCTACAACTGTAACAATCTTGTGTGGTGAGATGACCCAGTCATCACTCTGAATGTTATTCCACTGTAGGCTTTTAATGCGTACTCCAGCACACAATAGACATAATGGCCGAATACCAGAAGAAACATAACTCCCCACATACTATTCCGATTGGACTAGCCCACACAGGTACGGTGGCTCATTACGGACAACTATTGCAGGGTGATCATTTAACCAAATGATCTACAACTACCTTGCGACCAATTCATCATATTACAGATTTTTTTACTGGTTTAGCTTCAAGCAGTCCTGAGACAAATAGTGGCAATGTTTGCATTTAATCAAATTATTTCTACTGAAAGAGCATAAATATGACAAAACTGTGTCATAATTTGGTGAAGATTTGGTGTCTTCTTTACTCTTACAGAGAAGAGAAAGTTCATATGGCTCCTTGCTGAACTTATAAGAGGAAGTTATGAGGGACTTATTTCTGGAAAATTCAATTCAGTTTTACTTATATAGGACCAAATCACAATAGTCATGTCAATGTGACCCAAAATGTTTTTTTTTTTTTTTTTTTATTCAGCAGGCTTTGTCTCTTTGTGACCAACTTCATTATCCAATTCAGAGTCACAGGGGAGCCGGAGCCTATGCAAGCTACGATGGGGCGAGAAGCAGGGCACAGGGCTGAACAGAGCTAACACAGAGAGACATACAATTATTTCTACTCAAATTCACACCTTTGGGCAATTTAGAATCACCAAATAACCTAAACCCACTAATTGTCTGTCTTTGGACTGCCCCGAGTACCCAGAAATAAGCCACGCAAACTCCACACTGGGTTAAGATCTCTTCTTTGGCCAAAATCACTGGAGATGGTTCAGGTGCACCTGGAGACAGGATTAGCTTTAGCTCCCACTGCTCAAAACCACCATCTCGTCCCTTTTCAAAGTACTTACCAGTGATGCTGCAGAGACTGAATCATACCCAAGGGTGTCTAGCAGCTTCTCAGTCGCTTGCTGTGCTGCAGGGGTGGCCAACCAGTCAGAGACCAAGAGCCACTTTTTTTATTGTGTTACCGCAAAGAGCCACATCATACACATGGGCACACATGAACATGCACAAAAAATACACACATCTCTGCTCAGCCAGATTTATTGTAAATGTCACACACCAACATGATAATGACAGAAATGGACTCCTACAGTAGTAAAACCACAGGCCAGTCATTTTCAACAATGAACATTGTGCGCACTGTCTCACACACACAAACTCTCAGTTCAACCAAGTCCACAAACAGAAATATAATAATCTACAATAGCATTTTTCTTTTACAATGCATGTTGTTTAGTGGGACTTCTGGCATTCCTTGCCTTGAACAAGCCTCTTCAAATCTGAGTTGTATTCCGTTGTTGCCACTCGAAGCAATTCTTTCACATGAGTGTCAGTCAGAACAGATCGATGCTTTGATTTCACATGTTTTAGGGTAGAAAACACAGACTCACAGACATTGGGGCATTTTTCCATTGGCACACTTTTCCAGAACTCAATGGTCCCTTCCCTTAAAGCAGGTTTCAATTGGTCCTCCTCACAAAGATCGATCATCTCCAACTCAGCCGCAGCTTCATCTGTGACTAGCGGGACTTTCAAACAGCCGGTGTCTGCATTAAATGGGTCGATAAGGAATGTAATCTGTGGCCTTTTCAATTGTAGACCATGGAACCGGGTCACAAAGCTTTCGTGCAAGTTTTCAACCAGCATTGCATATCTGGCTCTTTGCTTACTCAGGGCGGCGCTTGCCCGCTGGCTTTTAGCAGAGTGGGGAAATGTGTTAAATCTCCCTTTTGAATATGCATCTTGAACAGCTTCAGTTTGTTGACAAACGCAAACAAACTTTGCACCAGGTCAGGCAACATTTTTAACTTACCCTGCAGGGCCAGGTTCAGTCTGTCCCGAGTGACACAGCATGTTGACCAAAAAGGCCAGATCCATAATCCACTCGGGATAGTCCTTGTCATTCTTTTCCATAAACAGTTTCACAGCATCCAAAAGCTCAAACAAGCGAGAGAGTACCTGGCCTTTTGACAGCCACCTCACAGTGCAGTGCAGCGACAGGTCACCTGGAAGCCCTTGGTCCAGCTAAGCGAAGAGATTCTTGAATTACCTGTGGTTAAGCGCATGTTCACAGATCCCATCATGGCTGGTGCTCCATCCGTGGCTATTGCAGTTCATTTCGTTATGGGCAGATTTGCTGCCATCATGGTTTCTTTCACATCTATGCCACGGGTTCTGTCTTTTAATGGCACAATATCCAGGAGTTCTAATTTGATCGTTTGACACAGCAATATTTGCACGGTCTGAGGCTTGTCTTGTATAACATAACTCTCATTCAATGTGACACTAAAATACTCACATGCTTGAAGGTCAGAGTGCAACTGTGATTCAATAGCCGTGTTAATGTCCGATATTCTGTGTTCAACAGTGTGGCGGGACAGTTGGACGTCTGATACCATGCGTTTTAGTTTGTTGTTTTCAGGAGACAAGATTTCAACAACGTCACTGAGGCATTTTTTAACGAACTCCCCTTCATTGTATGGCTTTTTAGCCCGTGCAATGTTCCAAGCCAGCTGATAGGATGTGAGTGTTATGGTCTCTGACCGCTTCGTAAATTTTTGGAAAAACTGCATCTGCTTTTCTGCCTGACTTTTCAAAGTGGCCAACTCGTGCTTGCAAAGTTCAGTCCCTTTTGGAAATTCCTGTTCGATGTTAGCATGGCGTGAGCTAAAGTGGCGCTGACGATTTGAAGCTTTGAAATGCGCTAATGATGTCTGGCATATAGGGCAGAATGGCTTGCCATTGCGTTCAACAAAAAAATATAAACTCTCCCACTCTGTTAAAAACGTCCAGTGTTCATCTTCATATTTTCGTTTTGCTGTGCATTTTTTCCCTGCCATTTTGAGGGCGAACTTGCCCCTACTGGGAAACTTTGCGGTATTTTTCATCTCACACACATGCGCATTTGATGAAAATACCATTTTGAACTCAAGCGAAGCGAACGCGCACATTTTAAAACAGCAACAACACAAAAAACCCCAAAACACAAACTTTGATATCAACGTAACAGCTGCATGAAACCAGGCAAAGAGCCGCATGTGGCTCGAGAGCCACAGGTTGGCCACCCCTGCTCTGCTGTCTTGTATGGCAAGCTCTGGTGGTGGACTCTAATCCCACATCCACGGTGTTATCTTCTGAGGAATCTAGCAGTGCTGCAGGGGTCCGTGGTTGGGATTGCAGCTCCTCCATCTCTCCTTCGATGTTGGAGTTTGACACCATCTCTAGAGATGATGTTTTCAGGTTGAGGACGCACATTCTGCACATTCTGGGTGGATTAATATGATTTTCTGTCCACCTTCAGGGAACTGGATCACTGATATCATAGGATGATATCATGCCGATGTAGAATTCCACACTGGTTCACAGTGAATTCCAATTCCACGCACTGAGACAGGGAAATTGCAGGTAAAGCCAGGTACTGAATATGAGAATAAATACCTTGCACCGAATGAACTGGAAAATAGATTTCACAGCAGGTACCACACCCCTAGGGATAAGCCATGTCCAAAAGGTACCTGGCTTGTCACAGCTTAATGGCACATTTAATAAAGCTTTGTCGCATCTCTAACGATGATAACACAAAGTCTCCTTTAATTTTTCTTCTCAAAGCGCAAGCACACGTGTGGCTAGACAGCATAATCAAGAATCTCTGGGCAATAGTCACCAATTTAATTATTAATTTATATTCCCTGCAGGTGCGAAGGAGTCCAGTCCGTGTCATCTATTACACAAACCTCCTCATCTCCAATCTAATCCAGATCTTCATAACAATTGTTGAGGTATTAAGAATAAGAAGTAGCATAGCTCATCTTATTTACTACTCGTGTGTGATGGCCAGTCTACACTTCAAGTTGTGCATCGCTCTGGAAAGGTACCTGTTGGTCTTTTAGTGTGTGTGTGTGTACTTACATGTCTGATCATTCTATTATACTATGACACAGTCGTAAAATATCATTCTGTACAATGATAAATAGAATTTGTCTTTCTTGTGTTGCAGGTATTTTTCCATCAGCTACCCACTGTTAGACTTCCCCAAAGAAACAAGAAGTTCTGTGCTGGTCTGTGTTCTGGTCTGGGCTTTTTGTATTGTTAGTGTTCCTTTTGCCTTCGTCTTACGTTTATTTGTACATTTAATTATTTATGCCGTCCTCAGGAGATGTTCATGTTCTACTCAGCTCTGACCTTCAGTGACCTGCCTGATGCCTGTGATTTTTCTAATGTGAAATATGCCAAAAGGTTGGGAAACACTTACTCAGGTTATGTCTAAGGCACAGAAAGATCTGGCACAGAAGTCTGAATCAGCTGTAACGTTTTGTTATCCTCAGTCTGTCAGTAAGATTTAGACGTTTTACAGATTCAGGCATTTATACTCTATGAGCATGACAGGGGAGAAGAGGCCTTGTCCCTGGGGGGGGCGAGTAAATTAAATAGCATATAAATAAGATCATAATTTCTTTCCTTTTATGATTGAGCTTTGTAGTTAGAGCAGTTAAGTAGTTAAATTCCCAGACAGCGCCTGTGTCGTTAAACTGCATTTTTATAAGTTCACTTCTCTTTGACAGAGTTTGAAACTTCAAGATAAAGACTGTTAAACTCAGATGTTATCTGAGTATCTGATGTTTAAAATATCAGATATGAACTACTAACTTGGTCGTTAACAAGTCAAAGAAGAAAATAATTCATAAATCATAAGTATCATAGATAAATTGTTTACTTTTCCTTTTAGTTTCATGTGGCCACTTTGTAGGGTTTAAGAAACACACAGATGGAAAGACGAGTTATTGTAAAATAAACTTAAAGCTTGGCCACATTCTGAAAAAGAAAAACTATGTTAAAAATCAACCATCTACTCTGCGCTGTGAGTGTGACCACATGTCAGTGTGGGTGGGGTATAACTTAGACTACCACCACTTCCCTGTTCAAGACAAACTCATCATATTACAGATTTTACACTCCAGTTCAACTGAAAGCAGCTCTCAGGTCAGTGAAGGCAATGTTTACAATATTGTTATTATTTGTACTTGAAGAGGAGCATAATTATGATGAAACAGCCTCATAAATAGGACAGTCGGTGTTATGTGATCGACTAATTTCTTTTGTGTTTGCAGTTTGTTCTTCTGTGTAAAAGCAGTGAATGGAAATGTGTGTATTGTTAATGCACTAACTAAACCTGATTCTGTTCAGATTAGGTCAGCTCAATTTTATTTATAATCAAAGTGAAACTCTGGTGGCTTTATATGGTAAATAGTGCTGTTAAAATTAACGTGGTAATGCAAATAAATACGCCATCACGGTCAACACGATTAAAATGAACACATCTGGAGTGCAGAATGACTCAAAATCCCTGACATATTTCTGTCAACACATTTTGGGCAGTTTGTCCAAGTAGAGTTACCTTTGCACATACACAAATGGGCAGTTGATCTGGTAGTGACGGGCAGCTGAACCAATCAACTCAATCTGGAAGCTGATAAACGGACATTTGGCCTCTTTATGGAAAATTTGAGTATTTAAGAAATAACAAGATGGAACAGTCGACCCACAGAAAGTATTATGCGCATTGTGCAAGAAGGAATTTTCTTTTCACCGAAGCACTTCCAGCTTAAAATATCACATTGACGCGAAGCAAACGTTAGTCGAGGATGCTGCTAGCACTTTGGCTAACGCGTCACCCAGCTTGCGACTAACCACTCACAGAGCATTGGGGACTCAGCAAGTCTACCTCGGAAATATTGACTGATACAATTGCCAAATGGATTGCAACAAACTGCAGACCTATTAATATGACTGAGAACACACACTTTACATAGCTTTGGTTCCTCGTTTCAAGGACATGAAGTGACTCCCCAGGAGTGGCAGACAGAGAGTGGATAAATGTTTTTGTTTTTTGTTAACATGAATGTTCAAGATGTTCAATAAACATGTTAAGTTCAGATATTTTCCCTTTTTTCTCGAGTCTGTTTGCTCATGCAAAATGAAAAGTGATTAATATAGAATAAAAATGAATGATATTTAATCGTGATTAATCACAATTAATCCACAGTAACCCTGTGATGAATCTGATTAAACGGTTTAATTGTTTGACAGCACTAATATATATTATATATTAGTGTATACTTACCTATTAGTATATAGGTTTTTTTGAAGTTGTATTTCACAGGAGAGAAACTGTGTTAAAAGATTGAAGAAAACTATTCAAATTCTCTTTGAATTTAAGCACACATTCTTTGTGTTTATTCTGCATTTACTTCATTATATTACATAAATGTCAGTCACAAGCTTAAATATAAAGTTGAAATCATTTTATTGCAATCAGGCTATTGATCAAATAATTGCAATTAATCGCGATTAATAACCGAAAATTGTGAGATTAGTTTTTTTTTCTATTGACAGCACTAATATAAATACAAATAAATTATGAAAAAGTAATGATATTGTGCTCTTTGCTTCCATATATATAGTTAATGTGGACTGCACTAATTGTACTAAAATTACTTGCCATACCCCTTATCTCAAATCAGATATTTTATTTTTGTATCTTTACTTGCTTGACTGTGAATGTGAGGGGGGGTTAGGGTGTAGAGTGAGTTACCACAACTTTCCTGTTGAACACAAGCTCTAAAAACATCCTCCCTAGTGACAGGTGACTAGTTCTGGTGGAAGCAGCACTGAGCAAAGTAATGTAAATGCTTACAATTATTAATATAAAGTCATGACACTTTATATACACTTGGAAATGTAAATGTGTATATCAGGGGTCCCCAATCCCAGTCCACGAGGGCCGGTGTCCTGCAGGTTTTAGATGTGTCCTTGATCCATCACAGCTGATTTAAATGGATAAATGACCTCCTCAACATGTCCTGAAGTTCTCCAGAGGCCTGGTAATGAACTAATCATGTGATTCAGGTGTGTTGACCCGGAGTAATATCTAAAACATGCAGGACACCGGCCCTCGCGGACTGGGATTGGGGACCCCTGGTGTATACTTGACAGAGAAATGTTAGTTTTTAAATCACAATGCATCACAATTGATTATTTTGTCAGTCTGGTTCAAAACCATTTCATCAAAGTATTGAGACATATAAATCCAGACTGCTACAAGCACAATCTTAAAAACAATATTGTGTTACACAAGTAAACCCAGTTTTGTAAGTAAAAATAGCCCTTTATTGTCATTGTCATTGTACATGTACAATGACTTGTTTGCTTTCTCACCATTATTTTTATCCATCATTTCATGTTCAGCTAACAGTGTTACACTCTTGCTTTTTCCAACACTAGCTGTTCCAATAGCTGGCATTATCTTCTGGAGGAACTTCATCACAGAAAGTGAGCTTGAGGTGGGATGGAAAGTGGGATGGGGCTTATCCTTGTGGTGCTAACGATCTGTGGAAGCACCTGTATTGCTTTGACCATCGTGGTTATCTGTGGTGTGTGTTTTTTAGTAAGTAAATAATAATTTATATTCATGTCTCTTTATATCTGTCATGATGTGAATAATTTGAGGAAAACAATCTGTCCAATACAATAATTCATGGCACTATTATGCTCACATTTCTAATACAGTCTGTAGATACATTTGTCTTTGTGTCTTTCAACATAACTTTAATCAATGATTATTACAATTAAGGTATTTCTTCAGTATTCTCAATGAACAGGAACTTGTAGGTTTTAACTGGAAGATGTGAAACACATTATGGACCCTCATGTTATGTGGTAACTTGAGGCAGACAGAAACAGGGTTAATTAGGCCTCGATTTCAATTTACCTCAATTCGATTCAGTGTTATTTATATAGCAGACAATCATAACAACAGTTACCTCAAGGCCCTACAGTACTACAAAGAAACACTATCAATCATATGAGCCCTATAATTAAGCACTTTGGCAACAGTTGCAAGGAAAAACTCCCTTTTGACAGGAAGAAACCTCAAGCAGAACCAGGGTCAGGGAGGGGCGGGGCCATCTGCTGTGATCAGTTGGGTTTAGGGAGGAAGACAGAACAAAGACATCCTGTGTAAGAGAGCCAGAGATTAATAATAACTAATAATTAAATACAGAGAGGTGTATAAACACATATTGGGGGGAAAAAGTGGCCGAAGAAGAAACACTCTGGGAATCCCCAGCAGCCTACACCTATTGCAGCGTAACTAAGGAAGGATTCAGGGTCACCTGGTCCAGCCCTAACTATATGCTTTAGCAAAAAGGTAAGTTTTAAGCCTAATCTTAAAAGTAGAGCGGGTGTCTTTCTCCCAATTTCTCCCAGTAAGCTGGTTCCACGGAAGAGGGTTCTGAAAACTTAAGGCTCTGCCTCCAGAGTACAAAGTAATTTAGGCAGGAAACAATGTGGGCTACTTTAGGAAAAAAAAAAGATCAACAAAGGTTAATATTACTGTGTAACCTTAAGATGGCGATAGACCAGCAACAAAGTCCAGGGTTCCTGCCATGTGGGGTAGTGGACCAGTGATTTAAGCCCCCAGGTAAGTCAGCCAATAGTATAGGAGGAAGGCAGTCGAAATTAATCAAGCATGGGGACTACCTACTTGTCACCCGTTGAGATGTTTCGCCTCTTTGAGATAAGTGATGCTTTTATAATCAGTCCAGACGATGAATGGGTGCTCAGCTCCTTCCAGTCAGTGTTTCCACTCATTGTTATGTTCTGCTGGTGGGAGGCAGTTAGAATAAAAGGCACATGAGTGCATCTCACCCTCCTTTTGTTGGGAGAGAACAAGGCCCACTCTGGTGGTGTCCGGTTGGATGTGGATAGGTGTTGGGGTAAATAACTCTTTGAGCTAAAAAAAAAAGGCTTTTGCCTCTGACTACTGAAAAGGGATTTTGAAAAGTGATGTAAGTAAGAGGGATCAATCTGACTATGGTTCCAGATGACGCAGAGATAGAAGTCTCCAGGAAAACTCCAAAGTCCAGGAAACCTTGTAAAAAACTGAACATTAGACATGGCACAGTCTGATCAATGAGGTCTAAACTCCTAAACTCCTCATGATATGCCACTCATGTCTTCATTCTCATGTCATGCTCAGAAACTTTTCCACAATAATAATTAAAGTAAAAGCAAGTGGAAAAATGTATGTTGTTACTACAAAAACAATTTATAAAAAGAGAGTTAGTTTAAGACGTGTAATGTATATATTACTGCATTAATGCATTTTTTTTTCTGTTGCAGCTGCGATGGGATCAGGCTCCTGTCACATATTACACAAGCCTCCTTGTCTTCAATCTATTCCAGTTCCCATTTGTAATGGCCGTGAAGATCAGCGATACATCCTTCAGTATTCCTCTTGTCATTTATCTCTCTGGTTTGATGGCCACTCTTTACTTCAAGATGTGCATTGCTCTGGAAAGGTACCGCTCTGTGTGTCAGTGTGTGCACTTGCACGTGTCTGAACATTATATTATACTGTGAAGCATCATTATGTTCGGACATATACCCTTCTGTGTTGTGATAATCAGAATATCTGTATTACATATTTTGCAGGTATTTTTTCATCGCATTTCCGCTGTTGAAGTGCATCAGGCAACCAAAAGGTTCTGTGCTGGTCTTTGTTTTGGTCTGGGTCCTTTGTTTTGTTAGTGCTGCTCTTGCTGTAACCATAGAAGACTGTTCACGCTTAATCATTCATGCCTTCTTCCCTGCCCCCGTGTTAATCTTCTGTTTAGCTGGAACTATCAAAGCCCTGCCTGCTGCCACATCAGTCTCCACTGAGGAAAAGCGAAGAATTGTGGGAACTTTGGTTTTGTTGCTATTTAACTACTTTCTGATAAACCTACCTGCAGTTACTCTATCAATATATCTATCTGGCAACGTTGACCTATATTGCATTGCATTCCTAATTTTTTTTCTTTTCGGTCACTTTGTAGACTTTACCCTGTTTATTTTCATGCAGAATGGGCCCATTAACAAGTTGCTGGCATGTATGTACTGCTGCAGCGAAACTGCAGCAGATATCAGCAGCAGATCATCAGTGTGACTGATGGTAGCACAGGGAGTTGGGTTCATGCATTCAGAGACAAAGAGAGAAAGAGATGGGGACTCACATGAAGGTAGAGCTTAGAGATTAGAGTGAATTAAGCAAACACCATCATCTGCAAATAGACATCGGACAGCTCCAGGATTTTAGAACTGCTGCTCTCAGCTGAAGCATCTTTGGCTATTGACCACCTGGCATCCAGTTCTCAGTCAATCTGAACCCGCCTAACAGGAAGCATTGTTTTATTTAAATGGATGATATGAATGAATGAATTCTCCTGTACTCCTTCTATTTTTAGATAGTAAATAAAGGTAGAATTTTAAAAAATAGTCCTTTATTAATGTTACATTTACATTTAAGCCTTTCTAGCACTTTTTTGAGTTTTGTGTTCCTCACAATAACATTTGTGTTTCCTCTGATCTACTAGTTATGATTCCATTATGTACTACTAGTAATATGAAATATGTACCTGCATACGTGCTTTGGCTGTGTTGGCTACCTGAATATAGTGATTCAATGTTGAGACTTTTTTTTGAAAACTTCTTTTATGGATGGATTAAAAAAATTACAAGAAAAAAAAATTAAACTGGAAGTTTTTGTTTTCAGTTGAACTAGCTGATCACAGTGCACAGTGAACATCTCTGCGAGTGCATGTCAGAGAAATCCTGTTAAGGCTTTTTATACATTTTATATACTTTTTTCCACACTTACTCTGGGAAACGATATGTGTGACTTTCCTAGACCTTCCTTTTGAAGCAAACAGTTTAGTTACACGATTTGCTAGTATATGATGCTGATGGTACATTAGATAACAGATATCAGAGGAGGCATAACAAGGACTGGGAGAAAAACAGAAGGACACAAACAGGAAGAGAGAGATTTTTACTGTTGTCATATTACATTACAACTACTTTGTATAACTACTGCTATATAATATATTGCCAAAAGTTTTCACTCACCAATCCAAATAATTGAATCGGGCGTTTCAGTCAATTCTTTAACAACAGGTGTATAAAATCAAGCACCTAGGCATGCAGACTGCTTTTACCAACATTTGTGAAAGAATGGGTTGCTCTCAGGAGTTCACTGAATTCCAGCATGGTACTGAGACAGGATGCTACATGTAGAAGAAGCCAGTCATCAAATTTCCTCGCTACTAAATATTCCACAGTCAGCAGTTAGTGTTGTGATAACAAATCAGAAGTGGTTGGGAATGACAGCAATTCAGAAGAATGGTCAAACCTTCCTATATATTTTCCGGAAAGCCTTCCCAGCCAAAAATTCTACTGAAAAAAGGTGAATAAATTAAAATTTGTACTGAAAAGAGGTATAAAGAACTGTTGCCGTGAGCAGGATTCGAACCTGGGCCTTCTGGTCTCAAAGTGGCTAATCATCTCACTGAGCCAAAATGGTTCTCAAGAAGTTTAAAAGAGAAGGTGAAACTGACAATTCTGCTGAAATGAGCAGAAGATGCTGAGATTTGTGCTGACAAGAGGTGAAAAGGCTTAAAATTCTGCTAAAAACAGGTGAAAAAGCTGAAAATTCTACAGAAAAGAGGTGAATCAGCAGAATTTCTGTTGAAAAGAGGTTTCTGCTGAAAACAGCTGAAAAGGCTGGGATTTGTGCTGAAAAGGGGTAAAAAAACCTGAAAATTCTGCTGAAAAGGGGTGAAAAAGCTGAAATTTGTGTTGAAAAGAGTTAAAAAGTTTTAACTGTTAACTGAAAGAAATGTTGCCATAAGCAGGATTTGAACCCGGACCTCACAGTCTGAGAACGGCTGCCCATCTCACTGAGCTACAACACAGCTCAGCCTAGCAAGCAGAAATAAGTGACAACATTGGTAATGTGTTCCATTCATCAATGGGTAAAAAAAAATTGCATAAAAAATTCAATATCTCAAAAAGTATAGAAGTTATGAGCACCAAGGGGGAGGAAAAACTCCCTTTTAGCAGGAAGAAACCTCCGGCAGAACCAGGCTCATCTAGGGGCAGCCATCCGCCAGGACTGGTTGGGTTTTGTTTAACTGTAATTTGGATAAAGTGCCAGTTTAATATTATTTTTGAGATTAGAGCTGAAATAAGGCCCCTGGAGTAAAGCCAGTTCAACACCATAAAGTCAGACTTCACACAGTGGACTCATATGCTAACCTTCTTGTATGAAGTTTAAAATTTAAACCATCTTCTCCAAACTGACAATCCGGTGCTTTCTGTGTCTGAGCTTTCAAAGTTTGAGCTTGTTGAGTCTGTGAAATCGCTGAGTTCTGTTTTTAGAGCGTCTCGTTGTCGGCATACATTCTCTTTTTTCGCTCTCATTGCTGCGACTTTCTCTTGCAGAGCCTTTTCCTTTCTCATTTTCTCTTTTAGTTTATCCACTTCTTTTAGCAGGACCTTGTTGAGCTCAGTAATGCTCTTTTTTTCCATTTTCAGGGAATTGTACTCAAGGTTAAAAACTCTTTTCCCTTGGAGGTTTTTCCGGAGCTCTGCAATTTCAGCTTGGAGAGCAGGAGCTGAATTCGTGAGGTTGTTGATCTCTGCTCTAAGTTCACTATTCTGCTGACGCAAAGCCTGTTCCTTAACCAGCTTTGACCGCAGCTCCTCAAGCTCTTTCTGCAGAGTGGTACCTTGGCTGGTAAGAGACTTTTTCTCTGCTTTCAGAGCCTTATAATTTGCCTTAATAGCCTTTCGACTGTCTATTTCTCCATTCAGTCTTTCAATTTCTGTAGTTATCTCGTTATTTTCTTTCTTCAAGACTTCTACCTGTTCCTTTAGTATGTTATATTTTTCCTGTTTGTGGAGCTGAAATAGCTCCACACATGACTCCACTTACAATCAGCCATTATTGTCAAATAAGTGAGTGAGCACATGTGAGTCAAGCACAAGAGTAGATCTTCTGCCCTCGTGGATCCCAGCGAAATTTTGATTTCTTTTGCACTGTAAAATGCAATATTGTGTTTAATTTAAAATATTAAATAGGCTGAACTCAATTTATATCAATTTGTTGTTAGAACTCAATTTAAATAAGTTACCAGTACTTTTTATGCAAAAACGCTGATAAACTCCATTTATTTGAGTTGTCTTAACTTAGAAAAACTAAGTAAACTGGAAGTTTTGCTTCTCGTGCGGAAGGATGAAAGATGTGTTTTGAAAATGCCACGAGACTACCGTCCTCCTCCCTCGCGGATCAGTCCGCATGTTCATGGCGCATTTTTTATGGAATATGTTGAGCAAACCTGGAGAAGCTCAGCTTTAGAATGAAAGTTAGTGGCCATGTTTGCATAGCCCTTTTTAAAATGATGCTTTCATGACATTATTGTGTGTTGCGTGGTGGTCACGGCTATCCAGACTGACAATTTGGGACATTGAATGTCACCTCTCCGGTGGGGAGGGAGCCTGAGATTGTCTAAATTGGAGTCTGTTTTATACCAAATGCAGAAAAAAATGTTTTAAGAAAGCATTTAAGTTCATGTTCCAAAAAATATGATTGTTTGCTTGCAGGACAACAGGAGAGATGAGTCCTCCGTCACAGATGGTGTGGTCAGTGAAGATGGTCGCCTGCAGGTTCAAGCTCCGGTAAAAACATGCCAAATAATCGACATCAGAGATAAAACCGTTTTATGTAACAAAGTTTATTTTTCTTTTATGTTATTTTCGGTTCCTAATGGCTGTGTTACTTTTAGCAACAGCAGTACTGGAGAATGTTTAGAACAAAATCATGATTTGTGTTTATTACACTGTCAGGAATGCTAATCACATCTTACAGAACTTTACTGAAACTTATTTAAGATTTTAGAAAAAGAAAAATGTATGAGGTTCACTCACAGCCAGTCACTTTGAGACGGGTAAGCATTAACCAAACAAACAGGAAATATATTTTATGTATATATATATATATATATATATATATATATATATATATATATATATATATATATATATATATATATATATATATATATATATATATATATATATATATATATATATATATATATATATATATATATATATATATATATATATGCTGCTGGGCTTCATGTTCAGTGGGCTGCTGTGAGTACGAGGTTTGTAAAGTAGGTTACCACAGCTTCCTTGTTTAAGACAAACTCATCACATTATAGATTTTACCCACTGGTTCAGCTGGAAGCAGTCCTGAGACAAGTAAGGCCAAAGTTTACACTTATTCATATTTTCTCTACTCGTTACTTTCAGAGTAACTAGTTACTAGGGAAAGTAACTTTGGTTTTACTCAGAATTCTCTTGTTAATGTGTTGCTTCCGTAACTGGATACCCAGCAAGTTTGCCAGTCTTCTAGCTTGCTTACTTGCTACAAGTGCACTGTGCCACCTACCAATAGAAAGGAAAAAAGATAATGTGCACATTTCCATGAGAGAAATCCCACGCCTGGACTGCCGTTGACCGCCGCCATGATTCTAGCCTGCTTTTTACATCCAACACAAAAACTGCAGTATAACTACTGAAGTCGTGGTACTAACTTCTTTTCCTTTGTTCTTGTCGTGCACTTCTGTGTCAGTGTAGCTAATGTAAATGTGTGTGCTGGTAATGTATTAAGTCTATTTTATATTATTTGATGGAGACCTGATGACAGATCAGTAATTTGTGTTCACATCTTTATATAAAATAGCAGTAAAAACAACAGGTGATCCTGGTGAATACAAAATAAAAAAACCCAGTTGCTCATATTATCCATCCAGTCATTCAGTACACATAGATAATAGACTGCACATAATTTCCAAAGTCAAGCCTTTAAGGAGGTTACAAAAATTAATAAAAACCTACAGAAAGGTGTTTTTATTTGTACTGGTTTTGGTGTCTATCTTTGGTGTGTATCTTTGACAATGCATACATAACAACACATTTAAATTCAAATGTGTTCAAATCAAATGTTTATAAACATTGTTGTACACCTAACAAAATCTGACTGTAATCACACGGGTTGTTCAATCAAGTGCTATCAAACTGGTTTTAAGCTGGTTTTTCTTCTTCTCAGCTTTATTTTACAGACGTGTCTCTGTTGGCACAAGTTGAGCCTTTTTCATGTTTTTACTTTCAGCTCAGCAGGAGTTGCTTCTTCTTAACTGCTGTCATTAATAATTTCATGTCTAAATGATTACACTAATACTCTGCTGTGTTTTCCTTTACTTGCTATGCCATAAAGTGTTTTACAGAGGAAAAGGTCCTCTTAGATTCATTTACAACAACCCCATCACAGAAAATTATGAAGAAGAGAGATATGTCCTTGAAGTGATGATGTGGATCAACATGTGTGTCTGCCTTCCTTTGACCATACTGATCATCTACGGTGTGTTTTATGCAGTAAGTAAATAATATTTTATATTTATATATTTTTTATGAGTCTGTGAGTATTTGAATGATTTTAAGTTTAAAAAAAAAAAATACTGTTAGGGTTTGTAATGATTTGAATTCATGATGTTTGTTTTTCCATAACTTGTGAATCTGCAAATATACACATTCTGTATTTTTCATTGTTTTTGATTTATGTACGTTTTGTTTTGTTTTACTTTTGTTTCATGTGTTGTTTGTTTAATTTAAGACTAAAAGAAAATTAAATGAATGAGAGGTCAAACCTGAAGGGGTAGGGACAAATAAGTAAATACTTCTGCCTACTCCTTTTCAAACAAATAATGAAATGATATTTTGTAATGATTGTGAAGGCACATGTTTGAAATGTTTGAAATAAAAATGAACTGAACTGAACTGAAATCATTAGTTCCATGCTCACATAAATTAAAATGCACTATTATGGATTAATATGGATTCCTCTTACTTCAAAAGTGGCCCATTAAGAGAATGTGTGTGTGTGTGTGTGTGTGTGTGTGTGTGTGTGTGTGTAACAATTAACTGCTCAAAATGGGAGACCAGTATGACATTGGCTGTAATTCCTAAACAATCAGTGCAATACTTTGTTAACCTATTAATCCTATTCATTTCCTATGGCGGTCACTTTCGACCGGGAACACCACAGATGTAACAAAGTTGATTAAAACACTCAAAATTCAACAAACGTGGTGCTCATCACTTTTATATGTCCAAGTGCATAGTGTGGAGGATGTCATAAGGCCTCGAGGCAATCGGATGTTAAACACAATATTTATGAATTTTTTAATTTGTAAATCGCTCAGATTTGACCCGAACACGACAGGAAGGAAAAACACATAAACAAGTATTTCTCACACCAGTCATGGTGTCTGCTAAAAACACTGCTGCTAAGAGTTTTTATGATTGCAATATTGTGTCGATTAACTACTGAAGTGACGCAATCAGCACACTGTAGTGTGCTATATTCAATATATTCACAAACAATCTGATCATATAATTTACCTGAATGTTTTCTCTGAGGTCAAATTCATGGTCCTAACTCTAACTATGTGTGTTTTCAACTTTTAAAAATTTACATTTTTTTATCATTACCAGTCCAAGACTTATTTCTGTAACGTAAAATGGTACAAATGAGTGCACCCGGTTGGAAGCGTTATGGTAGTACCTTATAGAATCCTATCCCAGTGACAATCTCTTCCCCCATAGGTACAGTAATGTCAGTTAATATTTCAATTGCTTATTTTATTTGTTCTATTTTTTGTTGACACTGTAGGTGATCGTGTCACATGCTACATCTTACAGTATTTTTTTCTATGGAGCCAGTTCCCAAACCAAACCATTCTACCTTAATTGTGCTCATAAAAAAGAGCTCTAAAGGAGCACAAGAGGGTCAGAGTTTAAACCTGTGTCATAATATTTAAAAACAGCATGGGGGAAAAAAATCAATATCAATATATAAATAGATAATACTGATATTTAACAAGAAAGAGCACAAAAAAGCTCAAAAATGAAATAAATATAATTGCACTTTATATTAGTCTCACATATTTCCACATAAACCAGGAAGCTGTGGGTGACTTTATATACCCCGAAGTCACATTGTATATCATATTTTATATAAAAACCTCTGACCTCATTTTTCAAAAAATCAGCTACAACATTTTATTCACCCTCAAAAATATATTATAACATTCCAAACAAAATTTAAAGAAATGTCTGGACCTCAAACTACTCGTTAGCAGACTGTTTTAAAATTGTACCAAATCAGTTTACCACATGTGTACTGGGGGTTGTGTTGAATTAGCATTCCTGCTTTAAAGATTTATTTAATTAAATTAAGTGATTTGTTTAAAATATTAATTCTGACTTCATGCCACCTCTTTACACGAACACATGTAGTGCTGTAACATCAGGAGCATACACAGGCAGTGTGATAATTATTTAGGAAAGAAAAAAGAGGAGTTTAATCATCTTATGTGGTTCATACATACTGAGCTATCAAGGCTTGTTTCCAACCACCGAGGCAATACAACGTTGGTATACAGCGTTCAGTAAATAGTTGAGGAAGGCTCTGTGTAGTAGGAACGAGTATGAAGAGGACTGAGAACGTACAACTTTTAGTGCTGAGGGGAAACTGGCAAGATGGTGTTTGTTATACCCTCTGGACAGAAGAGAGGAGAAACAGACTTAGTGATGTAATAAGGAAGTATAGGAAAGAGAGGAAAAAGTGATTAGCAAAGTAAAGTATGGGTCATATCAGGAGAGGTTTCGAGTGAAACCATCGTGAGACCTTGATTCTCCCTGTCATTTGACCCACTGAAATCACCTGAAAAAATATGTGAGTGGGCGTTACGATGCCTTGGGAGGATCTCAAAACTACATTGTAGGTCGCAGACAGTTGGTGTTGTAAGCCACACCCTCTTCTATGTTGTGCCGTGTGTTTACTACCCATCAGTTATGCTGCATAGGCCTAACACTGCATCGTAGAGTGTTTTTTCTTCTCTCACCCTTTTCACTCACATTTTGTTTACACATCATTCTGCATTAATAATTCATCTCTGGCTCTCTTCCACACTGTCTTTTTTGTTTTCTTGTCTTCCTCCCATCAGCCCCAACCAGTTGCAGCAGACGGCTCTTGCAACTGGCTGCAGGAGCAAAATCACTGGTTGTGATTTGGTACTATATTAATACACTAAATTGAATTGAGTTAAAGTGAAGTGAAATGAAATGAATTTTATTTAAATTAATTATTAACTGGGGAGAAGAGGAATGAAAGTCAGTGAAAGCAAGACACAATAGATGTGTAGGAATGGGAGGGAAAAAGGTGGAAATTTAACTATAACACTGATTTTCAGCAGGTGCGAAGGGATAAGGTCCCCATCATCTCTTACACAAACCTCCTCATCTCCAATCTAATCCAGATGTGTATAATGATTGCTTGGGTGGCAAGCTCCATAAGGGAAAAGGACGGGGCAAATCCAGGTCTCTGGCAGAAATAAGAAGTTCCATCTGGATGAGAGAAAAAAAAGTCATTTAAGACGAAGGACTTATTTGCCAGTTACCTGGTGTTTAGCTAAGCCATCTGGATCGTGGTCAGCTTATTGGTGCTCAGAACACACCTCAGCAGGTGTAAACTGCTGTGGTTCACGCCACCTCCACGGGCCTGCATCCATCTCCGGGCAGGTAAATACTCAGCCGGTAAGTCCGAGTGGGCATGCTGTCCGACATGGTGGATCCATTGATGGTAAAACAATCTAAAGATAGACTGGAGGAAAATAGGGGACCTAAGATATCCAAGAAGACCTCGAGGTAGTTAATCACTTCGTGCAATTTTAGGTAGGCTTTCATACCGCCATGGATGGCGGTCCGTTGACCCCGTCTTTAAGATCGTTTCTTAAGTGGAGGGGTGACAGGGGATTTCTTTAAATCACCCCGTAGTTCTTCAGCTTAAGACCCCTGAGTTAGAAAACACAAACACTGCAGTTGTCTTTTCACTCGCGAGGGCAGTCATGGACGCACGACCTGCATCTCATCATTGCCTGCGTGCTTTATTTATACAGGTCTGTGTGTGTGTATGTGTACAAAGATAACAGAGTTATTCTCAGAACTCAGAGCTGAGGTTCCCCTTTTCTAAATCTGTATGTTCTAGAACAGAGGAAGCTGCTAGTTGGTAAACAAGTTTATCATCACAAAAATTATTAGGTGAAAAGTCACGTAGACATTTGCTTAGTGATAAATAAAAGAATACATTTCATGTAGCTGATCACATACACAATTTTCTTCTGACATTCCGCCCTGTTTATCAAAGAAATGAAATGTATCAGTAAGCAACTACTTGTCTTTCACATTCTCAGTCACTACATCATTAGTTACACTTCATCTTTATCTAACAAATAGGAAAAGAAGTCTTCATGATCTTCATTGATTTCATCACATCTGCGTATGCTGTGAATGATACACTTATCATCTGTGAAATTACAGCTTTTAAACAAGGAATAACTCAAATAAAGAAAACAAAATAAAACCAGGAAAACTCCAACGCCGATCAGCATCAGCATGATTAACTACCTCGAGGTCTTCTTGGATATCTTAGGTCCCCTATTTTCCTCCAGTCTATCTTTAGATTGTTTTACCATCAATGGATCCACCATGTCTCTATAGTATTTGAAGCCATGTTTAAAGAATGTACATTATCTGGTATGTAAGTGCAGCATGTGTCGTGGAATAAGACACACAATCCTCCTTTCTCAGCCAGGATCATGTGCAGTGCTACACGATGTTGCATTACAGCAATTCTGAGAGCGTCTATTTCTTGGTCTTGTCCCTCGTTGACCTTGCAGGATGCTTTCAGGAACAAGCCGAATCTATAGTCCAGTATCTCACTTCTGAGAGCATGTTTTCCAACTCCTGCCCACAGGAAGAGTAAGTTGAGTACCTTTTGTCCAGTTGTCTAGAGTTTGAATTCTTCAGGTACGTCGGTTCCCCAGATTGAGTCATGCGGTCTGACTGTTGAAGTTGAGCGTTTCTTCCTGGATGAAGATGGTGATGTCGATGTGCAGTTTACACAAGTCATTCTGAAGGTGTGATCGGAGATCAGAATTGGTGCACATGTTCCAGGGTGTCTCCCATAAATGGTTGTGTTAATATGCTCGGCATGTGCAGCAGACGTAACAGTCTTTCTCTGTGATCCTGTTAAACACGTATCTGTATCAGGCATTGTCCATCTTTTCTCGGCTCGTGTATTGTTTTCTTCCGTCTTCCAGGGTGGATAGCGTGATGAGCAGAGCCGTTGCCAGTAGTGAGACGCCAGTTACCACCTGAGAACACTTCATGCTTGAGGTTGGTCACACCCCAATGTATCAGTGAGCCTAGAGTTGGTCAGTGGCTGGAGAGAATGAGAGTGCGAGCTGAGCTCAATCAGCACTCCTCCCTCACCTACTGGACTCACTGACACCGGGGGAGATTCCCCTTACACTTGTGAATCTCTAGTGGTCTGGGCTTCAAGCTCTACTTTCTTGCAGTGGCTCTGATGAATCCAAGATGGTCTCTCTGCAATTTTACAGGCTGTGGGTGTTGTCAATAACACTTGGTATTGGCCCTCCAAGTGGGGTAAACTCCAATTTTTCCTCTGGAGCACCCGTATTAGGACCCAATCGCCTGGTTTCAACCTGCAAGAGACTGGAGAAGAGTCATACTGCAGTTTATTGTTCAAAACAATATCCTTATTTTCTAGTAGTTTTGCCATCCATTCTGCCAGAGTTGTTTCTCTGACAGATTTGTCTAAAGGTTCACTTGTCACTGGTAGTGGAAAAGGTCTACCATGAACAACCTCAAACGGTGTAAGTTTTTGAGAGCCTTCTGTTAATCTCATCCACATTTTTACTAGGCCTATGCATTCAGGCCATGGTCTTCCTATTTCTTCCATGCATTTTCTAAGTCTCTGGTGCCGTTAGTTCTCTCCACTAACCCTGCACTTTGTGGTTGATAAGCACAATGGTTTCTTGTGCTGAATCCTAGTGCTTCAGAGACTTTACTAATCACATCATTGACAAAATGTGTCCCATTATCTGATCTTATCAGAGTAGGGATGCCATATGTTGGGATGAAATGATTACATAGACATTTTGCAACTGAGATTGCATCTGCTTTTTTCACTGGATAAATTTCTGGCCATTTTGAGAATACGTCTATAATCACTAGAGCGTATTTTGAGCCTTGTCTTTCACTTAATTCAATAAAGTCCATGTGAATGGTGTGAAATGGATGAGGTGGTGTGGGGAAATGTCCTCTCTTTGTCCTCAGATTGCCTTGTGAATTGTGTTTTTTAAAAGATCATGCATGTCCTCACAAATTCCTTTGCTGAAGTTTCAAAATTTAGAGTGTAAAAGTGTGTATTTATGACCTGGACCATCCCTCCAGATGACACATGGGTAAACCCCATGGGTCACCAATGCTGCTGTTCTGTGTAGGGACTTAGGAAGTATTGGTTTACCTTCACAAGTCATCAGATCATTTTCCAGTTGTGCTCCACACTTTAACCATTTCTTCTGTTCTGTGGTTGGCGCTGCTTTTTGTTCATCTTTAAGTACTTCAAGTGGTATTTGCACTGTGGATGCAGACATTAATATGTCTACAGTTTGTTGTGCGGCTAACTTTGCTGCTTGATCTGCAAAGTTATTACCTTTAGTTATTTCTGCTTTATCTTTCTGATGTGCAGCACATTTACACAATGCTAACTGTTTTGGCAATGTTATTACTTCTAATAGTGTCTTCAGAAGATTTCCATGTTGTACTGGGTTTCCAGTAGATGTAATCATTCCTCTGGTCTGCCAAATTTTTGCAAAGTGATGTATTGCTGAAAAAACATACTGACTGTCAGTGTATATATTTATATCTTGGCCTGCGTGCAATTCACATGCACGTATGACTGCTTTGAGTTCTGCACTCTAAGCGGAGTGTGAGGATGTTAGCGGTTTCGCTTCTATGACTCTGTCTGCTGTGGTCACTGCATAGCCGACGCTACTTTTAGACGTTGAGCCGTCTACAAAAACGTCAGTGAAACCAGCTTGTGGTGTGCTGTAAATGTTACCACGTGGCTTTGTATCCTCATCTAATTTTTGCATACAGCAGTGTGAATGACCTTCTTCAGGTGAGGCCAAAGGTGCGCTCGGGTTCAACTGACAACATTTCTCGATTCTAATCTGTGATTACGACAATAAGATTCCAACATTTGAGAGTTGTCTCGCATGTGTGAGGTAAGAGAAATTGGCTCAGATTAAAATTGAAGTCACTGCGTGGGGTACTCTGATGATCAGAGTGTGCCCTAAAACAATGTCAGGAAAAGCTAAACTATATTCATCTGTAATTATAGTTTCAAGTTACTGAATGCTTATTCTGTTTTATTTCTTTGTAGATGCAAGACTATATTTAAGGCATTTAGGTCATTTCTATTTTTTCAAAGAATTCATACATCTCACACATCTTACATATGTCAAACTTTTAAGTTAGGAAAAACTTTGCATTGCTTACAGTTCATAGCTCACAGCTCTAAAATTAGGCATTAGTAAACCATATGCCTAATCATTATGTGTCACTGTGATCCACAAGTATGATCACAAATTTGTTTTTCAAACCAACAAAACAAACAAACAAAAACAAAAACAAATTGCCGATGGCATGAAGGCTTTACAGTGTGAGGGAAAAAACTGAGCTCACAGACAGCTGCATGTGTGAGCTTTAATATGCAGCTTCTGCTCTAAAAAACAAATAAAAATAAAAAAATGTGTAACTTGCTCATTAGCTTAGTAGTGTCCACATATTTAATTCAGCTTCTCAAACCTGTAACTTTAGCTGTTGTATACAGGGTTTGGCTTATTAGTTGTTAGTATAGGAGTGCTCTATAGCTCAACAAAGTCTCATCTAGGATGATAGGTTTTCAACCAGGTCAAGTGTCTCTATGTACCTGATTAGTTTAGGTATTTTCCTTATTTTCTTCATCTCATATATCATTGTACTGAGTTTGAGCAAACCTCAAGCTTGAATCAGACTACTTTTAACAATTATCCACCTCACATCATAACTGACTGAGGTGCCTCTTCTTATTAATAGTATGTCATTATTAATCTTATTATTGTTTTGTTTTTCCTTTTTTTAATAACAGCAATAGTATATTACAATATTTTATTAGTATATTACAATATACTACTATACTACTAATATACAATAGTTTATTATTTTATATTTTATTATGTATCCATCAGGGGCTGGGGGTGATCTGCAGTTTCACCCCCTCCCAAGCTGGAGACATTTACCTTTTCACACACTTTCCTTGGCTGAACAATGTAGTCCGTGCTGCAGGGAGAATGGACTGCCATACCCGTTATGTGTCTGTGAGCGAGGGAGGGAGAAAAAGGAAAAGTACGAGCTGTCACCGGGCAGAAACAGGAGCTGGAAGCATGTAAATATAATAATAACCACTGCAGCCAAATAGAGTGCCTGACGAGCCCAGTTGTAAGTACGCTATTAAGACTCGACTGTACACTGTGTTCGTGTTTTCCTCTGAAACAATAAGTTCCGTTGGAGCAGCCTTTCAACGCCTCTCTCTGTCTCTCGCTAGCAAAGTGACCCAGACAACAAACCAGCAAACGACCCTGCGTCAGTGTGGAGGGGCCTGCAGGAAATCACCAGCTACAGACGCCCCCCACCCACTGTTGAAGCAAACAAAGACCTGGCCAACGAGCTAAATACATTCTACTGCAGGTTTGAGACGGACAGACTCCCACGCCTCACCCTCCCCTCCCCAGAGACACTGCTTCAGACACTGACCCCCAACACACCTTCCACCTCTCCCACCTTCACCCTCACCCTCCCAAATCCAGTCTCAACGACCACCCCACCCTCCCAATCCAGACCCAATGACCACCACCACCCTCCCCATTTCAGACTCAACGACCACCATCACCCTCTCCAATCCAGACTCAACAACCTCCATCACACCTCTCACCCCCTTTCCTCCTCCCTGAAACTCAGAATACACACTGAGGATGTGAGCCGACTATTTCAGAAACAGAAGCCCAGGAAAGCCCCCGGACCAGACGGTGTCTCACCCTCCTGCCTCAAGACCTGTGCTGAACAGCTGGCTCCCATCTTTACGCGCATCTTCAACAGATCCCTGGAGCTGTGTGAAGTTCCATCCTGCTTCAAACGCTCCACCTTCATCCCTGTTCCCAAGAAACCCACCATCACAGGACTGAATGACTACAGACCTGTCGCCTTGACGTCTGTGGTCATGAAATCCTTCGAACGACTGGTGTTAGCCCATCTGAAGGACATTACAGGCCACCAGCTGGACCCTCTGCAGTTTGCCTACCGGGCAAACAGGTCAGTGGATGATGCAGTGAATATGGGGCTGCATTACATCCTGCAACACCTCGACCGCCCGGGAACTTATGCCAGGGTCCTGTTTGTGGACTTTAGTTCGGCTTTTAACACCATCGTGCTTGAAATTCTCTCTTCCAAACTCTCCCAGCTCAGCGTGTCTCCAGCTACTTGTCAGTGGATCACTAGCTTCCTGACAGACAGAAAGCAACAAGTGAGGCTGGGGGAGATCACCTCTGAAACTCGGTCCCTCAGTATTGGTGCCCCTCAAGGATGTGTCCTCTCACCACTACTGTTCTCCCTCTACACTAATGACTGCACCTCCACGAACCCGGCTGTTAAACTCCTAAAGTTTGCAGATGACACCACTGTCATTGGCCTCATTCAGGATGGTGATGAGTCTGCATACCGGCAGGAAGTTGAGCGGCTGGTACTCTGGTGCAGTCAGCACAATCTGGAGCTGAACACTCTTAAAACCGTAGAGATGACAGTGGACTTCAGGAGACATCCCTCAACACTGCTCCCCTTTACCATATCAGACAGCTCTGTGTCGACTGTGGAGATCTTCAAGTTCCTGGGTACCACCATCTCCCAGGACCTGAAGTGGGAGACCAACATCAACTCCATCCTCAAAAAGACCCAGCAGAGGATGTAGTTCCTGAGACAACTGGGGAAGTACAGTCTTCCACAGGAGCTGCTGATCCAGTTCTACACTGCGGTCATTGAGTCTGTCCTGTGCTCCTCCATCACAGTCTGGCATGGTGCAGCCACTAAACAGGACAGGCGCAGACTGCAGCGGACTGCACGGGCAGCAGAAAGGATCATCGGCACTCCTCTGCCCTCCATCCAGGATCTGTACCTCTCAAGAACCAGGAAACGGGCAGGGAAAATCATCACAGACCCCTCACACCCTGGACACAGACTTTTTGATCTGCTGCCCTCTGGCAGATGGTACAGAAGCCTGCAGACCAGGACACAGGAACAGTTTCTTTCCCCTCGCCATCTCCCTTCTAAACAGTTGACCTGTCACGCTGCTCCCACTGCCAGACTGCAACTGCACCTTATGTACATTCTGTAGTATTCATTCCACCTCATTTCATTTCTGTTTTTTATGTATATGTTTAGATTAGTTATTTATAGTTGGTTTATACAGCTTTGTGTATGTATGTGTATGCATGTGTAATGTATATATAGACACGTGTGTGTGTGTGTGTGTGTGTGTGTGTGTGTGTGTGTGTGTGTGTGTGTGTGTGTGTGTGTGTGTGTGTGTGTGTGTGTGTGATTTACATTGCTGTGCTTGAGAGCCACCATCTACCGGAACCAAATTCCTTGTATTTGTCTGCACATATACATGGCCAATAAACACGATTCTGATTCTGATAAACTTCTACCGCTCTTCAGACACTTCTGACTTACTGCTGCACACTCTGGTTCAACTGCTGCACCACGGAAACTGCAGCAGTTGGTGAGGACAGCAGGGAAGGCATTTGGCACCTCTCTAACCCCCTCAGAGACATTTATACTAGCAGACTTCAGTAGAAAGCCAGTATCATAATCAAAGACCCCTTGCACCAAAACTCTGGAGCAAATAATCAGAATTCACACTGATCATAGAGTTACTTTGGATGTAAATGACATTTAAATCTTTACTTGCCAAATATTACATTTGAATGAGCTCTAATAGACAAAGTTAAATATTTGGCCACATGATTGTGTTATGGAGCTGCAAATGGCACAATTGTTTAGTTGGTTTAGCAATGAAGAATTAAAGTAAATAGTAAACAGAATGGTCTTTCTAAACAATATATTTATAGTTATTGTATGTATTTATTTCTGTTTTAATTCCAATTTAATGCACTGCACTGGGCTGCACAGTAGTGCAGTGGTTGACTTTGTTCAAGTGTCATAGTGATGTATTTCATAGTCAAAAAAAATCAGCGGTTACAGACTCTTGGTGGCGCTGTCACTTGGTGTTCGATCGCTTTGTGGTAGAGTATCACTTCCTGTTCCTGCTCAAACACAGTGGTGTTTCTGAGTAGCTTTTCTGCTTAGTAATTTAATTTAAATCTTTTGATACATCCCTTTTTCATAGTATAATCTTAACGTGCTTCATCTGAATCACCCTTTCTGTGTGCTCACTACCTAATTTATAGCCAAAGTATTCACTCACTGTCTCTTTACTGTTTCGCTAGCTTAGCTTAGCTCGTAGCCGACTCGTTAGCACCATGGCTACTTCACCTGTCCCTCCTGCACTTTCCTGCTCATTGTGTCAGATGTTTAGTTACTCCTTGGCCTCCTTTAGCAGTAATGATACCTGTAACAAATGTAGCATATTTGCAGCTCTGGAGGCCAGGATTACTGAATTGGAGACTCAACCCGCATCCTTCATTCACCCGTAGCTAGCCAGGCCCCTGTAGCTGGTGCAGCCGAAGATAGCGCAGGCCCGCTAGCTGTTCCCCGGCAGACCCCAAGCAGCTGGGAAAGAGGGCGGCTAGGTGATGGTGAGGAGGAAGCATAGTCCTAAACAGAAGCCCCAGGTACACCACCAACCTGTTCATGTGTCTCAACCGTTTTTCCCCACTCGGCGACACACCCCGGGGTCAAACTCTGGTAATTGGTGATTCTGTTCTCAGACATGTGAAGCTAGAGACACCGGCAACCATAGTCAATTGTCTTCCAGGGGCCAGAGCAGGCGACATTGAAGGAAATTTAAAACTGCTGGCTAAGGGTAAGCGTAAATACAGTAAGATCATAATTCACGTCGGCAGTAATGACACCTGGTTACGCCAATCGGAGGTCACTAAAATCAATATTGAATCGGTGTGTAACTTTGCAAAAACAATGTCGGACTCTGTAGTTTTCTCTGGTCCCTCCCAATCAGACCAGGAGTGACATGTTTAGCCGCATGTTCTCCTTAAATTGCTGGCTGTCTGAGTGGTGTCCCAGAAACGATGTGGGCTTCATAGATAATTGGCAAACCTTCTGGAGGAAACCTGGTCTTGTTAGGAGAGACGGGATCCATCCCACTTTGGATGGAGCAGCTCTCATTTCTAGAAATATGGACCAATTTATTAAACCCCAAAATATGACTATCCAGAGTTGGGACCAGGAAGCAGAGTTGCAGTCTTACACGCCTCTCTGCAGCTTCTCTCCTCCTGCTACCCCCAAAACCCATCTCCATTGAGACTGTGTCAGCTCCCAAACAGACAAAAACAAACTAAAAACCAGCAATAAACAACTTAAACATAAAAATCGCAAAGAAAGAACAATACAGTATCCACATCTGAACCAAAGAGTAAAACAGTGAAATGTGGATTATTAAATATTAGGTCTCTCTCCTTCAAGTCTCTGTTAGTACATGACTTAATAATTGATCAACAAATTGATTTACTCTGCCTTACAGAAACCTGGTTGCAGCAGGATGAGTATGTTAGTTTAAATGAATCAACACCCCGAGTCATTCTAACTACCAGAAATCTCGAAGCACAGGCCGAGGGGCGGTGTGGCAGCAATTTTTCACACCAGTCTATTAATTAACAAAAGACCAAGACAGACTTTTAATTCATTTGAAAGCCTGATGCTTAGCCTTGTCCAACCCAGCTGTAAAACTCAGAAACCAGTCTTACTTGTTATCATCTATCGTCCACCTGGGCCTTACACAGAGTTTCTCTCTGATTTCTCAGACTTTTATCTGATTTAGTGCTCAGCTCAGATAAAATAATTATTGTGGGTGATTTTAACATCCATGTAGATGCTAAAAATGACAGCCTCAACATCGCATTTAATCTGTTATTAGACTCAATTGGCTTCTCTCAAAATGTAAAAGAACCCACCCACCACTTTAATCACACTCTAGATCTTGTTTTAACATATGGCATAGAAACTGAACATTTAACAGTGTTTCCTGAAAACCCTCTGCTGTCTGATCATTTCCTGATAACATTTACATTTACAATAATTGATTACACAGCAGTGGAGAGTAGACTTTATCAAAGTAGATGTCTTTCTGAAAGTGCTGTAACTAAGTTTAAGAATGTAATCCACCCACTGTTATCATCTTCAATGCCCTGTACCAACACAGAGCAGAGCAGCTATCTGAACACTACTCCAACAGAGGTCGATTATCTTGTTAATAATTTTACCTCCTCACTACGTACGACTCTGGATACTGTAGCTCCGGTGAAAACTAAGGTCTCAAATCAGAAGTACCTGACTCCGTGGTATAATTCTCAAACACGTAGCCTAAAGCAGATAACTCGTAAGCTGGAGAGGAAATGGCGTGTCACAAATTTAGAGGATCATCATTTAGCCTGGAGAAATAATTTGCTGCTTTATAAGAAAGCCTCCGCAAAGCCAGAACATCTTACTATTCGTCACTGATTGAAGAAAATAAGAACAACCCCAGGTTTCTCTTCAGCACTGTAGCCAGGCTGACAAACAGTCAGAGCTCTACTGAGCCAACAATCCCTTTAACGTTAACTAGTAATGACTTCATGAACTTCTTCACAAATAAAATTTTTATCATTAGAGAAAAATTACCAATAATCATCCCACAGATGTAATATTATCTACAGCTACTCTTAGTACCATTGATGTTAAGTTAGACTCTTTTTCTCCAATTGATCTTTCTGAGTTAACTTCAATAATTAATTCCTCCAAACCATCAACGTGTCTTTTAGACCCCATTCCTACAAAACTGCTCAAAGAAGTCCTGCCATTAATTAATTCTTCAATCTTAAATATGATCAACCTATCTCTAATAATCGGCTATGTACCACAGGCCTTCAAGCTGGCTGTAGTTAAACCTTTACTTAAAAAGCCATCTCTAGACCCAACTGTCTTAGCTAATTATAGGCCAATCTCCAACCTTCCTTTCATATCAAAAATCCTTGAAAGAGTAGTTGTCAAACAGCTAACAGATCATCTGCAGAGGAATGGCTTATTTGAAGAGTTTCAGTCAGGTTTCAGAGCTCATCACAGCACAGAAACAGCTTTAGTGAAGGTTACAAATGATCTTCTTATGGCCTCTGACAGTGGACTCATCTCTGTGCTTGTCCTGCTAGACCTCAGTGCTGCGTTTGATACTGTTGATCATAATATCCTATTAGAGCGATTAGAACATGCTGTAGGTATTACAGGTACTGTGCTGCAGTGGTTTGTATCATATCTATCTAATAGACTCCAATTTGTTCAAGTAAATGGAGAGTCCTCTTCACACACTAAGGTCAATTATGGTGTTCCACAGGGTTCAGTGCTAGGACCAATTCTATTTACATTATACATGCTTCCCTTAGGCAGCATCATTAGAAGACATAGCATAAATTTTCACTGCTATGCAGATGACACGCAGCTCTATCTATCCGCGAAGCCAAGTAACACACACCAATTAGTTAAACTGCAGGAATGCCTTAAAGACATAAAGACCTGGATGGCCGCTAACTTTCTGCTTCTTAATTCAGATAAAACTGAGGTTATTGTACTTGGCCCTGAAAATCTTAGAAATATGGTATCTAACCAGATTCTTACTCTGGATGGCATTACCTTGGCCTCCAGTAATGCTGTGAGGAACCTTGAGTCATTTTGACCAGGACATGTCCTTCAACGCACATATTAAACAAATATGTAAGACTGCTTTCTTCCATTTGCGCAACATCTCTAAAATTAGAAATATCCTGTCTCAGAGTGACGCTGAAAAACTAGTTCATGCATTTATTACTTCCAGGCTGGACTACTGTAATTCTTTATTATCAGGATGTCCTAAAACTCGCTGAAAAGCCTTCAGCTGATCCAAAATGCTGCAGCAAGAGTACTGACAGGGACTAGAAAGAGAGAGCATATTTCTCCTGTTTTGGCTTCCTTCATTGGCTTCCTGTTAAATCCAGAATTGAATTCAAAATCCTGCTCCTCACATACAAGGTCTTAAATAATCAGGCCCCATCTTATCTTAATGACCTTGTAGTACCATATCACCCTATTAGAGCACTTCGCTCTCACACTGCAGGCCTACTTGTTGTTCCTAGAGTATTTAAAAGTAGAATGGGAGGAGAGCCTTCAGTTTTCAGGCCCCTCTTCTGTGGAACAAGCTTCCAGTTTGGATTCGGAGACAGACACTATCTCTACTTTCAAGATTAGGCTTAAAACTTTCCTTTTTGCTAAAGCATATAGTTAGGGCTGGACCAGGTGACCCTGAATCCTCCCTTAGTTATGCTGCAATAGACGTAGGCTGCCGGGGATTCCCATGATGCATTGAGTTTTTCCTTTCCAGTCACCTTTCTCACTCACTATGTGTTAATAGACCTCTCTGCATCGAATCATATCTGTTATTAATCTCTGTCTCTCTTCCACAGCATGTCTTTCATCCTGTTTTCCTTCTTTCACCCCAACCGGTCGCAGCAGATGGCCCCGCCCTCCCTGAGCCTGGTTCTGCCGGAGGTTTCTTCCTGTTAAAGGGAGTTTTTCCTTCCCACTGTCGCCAAAGTGCTTGCTCATAGGGGGTCATATGATTGTTGGGTTTTCTCTGTATTTATTATTGTGCTATCTACTGTACAATATAAAGCGCCTTGAGGCGACTTTTGTTGTGATTTGGTGCTATATAAATAAAATTGAATTGAATTGAATTGAATTGAATTGAAAAGAGTGCACACTGTGAGAACTTGCAGAACGTGCAGATGGAACAAACTGCAGAAAGCATAGTATTCTCTTATATTTGATTTTAATTGTTTGCTATGAAGTTCCACGTTTGTTATTAAGGAGAATTTGAACTCAAATGAAAGTATAAAGAAAAAAAACAAGCATAAAAGTGCTTTGATGAGTTTTAGTTAGACTAGTACAAAGATGATAAAATAAAGCAGTACCACACAGTAAATAGTAAAAACGATTATCCATGATTCTGTGTTTTCTTTTCTGATAAAAAAAGCAGAGAGCTGTAAGAGCTGGTCTCTTTTAACAAAGCTGAAACTCCTTCCACTGAACCAAATAAACAAAATATTGCCATTAAGTCAGTCTGCATTAAAAGCTTCAGGGCCGCAACAGTCGTGTCAAAACTTTCACGCCGTTTCTCGGTTCACATCTCTGAGGTCACAGGTTCTGACTGAAGATAGTGATCTTTAAAAATCATCAACAAGGTGTTTTCTCCCACTTCAGCTACTCTGATCTGGTACATGAAAGATGGTCGAGTCACCAAAACTGCATAAATTATTCAGAGTTTGAAACTGGAATACCGATTTAATTTTAGCCATTATTCATTTCTATGGTTATTTAAATGAATCCTACCAGAAGTGACAAGGTTGTAATTTGTTTCATTTTACTACATTTTTTATGTTTTACTGTTCAAACAGCAGCAGATTCTGTTCTTCCTTTTTCAGTTTATTGATATCCACTCAATGATTGTAGTAAAGTAAAATAAAACCACCAACAGAACATAAACGATGCAGCTGAGTAGCTGTACAGATCATTTGAGTTAAAATATATCTTGACTCTCGCTGGCTTCATGTTTGGGCTTTTGTGAGTTTAAACATCAGTGAGTACGTGGGGAGATTTAAAGTGTGTTACCACAACTTCCTCGTTCAAGACAAATTTTCATATTGCAGCTGGAAACAGTCCTGAGACAAGTAAGGTGGACACTTATTTTATACATATTCATATTATCTTAGAAGCATAGTTCTTAAAATAATAAAAACTGACTTAATTAGAACATCTGGAGATAGTTTACTAAAGTCACTACCTTCTTTTCTTTTGTGCTTGGAGTGAGCTTCTGTGTGATCATGTGTGTTGTTAATGCACTAACTGTACCTCGTCGATCTATTTGACTAATTGATATAAATAAGTTCTCCCACAGAATGTCAGCATAACTGTAACCTGCATAGCAACACAATGTGCAATGTGAACCATGCAGCCTAATAACACATGTTGATTTAAAACAGAGCCTGCAGCAGTAGATGTATTCATATGTATTACTGCTGTGGTTAGTGCACTGATAGCTTTGGCAGAACTGAATTAGATTTTTCTTTTTTTTCAATACATTTGTGTTGGTTTATCACAACATGCTCTTACTGTGTGCTGTAAATTCCTGGTCCAGCTACATTCCTTGCTCTGAAACAATAAACTGTAATTAAGAGTCTAAAGATGAATCAAATTGAGTTTAATCAGGTGTTAGCAATCTGCTTTTAAAATTAGCTTTTTGCTTTTGTTTTGACAATTTGATTTTATATTGTCTAATTTTGTTTATAGAGAAATACATTTATTTCAAATTCTCCAGCACAATTCAGGCTATTCCATGTTATTACTATCAGCTGACTTTGCTCCTTGTTTACCAATATAATCAATAATTTCATAACTACTTAAGAACAATGTTAACTTGCAGCTTTTTAAAAAAAATCATTTGCTATGCCACACAAAAAAAGTGTTTTACACAGGTGGTGGGTATAGATTTCTACACAACCCTATCACAGAAACTTTTCTTGAGGTTCGGAAAGTCCTTGAAGTGATGATGTGGATCGACACTTGTATCTGCCTTCCTTTGACCATACTGATGATCTACTGTGTGTGTTGTGTGGTGAGTAAATAATTCGAGGATTTGAATGAGATTTGATTGATTTGATGATTTGATTTAGGTTCAAGCTTACTAGTGCCGATTTAGCTCACAGGTTGACCAAACACCCACATCGCAGAAATAGTTTGCCTCTCACCAAAGACCCTTTGCTGGGTATCTTCTATTTCTTCTCACCAGCCTTTCTCCTCTTTATCACACTATCCAATAAGGATGAGAAGCCCCCATAATGATGATAATAATAATAATAATAATAATAATAATAATAATAATAATAATAATAATAACAACAACAACTTACTTAATGACTTAAAAGGGCATCCAGTTGTCACATGTGGATTTCTCTTGTTATAGAAGTAGCCGATTAGTATAATAAAAAAGTTAAAAGTAGATGAGTGAGAGAGAGAAAGAGGTCCACTACTAAAGAAAAAGCTGGAACGGTGAGAAAATGAATAACGGCAGGAAACAGTAAAATTTTAACTTCAGTTACTCTGATGATATAAAGACTACACTGTAAAAAATAATTGTAATATAAAAGTATTTTACTGTGTATTTTACAGTTTTGTACTGTTCTTCTACAGGGAGTGCAGAATTATTAGGCAAGTTGTATTTTTGAGGAATAATTTTATTATTGAACAACAACCATGTTCTCAATGAACCCATAAAACACATTAATATCAAAGCTGAATATTTTTGGGAGTAGTTTTTAGTTTGTTTTTAGTTTTAGCTATTTTAGGGGGATATCTGTGTGTGCAGGTGATTATTACTGTGCATAATTATTAGGCAACTTAACAAAAAACAAATATATACCCATTTCAATTATTTATTTTTACCAGTGAAACCAATCTAACATCTCCACATTCACAAATATACATTTCTGACATTCAAAAACAAAACAAAAACAAATCAGCGACCAATATAGCCACCTTTCTTTGCAAGGACACTCAAAAGCCTGCCATCCATGGATTCTGTCAGTGTTTTGATCTGTTCACCATCAACATTGCATGCAGCAGCAACCACAGCCTCCCAGACACTGTTCAGAGAGGTGTACTGTTTTCCCTCCTTGTAAATCTCACATTTGATGATGGACCACAGGTTCTCAATGGGGTTCAGATCAGGTGAACAAGGAGGCCATGTCATTAGTTTTTTCTTCTTTATACCCTTTCTTGCCAGCCACGCTGTGGAGTACTTGGACGCAGCGTGTGATGGAGCATTGTCCTGCATGAAAATCATGTTTTTCTTGAAGGATGCAGACTTCTTCCTGTACCACTGCTTGAAGAAGGTGTCTTCCAGAAACTGGCAGTAGGACTGGGAGTTGAGCTTGACTCCATCCTCAACCCGAAAAGGCCCCACAAGCTCATCTTTGATGATACCAGCCCAAACCAGTGCTCCACCTCCACCTTGCTGGCGTCTGAGTCGGACTGGAGCTCTCTGCCCTTTACCAATCCAGCCACGGGCCCATCCATCTGGCCCATCAAGACTCACTCTCATTTCATCAGTCCATAAAACCTTAGAAAAATCAGTCTGGAGATATTTCTTGGCCCAGTCTTGACGTTTCAGCTTGTGTGTCTTGTTCAGTGGTGGTCGTCTTTCAGCCTTTCTTACCTTGGCCATGTCTCTGAGTATTGCACACCTTGTGCTTTTGGGCACTCCAGTGATGTTGCAGCTCTGAAATATGGCCAAACTGGTGGCAAGTGGCATCTTGGCAGCTGCACGCTTGACTTTTCTCACTTCATGGGCAGTTATTTTGCGCCTTGGTTTTTCCACACGCTTCTTGCGACCCTGTTGACTATTTTGAATGAAACGCTTGATTGTTCGATGATCACGCTTCAGAAGCTTTGCAATTTTAAGACTGCTGCATCCCTCTGCAAGATATCTCACTATTTTTGACTTTTCTGAGCCTGTCAAGTCCTTCTTTTGACCCATTTTGCCAAAGGAAAGGAAGTTGCCTAATAATTATGCACACCTGATATAGGGTGTTGATGTCATTAGACCACTCCCCTTCTCATTACAGAGATGCACATCACCTAATATGCTTAATTGGTAGTAGGCTTTCGAGCCTATACAGCTTGGAGTAAGACAACATGCATGAAGAGGATGATGTGGACAAAATACTCATTTGCCTAATAATTCTGCACTCCCTGTAGTATATCATTAAATTTACAAATAGACGGCGATTTTACATTTCAAATGTAAATGAATGTAAAATCACTGTAAATGTAATAAAACATAATTTTCTTGGTTTTTTTTAAAATGTATTTGTAATTTTTAAATGTATTTGTCTGTACATGTGGATATTTAGATAAAATACATTCACAAATGCATCATAATTTCACAAATATTTGTCCGTTATTTGAAAGACTGACGTGTTAAATTCAAATGTAATGCTATGGAAAAATATATAAAATGATTCGTATAACCATTTTTTTACATGAAATAATAATAATAATTATTGTTATTTAGGGCGATCGTGGCTCAAGAATTGGCAGTTCTTTGTATTGTCATTACCAAAAATAACCGATTTTTATGGGAAAGTTATTTTCTGTTATTTTCTGGTATTATTTTGGCGCCCCAGCTGCCGGAATATTACTGGTTTTTTTTAGGATTTTTTTTTTTTTTTTACGTTGTACACATGTATTTTAATGTATATTTTATTGTGTGATTCTCTATGTTGTTTCACTCTAAATAGTTAAAAAGTTAAAAGCTTATGAATGTTATACATACTATGAGAGACTGAATCTTTTTTTAAATCAAGATGGGTATTTTTTTGTACTTTATAATCTATCTTCTGTAGCACTCTGCTCCATGTGAGTATAAAAAGCCATATAATAATAATCATTTCATATAATATATGTTTTATTTATTAACAATTCAGTTTACAAAAAAAATGACTTTAAATTAATTCAAGAAACAAAAACTCTGAAGAGCCGCCTGAGAGCCAAAGAACTTTCTCCTTTTTAGTGAACGAGCCATAAGAACCTCCATCAATTTACTTTTTCCAGAGTAAATTTTATGTGCATGCCATAGTTTATATGTGTGCAGGAGAAATATGTGTTTCCTTGATATTGTATTTTACGGTGGTAATATTTTGGGATTTGTTTTTTGTTCCTAGATTTTATGGTGTCTTCACCAAATATTTCAATGAACCACATATCAAATTCTGTGAAGCATCAGTATAAAAGACCATCATTCACCCAGGGATGCTACAGTGTTGTGAAGAAACCACAGTGAGCATTTTGCCCTCTATTGCTTTACATGCACCAGCAGTTTGAACCATTAAGAGCTTTTAAAAACAAAGTTCTGACATTAGATAAAAGTCTGAAAAGCAAGGAAGTCAAGGGCCACTTTTAAAAAGTTTGCTACAATCTGAAAGAAATGTTCATAGTTGTTTTGCAAATGAGTCTCCTGGTGCTGCCAGAAAGCATCATAAACAGCATGTCGTGTTTATTACTGCATTTAGTGTTTATTAATTTAAATATTAATTTATATTTCCTGCAGGTGCGAAGGAGTTCAGTCCCTGTCATCTATTACACAAACCTCCTCACCTCCAATCTAATCCAGATCTGCATAATGATTGTTTGGACATTAAGAATAAGCAGTAGCATACCTGCTGTTAATCATCTCTTGTGTGTGATGGCCAGTCTTTACTTCAGGATGTGCATTGCTCTGGAAAGGTACCTGCATGTCTCTGAACATTATATTGTACTGTGAAGCATCCTTACAGTCAGAATCATATTATTCTGCACTGTAATACAAATTTGTGTCTTTCTTGTGTTGCAGGTGTTTTTACATCACATATCCACTGTTGGACTGCCTCAGACAAACAAGGAGTTCTGTGCTGGTCTGTGTCCTGGTCTGGGCTTTTTGTATAGTCAGTGTCCCTCTTGCCATAGTGCTTTATGAATTAGAACGTTTAATCGTTTATGCCGCCCTTCCCAGGCCCCCTGTTCATCTTCTGCTTAGCTCGGACCTTCAGAGCCCTGCCTGCCTATTTATGGTTACTCTTCTATCGTTTTGATATCGTTTTTGCTCAGTCCTTTTGTGGACCTGATTCTGTTTCTTTTCATGCGAAAAGGACACATTGACAAGCTGCTGACATGTGTGTGCTCATCAGATGTAAGAACAGATCATTAGTGTGGCTTAGGGTAGCACAGACATGTGGGCTGATGAAAACAGAATGGAGGAGCTGGTTGTACAAAGGATTCTGTCAAATGAATCAATCACTATCCTTAACAAACATCGTCAAAGGAGTTTGCAAAGAAAAGCGTCTGGACTTCTTTAAGTTGCTTGAAGACGTTTCACCTCTCATCCGAGAAGCTTCTTCAGTTCTAAGGTCAAATGGCCGAGAGTCCCAGATTTAAACCCAGTGGGAGTATCCCCCCAAAGAGGGACAAAGGACCCCCTGGTGATCCTCTAATCACATGAGCCAAGGTGTGAAAGCGGGTGTGGGTCCTAATCAGCCAGAGTTTCCGGTGAGCTCATTGTGAAACCTGGCCCCACAGTATCATGTGATTTCCTGAGGTCAGATGGCCCAGGATGTGAGTGGGCGTTAAGGCGTCTGGGGAGGGAACTCAAAACTGGATTATAGATGGCAGATAGTTGGTGTCGTAAACCACCGCCTCTGTTCAAAGATGGTTGCTCACAGTGGACATAGATGGCCTTGTCCTGTGGAGGTGGCTCTTCTATGTTGTGCCATGCGCTTGTGAAGTGGCTGTTTGGTCTCTCCAATGTAGAGGTCTGGGCATTCCTCGCTGCACTGTACAGCATACACCACGTTGTTCAGTCTGTGTTTTGGAGTTTTGTCTTTCGGGTGAACCAGTTTCTGTCTGAGTGTGTTGCTGGGTCTGAAGTACACTGGGATGTCGTGCTTGGAGAAAACTCTCCTGAGTTTCTCTGATACACCGGCTACATAGGGGATGACAACGTTGTTGCGTCTGTCTTTCTTATCCTCCCTCGCTGGTGTCTGATCTTCTTTTCTGTGCATCTTTGCTGACTTTATAAATGCTCAATTAGGATAACCACATGTTTTAAGTGCTTCCTTTACGTGTGTGTGTTCCTTCTTTTTTCCTTCAGGCTTAGAGGGAACAAGTTCTGCCCGGTGGTGTAGGGTCGCGATAACCCCAAGTTTGTGTTCCAGAGGGTGATGGGAGTCAAAGAGGAGGTACTGGTCTGTGTGTGTGGGCTTCCGGTAAACTTCAATGCGCACGGTGCAGTCCAGGAAAGGCAAACAGTTGTCCTTTGTGTCTTCCCTGGTGAACTTGATGTGGAGTACTGAATTTGAGCAACCCTAAGCTTAATGCAGATTACTGTTAACATCTGGTTAAATTAATGGTCTGGAGCACCGGCTGTTGTTTATCAGGGCTTTTTGTGGATTTCTCCACCTATTTGCACTGATTTTACCTGCTCCGGTTTGTTGTTTTTCTAACCATTTCTCATCAGGTGTTAATTTTACTTGTTTATCCCCCATTTTCGAAGATTTTGCTGGGCCGTCACTGGCACTCTTGACTTCAGGGTGGTGGCTGACACGCCCTTCTACTCCGCGCACGGAGCTGTGTCAGTTTTATGAGGCGGAACTCAACCTTTCCCTTCTGTCACCAGTACGTGAGCCTCAAGCAAAGAAAACAATAAAAAACAACAATGGAAGTAGTTCAGCAGTGTATTGTGCTGTAAAATCAACTTACTCCCAAACACACATATACATACACACAGATAGACAATTGCGCGCTAATTTGTCACGAAGTATTTCACGGCCACTTCTAAAACCAGTCTAAACACAGTTCCTTTTTGGCGAACTCAACCTATTTCACGTGTTTCATGAAGTAATTGCGGCTACTTCCAACCTATTTTGCGCATTTCACGAAGTAATTCCGGCTACTTCTAAAACCCAAGTCTAATTTGGTTCCTTTCGGCGAACCTTAACCAATTTTAATTTGTTACGAAGTAATTACGGCTACCTCTAAAGCCTAAGCCTAATTCGGTTCCTTTCGGCGAACCCTAACCTATTTTATCACGTTTCTTTCAACCTTTGCGGCCGTTTTATATATCAAAATAGTGTTTCTCACCCTCAGAAGACTCACTGGTGGTTTGGATCGTCAGACTGAATCCCACCGCAGTGGATCAGACTATAAACACCGGTCCGGACCCAAATTCTAAAAGGGCTGTGCACAAACACGGCGTCAGGACTCAGTCCGCCAGATCCTAGAGCAGAGTCACAGATAACAGTTCTGATGTTTCTGCTCCGGCTCGGAGGACCAAAACAAATGACAAGAGATGTATTCTAAGACACTTCTTCAGCTTCGAATCAGAGAGGAGAAACACACACTGCAGTTAGTTACTTGCAAGCAAGGGCAGTCACAGCACTCGCACAGAAGTGAGGGCTCTGAGACTTGCACCGTGCCACTGCCCTGGTCTTTATTTATACATCATTGGGTGTGTGTGTATGTGTGTGTGTGTGTGTGGGGTCAGAGTGTGACCCCATAATTGACTTCCCTAAACCTGCTGGTCTGGAAGTCCGGCAGTTCATCTAAACAAAATGCACTTAGAGTAAAACAGACATAGATACGTTTATCCTATCATAAAAAGAAGGTATGCCCTTTTCCCATGCTCCCAGGATGTGGGTTTGAATACCAGAACACCCTGGAATGCACACAAAGCCTACTAAAGATCACACATCCTATCACTACACAATCGATTATATGCCTCTAAGCATATATGGAAACTTATATCATTAAAAGATTATACTGACTACTAAGTACAATTTTCCTTTGACAATTTGTATCCCAGTGCAACTTTACTGTATAAAGTATAGTATAGTATGTATATCTCCAAAATGTCAGGAGTAGGAGTAGTTAGCCATTACAAGAAGTGTTTGTGAACTAAAAATCATGAATGTGGGATACTGTTTGTACGTGATTTGAAGAACCCAGCGCTGCTCCCGACGAAGGGAAAACCAATTCTGCAGGGAGACCTACCTCGGCACTTGTGCAGGTGAAGCAAAGGGAAGATATGCTTCACCATATTTTCTAGTCTTTGGCTTAGAATGAAGTTGGTTTGGAAACATATTCAGTGATGCTTCATCTCCTGCTTTGCGTTTCTGTAGGCGCCCCGTGCTAGCAGTGTCCAAGCGTTTTGTCCCCCCCCCCCCCTTTCATCCCCCCAGGGGGCGGGCCCCACACTTTGGGAAGGTCTGCTCTGGCAGGTCCTGTGTTCGCTCGCTGACACCGTGGTGCCCAATTGGCATTTGCCACTGAACGCCACAATTGGCAGGTCCACCACAGGTCCACCTGTGCACTGCGATGAACACAGATGTGATGGACACAGACAAAAGCAGGTTTACCCTTAGCACATGTGACAGATTGGAACAGATCAAAGCCATGGAAAGCATGCAGGCAGTTCCTGGAAGATGAAGGAATTAATACCATAGAACACCAATAGAAAAATCCAGTAGAACACCTCTGGGACACTGTCCAGGAGCTCAGTCATGCCCTGGTCCAGATGAGACTTCATTATGCCTGGGGCAGGGATAGCTCAGTAGGTAAAGCGGTTGCCCCATGATCAGAAGGTTGGGAAATCGAATCCCCTGAACGGCTAACCTGAGATACCCGTGAGCAAAGTACCGTCCCCACACACTGCTCCCCGGGCGCCGCACTGGTTGCTGCCCACTGCTTCACTGAGTGAATGGGTTAAATGCAGAGAAGAATTTGCCCACGGGGATCAATAAAGTATACATTATTTAAAAAATGTATCTAATTAATTATAGGCTTTGTAATTAATTCATCTCGATTAATCACACTAAAAAAATTGCCCAAAAGCACTTTTTTTATTTTTATTTATTTATTTTTTTTATTTTAAAGGGCTTTGGTGGGCGACAGAATCAAATAATCGACATGGACATGAATTGTAACCTCAAGCTCTTTTAATTTATGGGGGAAGAAGCATTTAGATAGCATTTCAATTCAAAACAGAGAAAATATAACATCCCTGGCAAAAATTGGACAGAGGTAAAAAAACAAAAAAGTGTTATTTTAACTACTAAGTACATTTTCAAAATGGTATTGTCTTTGAAAAATGATTCAAGAGGAACAACTGAGATCCACACATGTAAGGACAGAAGAAACCATGAATGCACTTAACAATGATCTATTAAATCAGAACAGGGATAATGTTTAAAAAGAAAGTCAAAGTCATATTGCGTATGGCACATTATTAAGAATATTCATGGAATTATATGATAAAAGCTGTCCAACAATACACTATAACAGAAAGCAAAAATATTCAGATAGACCATGGATCACTAAGGGTTTACATAATGCATGTAAAAATGAAAATACACTCTATAGGGAATTCCTGAAACAAAGAACAAAAGATGCAGAAAATAAATATAAAAAATACAAAAATAAGTTGAACAATATTATATGTATATGTAGAAAGGAGTATTATAGTAAAACACTGATCAATAATAGTTTATGATACACCCTTTGGTGCCCCTGGACACATCATCAGTGATGTAACCTGGGGTCATTGGGGGTTTCGGGTCTTTCAACAATCAGACCCCCTCTCCCAGGCGACCCAGCCAGGGTTGACCAAGCCCCAGCTTGTGTCCAGGTAGCACTAACCCTACATGCCATTCCTCTCCTCTTTTGATCCACAGCCACCTCGACGCCGCTTCTGCTGCGTTGGTGGCCAACTTGATGGCTCTTCGCTGGTTAGCCCCTACGATGCCTAGCATTTTGTATGCCTTCAGGACTTGGTCGTGTCGCCATCCATATCGCCCTTGGGCCAGGGCTTTTGGGCAGCAACTTAAAATGCTCCAGGGTTCCTCTCTTCTGACAGAGAAGACAGCCTGGTGTCTCCACCTTCCCCCAAGTGAAGAGATTCGATGGACTTGGTAGCACATCGTATACTGCCCGAATCAGGAATTTTATCTGCTGGGGTTCTGCTTTCCACAGCTCATTCCATGTGACCTTAGGCACTACAGCTTGCTGCCATCTTTTCCAAGCCTGCTGCCTCAATTGCACAATTTAGCTGGTTCGCTTCTCCTCAACTCCTGCTCGCACCTCCTCAAGGATCAGTGACCGCTTCTCTTTCCCCTGTGCCTTGTTGTAGTTCGGTGTTCTACTGCTACCCAAGCCCACTTTTCCCTGGGCCACTGTACCCACTATCACCCTTTGCTGCAGCCTTGATACTGCAATGTCTACAGCTTCAGAAGCCCTCCACTTCCGCCCGGTCCTAACCTCTATTCCAGCCAGGGCAACCCAGGGGTCACTGGACTCCCGATATTGGAGCAGCTCCCTGGACCGGCTCAGCATGAACTCCTCACTTAGGCTGCTAAAGGGGAGCTTTAGCTTGTTGTTATGACCATACAGAGCGATGCTACTCAGGCTTTGTGGCAGTCCCAACCACCTGCGCAGAAACCTGCTGATCCTCATCTCGAATCCTTCCACTGTTGAGATGGGGAATTAGCAGGCTTTTGAATTTACACAAATGAATTTAGTTAATTCTACACAAGCCTTTCATGTTTCTCTTATTTACATGATTGAATAAAGTACAATTTACTTGATTATAAACAATACTGAGACTACTCATTTTTCTTGCATTGATTTACAGTGACTAAATTAGAATACTAAAACCATTGTAATCATGTTTGACCACAACCGGAAATGATGCAATATATTCAAAGACAACAACTAAATATGATTGGATAATAAGACCTAGAGTCTTATCCAATAAGACAACAACATAATTTAAGGAGAGCGCAATTAACCGCCAGATTCTGGAAGACTGTTTAGCCACATGCAACCTTTGGCACTGAGTCAGGCATACTGAGAAGGTAAGTAATTTAAATACATTTGTTTTAGTTGGGTACGTTTTCACAGAATTGTTGTAGTGCATGCTATATGAAAAGTAATCTGTAATGCCTCTACATGTTGTTTTTACAGTGCTAGCTAAAGTTGGTATTAGCTTCGTGGCTAAAGCTGAAAAATAGTAACAAATTGCACATAGTCGGGAGAAAGCAGCTGTTGTCGGTCAGATATGGAATTTATGTCTGTGACAGAGAGCACTGGCGTTTTTGATGGCTTAGCAAGTTAAAACGTCACTGAGAGAGCGCAATAGTGTTTGTGTTACTCATGCTAGTTATGGCTACAGTGGCTAAGGCTAATTAGTCTGGCTGTAACCGTCAGAGTTTAAGAAGCTGGGAGCGCCACAGTGCCATACCTTAATTCTTGCTGCTGACACGCACTCAAGTTATAATAAGGATCCTGCCACCTTAGACGTGGGTTTAAGAACCTGTGCCCATAAATGCCAAATCATTTTTCCATTTAGTCATTGTTTTAGGTGAAGTGTCACTTACTTGACTATTCTATTGGTCAAGCCCAAATAATACAGCAGATATCTACAAGGAGATAAGTTTATTAAGTGATGTATTGTGAATTTTCCAACATTGTCCTAACAAAAATCAGGACCCTTTTTTTCCCCTTTTTTTTCTACTTTGTGTGGAACATATGTGAGCTGCTTCTCAAAACATTATATATAAATGAGAGAAAGATTGTTACTCTTCTGGACCGGAATACCTTTTTTCAATTAAAATTAATGTTTTTTGTGATGGTGGAATTTTTACCTTTATGATCACAGAAGTCAAAACATCAGATAATGATAGCTTACCATCTAAACTCCCCATCTCTTGACAAGTCTGAATTAGAGGTCTCAGCTGTATCAGCTTTTCTAGTGGATTTGCTTAAAGAGGAGATAGCTTAAGTCATTAGGTACATATTCCCTGACATTCTGGAGGTCAACCTTGCACAGTGTGTGACATTAAAGGGCATAACTTATAGAAAGGGAATGGTACTGGCCCAAAGGGCAGCAGGTGGATTGCCAGAATACTGAAAAACCATATCTGCATTGTACCACAGCATATTCTACATTGTCAGAGAGCTTGGTGGCTGGTACAGAGAGCACGACAGAGCTTTTGAGCTCAGCCCAGTATCCACAAGAATATTCACTCTCGTTTCACTCTGTTAACTCCTTGATACTTATCCATTGGTCGACTATAAGATTGGATCAGTCCACATTGTGACTTTAAAAAAGCATATAGAAATAAAAGGTGTTCAGATAAGTGTAATAGGTTCAGTCGCATGTATTTCATTAGATAAATTCTTCTTCTTTTTTTATGTCTGATCTTTATAACTTTGACTATTGGGTATGGATAGCTGTATGAAAACTAAACTGAAATGATTCTTTCTGAATGTCTGATATGTAATTCTTTTTTGCCTACAGAGTCCTATGGTCCTAAAGAAGCGCCTGAATCAACTGAGGATCTCATCGTTGAAGTCAAGAGACAGTGTGGTCTTCAGGGCAGTTTCAGACTTCTCTATTTGACTTCCATGAGGTAAGGTTTGCCTCATACACAGTGTTCTTGCGGTATTAGCCTAAAATGATTAAGGCACAGTTGTTATTTGACAGCCCATTTCTTCAGCATGAGTGATTGCAGTCTTCTTCCAGGTATTAAACCTTTGAAGCTCATTCCTCTGTGCTCATGTTTTCAGATCAACGCTGAGTTTAAAAGAATTGCCACCATCCCCCCTCAAACAAAGTTCCCGGCTCAGCTGGATCTCCACTTGGACAACCTGGTGAAGTTGGTCAACAGAAGAGGAGAGCTTGGACTAATATTGGAAAGAATTGTGGCACAAATGGATAATGTAAGTGATAAAGCCTCAACACTCACTTAACATGATCCTCTTTGGATGAAACTTTATAATTGTGGAAGATTTCAAATGTTTTCCCATGATAAATTCTCTCATTTTGTATTTTTACATCTGCTTGTTTTTTTAACCTTCACTTTGTCAACTTATTATTAATTGCCAGTAAACCTATTATTAATTTGTGTGCCTTTACTTTAAAAACATTCATGTAAAGTACACTATTAAAACTTAAATCAAGGACAAGGGCTGAATGAATATGCTAATTACATACATTTCATTTCAGTGTGAAGATGTTGATGCTGGACGCGAGTGTGTCAAGGGAGTGTGTATCTACATGGGTGAAGACCCAGGCATGCTTATCCGGGAGTATGTGGTATGTACTTGTCCTTTTTTTTTTTTCTTTTTTTTTTCGGACTTTCCACAGTGTGTCATATTACTTACTTGGCATAAAATGACTAACATGGCTTCTCTTTTACAGGGCATGGAAGAACGTGCCATCAATGAGACTGCTGAAGACACCACTGTTCGAATTTATCTTCTTAAAGAGCAAGCTTCAGCAGAAGAACAAGAGTTGTCCTTGCAGGCATCAGGGTGGCGAAGAACTTGGATAATGTAGCATTTGCTGTGATAATGCTATTTAGACTCATGTATGCATTAAACCTTGCCTACCCTGCTGACCTCCGCTACACCTTTGACATTTTCCAGAAGGTTTTCATGGAACTGGATGGAGCTAAACTCTCTAAAGTTCTTGCTTTTAAAAACCATCTGTTTCATTGAGAAGTCAAAGACAGCACTTCTGCAATTCTTTGCAGTTTTTCATTTTGTGTTCAGTAACGTTATATTGCTTATCTTTTTATTGCTTTCCCCTCTTGTGACTGCAATGCAGGATGATCTTTCCTTCTGGTATCATGTTGTAAGAAATTTTTACTGACGATTTTTAGCAATATGTTCTGAGTCATCCTTAATGGCCTGCTTATGTTTAAAAGGAAGATTAAGATTCATGTAGGTGTTTGGTATTAGTTATGTAACAATGTCATTTAAGGCTCAACTTAGTTGAAATTTTGTACAGGTAAATACTTGTACAGAAGCTGAAACTGTTGTCAAATAATACACAAGTTATATTTGTGTAAATCTGTTTATTCATAAAAGCGTGTTGCTTTTTTCAGGTAGTCTTAATTTAGTTTAAATTTTCAATTGTGTAATTAATACAAATGTTATATGTAAGAGATGACAGGATCATCTATAAGCACTTTCTTTTATTTGCTGCTAAGCTTAGTTTTTTGTGAAATATTTGCAAATGTTTTAAATTTTTCTTTTAGGTATTTCTGCAGGCTATCTTTAAAAATGTGTTTAAGTTTATATGGATGTGATTTTGGGGTTGTTCATGGCAGCTTACTGCTTTCACTGCTGTTACAGTTTAATAAATGTGAATTGTTCAGCAGCACTCAGTCTTTGCCTTTTTTGTCAATAATGATCAGTTAATATTTCAATTGAAAAAATTAAGTAGGATTTAAAGCCATAATTTGTGTTGCAGGAACATAATTGCAATGTGTTTACATTACACAATATCATTGCATACCACTGACAATCAAAAATAAGTTGGTGTTAAACATTAAAATATATTGACTGTGATGGACCGAGTTGAAAAACAGGAGGAGTCCCAGGAATTATTAGAAAAAATATAATTTCCATTTATTTAACCCCCAAAAATTATATTTACAAAAGTAATAAATGTTGAGCTCATAAAAGAGGTCAAAGAAACAAAACTGAACTCAGGCTAAGACTACAAACTTAACAAACCAAATGACTACCCAAACAAACATAATTGACCTAAACATGAAATGACACACAGGGGTTTATATAATGGCTGATCAGACCATTGTGACACATGAAGGGTAACAAACAAACACAATCATAAATCACAAAACAATGCAGTACATTCTAGTTTGTTAATAAACTAAATACTAAAGAAGAAAACCAAAACCCCATTAAACCCTAAACTCAAATATTTAACTAAATACAAATACTTTGTTTTTAAAGTAAAGAAAACACATATTCTCCCTTTAGCAGGAAGTGGTGGTGTGGTCCAATTATCCCTCTTTTGCATATAATGGTTTCAAACCCCTGGCTACCATCTTTTGTCCAGCAACTCCCAGGGATGATGGCAGGTAAGAAATAAAAAGACAAAGGTTAGTCAAAAATCAAAGTAATGAAGTGGTGTGAATACATAAGTAAACTAAATGTGCGTGCTTACAAATAGAACAAATGTATCCAAACCAATCAATAAAGTTATTGGTAACTAAAATGTGTTACTATGTTCAAATGAAGAAATGAAAATACAAAAGTTACCGACTTTAGAGTGTGGTACGGGTTTGGCCATCACACACCCCCACTTCTTGATCTTCCATCGGGCAGCGAGAGAGGTAATCAGCAGTGGTGTTGTCTTTACCAGGGATGTAGTGAACCTTAAACCGGTATGGCTGCATAGCCAGATACCACCTGGTGATTCTCCCATTAGTGTCTTTCATCCTTTCCAGCCACTGCAGGGCTTTGTGGTCAGTTTGAAGGATGAATTCTCTTCCCAACAAATAATATTTGAAAGAGTCAAGTGCCCATTTAATGGCCAAGGCTTCCTTCTCAACCGTTGCGTAGCGGCTCTCCCTTGGTAGCAGCTTACGGCTGATGTAGGCGACAGGATGTCGATCCTCTGGTGGTCCCTGCAGAAGCACTGCTCCCAGACCTCTTTCAGAAGCATCAGTCTGCAATGTAAAGTCTTTTGTGAAATCTGGTGAGTGCAGAACGGGGTCCTTACTCAGGGACTGGCGAATGTCTTTGAAAGCTGCAACGGCTTCAGCTGTCCACTGAATCTTATTGGGACATCTTGAGCCAGTCCTGTCCGTCAGTGGGGCTGCTCTCGCTGAGAAGTTGGAAATGAATCTGTTATAGAACACAGCCATGCCGAGGAAGGATCGCAGCTGTTTCCTGGTTTGTGGAAGAGGACATGATGCAATTGCATTAATTTTGTCAACCTGCGGTTTAATTGTCCCACCTCCAACAGTAAACCCGAGGTACTGGACTTCAGTCCTAGCAAGAGCACACTTTGCTGGATTGATGGTAAGGCCTGCGGAACGCAGCCGATCCAACACGACCCTTAGGTGATCCACATGCTCTTCCCAAGTTCCACTGAAAACAACAACATCATCAAGGTACGCACAGGTGAATGCTGAGAGACCACAGAGTACCTTATCCATTAGTCTTTGAAATGTTGCTGGGGCCCCATGCAGACCAAATGGCAGGACTGTGAACTCGAACAATCCCCACGGAGTACGGAATGCTGTCAACTCTTGAGACTGTTTAGTGAGAGGTACTTGCCAGTATCCCTTGGAGAGATCAATGGTTGTTAGATATTTTGCCTTCCCCAAACGCTCGATGAGATCGTCAATGCGTGGCATTGGGTAAGAGTCAAATTTTGATATGGAATTGAGGTACCTGAAGTCGATGCAAAATCGTATTGTGCTATCCTTTTTCGGAGCCAACACAACAGGGTTGCACCACTCACTTGCTGAAGGTTGGATGATTCCAAGAGACAGCATGAGGTCCACCTCCTCCTTTAACTCCACCAGGAAGCGTTCTGGTATCCTGTAACTCATACGCTTCACAGCTGCATCAGGTTTTAAAACAATGTCATGCTCCACCAGACTGGTGCGACCTGGGTACTTTTGAAATATGTCTGAACTAATCAGAGGTGTTACCTGAGACTGTTGCTCACTGGTGAGATGGTTCAGGTCCAGGACAGAGGCTGTTACTGAAGGCAAGTAGTCATTAACTTCTTCCTCCTCATCCACGCTGTGAATAAGCAACCCCTCTGTTTTATTCTCAGTGCGTGGAATCCATTCCTTAAGAAGGTTAACATGGAGCACTCTACTCCCTCGCTGGAGACCTGGTGTGGAAACTTTGTAGGTAGTAGGTCCAAGTTTCTTCTGTACTTGAAGGGTCCCTGCCTCTTTGCCAGCAACTTGCTGTCAGAAGTTGGCAACATGACCAAAACCTTCTGGCCAGGGACAAAACTCCTGTGGCGAGCTTTCCTATCAAACAAAATCTTTTGTTGCTTCTGAGCAGCTGCCATATGGCTCTGTGCCAGTTCACTCATCTGCTGAAGCTTTTCCCTCATATGAATGACATATGAAATAACACTGACCGATTCCCCTTTACCTTGCTCTCCCTCCCATGAGTCCTTCAGCAGGGACAATGGACCTCTCACCTCATGGCCATAAAGAAGCTCAAATGGGGAGAAGCCAGTGGAGGCTTGAGGAACTTCCCTGTAGGCAAAAAGGAGGTATGGCAGCCACTGGTCCCAATCAGACCCTGTATCATTGACAAACTTTCGGAGCATTTGTTTGAGAGTTTGGTTGAAGCGCTCCATCAGTCCATCTGTCTGTGGGTGATAAGGGGTTGTCCGCACACTCCTGATGCCTAACAGCTTATAAACCTGTTTCAACAGTGTGGACATAAAATTAGTGCCTTGGTCAGTTAAAATCTCCTGTGGGAATCCAACTCTTGAGAACAGTTGAATCAATGAGGAAGCTACAGCTTTTGCTTTAACAGTTTTTAATGGAAAGACTTCAGGATACCTCGTAGCATAGTCTGTAATGACTAACATAAAGCGATTTCCAGCTTTACTTTTTTCCACAGGACCAACTACGTCCATGCCAAGGCGCTGAAATGGTATACCAATGATTGGGAGAGGTTGGAGTGGTGCTTTGGTGGGGACCCTAATTGAAGTCTTCTGACATTGAGGACAACTCCTGCAAAACATGGCAACATCTGAGCGCAAGCCAGGCCAAAAAAAGTATCGCTTAATGCGAGCAGTGGTTTTATGCTTCCCCAGGTGGCCAGCCCAGGGAATGGAGTGCCCCAAAGTAAGCACTGTTTCACGAGCCGCTTTAGGGACCACTAACTGCTTAACCTGGCCATGCTGGTGGTATAAAATGCCATCTTGCAGAATGAACTGCTCTTTATTTGTGTCAGATTCAACAGAGTCCTTTTCCTTAGCCCTCAGCAACATGGCAGACAAAGTTGGATCAGCCTGCTGCATTTGTCTGATGTTTGTAGGTACTGAAAAACCTAAAGGCATATCTGGAGCAGCCTGAACTGATGTCTTTCCAACAGTGTGTTGAAATTTTTCACGTCTTTTTCACCCTCCTGCACTTCTCTCAACAAATCATAGATGACTGGCAGATCCTCCCCAAGAACTACAGGATAGGGCAGATTATCAGCTACACCAACCTTTAACAGATAGGGCGTCCCTTGCACTTCAATAAACAGATCAGTAGTAGGGTATGGTCTTTCATCACCATGTATACAGCAAACTGATATGATTTCAGAAGGGCATGTGTAGTCATTTGACACATATTTCCTGTGTACCAGAGTCTGTGTGCTGCCAGTATCTATTAAAGCATTCATTTCTTGTCCATTAATCTTAACTGTGGTGATTTTATTTGACTGCTTTCTCTCAGATTTAATATCCACATTCTGATGAGGCACAAAACACATCTGAGATAATTTGCTTTGATTATTAGGACACATGGGCTTAGTGTGACCTTCCTGTCCACAAAGGTAGCACACTGGTGGCCTTTTACCTGGCTTCGAGGCATTTGGAGGCTGGTTTTCCCTTGTAAAGGGCTTACCCACACCGCTGACCTCTGAGGATGCTGAGGGGGTTGCGACCGACGTGAATCTCTGGCAGCCTTCCATGCACAGTTGCTCCATGGCTGACTCTTACTTCGAGCAGCTACAAACACATCAGCCAGGGTGGCGGCCTCTGCAGCAGACTTTGGATTATGCTCCTTAATCCAGACCTGAAGCTCAGGACACAGCATTCTCAAAAACTGCTCCAAGATAATAATTTCACCAACTTCTTTTATAGTTCTGTTTTTAGGCTGAATCCATTTCTCATAAAGTTCTTTCAGTCTTGCATACAGTTCCTTGGGACTCTCATCAAAAACTTCAAGACAGCGAAATCTTTGCCTGTATGTTTCTGGGTTTATGTCATATTTTTGCAAAATGGCAGCTTTTACCTTCTCATATTGCAGTGAATCGTCCACATCCATATTAACGTAGGCACTTCGAGCCTTACCAGTCAGAAGAGGAATGAGGTGAAAAATCCAGTCTGACTCTGGCCAGCGACAAGCAGCTGCAGTTCTCTCAAAGGTAGTGAGAAAATGTTCAACATCATCTTCAACAGCTAGTTTCTCCAGTTTAGGATGATGAATATGCACAGACTGACCTATTAATATGGAGGCTGAGCCAGAACCCTCATGCTGAGATGTTGCTTGTGTCTGATAATCAGCTGGAGTTTCAACAGGCTCTGGATCAGTTGATGTGGGCTCTGGAAGTGGGGTGGTTCTAGCCTGCACTTCCATTTGTAAAAGCCGAAACTGGTGTTGCAAACTCTTAAGACGCTGTTCTTGCAGTATAGCATCCTCTCTCTGCTTTTTATCTCGAACTTCCTGTTGTCCCATGAAAGCCTGAAGAATCCCAGCAATATCAAGCAGAGTTGGCTCCCTGGTATCCTCTCCTTCAGTGTCTCCAGCCACAACTGAAATTCCTTCTTCCATCTCCTTCTCCCTCTCTGGCTGCTGCAAGGCCTCTTTGGCCTCCATTTTATTTCCTCTCTTTGGGCGCACAGCATTCTGCATGGCTCAAAAAGTTTGTCAGGGGAGAAAAAAGGGGAGAAAAATGCAAAAAAATCCTGTCTCCTCAACTGAAGGGTCCCACTGCTGCCACCAGATGTGATGGACCGAGTTGAAAAACAGGAGGAGTCCCAGGAATTATTAGAAAAAATATAATTTCCATTTATTTAACCCCCAAAAATTATATTTACAAAAGTAATAAATGTTGAGCTCATAAAAGAGGTCAAAGAAACAAAACTGAACTCAGGCTAAGACTACAAACTTAACAAACCAAATGACTACCCAAACAAACATAATTGACCTAAACATGAAATGACACACAGGGGTTTATATAATGGCTGATCAGACCATTGTGACACATGAAGGGTAACAAACAAACACAATCATAAATCACAAAACAATGCAGTACATTCTAGTTTGTTAATAAACTAAATACTAAAGAAGAAAACCAAAAACCCCATTAAACCCTAAACTCAAATATTTAACTAAATACAAATACTTTGTTTTTAAAGTAAAGAAAACACATATTCTCCCCTTTAGCAGGAAGTGGTGGTGTGGTCCAATTATCCCTCTTTTGCATATAATGGTTTCAAACCCTGGCTACCATCTTTTGTCCAGCAACTCCCAGGGATGATGGCAGGTAAGAAATAAAAAGACAAAGGTTAGTCAAAAATCAAAGTAATGAAGTGGTGTGAATACATAAGTAAACTAAATGTGCGCGCTTACAAATAGAACAAATGTATCCAAACCAATCAATAAAGTTATTGGTAACTAAAATGTGTTACTATGTTCAAATGAAGAAATGAAAATACAAAAGTTACCGACTTTAGAGTGTGGCCACGGGTTTGGCCATCACATTGACATTATGCAATGCATTGATATTATGGTAACAAATAAATAGTATGTACATCAAACATGATTTTTTAAAGTAATCTGATGTAAATAAAATACTTTGATTTGACAAGCATTAATTACTTGAGGGAAAGTGGAAAATTAAGTCAGTCATACTTATTCATATTATGTGGGACCGATGTACACAATAAAATCAAGTAAATTGAAAGAACTTTTTTTTTCAGTGTAAGAGGGGCCACAAAATCCGGGGCAGAATTCCATGCTGATAAATCCAGCCTTTAAACTTGCCAGGAAGGCCAGATATATTCACTGTTTAGAGCCAGGTCTCCAGGTCTTCGTTGGTCGCTTGTATGGAGGCTGCATCTTTCAGGCTGCGGTTAAATACCTTACCTAGGCTCTTCACGGGCCTCTGAGTAAGTGATGGTATCTTGATGGTGCCTAGTGAAAACAAATATTTCTCAGTGACCTTTCCTTTCTTCAGCACAAGCGACCTCGACTTGGTGGGCTTGAACCTCATGCGTGCCCAGGAAATCATCTCATCAAGACCCTTCAGTATAGATATAGATCTGTATGCGTTTGCTAGATCAAGCCATAGTACTGCCAGGTCTCCTCTGTTCTCCCTGGCTTCTCTAATGAGCTGTGTGACCACGCCTATGTGTTCCGGGCACCCCGGAACCTTTGGGATCCCTTCTTTCTGGACTGAGTTATCGATGTAAGAGTTTTTCAGAAGATATTCTGTCAGTCGCTTAGCGACGATGCTAAAGAAAATCTTCCCTTCAACACTCAGCAAAGAGATGGTTTGGAACTGCTCGATGTTCTTGGACTTCTCCTCCTTTGGAATCCACACCCCTTCCGCTCGTCTCCACTGGTTTGCTACCTTACCCCTCCTCTAAATCACCCTCATGATTCTGCAGAGTCTAGTGCGTAGCCTCAGGCAGTTCTTATAAACTTTGTAAGGTACTCCACTGGGCCCCGGAGCGGAGCTTGCTCTTGCTCTTGCTCTTGCTCTTGCTCTCTTTACCACCTCCTGGATCTCCTTCCAGCTGGGCTCCTCCCCATCGAATTCCTGCTCTGGTGAGAACGGGTTGATCAGGGCTTGACAGGGACCAAGATCTTGCTCTCTACTTTCGTCGCTGTAGGTCTCCTTGAGGTAGTGGTCGACCTCTGCCTTGGAGCAGACAAAATGCCCACTGCGCTTCTCTCCTAGCCCTTTGTAAACCCAAAGGGATTCGCTAGGAAGGCGGCTCGTCTCCTGGTCCTCTCCTTCATTCTCCTGCTGTGCCACTCGGCTCTCCTTAAGGTCATTAACCTCTTGCGGATTATGCTACGTAATTCCCCAAGGGGTCCCCTCTCCTTCTCACTTTCCACCTTGAATTGCTGCTTTAGGCTCTTTAGTCGCTGCCTCAGCTGATGTATCTCATTGGCTCTGTTTTTCTTGGTATAGAGAGGCTTCGCTGTCTGCTTCCCCTCTTGTCCAAACCTCTCTACAGCTAGGCTGACTATCATTGTGGTCATTGTCTTTAGGCGTTGGTCAGCTTGTCCCTTGGCAGTTGCTTGCAGGATGGTATCAACATCTTCGTCGAACTGGAGCCACTCCTCCTTACTAGCTTGAGGCCATTTCACCCGACGATGTTCTGATGACTTGTGAGCTTTGGGGGCCTGCATCACCTGGAGGCTCCGGGCACTGTGGGGTGACTCCGGGCCTGGATCCTCCTTCGTCTTACCAGGTGTGCTTCCTGCACGCTGTGATGCCAACACCTTCTGCTCATAATAATAAACATAATATAAAGAGAATACGGGATGTTTTAAACAGTATCATTAAGAATAATTATGGACAACAAAGTTATCCTCAATATTTTATTGACAATGGCAATATAAATGAAAATACTGCTGATGTGGTCAATAGCTTTAATAATTATTTTGTAAATATTGGACCAAATCTGGCAGATCAAATTCCTAAATCACTGCCATCTGTAGACTGTGGTGAAAGCCTGGTTGATAGGAACCCTAACTCAATGTTATTCACAGCAGTGTAAATATAAAACAACTACTGACTGTGATGATACTGACATGAAAATTCTCACGAAGGTCCTAGATGGAATCATAGAACCATTAACATACATCTGCAACTTACAGATTGGTAAAGTTTTGAAAAAAATGAAAATAGCTGTTGTGCTGCTGTATAGCACTGGGGATAGACACCACTTCACAAATTACAGGCCTGTTTCTTTATTACCACAATTCTCCAAAATCCTAGAAACCTTTAATGAACAAGCAGACAAATTCTTAGACAAATATAAATTATTCTCTGACAGTCAATATGCATTCAGATCAAAGATGTCAAATGTGTCTGAAATAAAATTATGAAATTTTATTTCATGAAATTCTGAAATTCTGAAATAAAAGTATTTTTAAGAAAATCTGTTGTGAATCTAGTTTCTATATGCTGAATTTTGTAGTAAGTAGAAATCTTAACCCAAATGCTAATTGTAATATAACCCTTGTGATGTGTTCTGAATTTCAACCCAATTTTTATTAACCTCAGCTTTAAACATTGGTCAGTTTAACCCAATTTCTGGATAGTTATCCTAACCCAGTGTGCTGGCTCAAACCAAGTTGAAACAACCCATCGTTGGCCTGGTACATATTTGCTCCAGCACTGGATTACAAATTGGGTTATTTTTAACGCAGTATTCCTCAGGGCATATGAAAAAGTGGCTAATATTTTAGGATTTAACAATCAAAAATATCATCAATAAATAGCTGTTAAAAATTTAGATTTTGTCACAAAAAAAGCAAAAAGCATCATAGATAAAAGCTTCGCTTTATCTTTTTATTATTAGTTTCATGTAGCTACTATGTTAAGAATAGAAAACAGGACGCATACTAAACTTAAAGGTGGGCCACTTCCTGAAAAAGAAAAATTCAATGCTGAAAATACACCATCTGCACTTTGAGTGGGACCACATGTCAGTGGGGTGGGGTGTAAAATAGGCCACCACAACTTCCAAGTGCAAACATTTCATACATTTTACCCACAGTTTCAACTGAAAGCAGTCCTCACGTATTCAAGTGTAGCATAACTCAATTTATTTTCAATATATATGTATAATTATGAGAGAAGAAATATCATAAATAGTACACCACACTTTGCAGGTAGTTGCTCTCTAAATGTAGTGAATATAAATGTGATCATTGATAATACACTATTTTAATTTTGATTACACACACATATATATATTCATTTGAAAGCCTGATGCTTAGCCTCGTCCACCCCAGCTGTAAAACTCAGAAACCAGTCTTACTTGTTATCATCTATCGTCCACCTGGGCCTTACACAGAGTTTCTCTCTGATTTCTCAGACTTTTTATCTGATTTAGTGCTCAGCTCAGATAAAATAATTATTGTGGGTGATTTTAACATCCATGTAGATGCTAAAAATGACAGCCTCAACATCGCATTTAATCTGTTATTAGACTCAATTGGCTTCTCTCAAAATGTAAAAGAACCCACCCACCACTTTAATCACACTCTAGATCTTGTTTTAACATATGGCATAGAAACTGAACATTTAACAGTGTTTCCTGAAAACCCTCTGCTGTCTGATCATTTCCTGATAACATTTACAGTAATTGATTACACAACAGTGGAGAGTAGACTTCATCACAGTAGATGTCTTTCTGAAAGTGCTGTAACTAAGTTTAAGAATATAATCCACCCACTGTTATCATCTTCAATGCTCTGTTGGAGTAGCTTTCAGGTAGCTGCTTTGCTCTATTTTGGTACAGAGGTCGATTATCTTGTTAATAATTTTACCTCCTCACTACGTACGACTCTGGATACTGTAGCTCCTGTGAAAACTAAGGCCTCAAATCAGAAGTACCTGACTCCGTGGTATAATTCTCAAACACGTAGCCTAAAGCAGATGACTCGTAAGCTGGAGAGGAAATGGCGTGTCACAAATTTAGAGGATCATCATTTAGCCTGGAGAAATAGTTTGCTGCTTTATAAGAAAGCCCTCCGCAAAGCCAGAACATCTTACTATTCGTCACTGATTGAAGAAAATAAGAACAACCCCAGGTTTCTCTTCAGCACTGTAGCCAGGCTGACAAACAGTCAGAGCTCTACTGAGCCAACAATCCCTTTAACGTTAACTAGTATTGACTTCATGAACTTCTTCACAAATCAAAGGAGAGCGTCTGGACTTCTTTAAGTTGCTTGAAGACGTTTCACCTCTCATCCGAGAAGCTTCTTCAGTTCTAAGGTCAAATGGCCGAGAGTCCCAGATTTAAACCCAGTGGGAGAATCCCCCCAAAGAGGGACAAAGGACCCCCTGGTGATCCTCTAATCACATGAGCCAAGGTGTGAAAGCGGGTGTGGGACCTAATCAGCCAGGGTTTCGGGTGAGCTCATTGTGAAACCTGGCCCCACCTTGTCATGTGAATTCCTGAGGTCAGATGGCCCAGGATGTGAGTGGGCGTTAAGGCGTCTGGGGAGGGAACTCAAAAGTGGATTATAGATGGCAGACAGTTGGTGTCGTAAACCACCGCCTCTGTTCAAAGATGGTCGCTCACAGTGGACATAGATGGCCTCTTTCACTCCTCTTTCAAACCATCTGTCCTCTCTGTCCAATATGTGTACATTGGCATCCTCGAAAGAGTGACCTTTATCCTTTAGATGCAGATGGACTGCTGAGTCTTGTCCTGTGGAGGTGGCTCTTCTATGTTGTGCCATACGCTTGTGAAGTGGCTGTTTGGTCTCTCCAATGTAGAGGTCTGGGCATTCCTCGCTGCACTGTACAGCATACACCACGTTGTTCAGTCTGTGTTTTGGAGTTTTGTCTTTCGGGTGAACCAGTTTCTGTCTGAGTGTGTTGCTGGGTCTGAAGTACACTGGGATGTCTCCTTTGACTACGATGACCTGGATGACTGAGAACCTTCACAGACATATTCTTCACAAATAAAATTTTCATCATTAGAGAAAAAATTACCAATAATCATCCCACAGATGTAATATTATCTACAGCTACTTTTAGTACCATTGATGTTAAGTTAGACTCTTTTTCTCCAATTGATCTTTCTGAGTTAACTTCAATAATTACTTCCTCCAAACCATCAACGTGTCTTTTAGACCCCATTCCTACAAAACTGTTCAAAGAAGTCCTGCCATTAATTAATGCTTCAATCTTAAATATGATCAACCTATCTCTAATAATCAGCTATGTACCACAGACCTTCAAGGTGGCAGTAGTTAAACCTTTACTTAAAAAGCCATCTCTAGACCCAGCTGTCTTAGCTAATTATAGGCCAATCTCCAACCTTCCTTTCATATCAAACATCCTTGAAAGAGTAGTTGTCAAACAGCTAACAGATCATCTGCAGAGGAATGGCTTATTTGAAGAGTTTCAGTCAGGTTTCAGAGCTCATCACAGCACAGAAACAGCTTTAGTGAAGGTTACAAATGATCTTCTTATGGCCTCTGACAGTGGACTCATCTCTGTGCTTGTCCTGCTAGACCTCAGTGCAGCGTTCGATACTGTCGACCATAATATCCTATTAGAGCGATTAGAACATGCTGTAGATATTACAGGTACTGCACTGCAGTGGTTTGTATCATATCTATCTAATAGACTCCAATTTGTTCAAGTAAATGGAGAGTCCTCTTCACACACTAAGGTCAATTATGGTGTTCCACAGGGTTCAGTGCTAGGACCAATTCTATTTACATTATACATGCTTCCTTAGGCAGCATCATTAGAAGACATAGCATAAATTTTCACTGCTATGCAGATGACACGCAGCTCTATCTATCCATGAAGCCAGGTAACACACACCAATTAGTTAAACTGCAGGAATGTCTTAAAGACATAAAGACCTGGATGGCCGCTAACTTTCTGTTTCTTAATTCAGATAAAACTGAGGTTATTGTATTCGGCCCTGAAAATCTTAGAAATATGGTATCTAACCAGATTCTTACTCTGGATGGCATTACCTTGGCCTCCAGTAACACTGTGAGGAACCTTGGAGTCATTTTTGACCAGGACATGTCCTTCAGCGCACATATTAAACAAATATGTAAGACTGCTTTCTTCCATTTCTTAACATCTCTAAAGTTAGAAATATCCTGTCTCAGAGTGACGCTGAAAAACTAGTTCATGCATTTATTACTTCCAGGCTGGACTACTGTAATTCATTATTATCAGGATGTCCTAAAAACTCCCTGAAAAGCCTTCAGCTGATCCAAAATGCTGCAGCAAGAGTTCTGACAGGGACTAGAAAGAGAAAGCAGATTTCTCCTGTTTTGGCTTCCCTTCATTGGCTTCCTGTTAAATCCAGAATTGAATTCAAAATCCTGCTCCTCACATACAAGGTCTTAAATAATCAGGCCCCATCTTATCTTAATGACCTTGTAGTACCATATCACCCTATTAGAGGACTTCACTCTCGCACTGCAGGCCTACTTGCTGTTCCTAGAGTATTTAAAAGTAGAATGGGAGGCAGAGCCTTCAGTTTTCAGGCCCCTCTTCTGTGGAACCAGCTTCCAGTTTGGATTCGGGAGACAGACACTATCTCTACTTTCAAGATTAGGCTTAAAACTTTCCTTTTTGCTAAAGCATATAGTTAGGGCTGGACCAGGTGACCCTGAATCCTCCCTTAGTTATGCTGCAATAGACGTAGGCTGCCGGGGATTCCCATGATGCATTGAGTTTTTCCTTTCCAGTCACCTTTCTCACTAACTATGTGTTAATAGATCTCTCTGCATCGAATCATATCTGTTATTAATCTCTGTCTCTCTTCCACAGCATGTCTTTCATCCTGTTTTCCTTCTCTCACCCCAACCAATCACAGCAGATGGCCCCGCCCTCCCTGAGCCTGGTTCTGCCGGAGGTTTCTTCCTGTTAAAGGGAGTTTTTCCTTCCCACTGTCGCCAAAGTGCTTGCTCATAGGGGGTCATATGATTGTTGGGTTTTTCTCTGTATTTATTATTTTGTGATCTACTGTACAATATAAAGCGCCTTGAGGCGACTTTTGTTGTGATTTGGCGCTGTACAAATAAAATTGAATTGAATATTTATTTTTTAAGTCACTTAATTATCATATCCACCTTACTTTGTTTTTTGTCCAAATATCATTCTCTCTTGTATTGTTGTTTAATTTTCTTTTTCTAACTTTTTTTTCCCTTCACAGTTACATGTTAATTTCCTCTGATTTGTCGAGTTATTACATGATTTAATATTATGTTGTTGTTTGAGGATCAAAAATTACTATTATTTTGTTTTCAAAGTTTGAACTAAAATGAAATTTTTCTCATTTGTTAACTCTTGTTTGAATTATCAAAAATAAATAAATATTAATAAATAAATATTGTCTTTGGTAAAAAGAAAAGGTAAATTGACTGATTCCTATATATCACTTTTCTACTCTCACAGAGTACTCAAAGCGCTCTATCCAACATGCCTCATTCACCCAACCTCACCCAATATCACAAGCACTTTATCTACACTTAGTGCTCAGTTTGATTGCATTCTCACATCAAGAGAGTTTTACTCTCTTTACCAGATTTCTACCTGAATAAAAACCTTTACTAACAGTCACAGGAGCTGTTTGCTGTTACAAAGTTTTTTAATCCCTGATATTTTAAGTTTGCTGTATCTGAGTTTTGGTTTAGTCAACAGCTGGACTGAGTAAGAATCTTGATTAAAATGCATGTGCTTTTGTGGCTGTGAAGCAAAATAAAACCGTCAACAGAACAAAAACGATGCAGTTTAGTAGCTGTACAGATCATTTGAGTTAAAATATATCTTGACTCTCGCTGGCTTCATGTTTGGGCTTCTGTGAGTTTGAACATCAGTGAGTACGGGGCGGAGATTTTAAAGTTTGTTACCACAACTTCCTCATTCAAGACAAACTTGGCATATTGCAGATTTTACACAACGGTTCAGCTGGAAACAGTCTTAAGACAAGTAAGGGCGACACTTATTTTACACATTATTATATTATTTTAGAAGGATAGTTCTTAAAATAATAAAAACTCACTGAATTAGAACATCTGAAGTTACTAAAGTCACTATCTTTTTTATTTTGTGCTTGGAGTGAGCTTCTGTGTGAATGTGTGTGTTGGTAATGCACTAACTGTACCTCGTTTGTCTATTTGACTAATTGATATAAAGTTCTCCCACAGAATGTCAGGGTAACTGTAGCCTGCATAGCAACACAATGTGCAATGTGAACCATGCAGCCTAATAACACATGCTGGTTTAAAACAGAGCCTGCAGCAGTAGATGTATTCATATGTATTACTGCTATGGTTAGTGCACTGATAGCTTTGACAGAACAGAATTAGATTTTTTTCAATACATTTTTGTTGGTTCATCACGGCATGCTCTTACTGTGTGCTGAAAATTGCTGGTTCAGCCAATTTCATCGCTCTGAAAATCTGCATCGAGGTGTTTTTGTTTTCATTGTTGTTGTGCAGGGATATTTTATGAGCAATTTGTGAATCATTTTTAAACATTGGCATGTAAAGTTTACATTAGAGTTATTTTAATTAAAATTTATGGTTAATGAAATAGCTGTTAACTCCTCTGTGATCTCACAAAAAAGTGTAATCCAGTTGAATTTTAATCAAGTGTTAGCAATCGACTTTAAATTGTGTTTTTTATATTTTCATAATCCCTCCCTTCACCACCATTGTTTATTATTCTGTGCTAACTTTTGTTTTGACAATCTTCTTTTTTTTTTACTTCAATTTATAGCCAAATCACATTTATTTCACATTCTCCAGCACAATTCAGGCTGCTCCATGTTATTATTATTGGCGTTGCTGCTTGTTTACCTATAATCAGTAATTTCATGACGGAACAATGTTAACAATGTTTTTATTTATTTTTTTGCTTTGCCACACAAACAAAGTGTATTGGTATAGATTCCAACGCAACCCTATCACAGTAGCTTTTCTCGAGGTTCGGAAAGTCCTTGAAGTGATGATGTGGATCGACACATGTGTCTGCCTTCCTTTGACCTTACTGATGATCTACTGTGTGTGTTGTGTGGTAAGTAAATAATAACTTTTTTTCTTTGTGAATAATTTGAAGCAGAGTTGAAAGCAGATTTTGCAGATTGTGTGGTTCTGTTGGCTTCATCGGGCGATGCCTCCAGTTCGGTTTGAAACGGTTCGCAGCTGAGAGTGAAGCAGTGGGAATGAGAATGTTGTGATGAAGAGAGAGCAGACGGTAAAAGCGAAGCTCTCAATTTACCGGTCGATCTACGTCCCTACCCACACCTCACGAGCTGTGGGTAGGGACCGAAACAACAAGATCGCGGATACAAGCAGCAGAAATGGGTTTCCTCCCTCTTAGAGATAGGGTGAAGAATTCGGCCATCCGGGAGGAGGCTCAGAGTAGAGCCGCTGCTCCTCCACATCGAAAGGAGCCGATTGGGGTGGTTTGAGCTTCTGACATGATGCCTCCTGGGCACCTCCTGGGTGAGGTGTTGCCCCCGCGACCCAGCCCCAGATAAGCAGAAAAAGATGGATCAGAATCAGAAAGGGTTTTATTGCCAAATGTTGAGCAGGTTTACAAAATTAGGAAATTGCTGCGGTACTTAGTGCAAACATACTGTCAGACAACGCTTAAATAAACATAAAAATTAATTTTAAAAAATGGGATAAATTGTAGATTTTGTGAAATAAATACATAAATAACAAGGAAGGGCTGCAAAGATCTTTATTAAGGATCATTAAAATTAAATAATTAGTTCCTCACACCTAAGTTCAAGCTTACTAGTGTGATTTAGCTCACAGGTCGAGAAAATGCCCACCTCCCACAAATAAGCTAAATGAGCAGCAGAGTTTGATTCTGACCCAAGGCCCTCTGCTGGGTGTCTTCTATTTCTTCTTATACATACTATCAGAGACTGGACCTTTTATTAATTATTTGTTGTTGTACTTTATAATATATTTTTTGTAGCACTCTATCTTTTGCATATTAATAATTTAGTTTACAAATAATTTGACTTTAAATTAATTTAAGAAACAAAAATTTTGATGAAACCCTGTGGGCAGCAAACATTGAAGCGTACATATATGCAGGCATTCACACGAATCACATGTACGATGTGAGTTAAACAAAATGCACTTTATTATTTAAGTTCATACCACTTCTAAATGTTTTACACTTATATTATATGTAGTGTTGTGAAGTAACACGACTGAGAATTTTGTCCTCTGATGCTTTACATGCACCAGCAGTTTGAACCATTAAGAAATTTTAAAAAGAAGTTTTGACATCAGATAAAAGTCTGAAAATAAAGGAAGTCAAGAAACACTTTGATTTTAAAGTTTTCAACAACCTAAAAGAAAAGTTGGTTGTTGTTTTGTAAATTAGTCTCCTTCTGGCGCCTGAGAGCATAAAAAACATCATAAACAGCATGTCATGTTTATTCCTGCATTTATTTATTGTTATTTTAAATATTAATTTTTATTTCCTGCAGGTGCGAAGGAGTCCAGTCCCTGTCATCTATTACACAAACCTCCTCACCTCTAATCTAATCCAGATCTGCATAATGATTGTTTGGATATTAAGAATTAGCAGTAGCATACCTGCTGTTATTCACCTCTCGTGTGTGATGGCCAGTCTTTACTTCAGGATGTGCATTGCTCTGGAAAGGTACCTGCATGTCTCTGAACATTATATTTTACTGTGAAGCATCTTACAGTCAGAATCATATTATTCTGCACTGTGATGATACAAATTTGTGTCTCTCTTGTGTTGCAGGTGTTTATACATCACATATCCACTGTTGGACTGCCTCAGACAAACGAGGAGTTCTGTGCTGGTCTGTGTCCTGGTCTGGGCTTTTTGTATAGTCAGTGTCCCTCTTGCCATAGTCTTACATGAATTAGGACGGTTAGTCATTTATGCCGCCCTCCCTGGCCCCCTGTTCATGTTCTGCTTAGCTCGGACCTTCAGAGCCCTGCCTGCTGCCACCTCAGTGCCCACTGAGGAGAAACGTCGAAGTCTAGGAATTTTGATTCTGTTGTTCTTTTACTACTTTCTATTAATCGTTCCCACAATCATCTCTCGTTACATCTTTATCATATTTTCTTTGCTCAGTCCTTTTGTGGACCTGATTCTGTTTCTTTTCATGCGAAAAGGACGCATTGACAAGCTGCTGACATGTCTGTGCTCAGCTGATGGAAGAGCAGATCATCAGTGTGACTGACAGCACAGACAGGTGGGCTGATGTGGACTTTTTTTCTTTCTCTTTTTTTTATGTGGAATGGATGCATTGACAGGCTGCTGGAGTGTCTGTCTAAATAATTTTAAAAATGATTTAATAAACAGCTTTGGACACTTTTTATATCCCAGGATTAAACATTTACCTTTTTTCTTTCCTTTCCCATTTAGGTTTTAGTAGCTTACTTATTTCTTGCTTGTAATTTTATTTGCCACATCATCTTTCTTTGTTTCTACAACATGTCCAATTAATGTATTCAGTTCTCTGTAACATTTTAAGAATTGAAATGAATTTTTTAATTTACGTTATCATTTTTTTCTTATGGAATCATTTATGGTTAACATATAGTTCTATTTAACTATCAGTATATAATATTTTTTGTTCCTTCACATTAAAATTTCCTCTGGTCTAATGAGTTTTAAAAATAATATTATACTGTTTATTATGTATATGATATGCATATGCAGCCAAGGCAATCCTTGTAGCTGATGGCAGTGATTTCAATAATGACGCTACTTCAAAACAGCTTCAAATATTGCAGCAGGAGGCAGCGACTTCATGTCATCATCTCTCCTTTGTTATTAATAACTGGACTGAACAAACAGCAAGAATATTTGTGATGTGTGACATGGAAAAGAGTTTTGTACAAATGTTCAAACACATAAAAGAGTCTTTGTATGTTCAATGTTTTTAAAGATGTAATGAAAGAGGTTTACATTCCTGTAAATAATATTTATTTAGTTCAGTTTACTGCACTTGTGATGTGAGGCACTGTATTTTTCTTCAGAGCTGTATTTGTGAAATAAAATACAATCTAGCTTGTAAAAAATAGCTTTGTCTAACTTTTTGCAGTTACAAATTGTTCATCCATTATGGAGACTACATTTAATCAAAACGTCAGCAGGAGGCAGTTCTCTGGTTTCATAAAGATGTAAAATTAGATAAATGTCTATGAGGAAATTACTTGTTGTTGCTGTCATCTCTGACCACAGTAAACTCCTCACAGATACATTTATGTTGTCAGTTGATAGTTTAAATTTTAAACAGGCCTACCATATAAAAGTATCTCAATATGTCAGTCATCTATGCAGGACCCTGTTTATGTAGAAATATTTCTATTTCTGCCTGGCAACACCACAAACTGCTGATCACTGGGTTTATAAACAACCCAGTGATCATAAACACCATAAACATTAAGGGTTAAAAATACTTGTACAAAGCACACATGGGAACACAGATCATATGAAAAAATGGATTGGAAATTAATATTTTAGGTGGCTTAACAATGACAGATTTCAATAAATAAATAACTATTTGGATTTTTTTAAAGCAAAAAATGAAAACGTATCATAAATAAAAGGTTTACTTTTCCTTTACTTTGCATTATTAGTTTCATGTAGCCACTATGTTAGTTATAGAAAACAGCACAGATCAACTGATTAGTGTATACTAAACTTGAATGTGGGCTACATCTTGGAGAAAAAAAATTGTTTCTATGCTGAAAATAAACCATCTGCACTTTGAGTGTGACCACATGTGAGTGGGGGTGGGGTGTAAATTAGGCCACCACAACTTCCACGTTCAAGACAAACTCAACATATTAAAGATTTTACCCACAGTTTCAACTGAAAGCAGTCCTCAGGTAAGTAAAGACAATGTTTACAATTATTGTTATTATTTATACTTGAAGTTAGTTAGATAGAATTTTATTTCGAATATGCAAATATAATTGAAATAACAGGAGAAAAAAAACAATAAACAAAAATTAAAAATCATCAAGTTTTCTTGTATATATCTATGTCTACAGAATGTGTGTGCTCGAAAAGGAGTAGGATGAAGTTTACACTTTTCTTGTTCCTGCCCCCTTATTTCAAATTTCATTGCTTACAAATCCTTATCCAGAATTAAACATTATTTGATCCATATGTGTTTAACTATGTACAGTTCTAACAAATTGAACATACACAAATAAAACAATTTTCAACATGTAAACCAAACAACAACAAACTACATTTTTACTTAAACTAAGCACCCTGTGTTTAACACTCGCTTAATCTCTGAATTCATTTTATATCTGTGTGACAAACACCTTAATGAACACTAAAGCTTGGGTTACTCAGGCCTTGATCTATAAAAAATGAGGACACAATGAGACAACTCAGTCATTGAGAGGAAGATTTCCTATATTCATGCAATGTATTTTTTTTTAACAATCGTGTGGATTTTTGTATTGATGTACTTTACTTGATTTCATCCGTACATGTGTTCCACCTAATAGCTCCTCTGACTGTAATGCTGTGATATTTTAAATTTGTCCTTACTACTGGCTTGCTGAACATAAGGGTTCCTCTCAGGTCAGGAGTATTTGGTCTTATTTGGAACAAGTTCTGAATGTTGTGGGGCAAAGATTTATTTGCTGCTTTGTACATTGTTTGCGCAGTTCTGAGATCAACCACATCTTTAAATTTGAGAATATTTAATTTGATAAAAAGTGGATTTGATGATTCTCTTAAAGTAGTTTTATTTATTGTCCTTATTGCTCTTTTTTGCAGAATGTATGTTGGATGGGTGTGTGTTTTATACGTGTTTCCCCACACTTCCACACAGTATGTCATATACGGCAGTATAATAGAACAATAGAGTATATAATGATGTTTGATTTATGAGATCCTGAACCTTGTAGAGAATTGTCAGAGACTTCAATATTTTGCCTTTGATATGAGTAATGTGGGGAATTCAGGATAATTTGTGATGTTTTATCACACCAAGGAATTTTATTTCAGATACTTTGTCTAATTCAGTGTAATTTATTGTCAGTTTACTATTGGTAGAATAAGTACAATTCCCAAATATTATGAATTTTGTTTTACTCAGGTTCAGTGTTAATTTATTATGGTCAAACCTGGTCTTCAGATTATTTAATTCATTTTCTAGTTCATTCAGAAGTTGTTGTTTACGGTTTTTAAGGTAACCCATGATAATGCCACCCCTCTGACCCCATATGTACATAGTTTGTTAAGTAAAAGGTTCGGATTAACTGTACCAACTGTATATGCTTTCTTCAAATCTAAAAACACTCTAACAGCATATTCTTTGTTTCCAATAGCAGCTGTTACTGTATCTATAAACTCCATTAAGGCATGCGTTGTGGTCCTTTTGGGTCTAAATCCATACTGCTGTTCATATAGTACATTGCTTTTTATGATAAAGTCATATAATCTATTGTAAAATATTTTTTCCAGCATCTTAGAGAACTGCGGTAGTAGAGAGATGAGCCAATAGTTTGTGAGAAGATGTTTATCTCCAGCTTTGTATATTGGAACTACCTTTGCAATTTTCATCTTATCAGGAAATAAACCACTTTGTAATGGTCTGGTCGGCTGGGTGACAGACTTTCTGACTAATAGGTCACAATGCGTGAATCATGTATTTTCTGATGTGCTCTCCTCCTCTACTGGATCACCCCAGGGTTGCTGCCTCGCTCCCCTTCTGTTCATTCTGTACACAAATGAGTGTCGCAGCAATTTCACTAACAGACACATCCTGAAGTTTTCTGATGACACAGTGATCGTCAGTCTTCTAGTGGGGGACGAGTCATGCCATGGGCAGGTTGGTGTGATGAGTCCTTCCTTTCACTTAATGTGTCTAAAACTAAAGACATGATAATTGATTTTAGGAAGTCCTCTTATAGCTCATCACCGACTATTATTAAAGCTGCTGATATTGGGATCGTTGAGAGTTATAAATCTTTAGGTGTGGTACTTGACCACAAACTGTGTTTTGAATCTCATGCTGATGCCACTACTAAAAAAGTTCAACAAAGACTGTTCTTGTTAAGGAAAATGAGATCTTTTAATGTCTCATCTGAGATGTTGTCTTTGTTTTATAGAAGTTTTATCGAATCTGTGATGTCTTTTTGTATCGCTGCCTGGTTTGGTAACCTGACGGTGAAGAATAAGAATCGGTTGGGACTTCTGGTAAAAACTGCTTGAAAAATTTCAGGGCACTGGCAGGATGGACTTTTGGCCATCTACAATAGAAATGTGCTTAGAACGGCTCATTCTATTATTAATTGTTTGAACCATCCACCATCCAGTTGTTGCCTTCCGGCTGCCATTTCAGAGTACCTGTGAGGAAGACTAAAAGACTCTTTTATTTTCTTTTATCCCCACTGCATCTTGTCTTCTCAATGGCAAATAACCATCCTTTCACTTTCACTATCACTATTATTCATTATCACTATTATTGTCATTGTTATTTTATATTATTGTTCTCTTTATTTTTATCCTGCTGCTAAACTAATTTCCCCTTGTGGGACAAAATTGAATTGAATTGAATGGTTTCACAATACATCCATTAATATCTTTAATTAAGTCCATGTCAATGCCATCACAGTCAGTTGATTTCTAGGAGTTAAAGGATGTAACTACATCCATAATTTCCTCTTCATCTACTCCCCTAATAAACATTGAGTTTGCTACATTAATAGGTTTAGTTTTAGGACGGTCTCCAGTTTTTACAATTTCTTTAGCCAAGCCAGGACCAAGATTAAGAAAAAAATAAATAATTAAAACCATTTGCAATTTGTTTTATGTCACTAGTCGTTGTATTTTGTATTTGAAAGTTATTTGGATATTCCAGTCCTTTAGTTCCTTTATTTACAATATTATTTAGTACTGTCCACATGTTTGTCATATTATTTTATTTTCATCTAAAAGTTTACTGTAGTAATTCCTTTTGCTGCTTCTCATGAACCTTATCAATTTATTCTTATACCTCTTATAAGTTTGTTCAGCTTCTATTGTTCTTTTCTTTAAAAATGTCTTATACAACAGATTCTTTTTCTTACATGCATCCGGTATCCCCTTTGTTAGCCATGTGTGTTTTTGCTGAGTTTTCAGTTTTCTTTGTTTTATTCACCAGGGCACAGTATTTATTGTAAAGAGTTAATATTATTGATAAGACGTTTTCATATGCCACGTCAACATAGATGTTACTCCAGTCTTGGTTGTTGAGCTCTTTCTTAAGGCAGCAAATTGCTTCTTGTGTTTTAAGTCTAATTAATTTCTTATTAGGTTCACATCTGTTAATCCTGGCGTAGCTCTGTACTGTTGCAAAACTGGTAGATGGTCACTTATGTCATTTATTATTAATCCACTTACAACATTAGTGAAAATATTATCGCTAAGTGTAGCACTATGTGAGGGTATTCTTGTTGGACAGCGGATTAAGGTATAAAGACTAATGCTGTACATTGTATGGACGAAATCAGTGATGGCACTGTTCACAGTTGGATTCAACAAATCTATATTGAAATCACCACATAAAATGTCTTTTTCTTGTTGTTAATGGGATTGTACATCTTCAGCATTTCCCCTGTGAACATTTTTTATACATGATCCAGGGGTCCTGTAGACACAGCTGATTTGCAGATTCTTTGACTTTTCAGCTTCTATTTCAATAGTTATGCACTCCATTATGTTATCCAGTGCTAGTGACAGTTCACTGATGATTTTTAATATCAGTATACAAGGCAACGCCCCCTCCCCTTTTTATTTCTATTGATGCAATACATGTCATAGCCATCAATCTTCACTAAGTTTTGATCCCCATCTAACCAAGTCTCTGAAACTGCAATGACAGTGAATTTCTTAGAAAACTGTGCTAGACAGTCCAGGATTTTTGAATGATTGAACTGAGGCTTCTACTATTAAAATGTATGTTTGATATTACATTATCCATTATTATATTTTGATTAAACTGCTCATTTGTATAATATTCACATTTTTGGTCATGCTTATGGGTATAGAAATTGTTTTTAGGGTCTATATCATGTTCTAAGTCCCATGGTCTGTGATCAGTATATTCAAAGGGTTTTAGTCCCAAATCCTTATATACTATGTTCAAATGTGGGTAACATTCATTTTCACCTTACTAAGAAAAGTGATTATTATCACAGTTTTGTCAAGTTGTATGATTTATTTCTATAGTTAGTGTCATTGTTTTTTAACATTTCTAATATTTATCCAGTTCTGAAAGTTCTTTAATGACCACAGCTTTTTGTTCCTTTCATTTTGATGTAGACCTTGCAGTTTGCAGTCCATGTTGATTGAATCTTGTTTTGTCTTCTTAGTATTCGTGCTTCTCGTGCTATGTCAGCATTTTTTTTGTCAGATGCTTGTTTATGTAGACATTGGTTCCTCTCAGCGTCTTAGCTTTTTTGATTTTTTGTTCACAAAGCGTATTATTATAGATGGTTTTCCACTATTATTTTTTCGAGGCAGAAGATGGCAAGCTTCAATATCTTTACTATTAATGGTAATTCCCTTGCCACTAAAGAAATTGACAATTTGTTTCTCCAAAGAGTTGATGTCAGCTTCAGTGGGCTCACTGCCTTCCTCTGACACTACAGCTCTGGCATACGTTCTGTGTTTGGTCTCCAATCCACTTACTATTAAGTGATTAATACAGGTTTACTGCTCTAGATCTGCGACTCGGGACTCAGGTAGGGCTATTTTTTTGTCCTTTTCTTCATTTAGTTTTTGCAGTTCTTTAATCTGTCCTATCATATCCAAAAGCAATTTCTGTTGTTTGGAGATATTAGAAAGCTCTCCTGACGTGTAATTTAGAGATTTCTTAATCTCCTCCATCTCCTCCTCGGAGACTGTGGCTTTCTTTGGCGGCATTTTGTAGGCCGGCTCAAATAAGATGCAAACCCACCTGTTTAGTTGTTGATGCCTGCTGGAGGATCCTGGGCCACTAGATGTTAATAGACTGCAGTTTGAAGTGAGCTGAATTCTGTTTCCTTTACCTGTGTCCCAGGTAAAGGAAACATCGAGCTATCGGCGGGTGGGTAACAGACGTCTCTGAAAACATTGGAGCACTTTTGCAAATATGCAATGTCTTGATAAACCAAGCAGGTATTTAAAGTTTGCACGGCTACTTTCTCACCTGAAAATATGTTAAAGGTTTATTTTGTGACCCAGAAAGATTAATAAGAGTAATATTTAAACTTAGTAGCGGCCGCCATTGTGGGAAACTGGAATTGGCTGGGCCACGCTATGAATTCTGGGATATGGTGGGCCACGAAGGACACACCCGACCCATCCTTCAAATTTGGGGAAATGAAGGACACATTTGAAAGAGTCGACAAATTGGGACAGCCTTCATCGCCTGGCTGTGACGTAATCGGCCTTCAAATGCGGCCTCCGGTGGATGCAGCCTCCCAGAAGATTACTTTAAATTAGACTGGTTTTAATTTCTTGGTTAAATAGAATTTCAAATTTAACAGTTGCTGAAAGTTAAAAAGTGACAATATTTAAAAAAAAAATTAACATGGGACAAACACAACTGGGCAATGACTTTGGTAAAAATTGTAACTAAAAATCATATGTTATACATCACAGATGAAAGCAGGTTTACTCTGAGTGCGTGTGTGTATCCTGTGTTCAACATGAGAGAGACTGTCCTTTCACCTGGTTAAGCAAAAGTCAACAGTCCTCCAGCTGACGCAGGTGACCAAAAAGGATAGGAGCAGATAGTGAAAACACAGTCCTCTTATCAGGGAGAATAATTGTTCTGGCCAGTCTTGACCTTTGCTAACCGCCTGAAGAAGATAGTTGTTTGGGTTCAAACAAACAACTGCATTCAAATTCCTTGCAGACCAAGTTTTTTTTTTTTTCATTTTTTTCACACAGTATATACAGTCGTCCCTCACTTCACTGTTTGCGCCTCGCTGTTTTGCAGATATTTTTTTGGTGCAATTTTGCATAGTTTTGTTGTTGTTGTTGTTGTTTTTTTCAGCGCATTTTGTTCTGCATCCTGATTGGCTGTAGATCATTGTCAATCAATCTCATCCTGGCCCAGTCTCCTTACAGTACAGAATGCATTCAGCTTGTCAAATTTACATAAATCTTTGATCGCTAGTAGTGTAACTCTGAAGTGCTGTACTGTTTCGTTGACACAACAATGTTAATGAAACATTTTGCACCGTCAGAGGCACCTGTGGTAGCACCCAAAAGGCAGAGGAAGATGCTAACCATCACACAAAAAGTTAGACTTCTGGGCATGCTAAAGGAACGTAAAGGTTACTGTATTTTCCAGACCATAAGGCACATTAAGCGAAACAAAACAGTCAGATAAGTCAAACTTTACTCAACTCATTCCTCTTCCTTCCTCTATTTCCATACCATTGATTCATTAATTTTGAATTCTCTCGCAGCTGCTCTATTCCCATGTTCTGGACCTGAAAACAGGGTTTGATTTTTGGTTTCATTCTATAATACTGGACTTATTTTACTATGAAGGTTTGAACTTTGAGTGTTTAAACAAGAGAGAAAAGTGTGAAAATGTTCATGCCTGTCTGAGAAAAGTGTATAAAGTGTGTAGTGAGGGGTTCTACAGACTTAAAACATCTATAATAATTGTAAAAAAATAAAGCTACTTTGCAGATTTCACCTATTGCGGGTTAATTTTAGAATGTAACTCCCGCGATTAACTAGAGACCACTGTATACAATGCATGCATTTTAGGTAAAATAGAAAAAAAAACATGAGTTTGAGGAGGGTCATTTGGAGGAACTAAGTGTCTTTTCCAGCATTTAGAGCAAACCAGTGAGCCATTTTCATCACCTGCTGTTTCACATATTTTTTTCTTTCAGTTTAAAAGAGAGTAGAAAATTCTTCTACAGCAACTCCACCACACAGAAAGTCATGCAGGAGATGTGGGTAGTCCTGATTTGGATCAATATCTGTTTCTTCCTTCCCGTGACCATACTGGTCTTCTGCTGTGTGTTTTGTGTGGTGAGTAAATATGTAACATCTTTTTATGTCTGTGAGTGTGTGAACAATTAAAAAACTCAGCAAAAAGTAAAAATAAAATAAAATAACATATACAAAAAGAAATGAAATAAAACTTAACCCAGCAATAGACTGCCAACCTGCCTGGACTATAACCAACCGTTGACAGATGACATAAACTTGAATGTCAGTTGATAGTCGACAGTGTAGGAATAGTGGAATAAAGTAATAAATTCTTAAAATATTGTATTTTATTGGTGCAGCAAAAGTAAAGTGTAATAATGTGAAGTTCACTGAACCAGATACAGTCATGTCATAAAATTAGCTCATCCCAGATGAATGAATATATGAGACTCATTAAAACCAATCGTGCAGACAGCTTCACTACTAATCAGAAATTATTCTCTAAATTTCTGTCATTAATGGGATTAATATTTGTCCTTTGGTGCTTTGATAATATGTAAGAGTATCGTTCGACAAAATCTCCCGTAGACGTTCAACATGTTTGCAGTTTGACTAAAGAAGAAAAACCCATAAAGTGTGTAAATTTTGGCCTCACATTTTTAGACCATTCAGTGACCTCTGCACCTATGTTGTTATTCTACAGCAAAACAGTCAACAATATAGATATATCTTAAGATAAGTGTGATAATTCTCTGTAATATTTTTAGTAACAGTAATATATAATTCTATATACAGTGTTTTGGGGTCATAACAGTTTTTTTATTTGTCTGTCTGTTCTGCAACTGACTTTTCTAAATATTACAGAATTAATTTTACTTACTGAGTAAGAAGTTAAATAACAAATATTTAGTATATGTCGGTTGTATTGTGATGAAGCAAGAAGGTGCGGTGTTCAAATATTCATTTTGTTTCTGTTGGGAATCCATTTCACTATAATAGTTTAAAATTTGTGTTTATTTTGAGGTGTATGAATAATTAATTCAAATATATATATATTATTAGATGAATATTTTACTTGTATGTTTTCTGACATACAAGTAAAATATTTCACTTGCTTTATATTTTACCTCTTTATAAGAGGTAAAATAAATATATTTTATTCATTCATACACATTAATTTACACTTAGGTACAATCATTTTAAACATTGTATTAATATGGTTTCAATTAATATTTCCTGCAGGGGCGAAGATATCAGGTTCCTGTCATCTATTACACAAACCTCATCATCTCCATTCTGATCCATCACAGCACAATGTTCGATTGGTGGGGAATAGTGCACGGCACCATTGCATGTTTCTTTTACTATTTGGCTGTGACGGCCAGTCTTTACTTCAGGTTGTTCATTGCTTTGGAAAGGTACCAGTGTGTTTGTGTGTGTACTTGCATGTCTCTGAACATTATACTGAAGTATTGTTATGGTCTGTACTCTGATAATCTGTCTGTTTGTGTTGCAGGTATTGTTTCATCGCCTGCCCACTGTTGGACTGCCTCAGACAAACTGAGGGTTCTGTGCTGGTCTGTGTTCTGGTCTGGGTCCTTTGTATTGTTAGTGTTGCTCTTGCTGTATTTTTATATGAATTTGTACGTTTAATTATTTATGCCGCCCTCCCTGCCCCGCTGTTCATCTTATGTCTCGCTGGGACACTTAAAGCTCTGCCTGCTGCCACCTCAGTGCCCGCTGAAGAAAAACGAAGGATTGTAGGAACCTTGGTTCTGTTGCTGCTTAATTACTTTCTCATAAACCTTCCTGCAGTCATTCTATTAACTTTGAACTTATATCCACACTTCCCTGAAACACTTATTGATTTTATCATTATGATCTTTTTTCTGTTTAGTTCATTGTTGGACTTGATTCTGTTTGCCTTCATGTGTAAAGGACCCATTGACAGGCTGCTGGCACGTCTGTGCTGCTGCAGTATGGAGAGCAACAACACAGGAGATGTGACTGATGTTAGCACAGACAGGTCAGATCATGTAGTCAGAGATGAAGGGAAAGAGGAAACAGGGTCACATGATGGGAGAGATGGTGAGGAAGTAGAAAGTGTGAGATAAGTAAACACCATCCAAAATATTTCTTCAGCTGAAGCCTCAGGCTGTAAGAATTGTTTTGTTGAGTAGTTGTGTATCAGTTTAAAAGTACAAATTGTTTCATAATTTCTTCTAAAGGCCCCGTGGTGGTGAGGTAGTCAGAAGGACCCGGGTTCATATCCAGTCTGGGGCCTTTCTGTTTGGAGTTTGCATGTTCTCCTCGGGTCTGTGAGGGTCCTCCTCGGGTACTTTAATTGCTGCAGTCCAAAACATGCATTAGGGTTACTTTAACTGGTGATCCTAAAGTTCCTGTAGGTGTGACGGGTTTCCTGTGTTAGCTTTGTCTTCAACTCCTCCAAGGACAATGTAAAGAGACTGATGAAATTTCTTCTGAAGGCTCCTTATATTCAAACATAAATCATAGAAGGAGCTCTGGATACATCTTAGTTTTCTGTTATTGCTTCATATTTATTTTTTAAGTCTTTTAATTATCATATCCAGTTGACTTTGTTTTTTGTCAAAATATCATACTCAATTACACTGTTATTTAATTTTCTGGATAACTTTTGTTTTCACAGTAACGTTTTAATTTCCTCTGATCTGTTGAGTTATGAAACAATGTAATGTAATATTAATGTTATTGTTGTAAGACGTTTTCTTGTTTGCTGTTTTTTATGTGTAAATATATTTTTCCTCATTTGTTAAACTCCTCTTCTTTGAGATATCAAAAATAAATAAATAAATAAAAATTGTCCTTGGAAGTTATGATCCTCTATGAGCATTTAAATTAGCATTTAATTTCTTATTATTATCTTCTCTATTATTTTTATTAACATTATTATTATTTTTAAAGAATTTTGAACTGAATATAAGATGTTTTTATTCACAGTATTTTCACACAGATTGTGTTGAGATATCAATAGATGTCAAGATTCAGCTGTGTGCAGGCAGGAGTTGGACCCAAAATGCAGACTCTCGGACACGAGGGATGAACTCTAAAAGCACCACCTTATTGCAGGCAAAGGAAAAGGCATAGAACACAAAACAAAACAAAACTACACCAAACTCACAGGGAAACACACAAAGAAACACAGCCTTAATTCAGTGAAAACAGGTTATTGTACTCGGCCCTGAATATCTTAGAAATATGGTATCTAACCAGATTCTTACTCTGGATGGCATTACCTTGGCCTCCAGTAACACTGTGAGGAACCTTGGAGTCATGTTTGACCGGGACATGTCCTTCAACGCACATATTAAACAAATATGTAAGACTGCTTTCTTCCATTTGCGCAACATCTCTAAAATTAGAAATATCCTGTCTCAGAGTGACGCTGAAAAACTAGTTCATGCATTCATTACTTCCAGGCTGGACTACTGTAATTCATTATTATCAGGATAAAAACTCGCTGAAAATCCTTCAGTTAATCCAAAATGCTGCAGCAAGAGTCCTGACAGGGACTAGAAAGAGAGAGCAGATTTCTCCTGTATTGGCTTCCCTTCATTGGCTTCATGTTAAATCCAGAATTCAAAATCCTGCTCCTCACATACAAAAATATGTCTTAAAAAAATCAGGCCCCATCTTATCTTAATGACCTTGTAGTACCATATCACCCTATTAGAGCACTTCGCTCTTGCACTGCAGGCCTACTTGTTGTTCCTAGAGTATTTAAAACTAGAATGGGAGGCAGAGCCTTCAGTTTTCAGGTCCCTCTTCTGTGGAACCAGCTTCCAGTTTGGATTCAGGAGACAGACACTATGGTTGTATCCCAATTCAGGGTCTGCAGCCTTAAAGGCTGCATTTTAAGGCCGATTACATCACAGCGACACGACGAAGGCTGTCCCAATTCAAAGGCTGCTCGAAATGCGGCCCTCAAATGAGTCCTTCATTTCCCTGAATTTTAAGGATGTGGCGATGTAGACTTCGTGACCCAACATATCCCAGAATGCATAGCGCGGCGGTGGGTGTGGATAATTATGCCGAAAAAAAACGGCGGAAGAGGGGCGCCTGAAGAGTAAACTTTTAGATTATTATGTCACTTATTTATGTGCAAATGTTTAATAACGAAGAACATTAAAACATTACTGTTGGCCACATGTCGGCAAAGTTATGTAACATTAGTGACGTTTGTACTAACTTGGTTTTAAAGTCTTTACTTTAAAATATACGCCGTTCAATAGTCGACCTTAATCTTACAGAGAATGTGATGACTTTATGGATATTTAAAGTAAGCACTGAGAGAAATTTAGTAATGCCAACATATTAAAAGGACAATATTTGTCTCTTATATATACCTGTCTTTGAGTGAAGATTTAAGGTGACAGGAAATATAAATGAATGCAGCTTGAATCTTTACTGAAGCTCAGTATTTGACACAGAGTTCATTCACTGCTGTAATAACTAATAATGATTCAAATAATAACTTTAATATTGGCCATATTATATTTACATTACCAAAGTGAGATGACTTTAGTCTCATGAACAACATTAGTTAATTGTTATTTACTAGCTAATCTTAAAATGACCATTCAGTACAGAAATGAAGCCCAACAATCATGTTTTACAGTCCTGTGGTCTCAGCCTCAGATACTTATTAAATCAAAGCTCATGTAGAAACAAACAAACAAATGAACAAAATATGTTCTCCTTCATTTCTGTCAAACAAAGCTGTATGAAGCTTTTCCAGCGGATAGTATCATGGTTGCTAGGCAACCTGGGCAGCGCGACGGAGGCTAGACCGTCCCATTTCACAAGCCTCGCAATTCCGGCCTTAGCGGTCTTTGAGTACGCGGCCCTTGTGGACCGTTAAGGCTGCAGACCCTGATTTGGGAGACAGACACTATCTCTACTTTCAAGATTAGGCTTAAAACTTTCCTTTTTGCTAAAGCATATAGTTAGGGCTGGACCAGGTGACCCTGAATCCTCCCTTAGTTATGCTGCAATAGACGTAGGCTGCCGGGGATTCCCATGATGCATTGAGTTTTTCCTTTTCAGTCACCTTTCCCACTCACTATGTGTTAATAGACCTCTCTGCATTGAATCGTACCTGTTAATAATCTCTGTCTCTCTTTCACAGCATGTCTTTATCCTGTTTTCCTTCTCTCACGCCAACCAGTCACAGCAGATGGCTCCGCCCCTCCCTGAGCCTGGTTCTGCCGGAGGTTTCTTCCTGTTAAAAGGGAGTTTTTCCTTCCCACTGTCGCCAAAGTGCTTGCTCATAGGGGGTCATATGATTGTTGGGTTTTCTCTTAATCTATTATTGTACGATCTACTGTACAATATAAAGCGCCTTGAGGCGACTGTTGTTGTGATTTGGCGCTATATAAATAAAATAAAACTGAATTGAATTAAATTGAATTAAATTGAATTAAATCAAATCGAATCAAATTGAATTGAATGAGGGACAACATGCCACTGACACAGAGAAAAACACGGCTTAAATACACTGGGGAATAACGAGGGGAATGAGACACAGAAGGGGAGCACAGGTGCAAGAAATCAGACATGACGAGACCCAAGGGAAGTGAAACTCAGATTTTTCAAAAGTTTTTTCACTTTATAACAGGGCATTTATACTTCTGTGTATACATTCAAGTAACCTTGCCAACATCGTGTATACACAGTGTGGAATTTTCATGGCCAGGGGAGGCCTGTTGAAAACAAATAAATAAAAGATCTGGAGCTCATTTCAACTACAGATCCCAGGAACAACAGCCGAGATCTCTTCCAGTTCTAGGAACTAGTCCAAGATATTGCACAGGACACCTCAAGCTCTCAGGCCTCTGTTAGAGGACCCGATCTTGAAAGATAAAATGACCGCGAGAGAGGAATTGATGTGTTTGACTAAAAGTGATGTGTTTGACTAAAATGAATAAATCTACATTTTTCATTATAATGTGTCAAATTTCTAACTGCATTAATTGGGTTTCAATGAATATTTCCTGCAGGGTCAAAGGTATCAGTTCCCTGTCATCTATTACACAAACCTGCTCATCTCCAATGTAATCCATCACTGCATGATGTTCTTTTGGATGGATATAATGTTTGGCAACAAGGTTGCAGGTTTCTTTTAATATTTTGCTTTGACGGCCAGTTTTTACTTCAAGTTGTACATCGCTTTGGAAAGGTACCAGTGTGTGTGTCTTGCATGTCTCTGAATCTTATTTTGTACTCTGAAGAATCATTATGGTCAGAAATATTTATGCCGCCCTCCCTGCCCCCCTGTTCATCTTCTGTCTCGCTGGGACACTTAAAGCTCTGCCTGCTGCCACCTCAGTGCCCACTGAAGAAAAACGAAGAATTGTAGGAACCTTGGTTCTGTTGCTGCTTAATTACTTTCTCATTAACCTTCCTGCAGTCATTCTATTAACTTTGAACTTATATCCACACTTCCCTGAAACACTTATTGATTTTATCATGATCTTATTTCTTTTTAGTTCATTGTTGGACTTCATTCTGTGTATTTTCATGTGTAAAGGACCCATTGACAGGCTGCTGGCACGTCTGTGCTGCTGCAGTATGGAGAGCAACAACACAGGAGATGTGACTGATGTTAGCACAGACAGGTCACATCATGTAGTCAGAGATGAAGGGAAAAGAAAACAGGGTCACATGATGGGAGAGATGGTGAGGAATTAGCAAGTGTGAGATAAGCAAACACAATCCTTTCCAAACATTTTAGCTGTCCCCTCAGACTGTCAATCACCTAAAATCCTGTTCTTTGCACCAACTGGAAGTAAGAGGAAACATTGTTTTGTTGAGAATTTTTTTTTTTTTTTTGGGGGGTATTATAACCACAGCAGAAAAGGGCGCGGGACAGAAAAGAAAAAAAGAAGTGAGTCTGCAACGGTTTTCCTCAGGTACTTTTCTTCATTGCAGTCATTTATTTATATAAATATCATATTCGGTTTGTATTTTATCTTTTACATTTTTTTGAAAGGACACTTTAGGTGTTGAACATTTGTTTTCTGTACAACTTTAGTTTTCAGTCATAACTATTCAGTTATGACAGTGTATCATGTATTATTAATAATATTGTTGTTATATGTTGAAGTGAATGTGTTTAGTTTATGGTTTGTGTTTTTTGTTTTTTTAAAAGGTGCAAAACATTTTTCTGTGTTTTGCAATTTGGTTACATTTTCTTGTAGTTGTAATTGAGAAATAAAAAATATCTTGAAAAGAAAATGATTCGCTTTTTAACTTTTTTCAGTTACAGGAAGTAACAATTAAATGAAGTTATCAGCAAAATGTCATGAATGCTGAATCTATGGTAAGGTTTTGTGAGAGAAAAACATGAGGGACAAATAGAAAAAAACAGGATGGACTGTACTTTTACTGCCTTTTCACTGAAGAGGACAAAACTTTTTTTTTTTAAATTAATTAATCAATATATAAATACAACCATAATTTCTTTCCTTTCATGATTCAAAATGATTTGAAATGACATTATTTATTCGATTCTGATCGGGTCAACTCCAAACTGCTCTTTTTGTTAGTTCACTTCACTGTAACAGGGTTTGAAACTGAGGCTGTCAACCACCTAAAGCAAACACTAAGGCTAAATTTACTTGTGTTACAAAACATACATGGGAAAAAATGTTGTTGAGATTCATCAGAACTGGGCGGTTCGAGGATTTCTTTTTATTTCTTTCTCGTTTTATGCCTGTGCTCCAAAACCAAGCAAGATTAGTTCTGACTCAATTCACACATGACCTACAGTATTGTTTTTTTTTTTTTCGGGCAGTCTATAGGGGTGTACAAATTCATAGGCTACATCCTTCTGAGGACCCATCCTTCGCGGTCTACGTGGGCTGGGTCCTCAGGAGGTCGGGTAGGCGAGAAATGAGCGGCTGTGAAATTGGACAGTCTAGCCTTTAGTTTTGCTTCACCAGCTGTCTCGGTGGAGTTTAATAAACTCAGCCGTCTGCTCCTTGCTTTGTAAAATATAACAGGACACTGGTGTGAATTCTCGGTCATCTCACACTTCTGTTTAATCAGTTTTCTGTGTGACGTTTATTCAGCTGTGTGAAAACTATAACTTTAATCTCAGCCAAACCGATTAACTCAGTGTCAAGAGATGTATTCTAAAACACTTCTTCAGTTAAGAATCAGAGAGGAGAAACACAGTTTTACTTGTATACAAGGGCAGCACAGAGCACCCGCAGTGAGAGTGAGGGCTCTGTGACACGCGCCGTGCCACTGCCCTGGTCTTTATTTATACATCATTGGGTGTGTGTGTGTGGGTGGGTGTGTGTGTGTGTGTGTGTGTGTGTGTGTGTGTGTGTGTGTGTGTGTGTGTGTGTGTGTGTGTGTGTGTGTGTGTGTGTGTGTGTGTGTGTGTGTGTGTGTGTGTGTGTGTGTGTGTGTGTGTGTGTGTGTGTGGGGTCAGTGGTGTGACCCCATAAATGACTTCCCCAAACTTGCTGGTCTGGAAGTCCAACAGTTCATCTAAACCAGGGGTGCCCAATCCCAGTCCTCAAGAGCTACTGTCCTGCAGCTTTTAGATGCATCCCTACTCCAACACAGCTGAATCAAATGGTTTGATTACCTCCTCAGCATGCCATCAAGTTTGGCAAAGGCCTGATAACAAGCCATTCATTTGATTCAGGTGTGTCTGACCAAGGATGCATCTAAAAGCTGTAGGACGGTAGCTCTCAAGGACTGGGATTGGGCACCCCTGATCTAAACAAAAATGCACTTAGAGTAAAACAGACATAGATACGTTTATCCTATCATAAAATAATAAGAGAAGGTATGCCCTTTTCCCATGCTCCCAGGATGTGAGTCTGAATTCCAGAACACCCTGGAATGCACACAAAGCCCCAGCAGCCCACTAAAGATCACACATCCTATCACTCCACAATTGATTATACACCTCTAAGCATATATGGAAACTTATATTATTAAAAGATTATACTGACTACTAAGTACAATTTTCCATTGACACTCAGGAACAAATAAAAAACTCAGAAAAATGCCAAACAATAAAAAAAAACCTAGACTCTCACCAGAAAATATCTTAAAACTTGAAAAGTTTATTTTGTAACTCAGAAAGACTAATAAGAGTAATATTAAGGCTGGGCCTGTTAAGTTTAGGAAACAGCACAGATGGGCACAGGGTGTGTGTGCCTCTTGCTACAGAGCCATTATGTGATCATTTTGAGCAGATGCAACAAACTGGACACTACAAACTCTTTATGATTCTAAATATTAAGCAGATGCTTTTCATCAAGTGTTGACTGACATGTATGGAGTGTGTGGCAGGACTGGACCCAGAATGCAGGACTCAGCAGCAGAGTATAAAACTCAAAATCACGGCTGAGGGAGACGCAGACAGTATAGACACAGGAGGTTAATTAAGGCAGAGTGGACACACCTGGAGGACACAGCTGAACACAATCAGAGGAGACAGGGCAAACAAAACTGACAATACAACAGGAGACTATCAAAATAAAACAGGAAGTAACACATACAATGAAAATTAGACTACAACACTGAATTTGAACTTGATACTCAGACTGGGGATAAACAAATATGGAGATATGACAGACTGGGAAGACAAATGGGTAAAAGACAGAGAGATGAACATGAAGGAAGAAAAAACAGACAGGAATACAAAGACACTAGTACAAAGAAAATCAAATAAAACACCGTTACACATATTAAAAATGTACAACTGCAGTAGTAAAACTTATTTTGCGAGATTCCATATTTTCTTATGTTCTTTGCAGATAAGGAAACAAAGCTGTGAGGTCTGGTGAATTTTACATGTGTATATATATCGCATTTGTTTGGGATTATTTGAAGCTGTAATTCACAAGTGATATTCTGGTGAGTGTTTCTGTATAAGGACAGTCTGTTATTTATTTAATGTTTGGAAATGTCTTAAACCTTTGCTGCAAAACTTTGTTTTCATTATACCTGAAAATAAAAACTGTGGGACAAAAATCTTTTGGTGCTACATGAAAGATGGATGAGTCACCAAAACCTAATCAGTCATTCAGGACTTTGAAATCTGATGTTTGTTTGTTTGTTTGTTTGTAAAAAGCAGCAGATTCTGTACATTTTTGTGGTATACTGTCCATTACATCATTTCACTAATGAGCACAGTGTATTATTTTGGCTTTCCTCTATGACCCTGTTATAAAGATGCTGTTCAACAATTTGTACTAGCATGTATGCACATACTAGTGCTTACATTAAGAGACATCAGAGCTTCTTGATTGTCTGCCTAATGTGGAATAAGCCATCACCTACCCCATGGCTTTGAAATGTTCACTGCTGATATTGTGCCATGGAAACATCGAGCTGCACCTTTGATATCAGATTTCTACATCAATAATAACTCTCTAAGAGTCTCAAATAACAGCAGCTTACTTCATGTTTGCTGTCACAAAGTTTGTTTTTCCATTGATATTTTCAGTTTGCTGTAGTTGTGTTGTGATCACTGTGCGAAGGGCAGCCACTCAGTCCAAAATAGTTGTTTAAAATATTTGTACTTGTATGACTATGACGCAAAATTTAAAAAACCAAACAACGGAATGGGAAGGAAGCAGCTTCGTAGTACGGCACAAAGTCTCAGTGAAAATGTGTCCTGCTGTTGCTGGCTTGATGTTTGGCCTGTCATGAGTGGGAAAACCAGTTAGTATATGTGGAGTTTATAAGGTTTGCTTCCACAACTTCCAAATTTAAGACAAACTTGTCATATTGCAGATTTAACCACTGGTTCTGCTGGTAGCAGTCCTGAAACTGAGACTTCTTTTGTGCTTGCAACGAGCTTCTGTATAAATGCAGTGCATGTTAATGTGTGTATTGATCATCGACTAACAGTACTTGGTCAATACTCTGTGCATCAGTAATGTGTGTTCACTTCTTTCTATAAAGAAGAAACTGCTTTCCTACATTATCCATTATTCAAATTCAATTTAAAATTAATACATACAGTGAAAACCCCAACAATCATATGACCTCCTATGAGCAAGCACTTTGGCGACAGTGGGAAGGAAAAACTCCCTTTTAACAGGAAGAAACCTCCAGCAGAACCAGGCTCAGGGAGGGGCGGGGCCACCCGCCAAAACCGGCTGAGTTGAGGGGAATAATTAATTAATAGACTAAAAGAAAACTACATATCAACAATGGAATGATAATTTGTGAAGTTACTATCAATTAACATTTTAAATGTTACAATAGTCAAGCTATGCACTATAAACCGTGTTTCAAACAGTCCTCTTAACTGTAAAACTGTTAATTATGAAAGTAAAATGAAAGCAATGTGAAATTTACTCAGTTCACCACACACAAACTTGTGTCTTAGAAATAACATCTCAATATCTTATTATAAGATTGGAAAACAACATGAGAAAGAAAACTGAAACAAAGACAACATTCAAACCTTATGGGAAAATAATCAGCACTTGATTAAAAATGAAAGAACAAAGAGAACAATAATACTCAAACATAGTATAAATATCACTGTACTGTATATCAGTGTCACATACTTAGTATGATGATTAGATACTGAGGTTTAGGTCCATGTAAACCACACAGCAGGCTTGTGTGTCCTGGGGAAATCCTTCTGTAATTACAGGATATAATAGGAAAAAAGGCAAAATCCATCCTTCATCCATCAAAATCCTTCATGTTCACTTCAGTCATATTGTATGTCCCGTTTATTTAAGTATTCAGCTGCGGCATTTCGTTTAGCCTTGAAAATATATTTTAATGTCCCAAACAACATTATAAGAAATGTTTGGACTTCAAACTCTCATTTAAGTGTTCAATATTCTGTTCCCTCACCATAACACTTCAGTTTCACCTGATTTACTGACTTGAGATAAAGGACTATTTATTGTTTAATAATACTGTAATATATGGTGCATATTGCAGTTTGTAGCCATGGCAGTGCTAAGGCTATGCTAGCTAACTGATAGCAGTGATTTCAGTAATGAAGCTGCTTCACCACAGGCTCAAGAAGTGCAGGCAGAGGCAACACTGACTTAATGTCTTCATCTCTTCTTTATGCAGAGTTGTGTTAATACTCTAAACAAACACAGCAGCCATTCATATGGATAAGAGTTTTGTACAAATGTTAAAACACATAAGGAAGTCCATATCAGTTCAAAATGTTTGATGATATAAATATTGTTTATTTAGTTCAGTTCACTGCACTGATGGATAATGCGACACATTTAAATTTAGGATGACATTTTTCTCTGTTCATTTTCTTCGGTGCTATAAATAAAGTATATATATTGAAAAGAACATGATTAGCACGTTTAACATTTTTGCAGTTACAGGAAGTTGACTCAATAAGAAATCTGCATTTAATCTAAAGGCCAACAGGGTTGTTTTCCTGGTTTCATAAACATGTCAGATTACATCAAAGTCTATGACGAGACGACTTATCTGCTGCTGTGATCGGTGACCACAGTAAAATCTTCATGGATGCATGTATGGTGTCGGTAAACAGTTTAAAGTCTTAAGCAAGCCTATGAACCCACAATCATATACAAGTGCATAAAACAGCATCACTGTCTTTACAGGACCCTGGTAATGGATGACTTTTTATGTAATTAATAACATTTTAAAATAATCTTTAAATTGTGAAGGGAAGAAAAAAACACTCGTTATATGTGAACACCGGGTACTTTCTGTTACCGGCCTAACACGGGTGTTCATAGGTATGTTATATCACAAAGGTCTCTGAAATGCAGTGACCTGTCCTGTGCCCTATCCTGATGTTTAAGGGTTTAATTGATTACAATTATGCCTGCCATGATGGGCCTGGGACATTTGCTCCTCATAATATTATAAATTTACAGTCATGCTCAAACTGAAGTTTTAGAAATAAAAATTAGCAACAATGAACTATGCCCATCTTTTATATACAGTCTATACGCATAACAAAGAAGAAGGCAGGCCTCGTCACTGTAAAGGAGAAACATTTTTAGAAAAATTAATAAGAACATAATTTCTTTCCTTTAAAGATTCCACATTATTTGTTTTTATATTAGTAAAATGAATCTGGTCGACGTCCAGAAAGCTTCTTCCTAAATGTAGTTAAACTGCTGATTTTGTTAGTTCACTTCTCCGTAACAGGATTTGAAACTTTAAGATAAAGACTGATCACTGATGTTATCAACAACCTAAAGGAACCACTATGGAAACATAGTTTGCGATAAACAATGGATTAAAAAAACTCCTAACTTAGGTTTAAAAAAAAAAACACAATCACAGAATCATGAGCGTCATAGACAAAGAAAGTTTTACTTCGCCCAAGTTTCATGAGGCCACTTTGTTGTGTTCAGAAAACAGCACACATGGGCAAATAGAAATGACTGCATGTTAAACTGTGGACGACATCCTGAAAATACAAAACAATGCAGAGCACACAACAAGCATGTTGTGTGCTCTGCATTGTGAGTGTGAATGCATCTGAATGGGGGCTGGGGTGTAATGCAAACTATCACAACCTCCCTGTACAGCTAATAAGATGTTTACAATTATTCACATTATTTTACTTGGAGGGCAGCACAATTATGAAGAAACTACCTGGTATTTAGAACCAGCCCATGCTATGATATTGCATGCTTTTCATAAATTGTTGTTATTATTGTTATTAAAGCTTGATAATCAGTTTAAGATATATTTAAAAAAAATGAGATTTTGGTTTTAGATTGTCACATTTAGAGTTGATACAAAATAGACTTGGTTTAAGTTAACAGAGTTTAAAAGCTAGTTCCTGTGTTTAAGACGTGATCATTGATTTTAAGAATTTTAATAGAAAGGCAAGTGTTGCATGGTTTCACTGGCTGTGTGAGCTGACTGCTAGCTTCCTGCCATCTAGAGGCCCTTTGTCATATCTTCAATATTATTAGTATATATTAACCATATACACCTCCAATTTTACATAAAAGGTTGTTTTAAGATAATAAGAAAGTAGAAGATTCTTTCACAATAACCACACAGCTAGAGATGCAGAAAGTACTGATATGGATCGACATCTGTGTCTTCCTGCTAGTGACCATACTGTTCTTATTTTTTCTTCTTGTTTGTTTTTACTGTGTGTGTTGTTCAGTATGTAAATATTTCTGTATTGCTGATATTATTAATATATAATATTATTATACTTTTTATTTCTGTTAATATGTAAATATATTGTTTTGCTTTCTTTAAAAAAAGAATCATATTTAAAAAAAGAAAAAATAATAAAATATCTCAAAAATGTTCACTGAAAATACTAAACAATAAAATACAAAATTAATAAAAATACCCACTGTGTACCTCAACTTTGGCCCAGTGACAACCGGGATGCAATCCAGCACCCACGTGATCCTGAGAAAGAGAAAGTAAACAGAAAGGAGAAATGGAAAAAATAAAACATGGAGTGTTGAGTCCAATGCTCACAAATAAAGTCAGAAGTCTGTAAATAAAACAAAACTACAATAATAACAGTTTTTTTAGATTAATGTTAAGATTAATGTGATCAACCAACCTTTGTAGCCAACCTTTACATGGAGGAAGTGGAAAGGAAGGCTCTTGGCTCTTTCAAAGGAAGATTACCCAGCCACTGGTACAGATATGTAGATGACACCTGGGTCAAAATCAAGACACAAGAAGTGGAATCCTTCACTGCGCACATTAACACTGTGGATAAAAACATCAAGTTCACCAGGGAAGACACAAAGGATAACTGTTTGCCTTTCCTGGACTGCGCTGTGCACATTGAAGAGAATGGCAACCTCAACATTGAAGTTTACCGGAAGCCCACACACACGGACCAGTACCTCCTCTTTGACTCCCATCACCCTCTGGAACACAAACTTGGAGTAATCAGGACCCTACACCACCGGGCAGAACATGTTCCCTCTAAGCCTGAGGGAAAAAAGAAGGAACACACACACGTAAAGGAAGCACTCAAAACATGCGGTTATCCTAACTGGGCGTTCATAAAGTCAGCAAAGAGGCACAGAAAAGAAGATCAGACACCAGCGAGGGAGGATAAGAAAGACAGACGCAACAACGTTGTCATCCCCCATGTAGCCGGTGTATCAGAGAAACTCAGGAGAGTTTTCTCCAAGCACGACATCCCAGTGTACTTCAGACCCAGCAACACACTCAGACACAAACTGGTTCACCCGAAAGACAAAACTCCAAAACACAGACTTAACAACGTGGTGTATGCTGTACAGTGCAGCGAGGAATGCCCAGACCTCTACATTGGAGAGACCAAACAGCCACTTCACAAGCGCATGGCACAACATAGAAGAGCCACCTCCACAGGACAAGACTCAGCAGTCCATCTGCATCTAAAGGATAAAGGTCACTCTTTCGAGGATGCCAATGTTCACATTTTGGACAGAGAGGACAGATGGTTTGAAAGAGGAGTGAAAGAGGCCATCTATGTCCACTGTGAGTTCTAAGTCCAGTCTAAGGCTAGAACGGCCTCGCTTCTCTGGCTCTGTCACTCTGTGGTATAGTATCACTTCCTGTTCCTGCTCAAACACAGTGGTGTTTCTGAGTAGCTTTTCTGCTTAGCAATTTAATTTAAATCTTTTGATACATCCCTTTTTCATAGTATAATCTTAACGTGCTTCATCTGAATCACCCTTTCTGTGTACTCACTACCTAATTTATAGCCAAAGTATTCACTCACTGTCTCTTTACTGTTTCGCTAGCTTAGCTTAGCTCGTAGCCGACTCGTTAGCACCATGGCTACTTCACCTGTCCCTCCTGCACTTTCCTGCTCATTGTGTCAGATGTTTAGTTACTCCTCGGCCTCCTTTAGCAGTAATGATACCTGTAATAAATGTAGCATATTTGCAGCTCTGGAGGCCAGGATTACTGAATTGGAGACTCGGCCGCACCCTTCATTCACCCGTAGCTAGCCAGGCCCCTGTAGCTGGTGCAGCCGAAGATAGCGTGAGGCCCCCGCTAGCTGTTCCCCGGCAGACCCCAAGCAGCTGGGGAAAGAGGCGGCTGGGTGACAGTGAGGAGGAAGCATAGTCTTAAACTGAAGCCCCAGGTACACCACCAACCTGTTCATGTGTCTCAACTGCTTTTTCCCCACTCGGCGACACACCGCCGGGGGTCAAACTCTGGTAATTGGTGATTCTGTTCTCAGACATGTGAAGCTAGAGACACCGGCAACCATAGTCAATTGTCTTCCAGGGGCCAGAGCAGGCGACATTGAAGGAAATTTAAAACTGCTGGCTAAGGGGTAAACGTAAATACAGTAAGATCATAATTCACGTCGGCAGTAATGACACCCGTTACGCCAATCGGAGGTCACTAAAATCAATATTGAATCGGTGTGTAACTTTGCCAAAACAATGTCGGACTCTGTAGTTTTCTCTGGTCCCTCCCCAATCAGACCAGGAGTGACATGTTTAGCCGCATGTTCTCCTTAAATTGCTGGCTGTCTGAGTGGTGTCCCAGAAACGATGTGGGCTTCATAGATAATTGGCAAACCTTCTGGAGGAAACCTGGTCTTGTTAGAGAGACGGCATCCATCCCACTTTGGATGGAGCAGCTCTCATTTCTAGAAATATGGACAAATTTATTAAACCCCCAAAATATGACTATCCAGAGTTGGGACCAGGAAGCAGAGTTGCAGTCTTACACGCCTCTCTGCAGCTTCTCTCCTCCTGCTACCCCCAAAAACCCATCTCCATTGAGACTGTGTCAGCTCCCAAAAAGACAAAAACAAAACCAAAACCAGCAATAAACAACTTAAACACAAAAATCACAAAGAAAGAACAATACAGTATCCACATCTGAACCAAAGAGTAAAACAGTGAAATGTGGATTATTAAATATTAGGTCTCTCTCCTCCAAGTCTCTGTTAGTACATGACTTAATAATTGATCAACAAATCGATTTACTCTGCCTTACAGAAACCTGGTTGCAGCAGGATGATTATGTTAGTTTAAATGAATCAACACCCCAAGTCATTCTAACTACCAGAAACCTCGAAGCACAGGCCGAGGGGCGGTGTGGCAGCAATTTTTCACACCAGCCTATTAATTAACGAAAGACCAAGACAGACTTTTAATTCATTTGAAAGCCTGATGCTTAGCCTCGTCCACCCCAGCTGTAAAACTCAGAAACCAGTCTTACTTGTTATCATATATCGTCCACCTGGGCCTTACACAGAGTTTCTCTCTGATTTCTCAGACTTTTTATCTGATTTAGTGCTCAGCTCAGATAAAATAATTATTGTGGGTGATTTTAACATCCATGTAGATGCTAAAAATGACAGCCTCAACATGGCATTTAATCTGTTATTAGACTCAATTGGCTTCTCTCAAAATGTAAAAGAACCCACCCACCACTTTAATCACACTCTAGATCTTGTTTTAACATATGGCATAGAAACTGAACATTTAACAGTGTTTCCTGAAAACCCTCTGCTGTCTGATCATTTCCTGATAACATTTACATTTACAATAATTGATTACACAGCAGTGGAGAGTAGACTTTATCAAAGTAGATGTCTTTCTGAAAGCGCTGTAACTAAGTTTAAGAATATAATCCACCCACTGTTATCATCTTCAGTGCCCTGTACCAACATAGAGCAGAGCAGCTATCTGAACGCTACTCCAACAGAGGTTGATTATCTTGTTAATAATTTTACCTCCTCACTACGCACGACTCTGGATACTGTAGCTCCTGTGAAAACTAAGGCCTCAAATCCAAAGTCCCTGACTCCGTGGTATAATTCTCAAACACGTAGCCTAAAGCAGATAACTCGTAAGCTGGAGAGGAAATGGCGTGTCACAAATTTAGAGGATCATCATTTAGCCTGGAGAAATAGTTTGCTGCTTTATAAGAAAGCCCTCCGCAAAGCCAGAACATCTTACTATTCGTCACTGATTGAAGAAAATAAGAACAACCCCAGGTTTCTCTTCAGCACTGTAGCCAGGCTGACAAAAGTCAGAGCTCTACTGAGCCAACAATCCCTTTAACATTAACTAGTAATGACTTCATGAACTTCTTCACAAATAAAATTTTTATCATTAGAGAAAAAATTACCAATAATCATCCCACAGATGTAATATTATCTACAGCTACTTTTAGTACCATCAATGTTAAGTTAGACTCTTTTTCTCCAATTGATCTTTCTGAGTTAACTTCAATAATTAATTCCTCCAAACCATCAACGTGTCTTTTAGACCCCATTCCTACAAAACTGCTCAAAGAAGTCCTGCCATTAATTAATTCTTCGATCTTAAATATGATCAACCTATCTCTAATAATCGGCTATGTACCACAGGCCTTCAAGGTGGCTGTAGTTAAACCTTTACTTAAAAAGCCATCTCTAGACCCAGCTGTCTTAGCTAATTATAGGCCAATCTCCAACCTTCCTTTCATATCAAAAATCCTTGAAAGAGTAGTTGTCAAACAGCTAACTGATCATCTGCAGAGGAATGGCTTATTTGAAGCGTTTCAGTCAGGTTTCAGAGCTCAGCACAGCACAGAAACAGCTTTAGTGAAGGTTACAAATGATCTTCTTATGGCCTCTGACAGTGGACTCATCTCTGTGCTTGTCCTGCTAGACCTCAGTGCTGCGTTCGATACTGTCGACCATAATATCCTATTAGAGCGATTAGAACATGCTGTAGGTATTACAGGTACTGCACTGCAGTGGTTTGTATCATATCTATCTAATAGACTCCAATTTGTACATGTAAATGGAGAGTCCTCTTCAGACACTAAGGTCAATTATGGTGTTCCACAGGGTTCAGTGCTAGGACCAATTCTATTTACATTATACATGCTTCCCTAGGCAACATCATTAGAAGACATAGCATAAATTTTCACTGCTATGCAGATGACACGCAGCTCTATCTATCCATGAAGCCAGGTAACACACACCAATTAGTTAAACTGCAGGAATGTCTTAAAGACATAAAGACCTGGATGGCCGCTAACTTTCTGCTTCTTAATTCAGATAAAACTGAGGTTATTGTACTCGGCCCTGAAAATCTTAGAAATATGGTATCTAAGCAGATTCTTACTCTGGATGGCATTACCTTGGCCTCCAGTAACACTGTGAGAAACCTTGAGTCATTTTTGACCAGGACATGTCCTTCAACGCACATATTAAAAACAAATATGTAAGACTGCTTTCTTCCATTTGCGCAACATCTCTAAAATTAGAAATATCCTGTCTCAGAGTGATGCTGAAAAACTAGTTCATGCATTTATTACTTCCAGGCTGGACTACTGTAATTCACTATTATCAGGAAGTCCTAAAACTCGCTGAAAAGCCTTCAGCTAATCCAAAATGCTGCAGCAAGAGTACTGACAGGGACTAGAAAGAGAGAGCAGATTTCTCCTGTTTTGGCTTCCTTCATTGGCTTCCTGTTAAATCCAGAATTGAATTCAAAATCCTGCTCCTCACATACAAGGTCTTAAATAATCAGGCCCCATCTTATCTTAATGACCTTGTAGTACCATATCACCCTATTAGAGCACTTCGCTCTTGCACTGCAGGCCTACTTGTTGTTCCTAGAGTATTTAAAAGTAGAATGGGAGGCAGAGCCTTCAGTTTTCAGGCCCCTCTTCTGTGGAACCAACTTCCAGTTTGGATTCGGGAGACAGACACTATCTCTACTTTCAAGATTAGGCTTAAAACTTTCCTTTTGCTAAAGCATATAGTTAGGGCTGGACCAGGTGACCCTGAATCCTCCCTTAGTTATGCTGCAATAGACGTAGGCTGCCGGGGATTCCCATGATGCATTGAGTTTTTCCTTCCAGTCACCTTTCTCACTCACTATGTGCTAATAGACCTCTCTGCATCGAATCATATCTGTTATTAATCTCTGTCTCTCTTCCACAGCATGTCTTTATCCTGTTTTCCTTCTTTCACCCCAACCGGTCGCAGCAGATGGCCCGCCCCTCCCTGAGCCTGGTTCTGCCGGAGGTTTCTTCCTGTTAAAGGGAGTTTTTCCTTCCCACTGTCGCCAAAGTGCTTGCTCATAGGGGTCATATGATTGTTGGGTTTTTCTCTGTATTTATTATTGTGCTATCTACTGTACAATATAAAGCGCCTTGAGGCGACTTTTGTTGTGATTTGGCGCTATATAAATAAAATTGAATTGAATTGAATTGAATTGAATTGTGAGCGACCATCTTTGAACAGAGGCGGTGGTTTACGACACCAACTGTCTGCCATCTATAATCCAGTTTTGAGTTCCCTCCCCAGACACCTTAATGCCCACTCACATCCTGGGCCATCTGACCTCAGGAAATCACATGATAGGGTGGGGCCAGGTTTCACAATGAGCTCACCCGAAACCCTGGCTGATTAGGTCCCACACCCGCTTTCACACCTTGGCTCATGTGATTAGAGGATCACCAGGGGGTCCTTAGTCCCTCTTTGGGGGGATTCTCCCACTGGGTTTAAATCTGGGACTCTCGGCCATTTGACCTTAGAACTGAAGAAGCTTCTCGGATGAGAGGTGAAACGTCTTCAAGCAACTTAAAGAAGTCCAGACGCTTTTCTTTCCAAGCTCCTTTGACTACGATGACCTGGATGACTGAGAACCTTCACAGACATTAATGTGATCACTATCATAACAGTAATATGCCTCTCTAAGGCATGATAGAGTCAGTGAGTTTAGGGGTATGTGTTAAAACATTTTTCGTTAATTTGACGCTCATCTATGTTTGTCCTGCAGCTAAAAGAAGAAGGGTGATGCAGTGTGACACCTGCTGTTCACTTGTTGTAATTGTAATTTTTTTTATCTTACTTTCTGTCTCAATGCTCTGATGGATGTTTATCACTCTCTCTTCACAACTAAAAGGTGCTAAGTTCAAATTTCCCTTTGCTCTCCTTGTAAATTAGTCATGGGTGCAGTGTGAGCACGAGGAAGCAGAGTTGCAGTCTTACATGTCTCTCTGCAGCTTTTCTGCCCCTGTTATCTCCCCCAAACTCTGTCCTCAGCTCAGATAAAATAATTATTGTTGCTGATTTTAACATGTAGATGCTAAAAACGAAACCCTCAACACAGCATTTAATCTGTTTTTAGGCTCAATTGGTTTCTTTCAAAATGTAAAAGAGTAAAAGAACTCAACCTCTGTACCAACACAGAGCAGAGCACAGGGAGCAACCTGAATGCTACTCCAACAGAGGTTGATTATCTTGTTAATAATTTTTCCTCCCCACAATGTACGACTCTGGATACTGTAGCTCCTGTGAAAATAGAGCTTCAAATCCGAAGTACCTGACTCCGTGGTATAATTCTCAAACACGTAGCCTAAAGCAGATAACTCGTAAGCTGGAGAGGAAATCGTGTGTCACAAATTTAGAAGATCATCATTTAGCCTGGAGAAATAGTTTGCTGCTTTATAAGAAAGCCCCCCGTGAAGCTCGAACATCTTACCATTCAACACTGATTGAAGAAAATAAGAAAGAAATTCAAATATTATTTGTCACATACACAGTATGACATGTAGTGCTTGTGTCCGAACTGCAGACAGGCTGCAGAAGTAGTCACGCCATTCCAGGGCTTGGTTTTAGCAAGGGAGTCTAGCCAGGACCCTTCCTGGATATCGGGTGGAACTCGAACTTGCGACTCCCGCTACAAAGTCTTTTTCTCTAATTGATCTTTCTGAGTTAACTTCAATAATTAATTCCTCCAAACCATCAACGTGTCTTTTAGACCCCATTCCTACAAAACTGCTCAAAGAAGTCCTGCCATTAATTAATATTTCAATCTTAAATATGATCAACCTATCTCTAATAATCAGCTATGTACCACAGGCCTTCAAGCTGGCTGTAGTTAAACCTTTACTTAAAAAGCATCTCTAGACCCAGCTGTAGCTAATTGTAGGCCAATCTCCAACCTTCCTTTTATTTAAAAACTTTTTGAAAGAGTAGCTGTTCCACTAAAGTGTCAGCTGTGTACCACTTAAAACCCAGTTCTTAGTCAATTTTGCACCCACTGGGTGTTATTGGAAACATGGTATAGTTGGGCAGCTACTTTTTCTGTTGTCCTCGAGTCTGTGAGGGTTCTCTCCAGGTACCCTGACTTCCTCCCACAACCTAAAAACACTCATTAGGTTTGTAACTGGTCACTGACTATAAGTGTGACTGGTTTCTTTATGTCTGTGTTTACTGGGCACCATGGTATCAGTTTTAACTATTGGTTTGCTACATCGTATAAGAAAAAATATAAAATTGCATTGTTTTCATACCTATTTATTAATTTAGAGATTTCCAGCTGCTGGTGACAGGAAGGCAGCAGCCTTTTATCCTGAGTGACACGATAACTATCTTTAAGATACTGAACTGACTGCTGTTACACTCCAGTGACGAAACTCATGATTTAGGCTGCACTAGTAGAGCAGGCCATAGTTCGAAGGCACGTGATTTTTCCCCAGCTCCGCCAGTTTACACGTCAAAGTACCCAAGATACTTAACCCCACTGTTTGTGACTTATTTAAAACCACAGTGTCAACAGTGTGTTTGCTGCCACTTCAACTACTCACATCTGCTGTGTCTGTGGGTTTTAATGTGGTGGAAACAGGAAGATTCAGTCTCTAAGAAGCTTATAAAGTTTAAAAAAAAATTCATGAAGCCGCTGCCAACTACACTTGATAATAAACATGTATATACTGTGTATATCTGTATTATTTTGTTTTTTCAGAAAACCTCATCAATCATTCATGACTTCAAAACTGAAATCTAATCTAGCTATCATTCATTTGAATGGACATTTGATTAATTCCTGCTATAACATGACCAGCGTTTGATTTTTTTGTATTTATTCACTGGTGCAAAGAGCAGCAGATTCTGTTCTTCTTTAGTGACTGTTGTGATCTACTGTTGTCCCAGCCATGATTTTATTAATGAGCACACTGTGTTATTCCTGCCTCCTCTATTGTCACAGTGTGCCGAAGCAGACTGTGTGAATTTGTGAAGAGTGGACCCAAAATACAGACACAAAGGATCGTGGAACCAAAACTTGGGTATTAACAAAAAGTGAGCCGTTTAATGTGGCTGATGAAGAAATACAAAGTAATGCATAAGGCAAACCAAGACGAGAATTAACAATAACCTAAACTGGGGAAACAAAAGATAAACATAAAATCCCAAAACATGAAACTTGGCGTGAATACAGAGATACCTGAAACATGGAACCATAGCACAAAGGAAAACAGACGACCTGACACTGAACAGAGGAGGACAGAGGACTTAAGTACACAGAAGCTGTGTCCAAATTCATGGGCTGCATCCTCCTGAGGACCCGTCCTTCGGGGGCCGGGTCCTCAGAAGGTCGGGTAGGCCGGAAGTAAACGGCTGTGAAATTGGACGGTCTAACCTTCAGATTTGCGTCAGCGCTGTCTCGGTGGAGTTTAATAAACTAAACAATAATATTTTTAGGTTGTCTAAGTGACTTATATATTAAATTTAACCTGAGGAGCAAAAGACCGTGGTGATCTGAAAATGATGTGCCGGGAGTTTGCTGTTCTCGATGGGTCAGGTGACCCTCGAGCTCCCAGCTAGTGTATGTATTGTCTTGTATTCCAAGTTGTGCTGTAGTTGTGTTGTGATTTCGGCAACAGCTGTACCGAGGAAGAAAAAAAACACGTTCTCTGTTGAAACAATGTTGCATGTCCCTTTGAGAAGGACAAACACTGACCTCTCAGTCTGAATTAGGTGTTTAAAATGTTTGTTATTATAAGTAAGAAGCAAAATATCACAGTCAACAGAGCTGGAGGGATGATGGTTAGTAGCTGTGCAGAAAGTGTGAGTACAGGGTGGGGTTAGTAAAGTAAGCTAGCACAACTTCCCCGTTCAAGACAAACTTGTCATATTGCAGACTTTACACACTGATTCAGCTGGAAGCAGTCCTGAGACAAGTAAGGGCAATGTTTACACTTATTTACATTATCTCTACATGAAGAGCAGCATAGTTATGAAGAAACTGACTCCTAATAAGGACAAGTCCATATTTTCAGACAGCATATTGTAGTAATGACACCACCTGCTTTTCTTTTGTGCTTGCAGTGAGCCTCTGTGTAAATGCAGTGCTGTTAATGTGTCTGTTGGTAATATAATAACTGTACTTGGTCTATGTATTTAACATAAATCAAATGGTATTGCTAATTTGTGTTAACTTTTTTCAATACTATAATAGTAAAAATGAATAGTGTCTGATCCTGGCGATGCAGGGTAAACTGAAAGGAGGAACATAAAAAACTCAACTAAACTGCAGTTTCTGGAGAAATTCCAGTGGAATCGTTGCTACTGCTGGTCTCTGTGTTTGGCTTGCAGTCAGTGGGACTAAAAAGTTGTAGGTAAATAGTTTGTTGTAGACTGAAACCAGGCGTACCTAATAAAATGGCAGAGACAGGGGAGGGGACTGTGGTGTGCCAGAAAAAGACGGAGAGGAAATTCTAACCAATCACCAAATGATACTGAAATGAGTTTCAGGTGAACTTTGTGCCTCTCTCACTGTGACCTAATTAGTGTTCGCCTTAAGTTTTTTTTTTACATATTTAAATTCAGATATGCCAGGTCTGTCTTGGAAATGAGTTTATTAATCTCAATGAAATTTTTATCTGGATAGATAAAAATTTAGAATAATGCTAACCTAATTCTTTTTCCACCACTTGCTATCCCACACAATAAAGTGGTTTACACAGGAAAAAACCCATCACAGAAAGTCATGGACAGGAGGGTTATGTTGTTTAAGCAATGATGGGGATCAACTTATATGTCAGCTTTCCTTTGACCATACTGATCATCTACTGTGTGTCTTATGTGGTAAGTATTTAATGACTTTTACATTTCTTACATCTCTTTTTGTGAGTCTGCAAATATGACAACATTGTGGGACAAAATGTAGATGCATCTGTTCATTTTTATGCAGATGACACAATTATTATTGTTGTGCTCGTACCATCGACATGGCTTTCAACCAATTACAGCAAAAGCTTTTGATAGTATTCAGTCTTGGCTGGGTCAGCTCAGAATAGTTTTAAATGCAGAAAAAACAAAGTCATGTTGTTCTTAAACAGAATGAGGGTGCCTTCAGTACTTCCTTCTCTTGTATTTATATTGAAAGAGCGGCCTCATACAGATACCGAAGTATTGTAAATGATGAAAATCTTCCCTTTAAGCCACACATTGAACATCTATTAAAGAAACCGAGGCTGAAGTTGGGGTTCTTTTTCAGGAACAGATCATGTTTTTCACAGCAATGAAAAGGTAGCTTGTTGCTGCCACTTTTTTACCCGTCCTGGATTACGGTGTCATAATTTATATGGATGCCTCTGCCTCACTCTCTTCATCTGTTGAATTCTGTCTATCATGGGGCATTAAGATTTATAACTGGCTGTAAACCTTTAACACACCACTGTACAGGATGGTTAATTGTTATGATTTAAATTATAAATCGTTTTCTAGTTTATTGCCCTCTTATTTATCGGAGTACATGTTAGGCAAACACTAGTCATAGACTGCGGTTTCAGGTCATCATTACATTCATCCTTCCATCAGTTCGTAAAGGGAAGAAGGCATTCTCATACATTGCAGAAAGATTTGAAGATCTCGTAACTGATTTTAGACTTCAAAAGATGTACAGATGTTTTTGTGAAATCATCTCTGCGAACTTGACAATATAGGAGTTTTTGTTTGTTTTTTAAAAGACTAATTATTTAATTTTAATATGTAATTTTAATATGTTGTCTGAAACAGGTCTCTCTTGCAAATGAGACTTTGGGTCTCAATGAGATTACCTAAATAAATAAAGGTTACATTTATTTTTTAAGTGAATAATAATAAGATTTATCAATAAAAAACATGTGGATTCAATGATTTGAATCAATCACCATTAGAAATCATTAGTTGCATATTTCATTTCTGGATGATATCTTCTCAGGCGGTTTAAATGAATGAATCAGAGTTTTGTTTTGTCATATTAACTAATTATTGTGGAAACTCATAGTCATGACACACTGCTCTGCCCTACATAAGCTTCTTTGATAAGTTAAAAGTATTGTTATGATATCTACACTCTGCTGGGAAAGACAGCCTGAGCTCTCTATGTGAGTCCTCCGTTACTCTGAGGATTACTCCCAGTGCTTTTCTATTACTGTATGAAAAATGTTTTACAAATTGCATTCTTTTGAATACATTGACAGTGTGATCATACAGTGGTTAAGATTTAGTGGAAGAATGGAGAGAACAAAGCTCATCCTGAATATAACCAGGCCTTGGATGGACTTTGAATTGGTTTGGAAGCTACTGGTTTCTATTCTGAGCAGCTCTCCCACGTGAAATTAAATCCAGCATAGAAAAATTAGAAAAATGAAGTTAGTTAAAAACTGAAATTGTAAGACTGACATTGTGTAAGACAGAAGTCTGAATTGCATCAATGAATAATATTTAATGAATAAAGCACTCAAAATTTAATGAAAGAGGTGATCATCACTTTTATATGTTCAAGTGCATAGTGTGGAGGATATCATAAGGCCTTGAGGCAATTAGATGTAAAACACAATATTTATGAGTGTTTTAAGTTATAAATCAGTCAGATTTGACCCAAACATGACAGGAATTATGCTGCTTCCACTTTGATTTAGGTAGTCCAATGAAATAACAGAAACAAACTGGCCCCATCTTATCTTAATGATCTTATAGTACTTCTGGTGCGTATGATGTGCGGTACATAAATATGTCACATCTCTTTATAGAATAGAATAGAATAGAATGCCTTCATTGTCAATATACAGATGTACAATGAAACACAGAGCATCTCCTACTCAGTGCAAATAGGTGTGTGTGTGTGTTTGACTGGGGGGGGGGGATTATTTGGACAGTATTTACAGGAAATACAATATTTAGCATATACGGTTCGGGTTATTGCAGAGTGGTTTATAGAGGGAATCCTTGGAATGGGGTGTGGAACTGTGTTTATTGGTGCATGTGTGAGATCAGGGTGGTTATGGCTTTTGGGAAGAAGCTTTTCTCGAGTCTGTGGGTCTTTGTGCTGATGCATCTGTAGTGCTTCTGAACATGCTGGCTGAACATGTTGAAACCAGGGTGGGAGCTGTCCCTTGATGATGTTTGTCTCTCTGTTGAGGCAGCGGGAGGAATAAATGTCCATCAGGGAGGGGAGAGGGCAGCCGACGCTCTGCCTCCTGAAGTCGACTGTGACCTCTTTGGTTTTCTTGGTGTTCACTGCCAGGTTGTTCTCTGAACACCATCCTGCCAACTTCAAGACTTCCTCTTTGTAGACTGTAGACAGGATGGGATGGCTGCCTAATCTAGTGAGAGGTTCACTTTAGATTTAACACAAAATAAATGTGATCACTCTCGTAACAACTATGTGCATCTCTACAGCATGGCAGAGTGAACATGTCTGTATCCTGTGTACAGGGTAACAGGTCTTTTTTCTTTAATTTGTCACTCATCTGTGTTGCTCCTGCAGAAAAAGGAAGACACTGACACCTGCTGTTCACTTTTTGTAACTGCTTCTGGTAATTTTCCAGTCTATCCTGTCTCTGACCTTCTAAACACTGGAGAACGAATTTTACTTACTTATTGTGGTTGAAATAAAAATATTGACTGTGTCCCTGTGATGATAGTTTATAAAAAAAAGACATGACTATACACACACACACATCTTCGAGCTCTTCTCTGAGCCCTTGGTATTTCTCCAGCTTCTCGTGTTCCTTCTTCCTGATATTGCTGTCATTCGGAACCGCTACATCGATCACTACAGCCGTCTTCTCCTGTTTGTCTATCACCACTATGTCCGGTTGGTTAGCCACCACCATTTTGTCCGTCTGCATCTGGAAGTCCCACAGGATCTTAGCTCGGTCATTCTCCATCACCCTTGGGGGCATCTCCCATTTTGACCTCGGGACTTCCAGGTTATACTCGGCACAGATGTTCCTGTACACTATGCCGGCCACTTGGTTATGGCGTTCCATGTATGCCCTGCCTGCTAGCATCTTGCACCCTGCTGTTATGTGCTGGATTGTCTCTGGGGCATCTTTACACAGCCTGCACCTGGGGTCTTGCCTGGTGTGATAGACCCCAGCCTCTATGGATCTTGTACTCAGAGCTTGTTCTTGTGCTGCCATGATTAGCGCCTCTGTGCTGTCTTTCAGTCCAGCTTTGTCCAGCCACTGGTAGGATTTCTGGATATCAGCTACCTCCTCTATCTGCCGGTGGTACATACCGTGCAGGGGCCTGTCCTTCCATGATGGTTCCTCGTCTCCCTCCTCTTTCTTGGGTTTCTGCTGCCTGAGGTATTCACTGAGCACGCTGTCAGTTGGGACCATCTTGGTGATGTATTCGTGGATGTTTCTTGTCTCATCCTGGACTGTGGTGCTGACACTCACCAGTCCCCGGCCCCCTTCCTTCCGCTTAGCGTACAGCCTCAGGGTGCTGGACTTGGGGTGAAACCCTCCATGCATGGTCAGGAGCTTTCTTGTCTTGATGTCAGTGGCTTCTATCTCCTCCTTTGGCCACCTTATTATCCCAGCAGGGTACCTGATCACGGGCAGGGCGTAGGTGTTGATAGCCCGGATCTTGTTCTTGCCGTTCAGCTGACTCCTCAGCACTTGCCTGACCCTCTGCAGGTACTTGGTGGTTGCAGCTTTCCTAGCGGCCTCTTCATGGTTCCCATTCGCCTGCGGGATCCCCAGGTACTTGTAACTGTCCTCTATGTCTGCAATGTTGCCTTCTGGTAGTTCAATCCCCTCAGTTCTGACTACCTTCCCTCTCTTTGTTACCATCCGACTACACTTCTCCAGTCCAAACGACATTCCAATGTCATTGCTGTATATCCTGGTAGTGTGGATCAGTGAATCGATGTCTCGTTCACTCTTGGCATACAGCTTGATGTCATCCATGTACAGGAGGTGGCTGACAACTGCTCCGTTCCGTAGTCAGTATCTGTAGCCAGTCTTGTAAATGATCTCACTGAGGGGGTTCAGGCCTATGCAGAACAGCAGTGGGGACAGAGCATCTCCTTGGTAGATCCCGCACTTGATGGTGACTTGTGCTATGGGCTTGGAGTTGGCCTCTAATGTTGTCCACCACATCCCCATTGAGTTCCTGATGAAGGCTCTTAGGGTCCTGTTGATCTTGTACAATTCTAGGCATTCCAGTATCCAGCTGTGGGGCATTGAGTCATAGGCCTTCTTGTAATCAATCCAGGCAGTGCACAGGTTGGTCAGTCTGGTCTTGCAGTCTCGGCTGACTGTTCTGTCTACCAGTAGCTATATATATATATATATATATATATATATATATATATATATATATATATATATATATATAAAAAACACCCAGCACGCCCCTCACGGGCGGTTTATCCTTCAAGCTCGGGTCCTCTACCAGAGGCCTGGGAGCTTGAGGGTCCCTGCAGTATCTTAGCTGTTCCCAGGACTGCGCTCTTCTGGACAGAGATCTCCGATGTTGTTCCCGGGATCTGCTGGAGCCACTCGCCTAGCTTGGGAGTCACCGCACCTAGTGCTCCGATTACCACGGGGACCACCGTTACCTTCACCTTCCACATCCTCTCGAGCTCTTCTCTGAGCCCTTGGTATTTCTCCAGCTTCTCTCCTCTCGACTTCCAGGTTATACTCGGCACAGATGTTCCTGTACACTATGCCGGCCACTTGGTTATGGCGTTCCATGTATGCCTTGCCTGCTAGCATCTTGCACTCTGCTGTTATGTGCTGGATTGTCTCAGGGGGAACTTTACACAGCCTGCACCTGGGGTCTTGCCTGGTGTGATAGACCCCAGCCTCTATGGATCTTGTACTCAGAGCTTGTTCTTGTGAATACTATATATAACAATATATACAATATATACATATATATATATACATGTAAAACACTTTAATCTACACCTTTGGTTGCAATATGTCAAATTTCTTACTTAATATGGTTTCAATTATTAATATTTCCTGCAGGGTCAAAGATATCAGGTTCCTGTCATCTATTACATAAACCTCATCGTCGCCATTCTAATCCATCACAGCATGACGTTCTGTTGGGAGATAATAATGTGTGGCTGTTAGATTTGTATTGTGATTGTCATTTATGCTTAGAGATATTTACTCATATGTGCTTAGAAGTATATAATCATTTGTAGATTGAAAGAATGTCTCATCCTAGGAGGTCTGTAACAACTCTGTGTAGCATGAGGAGGGGAGTGCGTTCACTCCTCTTCAGAGTGTTCTGGCATAGATCACACACCTCCTAGGAGAGGTCGTATCTTCTCTTGCTGATATATGGTATAGCAAACACACGTATATCTGTTTGAGTCTAAGAGCCTTTTGTTTAGATGGACCGCTAGACTCCTGGCACCAGCTTTGGGGAGTCTTCCTGGGGTTACATCTTGACCCCACACACACACACACACACACACACACACACACACGGTATTCTTTGTTCACATGTATACCTATGTAAGCCGTTTTATGTTAATGAACCTATGCATATTCATGTAACCGCATAATAAAAGGAGTGCTATGGGGAACATGGCTGAGAGTCTGGCGGAGGTCAAGTGGGTGGAACGACACTTGGCTCCAGGCAGGCCTCCCTCATGCATGAGTACTACAAAGAACTTTGCCTACTTGTGTCTTGTTTCTGCTGTGTAGCAAATTGTCCTGAACGTTCCAGCGAATAGGTTTATGTTACAAACCTATCATTAATTGGTCCTTCGAGCCGGATCCTTGGAATTGACATTCACCGAGGGGAAAAAGAGACACACCGAAAGACGTCAGCCAGGACTTATAGAGGTCCTGCAGCAAAGACCGAGACGTGAGAATTCGTCATCGGGCGGTGGATTAGCCGTCTGTTTTCTCCTCGATGGATGACGATTGACAGGATCTGACGGGACTGATGCTGCACACAATAAGCAACACCAAGTAAGTTCAAAGAGAACGACTAAGAGATTACTGTAGCTGCGCGGGTTCACGCGGGCCTATGCCGCGCGGTTTCACGCAGGCAGGTGCAGCTCAGTGACTGCACGGGTATACGCGAGTCCAGGAGCTCAACGGCCGTGCGGGTTCACGCAGGCTGGGGAAAGTTATAGGCCTATTTGTGTTGTTTGTGTACGTCTGTGTGGTCTGCGGTCTGTGACGTCAGCTGTTGTTGTTATCATGGGTTCCCGAGCAAGTAAGACTGCCTCACAGGGAGATGACACATTCGTGCAAGAATTCACTCCCGGCAGCGCGAGCCATTTATATTCTCATAATTGTCATGAGCGTAAACTGGTCGCGGAAGAGATTCAAATGTTGGAAGTTTTCAGAAAACACAGCAGCCTTGAAGAGCGTGCAGAGAAGGCCAGCCCACATCAGCGGCAGTTAAGCTATGCTCTGGTGAATGGCTTTCACCCACCCATTGCTGATTTAATTAGGAAGCAAAATGTTAATCATAACTCTGACCGGTCCTTCACATGCATGAACTGTACCCACCATGCGCAGGAAGTCATTAAAAATAACAAAAAGAAGTCACAAAGCGCTGAGGCCGCTGCCTTTTTAGCAGATGAAATTTTGTTTCAGGGACAGGTTGGAAGAGGGCGAAATGGAGGCAGGAGTAGGAGAAATAGAACCTCACGGCAATTAAGGGGGAACCGTGGAAAAAGAGATGATAAGTGCTATGCATGCAGGGAAATGGGCCACCATGCAAGAGAGTGTCCTAAGCGCAAGCCTGAGTAACCCCACCTGTAATAAATGATTAGTACCCGTCAAAACTGCCAATACACACATTTAGATTATTTTTTTTTAGATTGCCCTGATCAACAACAGTCTGTGCTCCAGACCATTACTTTAACCAGTTGTTAAAAGTAATCTGCATTAAGCTTAAGGTTGCTCAAATTCAGTACAATGACATATGAGATGAAGTAAAATAGGCAAATATTTTACCTAATTACGTGCATAGAGGCACTTGACCTGTTTGAAAACTGTCATCCTAATATGAGCCATTGTTGAGATATAGAGCACACCTATGAAAACAACTATTATGCTGAACCCTGTATGAAGCAGCTGAAAACTACATGATGGAGAAGCTGAAGTGCAAGTCTTTGCCACTGTGGGCAAAGCACGCGACCACTGTGTGAGGTTGTGTTGCTGTCTCTTCTGAGCTGATTAGCAAGCTACACATTATCAGATCAGGAGCTGGCTGAGAACTCATCAAAGAAAGGGGACGAGAACTATGATAACTCGAGTATGTAGCGTATCCGTGAGTTCAGCTTCTTCTTTCAGATGCGCAGCAGTTTTCCTGGATCTTGATTCATGTGTGTAGAGTGTTCATAGCATCAGCATCATGTTTTTGTTTATTTGTTTTGTTGGGTTGAAAAATAATTAAATAAACTTGTGATCATACTTATGGATCACCATGGCACATATCATCAGCCATATGGTTATTTATGCAGATGAAAAAAGTGAGTGTGAATGTGCCTGACGTCGCAGTGTGTGTGTGCGTTGTGTAAACGTAATTGTCTCCAATTGTGAGAGCGGTGATTCTGCAGGTCACCAGCTAGTGTAAAGAAAAAAAAGAGTAAAACAGAGACAAAATTTACATTATAGATGAAAATAATTATAGGAAAAAGGTTTTGTGTTTATTAGCCAAGAACAACTACAATCTCATTTTCTGCTTTTAAGAAAGGAGAGATGTGTCGGTTAAGCAGTGATGATAATAATGAAAAATGTCTTAGTTTTGTCACTTTCAGATTAAGGCAGACCTGGACCAATTTTCCACATGCAGCGGTCGGAATAAAGTTATAGTTTAAGATCATTGGAAATGTTCAGGCCAATTTCTGGCTAACTTATTTACAGCTCCATGTGTCCCTCATCCTCACAAGTGAGCTCTCACTCCTCCCTGAAGACAAGGAATGCAGCCCCAAGAGCAATAACATGGCAGATAAAGAGACAGCAGCAAAGTCCTGAGCAAAGAGTCCCAGCAAGCAGCAGCAGTGTGGACAAACAGCAGTGGAGAAGAAGAGCAAACCCATCATCCTGACTGATCGGATGAATGACACTGTGTTTCCAACAAGCTGCAACTTCACTGTGCTTGTGAAAAGGACTTTTGAGGAGAACTGAGGAGACTGTTGGAGGTTGACATTTGCCACTTTCGGAGTAAAATGGCAAGAAGAGACAGTGGAACAGGACAAAGCTGAAGAAGAACTGCCAGCTGTTGGACTGTTGAAGTGGGAGAGGACAACAGAGTGAGAGTAAGTAAGGACACAGAGGAAAGCTGTTGTTTAATGTGGGAAATCAAAATTTGGGTTAGCAAACCTGGGGAAAAGAAAACTGACTGTTTAAGTGGAGAATTGTGAAGGAATCTGAACCACTGCAAAAAGAAACATATACAAAATCACACACACAAGCAGAACATGCATTAACTCTACTAACACAAACACAAGAGAGCTCATGAAGATTAGACAGCATCTTGAGCATGTGAGTCTGTTCATCATCTTGTGCAAGTCACTTAGTGTGATGAGAAGTGATACAAAGACCAGTGGACTCATAGCACATTAGTTAAGAAAGGATCAATTAATAGCAGAGAAGTGTGTAGGAAAGGCAGCTTTAAGAACATGCCCTGCTGGAGATGCAGCTCCACAGACATCAATTAAACCTGCCTAATAACAAACACACATGCAATGAAGATCAGCTTGTTATCTCTCATCAGTGCTAAAATAGTGTAAATTTAACAGACACTTGTTATCAAATGCTGAATTTATCCAATGCTGACAGTTAACTCTCAAGGTTGCAGGACAACAGTTTAACTTTTGTGGGAAAAAGATTCTGGTTTGACCAACCAGTGATCAGACAATAAATTTAGTTGTTAATATAGTAAATTGGGAGATGCTTTCTGCTTGACTGATGCAGCACAAGTAATTTACTGTATGAGGGAAATTCTATTTTTGTGATAATATTTTGAACATGCATTTCTGTTGTCCTGTCAACTTAGTGGGTTAATAGCTGATATGCAAATTAGTTGGTGGTTCTTAGATTAATGAAAGGTGACTGAATTCTAGTACGAGTGAATGGGATGTGTTAGAGTGGAGACTCTAAAACACTGAGTTTCCTGTTGTGATGTGTGAGTGAATGCTGCACCCAGATACACAACTCTGAATACATGAGAACAAACTTCTTTTGTGAAGTGCATGACAACATGTCACATGTTTTATGATGACGGGGAAAAAGGAAACTAAATAAAATCTGTGGCCTAAATGAGTAAAAAGTACAGATGAGATTCATAGCTAATAAGACATGAGGGTTATGTTGTATGTTGTGCGGCTGATGGTTGGTTTTGAATTAATCTAGCTGATGATTTTTCTTTTGTTGTGAAATTGAGCCTGCCAATTAGTATGATGGTATGATAAATCATGCTAATGGTATGATTTACCCTCCTGAGATGAGGAGCATGTGTCATGACTTAACGAGGCCTTTTTATTTTGATACTTTCATAGTGCACTGAAAGTTTTGTTTGATGATCTCTGTTTGAGCAGATCTGCACGATTAGAACTGAAGCGCTATACAACATGTCGAGAAAATTGTTGCAAGTGAGTTTCTCCAAAAGATTACAATGGGCTCTGGAGAAAGTCACTTATATGGGACAATTAGAAAATAGGTCCCTACCCAAAAAAGGATTAAGCGAGATAATCCCATATAAAGTTCTTCTTTTCTTTTTGAAATGACGTCATTTTGCTGAGAAGTGGAAATGAAAATGCGACAATAATTTCCACTGTCAGCAAAGAAAGACTGAATGAATGCATGAATGAATGAGTGAGAGAAAATACAACTGACTGACTGGTAAAAGCGGACAGAAGCTGACAGACTGACTGACATCACTGTGCGAAGTTAACCCCCACCTGACAAAGGTGCAGATGAATCTATGTGTGTTTCTCTTTATTGGAGCAGAAAGAGGACAACAACATTTGAGGTTGCGTGAGCTTTGGCCATACCGATTTAACCTTTTAAATGCCACTTTCTGTGTCTGTGCATCTACCAGGGGTGTTATTCACTACCTTGTGTTGCTCACAGAGGTAACTGTGAGAAAGTGTGTATACACCTGCGCAGCCCTAACATTTCTACAGCATTACAGTTCTTCATGTGATTTGATCATGTGATTTATACCAGGATAGCTGGTTGATGTGTTCTACTACAGGATTTCTGGGTTCATGTGTGAAGAAAACTGTGTTTACAGGTTATGAGTTGTCAGTAGCCCTGACACTCCATGCTGCCCTGTCACACCTGGAGAAGAGAGACACGTATGTGAGAATGCTGTTTGTAGATTACAGCTCAGCATTCAACACCATCGTTCCCTCGAAGCTGGACAGGAAACTGCAGGATCTAGGACTGAGCAGCTCCCTCTGCAGCTGGATCCTTAACTTCCTGTCTGACAGACGCCAAGTGGTCAGACTGGGCAGCACCACCTCATCCCCCATCACACTGAACACTGGTGCTCCACAGGGGTGTGTACTGAGCCCTCTCCTGTACTCACTCTACACCTACGACTGCACGGCCACTAACAACTCCAACATCATTGTGAAGTTTGCGGACGACACTACAGTGGTGGGTCTTATCACCAACGGTGATGAGACAGCCTACAGGGAGGAGGTCAGCGCCCTGACCCACTGGTGTCAAGACAACCATCTCACCCTCAACGTCGCAAAGACAAAGGAGCTGATAGTGGACTTCCGGAGGTGCAGAGGAGTACACACCCCCATCACCATCAACGGCGCCCGCTGTGAGAGAGTGAGCAGCTTCCGCTTCCTTGGTGTACATCTGGCTGAGGATCTTACGTGGTCAGTACACATAAACAAGACAGTGAAGAAGGCGCAGCAGCGCCTCTTCTTTCTCAGGAGACTGAAAAGATTCGGCATGAGCCCCGCATCCTCAGGACCTTCTATCGCTGTGCCATTGAGAGCATCCTCACTGGATGCATCACCACCTGGTATGGCAACACCACCGCTTACAACCGCAAAGCTCTCCAGAGAGTAGTGCGGTGTGCTGAACGGATAATTGGAGGTGAGCTTCCCTCCCTCCAAGACATCTACAGGAAGCGGTGCCTGAGGAAAGCGGGGAGGATCATCAAGGACTCCAGTCACCCCAGCCATAAACTCTTCAGACTACTTCCATCAGGAAGGAGGTTCTGCAGCATCCGTCCCGTACCAGCAGACTGAGAGACAGCTTTTTCCACCAGGCCATCAGACTGCTGAACACGTCATAGACACCTCACCCTCACTACTGGAACTTCAACATTATGCACTCCATACTGTACATTAATGCCACTGTTTTGCACATACCTACCTCTGTATATTTTATATTTTATATATCTTATTTTATTGTTTACTCTATTTCATTTGTAAAACATGTATATACACACTCACACACACACACACACGTAGAAAAACATATTTAGTACACACATTCAGTAATGTATATACCTTTATATATGGTACATATATTTATTACTTTTTAGATTAACCATTTTTATATTTTGCTTGTTGCACGTTATTGTATTTTGCACAACTCTGTTGCTTGTGAAGCTTGCACACAAGAATTTCACTCGCATGTACTGTACCAGTGTACCTGCACATGTGATGTGACAATAAAGGTGATTTGATTTGATTTGATTTGATTTGATGCTGCTACACTGTGTTGTTGGGGAAATGTGAAGGTTACTTTGACGATGTGAATAACATGTGAGACATTTCCTGTGTTGAAACTAGTGTCACTTCTTTCCACAGCTATGGATGGCTAACTTTATGGTCTTTTTATAGCACCTCTGGACCCTGTCAATTTGTGCCTGACCTCCAGGATTATCCGTGTTGCTAATGTTGTTTTTCTAAGAGTGCATGTAGAGGATTCAGCAGAAACGGACAAGTAACATGAGAAAGCAAATAGGAGATGCAGTGTTTGTGGAATAGTTTGATATGGGGCTCATTAGCTGGCCACTACTGAGCTCCTAGTGTTAAATACATGGAGTGACTTTGCTTAAGGGAAGTCACCGATTACATTAATGTTAACTGAGTACATGGGATGATCCATGTCTGAGGCAAATTATGCCAATAATTGTGGTTTACTGATTTGAGAAAACCTGCACATGATACTTGTCCTGCTGATGCTGAGTGCTTTATTACTCTTATAATACAATTGTTTATAAGTGTGAAGGTTGATTTTACTTCCAGGTCTTGTTTTCCAGGCCATGATGGTGTATATGCAGGCTCCTGGCAGAGCTAGGTTTTCAAAACACACTAACAGCTTTTATTGCAGGGTTATAGGTCCGGGTGGTGCTGCTCCAGAGGGGAGACGCCCTGATGTTGCCTGGGACATGATCTAGCTAACCTTTTTCTTTCAGACAGGAATCTAGGTTTGATGAGTTGACTCATGGGAGTGTCCATGCGTCAAGAGGAGGGGTCCAGAATTACATGAATTACATGAAACTATGTTTTCTATGTTTTCTAAACTATGTTTTTATGTTTGTTGTGGTGATTTGTGTGATTAACAGTTCATTTACGGGTATTAAACCTATGTAAAGTGGTGCATCTGTGTTCAGATGAGGCTTTGATGGTCCATAAATGAAGCTCACTGAACTAAAGAATGTGGTTTGATGATGCTTTACATGCTCTCCAAATAGAAGTTTTTCCTCCTAGCAAGGAAATACAGGTGCAGCAGTCAGAGTATTGCTGAAAGGAATCTCCTGAGAAATCTTCTGAGGCCCAGTGAGAAGCAACCCATTCCAGGCATAGCGGACAGTCCAGGCAGTGGTTGAGGTCAAAGGTCGAGCTGTTTGGGGCCCATCATGAGATCCGATTTCGGAGCCACAGCAAGGACCACAAAGCTGCGAAGGATGAGAGCTGTGCCAAGGGGGCTTTCCAGAGGCCAACAGAGGAGATTGTGGACAACAGACGGGCACCTGAAGGATGAGGGGAGCGTGCCAAGCTCCACCGACAGCGCAGAGGGAGTTCGAGGATGGCATCATGATTCTGTGAGAAGCACAGGAACCAGAAGCTATGGTGGTGATGACAGCAGTTTCCTATGAACATCACCTAATGCTGTGTCACTATACTGTGCATACGATGGCACACTGAAGACTGCTGGGATCATAACAGCAGTAAGATAACTGGATCCAGCACCCTGTCCACAGAGGGTTTTCCTGCAGAGGATGGACAATGGAGGAGTCATAAATATCCCCCACAGGACAAGGAGGCCTGAAGTGAGGTGATGGGGGTTGGCAGAAGCCATAAAACTAGAGTGCTGAAGAGGTCTGCAGCTTTCACGATGTTGACAAACAACAAACTCAACTGGTATGTTTGAATGTCTATTCTACATACATTTGGACTCTGGTCCTATGAACAGTGATGGAAACAACTGGAAGAGACATGTATGACGCCCTGCAGAACTTAAACCACTCTGCAGAGACGTGATTTACATGTCTTGTAGAGGAGCACAACCAAGCTGGAGTGTTTTTGAAAATGTTAATTTCTCTTTTGACCATTAACAATTCATTTGTTCACTTGTAGGATGCAGTTTACCATTGTATGAGATCAATGAGAACTTGGATAACTGCTAATACATTTGTCAGACTGTATACGTTTACATATGCTGAGTATAAAAATGTTTGCATTGACACTGTCAGGCATGACGTGATCATAACTGGGGACTTTTCTAGCATAATTGCCAAAAGGGGGGAAATGTTAGATTTGTATTGTGATTGTCATTTATGCTTAGAGATATTTACTCATATGTGCTTAGAAGTATATAATCATTTGTAGATTGAAAGAATGTCTCATCCTAGGAGGTCTGTAACAACTCTGTGTAGCATGAAGAGGGGAGTGCGTTCACTCCTCTTCAGAGTGTTCTGGCATAGATCACACACCTCCTAGGAGAGGTCGTATCTTCTCTTGCTGATATATGGTATAGCAAACACACGTATATCTGTTTGAGTCTAAGAGCCTTTTGTTTAGATGGACCGCTAGACTCCTGGCACCAGCTTTGGGGAGTCTTCCTGGGGTTACATCTTGACCCCACACACACACACACACACACACACACACACACACACACACGGTATTCTTTGTTCACATGTATACCTATGTAAGCCGTTTTATGTTAATGAACCTATGCATATTCATGTAACCGCAATAAAAGGAGTGCTATGGGGAACATGGCTGAGAGTCTGGCGGAGGTCAAGTGGGTGGAACGACACTTGGCTCCAGGCAGGCCTCCCTCATGCATGAGTACTACAAAGAACTTTGCCTACTTGTGTCTTGTTTCTGCTGTGTAGCAAATTGTCCTGAACGTTCCAGCAAATAGGTTTATGTTACAAACCTATCAGTGGCATCATTGCATCCTTCTTTTACTATTTTGCTGTGACGGCCATACTTTACAGGTATTGTTTCATCGCCTGCCCACTGTTGGACTGCTTCAGACAAACTAAGGGTTCTGTACTGGTCTGGGTCCTTTGTAGTGTTAGTGTTGCTCTTGCTATTTTTTTTAAATTAATTTGTACGTTTATTAACTTTCAACTTCGAGCCACGCTTACCTGTCACAACTATTGATTTTATCATTATGATCTTGTTTCTTTTTAGTTCATTGTTGGACTTCATTCTGTTTTATGCGTAAAGGGCCCATTGACAGGCTGCTGGCACGTCTGTGCTGCTGCAGTATGGAGAGCAACAACACAGGAGATGTGACTGATGTTAGCACAGACAGGTCAGATCATGTAGTCAGAGATGAAGGGAAAGAGGAAAGAGGGTCACATGATGGGAGAGATGGTGAGGAATTAGAAAGTGTGAGATAAGCAAACACCATCGTTTCCAAACATTTTAGCTGTCCCCTCAGACTGTCAATCACCTAAAATCCTGATCTTTGCACCTGCTGGGAGTAACAGGAAACATTGCTTTGTTGAGTAGTTTAATGTTGGAAATGAAAACTGACAGGGGATTTCTTTAAATCACCCTGCCGTTCTTCAGTTGAGACGTCTGAGTTCAGAAAACACACAAACACTGCAGAAGTTTTTCACTCGCGAGGGGCAGTCATAGAACGCACGAACTGCGCCCCACGACTGTCCGCGTCCTTTATTTATACAAGATGTTTTGTGTGTGTGTGTGTGTGTGTGTGTGTGTGTGTAGATAACATCAGTCAAGGCAGCGGGTTTTCCCCTTTTCTCTATCTGTATGTTCTCGTAAAAGAGCTGAGCTTGGTCTTCTCTACATCTAAATGTTCAGAACGACAGGATGCGGTTAGTATCTGCATAAGTTCAGCACACAAGTTACTAGGTAAAAAGTCATGTAGAAATATGCTTAATGACAAATAATGAAAGGATACATTTCATGTAGCTGATCACATATATACACATATATACAATCTCTTGACATTCCGCCCTGTTTATCAGAGAAATGAAATGTACAATAAGTAACTACTTGTCTTTCACATTCTTAGTTACTACATCATTAGCACTTCATCTTCATGAAACAAATAGGAAAAAAGTCTTCATGATCTTCATAAATTTCAGTACATCTGCGTATGCTGTGAATGACAAACTTGTCATCTGTGAAATTACAGCTTTAAACAAAGAATAACATAAGTAAAGAAAAGCAAAATAAAATCAAGAAAAATTCAATGACGATCAACAGTCTCTTTAAACTTGTTAAAGTTGAGGGCTTCTTCCTGGATCAGGATGACGATGTTGTTGTTGTTGTTGTTGTTGTGTTAATATGCTCGGCATGTGCGAGCAAACATAACAGTCTTTCTCTGTGGTCTTGTTAAACACATATCTGTATCAGGCATTTTTCATCCAAGGATGGATGTGATCTTGTGTCCTGTCCATTAGGTGTAAGTTGTCGTGCGTCCATCTTCTCTGTCTGCCTTGTGGCTCGGCTGCTATTGGCATCGGCTGGGGTCCTGTAAGGGTGAGCACACCTACACCTGGCTGCCTAAAGTTGATCGGATAGAGATTGGAGTGCGGGCTTACCCTACGGGGGCCCCAAGAACGCACTTACCACCCTCACCCCCGAAAAAACCAAGCGTAGGCGCTTCCTCCTCGGTGTCGGGGCTTCCGGGACCTCAACCTTTGCAGTGGCTCTGATGTATCCAAGATGGTCTCTCTGCAATTTTACAGGCTGTGGGTGTTGTCAATAACACTTGGTTTCAACCTGCAAGAGACTGGAGAGTCTTACGGCAGTTTATTGTTCAAAACAATATCCTTATTTTCTAGTAGTTTTGCCATCCATTCTGCCAGAGTTGTTTCTCTGATGGATTTTCTAAAGGTTCACTTTTCACTGGGAGTGGAAAAGGTCTCCCATGAACAACCTCAAATAATGTCAGTTTTGAGAGCCTTGTATTAATTTCATCCACATTTTTACTAGGCCTATGCACTCAGGCCATTCAGGCCAGAATAATTGCATAAACATTTTGCAACTGAGATTGCATCTGCTTTTTCCACTGGATAAATCTCTGGCCATTTTGAGAATACGTCTATAATCACTAAAGTATAAAAGTGTGTATTAAGGACCTGGACTATCCCCCCCTGAGGACACATGGGTCACCCCATGTGTCACTAATGCTGCTGTTCTGCACAGGGACTTGGGAGTATCGGTTTACCTTCACAAGTCATCAAATCATATTATTTTGGGTATTCTGATGATTAAATTGTGCCCTAAAGCAATGTCAGCTGACTTGCTTACTGCTTCTGCTGCGGCTGCACAGGCCTGCACGTCCATCTACGTGTAAGCAGAAAGGCTTATCATAATCAGGCAAAGCCAAAACTGTATTTGTCTGTAATGCCAGTTTCAAGTTACTGAATGCTTCTTCTGCTTTCTTCTTTGTAGATGCAACACTACATTTTGACTTAGGGCATTTTAGGCAATTCCTATTTCTCAAAGAATTCATACATCTTACATATTTCAAACTTTTAAGTTAAGGAAAAACTTTGCATTGCTTACAGCTCATAACTCACAGCTCTAAAACTCGTCATTGTTAAATCATGTGCCTAATCATTATGTGTCACTGTGATCCACAAGTATGATCACAAATTTGTTTTCCAAACTTACAAAACAAACAAACAAAAACAAAAACAAATTGCCTATGGCACCAAGGCTTTGCGTTCATATTAATTGAGTGTAAGCTGCTTTCTTCATTGCAAGTGTTTGTTTCAATAAGGTTTAATTCATGCATCTTATCACTGAGTTCTAAATTCAAACTATCTCACTTCTAATTCATTTCAATAATAATCTCACATGTACCAATTTGTGTATGTGTGTTTTCATTTTGTGTTTACCTCTTTTAAACGTGATATGGTGGACATCCCTAAACAATCATGAGTTGTGGCTTCAATTTTTCCAATCCAATTATATCCTATATTCTCGCAGTCAAACTCGTCCAGCTTCACCTGACACTGGTCCCCCTCCTTCACAGTGTCCTGTTCCTTCTCTTTTTCTTCTGCAGTCTTCTCTTCCAAAATTACTCCAAGCATGGCAAATATGACACTCAATGTCCAGTGCTCTTCCACAATTCTTTATCCCACTGTTCAACTGCCCAGCCTGTAATTCACAGTACATGTTGCATTACTCGCTTTTCTTACATGCTGCTGCTGGTCGTCAGTCGTCATCAGTGTTAATGGATCAGGGGCACTGTCGTTTGCCTGCGGTATTCAAGTCCACGATGTTCTGTCGGTCTTCATCAGGAGATTGACTGTTCTTTAAGCTCCTTCTCAGGATAAGGAGACAATGAGAGGTGAAGCTGTCAAATTTTAAGCCAAATGCTGGCCTGTTTTCCTCCCGATTCTGTCTCTCTTCTCTGGGTGCACACTTGTCACAGTGAGTACCTTTTATGGGCCTCTCACAACCACCACTTCCTCTCACACAGCAGGCACACAGAGCCATATTTCCTGTTTCTTCAAACTAATCTAACTCTTTTGTTTTTTCTTTGTATTTATAATCTACAGACCCTCTTTAATTCTACTAAATCTTAATCTAAAAACAATACACCTTTATTTCATTCACACCTTTAAATATTCTAACCTCTTTTGTCATTCAGTAATCGTCTCACACACTGCCTTTTCTTCCAAACCTCATCTTTTTTGCTCACTCTACTAAAAAACCTCCTTAGTGTTATTATTACCTATTTACTTATTTGGTACAAATCACAGCGGAGTCACTCAAATCAAATACCGACAGCATTCACACAGTTAAAATCACTCTGTCACGCTTTCATACGAGTATCTTGGACATGCCTTCCATAATCAGAAAGAGCAAGTCAAAAGAAAAGAAAAACTGAAACCTCTCATCATCCTCACAGCTTCTCACACACACACACATAACTAAAAATAAAACACACCAGCCTTTATGGCTCAAGATATATACATCTATCAAAATTCAGTCAATTACTATACATCCACAGTAATGAATTCACACTCTATTTATACTATTGTAGTGAGCAAAACCAGCATCTCAGTCACAGGCATTTAGCAATATTTGCAAACAATAGTTACAAAGCTCAATACTCTCGAAACCGAAAGCAACACTCTGCATGCGCGTCACCGCTCCTCATTTACATTATCACACACACACCGTCTAAAAATAGAATCAGCAGCCAGTGCACTGTTGTGTTGTCTCAAACCTGTAGCTTTAGCTGTTGTATTCAGGGCTTGACTTATTATTTGTTAGTATAGGTTTGCTCTTCATCTCAAGAAAGTCTCATCTAGGATAACAGGTTTACAAACAGGTCAAGTGTCTCTATGCACTTGATTAGATTAGGTATTTTCCTTATTTTCTTCATCTCATATATCATTGTACTGAGTTTGAGCAAACCTTAAGCTTGAATCAGACTACTTTTAACAATTATCCACCTCACATCATAACTGACTGAGGTGCCTCTTCTTATTAATAGTATGTCATTATTAATGTTATCATTGTATTGTTTTTCCTTTATTATAACAGCAATAGTATATTACAATATACTACTATACTACTAATATACAATAGATTATTATTTTATATTTTATTATGTATCCATCTCGGGCCTGTGTGACCTGCAGTTTCACACCTTCCCAAGCTGGAGACATTTGCATTTTCACACTCTTTCTTTGGCTGAACAATGACACAGCCTTTATATACGTTATGCATTTCTCTAATTTATTTTAATATGGTTTCGTGTGAATTATCTGCTTTCATTCATTCTATTCATTCTGGGTATGGTTGTTTACCCAATTTTGTATCATTTGGTAATACCAATTTACAGGTTGCTATGCTTCCTATTATTAGTTTGAATATAGTAGCGATAAGCTCTAATTTAATTTAAGTTAACCTTAATTTAACCTTTTGTTTATTCCACTTCATTCCTCTTTCCATGCTTTAAAATACAACTCTTGTGTATGCTTTGATTTCTTTTTGGCATCCTTTTCAGTATTTATTTCTGCTTGGAGGGTTTCTTATAATTTAGTTATACATTATACATACAGTTATACATTTTCCCTCCCACATGGGACATTTAGGTGTTCTTTGGATTTCTCAATCTATATGCACTAATTTGTCCGGCGCCTGGACATTTTTTCTCTAACCACTGTTCGTCAACAGTGAGTTTTGTGGGCTGATTCCCCATTATCACAGAGCTGCAAAGCTTTCTCTGGTACTAAACTCGGGGGTGGTTGCTGACACGGCCTTCTACCTTTCCCCTTTATCACCAGTACTTGAGCTTTTGCAGGATACACAAAGAAAACAATAAAAACAAACAATGGAAGTAGTTCAGCAGCTTATTGTGCTGTAAAATCAACTTACTTCCAAACACATACACACATATAGACATTTGCGCGCTAATTTGTCACGAAGTAATTCCGGCTACTTCTGAAACCAGTCTAAATATAATTTATTACGAGGTAATTCCGGCTACCTCTAAAACCAGCCTAAATTTAGTTCCTTCCGCGAACTCAACCTATTTCACGTGTTTTTGAAGTAATTCCGCTACTTCCAACCTATTTTACGCGTATCCCAAGTAATTCGGCTACTTCCAACCTTTGCGCATTTCCTGAAGTAATTCCGCTACTTCTAACCTATTTTGCGCATTCTTCTAAACCCTTCCGGCGGTTTAAAACCAAAAAGTGTTTTCTCACCCTCAGTCGTCTTTTGCTGGTTCTTCAGGTCATCTGGATCCCAGCGTCGTGGACCAGGACCGGCCTGGATGCGAATTTACGCCCAGGACTTTCACCTCTACCTGGAGAGGGCTGTCGACAGACTTCAGTACTGGTTTACCCACGGCGTCAGGATGCAGAAGTCAGACCTTATTGGAGTCACAGAAACGTGTCTGCTTGTTTCCATCTCTAGGTTCGAAGGACCAATTTAAATGACAGGGGATTTCTTTAAATCACCCTGCCGTTCTTCAGTTGAGACGTCTGAGTTCAGAAAACACACAAACACTGCAGAAGTTTTTCACTCACGAGGGGCAGTCATAGAACGCACGAACTGCGCCCCACGACTGTCCGCGTCCTTTATTTATACAAGATGTTTTGTGTGTGTGTGTGTGTGTGTGTGTGTGTGTGTGTGTGTGTAGATAACATCAGTCAAGGCAGCGGGTTTTCCCCTTTTCTCTATCTGTATGTTCTCGTAAAAGAGCTGAGCTTGGTCTTCTCTACATCTAAATGTTCAGAACGACAGGATGCGGTTAGTATCTGCATAAGTTCAGCACACAAGTTACTAGGTAAAAAGTCATGTAGAAATATGCTTAATGACAAATAATGAAAGGATACATTTCATGTAGCTGATCACATATATACACATATATACAATCTCTTGACAAAAACGTACAAATTATTTTGTAATTTCTTCGAAATAGCATGAAGGTGGTGCAGTGATTTGCACTGTCACCTCACAGAAAGATGTATGAGGCCTTTTATTACATTTTTTTCCTATCCTGTCCGACAGTGTAGCAATCAGAATTGTTGTCTGAAGGACAAAAAGAACCAAACAGATTTACATTCACAAGTGGAGCATTACAGCCTTTGCTATAGTGGCCCACTTGATAGTCAAATTTTATTAGAACTTTATCACGATTTTTTTATTTTGGGTTATTATAACCAGAGCAGACAAGGGAGTGGGGACAGAAAAGAAAAAAGAAAGAAAGAAAGAAATGATTGTGAAAAAGTTAACAGAAAGGGAGGGAGAGAGAAAAAGAGGAGAAGAAGAGGGACAGAGGGAGAAAAAAACTGATAACTAAAAAAAGAAGAAGAGGAAAGCAGAGAGACCAGAGCATGATCTCCATGAGTCTGTAACTGTTCTCCTCGGGTACTTTGACTTCCTCCTGCAGACCAAAACATGCAGTTCGATATATTTGTGATGCTAAACTGCCTGTAGGTGTGAAGACTGTCCAGGATGTCATATGACAGCTGGGATAAACTCCAGTCACCACCAAGAAGGAGGAAAAGAGATTGATGGAATTTAATTTGAAAACATCTTAAACTCAAATATTAATCATCTAAAGAGCTCTTGAAACATTTTTATTTTGCAGTCATTTATTTATATAAATATCATATTCAGTTTGCATTTTATCTTTTACATTTTTTGAAAGGACACTTTAGGTGTTGAACAACTTTAATTTTTAGTCACAGTAGCATTTAAATTTCCTCTGATCTATTTAGCTATTTAGCTATGACAGTGTATAATCTATTATTAATAATATTGTTGTTATATGTTGACGTGGTTTAGCTTAGTTTTTTTTTTTTTTTTAAAGGTGCAAAACTGTTTTTTGTGTTTTGTAAGTTGATTAACTATTTTTTGAAGCTATATTGGTGAAATAAAAAAAACCTGGATAAGAAGTTTGATAGTGTGGTTTGATAAAGATGTCAGACAGCTGTCATGTTCAGTTTTTTTCAGAAGGAAGTCAGGAGAAATATCTTTTGTTTAAAAAGATTTAATTTGCTTCAACAGTTGAAATTAGAAGTTGCAGCTCTGGACCTCTGTGTGAAATCAAGCTTCTGTCTTCACACAAACGTTGACCCTCATCGAGCTGTACAGTTTTTATACTGCAAACATAACAAATGATTATTATGGCTATCTTCTTCCAGAAGCAACGTGGCAGTCCTGCTGTCTCCTTATAAATCCTCTGAGTTTACGTCTGACTTCACCTCGTATCTGCTCCTTTCTGGAATCAGAAAGACAGACACAAAAACACCTCCCTGCCTAGACTTGATCATTTTAATATTACTGATTCTAATATCTAGTTCAGGACTGTTCAGACTTCCTTGGCCCAGAGAATATCCTTCAGCCATTATCAAGTGTGATGTGTAAGCATGCAGCAAATCCTCTTGTGCTACTACATCAATATTTCAATATTTCAAGTCCATCAGCGCTGGACGAAGCTTTTGACCCTCAGACACGGAGTGCCAACACATTTATGAGCACACTGCATTGTGTATACAAAAAAATAATAAAAACAGCTTTATTTAATAATTATTAACCCTAACAGTCCCTCCTTTGAACCAAAAGAACGTGTTTCGTTCAGCCTGCTATCCCACAGCTTCCCCTCCAGTGTGATACTAAGAATTTCAGCTTTTCCCTCTTAACTGGGGTCCTGTGGTCAAGTCAATGCTAAATCAGCTGTCGTCCTCATTCGGTCAAGTTACGCCCCTCTGCAGCCGCTGATCTCTATGCAGCACATTTATACTCCCATGCTTAATCTACATCATGTTATAACCACAAGCCACTCTGAAATGCTGTGACGAATCCTTTGGTCCTTACCTGATGTGCACGTGTTTGTTTACCCATCAAAACTATTGTGATTGGCCTGTTGAGTACCATGGCTTCATCCTATACTTTTATGCCAGACAGTAACAGTCTGTCTGTTACTGTCTGTTATACTTTATGGTTGTTTTTACAACCATAAAGTATAATCTGGGAAATTATTATTATTTTAAGTTTAATGAGATAATTTTGACTAGAAATAAGCAAAATATACTTGGTAAGATTTTGAGTTTTTGCAGTGTGCAAGACTACACATTTTAAATGTAGGGCAAAATGCACAGTGTGAAGGCTGTGGTTAGCTTGTACCTGACACATCCCTCAACTCTGTGGAGAGATTGGCCAGGGTTCGATAACCTGTTGGGGCAGTGTGGGGGGATGTGTTCATGACCTATAAAGCCACGTTGTGTCCTTGCTGCACTCAGCGGTGACGCGGGCTCATCCAACCCTGATACTGTGAGGAGGAGGAGAAGGCCGGGCCTTTTTGTGAGACCTGCCACCTCCAGTAATTCCCTCCACTGAAGATTTCCCACTACAGCAATCTTGTAATGACACCCTACGCCCTGAAGCAGTGCTGACCTTAGCCACATTTTGTATTGATTACTGATAGGCTGTATCGATGAGTCGTGACACTCAGACGGAAGATGAACACACCCAGTTATTGGTGTAGAAAAGCCGGGAAATTATTTTCCAGGTAGCTCATTCTAACGTCATGGCAGGATATGATATCATGTGGGATATGACAAAACTCTGGAGTGAATAATCACAACTCACACTGATCAGAGTGTTACTTTGAATGTAAATGATATTTAGATCTTTAATTGGCAAGTATTCCATTTGAACAAGCTTTAACAGAATACGTTCAATATTTGGCCACTAGATTGTGTTATGGAGCTGCAAATGGTGCAATGGTTTAGAGGCTTTCTGTCACAGTGTGTCAGTGACTGTGTTTAGTTACACAGTGTTTAGAATTGAAGAATTAAAGTAAATAGTAAACAGAATGGACTTTCTAAACAATAGATTTATAGAAATATATTTTATTTATCTCTTTTTTATTTCCAATTTAGTGCACTGCACTGGGCTGTACAGTGGTGCAGTGGTTAACTTTGTGTATGTGTCATAATAGTGTGTCACAGTGATGTATTTAATAGTCAAATTAAATAAATCAATGGTTACAGAGTGCACACTGTGGTTACTTTGAGCAGATACAACAAACTGTCGAAAGCACATTATTATGTTCAGTTCTATTCAATTTGATTATAAACATTAAACGGATATTTTAGCAAGTTCCAAGTTTAATATTTACAAGAATTTGAACTTCAGTGAAATTATAATGAAAAAAGAAACAAGCATAAAAGTCCTTTGATGGTTTTTAGTTAGACTAGTACAAAGATAATTAAATAAACCAGTATCACACCGTAAATAGTAAAAATGATTATGCGTGATTCTGTGTTTTCTTTTCTGATATAGAAGCACGGAGCCCTAAGAGCTGGTCTCTTTTAACAAAGCTGAAACTCCTTTCATTAAACTAAATAAACAAACTATTGCCAGTAAGTCAATCTGCATTAAAAGCTTCATAACTTCTACAGACGTGTCAAAACTGTCATACCTGTCTCTGTTCATCCCTCTGAGGTCACAGGTTCTGACTGAAGATAGCGATCTTTAAAAATCATTTTATCAACAAGGTGTTTTCTCCCACTTCAGCTACTCTCATCTGGTGGGTCTGTGGGTTTTAATATGGTGGAAACAGGAAGATTAAGCTTGTTAGAAGTTCATAAAGTCACAAATACGCTTTCATAAAGCAGCTGCCAACTGCAGGTTTTAATAAGGGTAAGCCAAACATACGTATATACTGCATTTGTTTGGGATTATTTCCAGCTTTAATTCACAAGTGATGTTCTAATAATTATTCCTATAAAAAGGAAAGTCTCTTATTTTTTATTAAAGAGAAGCTCTGTGCTCATTATACCAGAAAATATAATTGTTAGACATAATTTTTTGGTGTTACATGAAAGATGGCCGAGTCACCAAAACTGCATAAATTATTCAGAGTTTGAAACTGGAATACAGATTTAATTTTAGCCATAATTCATTTGTATGGTTATTTAAATACATACTGCCAGAATTGACAAGGATTTGATTTCTTTGATTTTATTGTTTTTTTTTGTTTGTTTTTTTACTTTTCAAAGAGCAGCAGATTCTGTTCTTCTTTAATCAGTTTACTGTTATCCACTCGATGATTGTCGTAATGATACGACTACTTTTGCCTCCCTCTATAACCTGTTATAAAGATACTATTCAACAATGTGTACTGGCTTGTGTACAAATACTGTCACATGTATTATGAGTCATTAGAGCTTTTTGGTTGTCTACTTCATGGGGATCAGGCCATCAGCTACCCCATAGCTTTGAACTGCCACTGCTGATAATGTGCCATGGAAACACCTTTGAGACGCGAATAAAAACTTTTACTAACAGTCACAGGAGCTGACGTCATGTTTGCTGTCACAACGTTTTTAATCCTTGATATTTTAAATTTGCTGTATCTCAGTTGTGGTTTAGGCAACAGCTGGACTGAGAAATAATCTTGATTAAAATGCATGTGCTCTTGTGACTGTGAAGCAAAATAAAACTGTCAAAAGAACAGAAATGATGGAGTTTAGTAGTTGTACTGATCATTTAAGTTAAAATATATCTTGACTCTCGCTGGCTTCATGTTTGGGCTTCTGTGAGTTTAAACATCAGTGAGTACGTGGTGGAGATTATAAAGTTTGTTACCACAACTTCCTCGTTCAAGACAAACTTGTCATATTGCAGATTTTACCCAACGGTTCAGCTGGAAGGAGTCCTGAGACAAGTAAGGGCGACACTTATTTTATTCATGTTCATTTTATTTCTACCTGAAGAGAGGAATAGTTATAAAAAAAACATAGAAACTGACTGAATTAGAACATCTGGAGATAGTTTACTAAAGTCACTACCTTCTTTTCTTTTGTGCTTGGAGTGAGCAGCTTTTTGTGAATGTGTGTTTTGGTAATGCACTAACTGTACCTCGTCGATCTATTTGACTAATTAATATAAATAAGTTCTCCCACAGAATGTCAGGGTAACTGTAGCCTGCATAGCAACACAATGTGCAATGTGAACCATGCAGCCTAATCACATGTGTTGATTTAAAACAGAGCCTGCAGCAGTAGATGTATTCATATGTATTACTGCTATGGTTAGTGCACTGATAGCTTTGATAGAACTGAATTATCTTTTTTTCAGTACATTTGTGTTGGTTCATCACGACATGCTCTTACTGAGTGCTGAAAATTCCTGGTTCAGCCAATTTCATCGCTCTGAAAATCTGCATCGAGGTGTTTTTGTTTTTATTGTTGCTGTGATATTTTATGAGCAATTTGTGAATCATTTTTAAACATTGGCATGTAAAGTTATCAAGATCAGTAATGCAAAGTAGATTTTACATTAGGGTTGTTTTAATTGAAATTTATGGTTAATCAAATAATTGTAAACTTCTCTGTGCACTCACAAAAAAGTTGAATCCACTTGAGTTTTAATCACGTGGTAGCAATCGACTTTAAATTGTGTTTTTTTATATTTTCATAATCCCTCCGTTCACCACCACGAAGTTAAAAGTTAATTCTCCAGCACATTTGAGGCTATTCCATGTTATTATTATAAGCTGGCTTTGCTGCTTGTTTACCAATATAATCAGTAATTTAATGACTACATAAGAACAATGTTAACCTGCTGCATTTTTTTTAACCATTTGCTATGCCAGACAAAATCATAATTAGAGAGGAGATATGTACACCTTCCTACAAAACCCTATCACAGAAACTATTCTAGAGTTTCGGAAAGTCCTTGAAGTGATGATGTGGATCGACACGTGTGTCTGCCTTCCTTTGACCATACTGATGATCTACTTTATGTGTTGTGTGGTAAGTAAATAATAAATTTTTAAGTATGTGAATAATTTGAAGATTTAGCAAAATAAATACATAAATAACAAGAAAGGGTAGCAATGACCTTAATTAATGATCATTAAAATTAATGCCCACATTCCACAAATAAACTAAATCTGTAGTCAGCTTTGACTCTGACCCAAAGCCCTTTGCTGTGTCTTCCCCTCTTTCTCCTCACCAGCCTGTCTCCTCTTGATTATAATAATAATAATAACTTACTGAATGACTCTGTAGAAGTAGCCTATTTGTATAAAAAATGGTTAATTAGACTTTAACAACAGTAAAGCCATCCACTTCAAAAAGTGTTTCAAACAAATTGTTTAACTGTGAAACTGTGTGGATTAATTACTAGACAGAAAAAACTTGACTCTCAGAAATGGTGATAACATTTACATGAATGTCCACTGCTGAGGATTAATTCTTAGTTCTAACTATGTGTACATTTTCATGGTCCAAATGGACATATATATATATTTGAAGAATTTTTGTGGAAAAAAAGAAATGACAGTAGAGGTTCAACTCAAGTTCATGTAAGATACAAACATCAAGGGCTTAGGGCCGTCTCAGCGGTACCTTGACATGTCGGTCAGGAACAACATGGAGCTGGTTCCTGCCTCGGAGATGGAGATGCTTTACTTTTCTTTCTTTTTTGGATGATTGGTGAAGTACATAGTTTGTGGGGATGTATGAGTATCCACACAAAACATTGATTATAAAGGGGAGGGGTGGAGGTTACAGACTCAGCACAGGAGAGAGGGAGATGCATGTAAGAGAGAAAGAGATTCAATACTAAAAACACTGGAAAGGTGAGAAAATGAGTGACATTAGGAAACAGTAAAATTTAAATGCACGTCAATTACATTGATCATATAAAGACTAAGGAAAGCCATATAATAATATTCATTTAATATAATGTATATCTTATATATTAATAAAGCACTTTTCAAATAATTTGAATTCAATTAAATTAATTTAAGAAACAAAAACTCTGAAGAGCCGCTTTGGAGCAGAAAGAACTTTCTCCTTTTTAGTGAACGAGCCATAAGAACCTCCATCAGCTGCACTTTGGCAGTACAGATACCATCCTAGTGACAAACTGTTCCTCTAAATGTGCAGTAATTTATTTTTTCACAGTGTTAGTGTTACAGAGAAACCCTGTGGGCAGCAAACATGGAAGTGTACACACATGCAGGCATTCACACACATCACATGTACGGTGGGACAATAATTCTGAGCAGCTCTCAGCAGGGGCACTGCTCTCGTGGCGAAAGGTGTTTACTGGCGTTTTCTTTCTCTTTTTCTTTCTCTTTTTCTTTTTAACTTTGTTTTAACTCTGTTCTTAACCGTGGTTTTAACTTTTTATGAGTTTTTTTTTGCCGAGATGGAGATTTTCTATACCTTAGTTGTTGTTGGCGATATTCACCTGGAGTCATTCACTCTCACTGACAATCACTTATACACGCGAGGAACTACTTGGATTACGGTGGTCCTGTTTGTCTATGTACGACTCTTCTAATGTTCGGACAGATGTAATTCTTGGTGAGGATTTATTTGCCCGGTCGAAGACTAATTTTGGAAAGCCCCGCCGCTTGAGAAAACGCGGAAAGAAAGGCGGCGTGCGTCAGCGTGTAAGAAAACTTCGGAGGAAGAATCGTGTTCCTCTGCCTTCTATGATTCTGGCCAATGTCCAATCTCTTAGGAACAAAACGGATGAATTACAAGGGAATGTGCTTCATCTACGGGAATACAGGAAGGCTTGTCTGATGGCACTTACCGAGACGTGGCTGACCGATATGGACAGTGACACTTCACTGCGAATCAGCGGCTTTGGGACCCCTGTCAGATTGGATCGGAACTGTGGAGTAACACGCAAATCTCACGGAGGAGGGGTATGTTTGTATATCAGCCAGGGCTGGTGTAATAACTTTACTGTGCGGGAGCGGTTGTGTCTTCCTGACATCGAGCTCCTTTCAGTATCTGTCAGGCCATTTTACTTACCGAGGGAATTCCCTCAAATTTTTGTCACTGTTGTTTACATTCATCCTAAAGCTGACGTTAAAGCTGCTGCTGACGCCATTTTTAAAGTGGTACACAATCTGCAGACTCTCTCTCCGGATGCTCCTAATTTTATTCTTGGTGATTTTAACAATTGTAATCTTAAGAAATCACTGAACAATTTCTTTCAAAATGTCACTTGTCCTACAAGGCATAACAAAACGCTGGATTTGTGTTATGGACCAATTAAGGGTGATCCGAATGTGATTCCAGTCAGAGAATTTAAGACTTTCCCTAATAACAAACCGTGGCTCTCTAAAGATAGTAAGGATCTGATTCTTAAAAGGAAAATTGCTTTTAAGGAGGGAGACGTTCCCACTGTGAGAATATTGAGGAAGGAGGTGAGGGCTGCAATAAAGATTGCCAAGATGAGGTATAGAAATAAGACAGACTAAAAGCAAGAGTCCTGGACCTGACAACATCTGTGGACAGGTACTGAGAACTTGTGCTGATCAGCTGAGTGGGATTTTCACCATATTTTCTCTCTTTAGAGCTACAGACAGTACCTAAGATTTGGAAACATGCTATCATTGTTCCTGTTGCTAAGGGCAGTTCTCCTAAGGCACTGAATGATTTTAGGCCTATGGCTTTGACGTCTTTAGTGATGAAATCATTTGAGAAGATAATTAAGAAGGAGATTTTAATGCATGTTGAACACCATCTTGACCCCTTCCAATTCACCTATAGAGCAGGGAGAGATGTGGAGGATGCTGTTGTCACAGTCCTGCATTTCTTGTATAAGCATCTTGAGGCCCCCCACACCCATGCAAGATTATTATTTGCTGACTTTTCATCGGCATTCAATACAATTCAACCCCTCTTACTTGCTGACAGGCTTTACAATCATTTCAAGCTTGACACTAGTCTGGTCGGACTAATAGGTCACAATGCGTGAGGGTGAATCATGTATTTTCTGATGTGCTCTCCTCCTCTACTGGATCACCCCAGGGTTGCTGCCTCTCTCCCCTTCTGTTCATTCTGTACACAAATGAGTGTCGCAGTAATTTCACAAACAGACACATCCTGAAGTTTGCTGATGACACAGTGATCGTCAGTCTTCTTGTGGGGGACGAGTCAGGCCATGGGCAGGTTGTAGATGATTTTGTGAATTTGTGTGATGAATCCTTCCTTTCACTTAATGTGTCTAAAACTAAAGACATGATAATTGATTTTAGGAAGTCCTCTTATAGCTCATCACCGACTATTATTAAAACTGCTGATATTGGGATCGTTGAGAGTTATAAATCTTTAGGTGTGGTACTTGACCACAAACTGTGTTTTGAATCTCATGCTGATGCCACTATTAAAAAAGTTCAACAAAGACTGTTCTTTTTAAGGAAAATGAGATCTTTTAATGTCTCATCTGAGATGTTGTCTTTGTTTTATAGAAGTTTTATCGAATCTGTGATGTCCTTTTGTATCGCTGCCTGGTTTGGTAACCTGACGGTGAAGAATAAGAATCGGTTGGGACTTCTGGTAAAAACTCCTAGCAAAATTTCAGGGCACTGGCAGGATGGACTTTTGGCCATCTACAATAGAAATGTGCTTAGAAAGGCTCATTCTATTATTAATTATTTGAACCATCTACTTCACAGTGAGTTTGAGTTGCTGCCTTCCGGCCGCCGTTTTAGAGTACCTGTGAGGAAGACTAAAAGACTCCAGGTCTCTTTTATCCCCACTGCATCTTGTCTCCTTAATGGCAAATAACTGTCCTTGGACTTTCTATCACTATTATTGTCATTGCTATTTTATAGTATTGTTCTGTTTATTTTTATCCTGCTGTTAAACTAATTTCCCCTTGTGGGACAATAAAGAAATTGAATTGAATTGAATTGAGTTAAACAAAATGCACTTTTTCCATTTACCAGTTCACCAATATTACTGAGTCTTTCAGAATTTAAAAGCACACACTACAAACACCTTAAAGCAGTTACATTAAGAAAGCCACTGTTCTCATCAAGGCAGCGTTGCTTCTCACAAAACAGGACTTATTTCTTTAGCAGTGGGTCTTTCACTTCTAAAATTTGAATTAAGTTCATACCACATACCACACAATGATTGACACTTATATTATATGTAGTGTTGTGAAGTAACCTGAGTAAGCATTTTCTTCCGTTGCTTTGCATGCATCAGCAGTTTAAACCATTAAGAACTTTTTTTTTTAAAAATGAGAAGTTCTGACATCAGATAAAAGTCTGAAAAAGGAAGTCAAGAGACACTGAGTTTAAAATGGTTGCTACAATCTGAAAGAAATGTTGATTGTTGTTTTGTAAATTAGTCTCCTTGTGCTGCCTGAGAGCATAAAAACATCATGCCATGTTTATTGCTGCATTCATTTATTATTAATTTATATTTCCTGCAGGTGCGAAGGAGTCCAGTCCCTGTCATCTATTACACAAACCTCCTCACCTCCAATCTAATCCAGATCTGCATAATGATTGTTTGGATATTAAGAATAAAAAGTAGCATAGCTGCTGTTATTAACCTCTTGTGTGTGATGGCCAGTCTGTACTTCAGGGTGTGCATTGCTCTGGAAAGGTACCTGCATGTCTCTGAACATTATATTGAACTGTGAAGCATCCTTACAGTCAGAATCATATTATTCTGCACTGTGATGATACAAATTTGTGTCTCTCTTGTGTTGCAGGTGTTTATACATCACATATCCACTGTTGGACTGCCTCAGACAATCGAGGAGTTCTGTGCTGGTCTGTGTTCTGGTCTGGGCTTTTTGTATAGTCAGTGTCCCTCTTGCCATAGTCTTCTATGAATTAATACGTTTAAGTATTTATGCCGCCCTCCCTGGCCCCCTGTTCATCTTCTGCTTAGCTCGGACCTTCAGAGCCCTGCCTGCTGCCACCTCAGTGCCCACTGAGGAGAAACGTCGAAGTCTAGGAATTTTGATTCTGTTGTTCTTTAGCTACTTTATAATTGTTGTTTACACAATCATCTACGACATATTTCTTTTCTTTTCTGTCGTTTTGCATTACATCTCTTTGATCTCAATTTTGCTCAGTCCTTTTGTGGATCTGATTCTGTTTCTTTTCATGCGAAAAGGACGCATTGACAAGCTGCTGACATGTCTGTGCTCAGCTGATGGAAGAGCAGATCATCAGTGTGACTGACAGCACAGACAGGTGGGCTGATGTGGACTTGATTCTGTTTCTCTTACGTGCAATGGGCGCATTGACAGGCTGCTGGAGTGTCTGTCTAAATCATTTAAAAAATGATTTAATAAACAGGTTTGGACACTTTTTATATCCCAGTATTAAACATGTTCAAATCTTTTGTTAATTATTAGTTTCCCACATTAGGTTTTGGTGTTTTTTTTTCTTGCTTGTAATTTTGTTTGTCACATAATCTTTCTTTGTTTCTACAACATGTCCAAATAATGTTTTCAGTTCTCTGTAACTTTGTAAGACTTAAATGGAATTTTTTGGATTTTTTTAAATTACTTTTTTGGGGGGGGGATTCCTTTAAGGGAAACATATAGTTTTTCTCGATTATATTAGTGTTTTTTCACATTAACATTCCAATTTTCACTGATCTACTGAGTTTTTCAAATAATATTGTACTATTTGTTATGTAGATCATATATGTATATGCCACCAAGACAATTCTGCAATTGTAGCTGATTACAGTGACTTCAATAATGAAGCTGCTTCACCACAAGTTCAAATATTGCAGCAAGATGCAGAAACTTAAACTTCCTGTAAATAATATTTATGTAGTTCAGTTTACTGCACTGGTGATATGAGACACTGTATTATGTTTAAATATAGGACTATTTTTTCTGTCTGTTTAATTTTCAGAGCTGTATTGGTGAAATAAAATAAATCTAGCTTGAAAAAAAAATTCAAAATTTTTGCAATTACAAATTGTAGTATGGAGCCTACATTTACTTCTCTGGTTTCATAAAGATGTAAAATTAAAGTCTATAAGAAAATTACTTGTTGTTGGTGTCATCTCTGACCACAGTAAACTCCTCACAGATACATTTATGTTGTCAGTTGACAGTTTGAATCTTAAACAGGCCTACCATATAAAAGTATTTGAATATGTCAGTCATCAATGCAGGACCCTGTTTATGTAGAAATATTTCTATTTCTGCCTGGCAACACCACAAACTGCTGGTCACTGCTTTCATAAACAACCTAAAGCAAACACAAAGGGTTAAAAGTACTTGTACAAAGCACACATGGGAACACAGATCATATGAAAAAGTGGATTGAAAATTATAATATAAGATATAACAATGACAGTTATCAATAAATAACTGTTAACTATTTTGAAGCAAAAAAAGAAAATGTATCATAAATGAAAGGTTTACTTTTCCTTCACTTTCTATTATTAGTATACCTAACTTTGTTAGTTATAGAAAACAGCACAGATGAACTGATTAATGTATAAGAAAGTAGTGTATACGGCCTCTTGAAAAAAAAGGTTTCTATGCAGAAAATAAACCATCTGCACTTTGAGTGTGACCACATGTGAGTGGGGGTGGGGTGTAAATTAGGCCACCACAACTTCCACGTTCAAGACAAACTCATCATATTAAAGATTTTACCCACAGTTTCAACTGAAAGCAGTCCTCAGGTAAGTAAAGACAATGTTTACAATTATTGTTGTTATAGAGGAGCATAATTCAATTTATTTTAGATAGATGTTTCTTAACATAGCTGACTGATCCCGGTGAATATAATGTAAGTATTTAGCTGCTGACATGATCAGTTACCAGTTTATTAGGTACACATTCCTAGTCAAATCAAATCAAATCAAATCAAATCAACTCAAAATTTATTTATATAGCACATTTAAAAACAACAGTTTTGATCAAAGTGCTTCACAAATGATGAAAATAAATAAATAAAATAAGACAAATACAACGCAGGACGAGACAAACATAGAAACCAACCAAATGATAATCAAACTATCTTACGTCAAAGCCAGAGTGAAAAGATGGGTCTTTAAACGAGATTTAAAAGACTGAACAGTCTCAGAAGAGCGAATGGCAATAGGGAGGTTGTTCCACAGTCTAGGAGCTACAATAGCAAAGGCACGGTCGCCTCTGGTTTTCAGCCTAGACTTAGGTTGCATTAAGAGCATCTGGTTAGAAGATCTTAGTGCTTTTATAGGATTATACAAATGAAGAAGTTCTGTTAAATAGCTAGGGGCAGAGTTATTTAAGATTTTATAAGTGAATAAAAGAATTTTAAAATCAATGCGAAATTTCACAGGAAGCCAGTGTAACTTGGCTAAAACTGGAGTCATATGATCATGCATTCTGGCACCCGATAAAAGGCGTGCAGCAGCGTTCTGTACTAACTGCAACCGGTGAAGAGAGGAGTGAGGGAGGCCTAAATAGAGGGAGTTACAATAGTCCAGTCTAGAGGTAATGAATGCATGAATAAGCTTTTCAAGGTCCTTGGGGGAGAGGAAAGGCTTAGCTTTAGAAATTTGACGTAGCTGATAGGAGCTTAGAAATAATTCTAAAGTTAAACTTGTCTTCATGAAGATTACTTCACTGGTTTTAATTTCTTGGGTAAATAATGTCAAATTTAATGTGTTGCTATTTTCTTTTGTTATTAACGCTTGATGCTTAGTTGGTTAGAGGAAAAAAAGCCATTATGAAAAACACATTTTGGTTTCTGACTGTGACACTTAGAGTTCATGTAAAACTGATGGCTTTTTAACACAGTTTAAATATATTTTTAGCTCTGATAATTATATAGCTAGTTCCTCTACCTAAGAAGTTATCAGGGATCCAAAATATCATAAAAAAAATAAAGAAATTGCAGTTTATAAAAAGTTTCAAATGTACAGTGGGGGTCTGTAACTCTGAGAAGTTTCACACAAAGTAAAATTTTGCAAGTCTTTACTAGATACGCTATAAAAAATTAAAAGAACACTTAAAAAAATTAATCATAATATATCATCAAAGAAACTAACTTGAATATTGGTGGAGCTACTTCTGCAGCCTGTCCACAGCTCGGACACAAGCATTTCACTAATAAAAGAAATTAGAATTTCGTGTGAATGTCTCTGAACAAACAATCAAAACAAACTTCATGAGGGTCTGACATCCACTAGTGGGCCCTGTGGTCACTGCCTGAAACGTGGAGCCTAAGTGGGAATTATGGTAGAGCCACCACTGTCATCCTGTGCTTTTCACAGTGAAAGCAGGTTTACTTTGAGCACACAGGAGTGAAAGGGTTGGAAGCCATGGAAAACATAATGCTGCCTGTAACATCATTCGGCATTACCGTTTTGATGGTAGGCCATTGATGGTCTGGAGAGGCATTGCAATTAAGACAATCCTCAGCCTCATGTAGTGAGAGCAGGCAGCTCCTGGAGGATGAAGGAATTAATACCACTGACTGGACCCCAAACTCACCTAAAGCCAATGGAAAACCTCTGGGTCACTGTCCAGGAGCTCAGTGATACCCTTGTACCCACATCATCCTGGATGTGGGATGAGATCCCCCAGGACACAAGCCATCATCCTATTGTCAGGCATGCATACAAGCATGTGGGAGCATCAAAAATTACTGAGTATTTTGAGTTGCTGCATGTTGCTGCTGATGAAATGGAGTAGTCTGATGCATAATATTTTAATTTGATTTTCAATGTGAGTTTGAATTCAGAGCTCGTTTACAATTTTATTTCAATTAAAAAATGTGACATCCTTTTCTCCCTAACCCAAAAGATATATATATATATAAATATTATAAAGTTTGTATCTGTCTTGTGTGAAACTTGTATGAAAAGCATACAAGAGTGAAAACAGATATAAGATCCCTTGAAAAATTATATAAATGAAACTTGTATGTTTTGGATACTTACTAAAACAATATATGAAAGTAATGAGAAAGTGGCCACTTTCATGAGTAAACCATATAAGCCTTATGTGATTGACTATATGAAGTAGGCCACATCTTATGCAAGTCTTTTATAAGTTTTTACTATTTCTTTTCCATATGGGAAGCCAAACCTTTATAGGCTTGGCAACACTGTACCAATATAGGTTTAGATATCCAGCATGACTTTTCCCACACATGTATTTTAGGTCAAACAGAAAAAAAACATGAGTTTGAGGAGGGTCATTTGGAGGAACTAAGTGTTTTTCCAGCATTTAGAGCAAACCAGTGAATCATTTTCACCACCTGCTGTTTCACATATTTTTTTTCAGGTGAAAAGAGAGTAGAAAATTCATCTACAGCAACTCCACCACACAGAAAGTCAGACAGAGATGTGGGGAGTCCTGATATGGATCAATATCTGCTTCCTCCTTCCCGTGACCATACTGTTCTTCTGCTGTGTGTGTTGTGTGGTATGTAAGTATGTCACATCTTTTTATGTCTGTGAGTGTGTGAACAATTAAAAAACTTGGCAAAAAGCAAAAAACTAAATTAAAATTAAAATAAAATTTTAAATTTAAAAAAATATATAAAAAAGAAAAGAAATAAAAATTAGCCCAGCAATAGACTGCCGACCTGCCTACCTTTGGCCCAGTGACAGCTGGGATACGATCCAGCACCAACATGACCCTGAGTGAGATAAAGAAAAAGAAAAAAGAAAAAGAAAATAAACATGGAGTGTTGAGTCATCATTAAAATTAAGTGGTTGCTTAAATGCTCACAAATAAAATCAAAAGTCTGACAATCAAACACTTTCCAGTTACACTCTGTAAATTCATCTTACTACAAAAGTAGCCCATTGATAGTGTAGGAAAAGAAGAATAAAGTAATAAATTCTTATCATATTATATTTTATTGGTGCAGCAAAAGTAAAGTGTAATAATGTCAACTTCACTGAACCAGATACAGTCATGTACTAAAATTAGCACATCCCATGTTAACTGTTGGGCTGTTGACATATAGATGAGTGAATAAATGAAACTCCTTAAAGCCAGTCAACATGTCTGTATCCTATATACAGGGTTTTTTGCAAGGGCGTAGATTTGGCATGGACGGAAGGGACATGTCCCCACCAATATCCAGCGGTTATTGAATTGTCCCCACCAATAATTTGATCTCTTCGAGTAAAGAAAAACAAAACCGCTAGAAAGAAAAAAAACGATCTGTCAACGTCTCATTCACCTGCGGCGCAGAAAGAGTTAAATTACGTTCTCTACTGGAGTCCTACCTCATGTGACAAATATGGCCAATGTGATTGGCTGTGCCTTTCAGGGAGCTCTGTTTAGTTTTAGCAGCGGCAAGCCTGCGCTGTGAGGACCTGCAAGGAGGAGAGGAGGATGGGAGCAAAAGGGAAGGAACTGACCTCACAGCCCATTGTTCCTTCAGTGGGCTGGTTTCAGTCATTATGCAAATGTACTGTTTATAAGGTTTGGGGAAACCTGCAGTCAGCTGAGACTGAAGAAGTCACTTGGATGAGTGACGAAACGTTTCTCCCACAAAACGCTACGTCCAGATGAACAGAATCAACTTTTGGAGAGCAAAAGGGAAGAATCTGGTTATAAGAAACTTAAAGTCAAGTTCACTCATAACATGTGTCCGTCACAATAACGTTACAGGCTATGCTAGGCTTTGGCTCTCATCAGTCTAAAATTGTATGTAACCATGAATAACGTGTTTTGGAAACTAACTGCACAACAGGTAGCACTATTAGTTCTCTCAGTCTCAGAGTAGCATTTCTAATTTTGATTGAAACTGTCAGAGAAAACAGCAGCCTCGGCCAAGCCAGGATATTAGTTTACAGAGGCTGTTAGAATTATATGTCTAACGTTAAAATGTTGGTGACACAATAATTTCATCCTAATGGTACTGACATATTCATAGGGTTAATTTTTGAGACAATATATCATGAGGTAGTTATGATTTTGCAAATATTCCACCTTGTTGTGCAGTTTGCAGAAATTGTTTTAAAAATGCACTCACCCTACAAACATTACTGATGAGTCAAGATCTGCACAAATTGACAGAAACACTGAAGCAGCTACACATTTTATTCTTATTGTCATGTATGTCCTATTTGTCAGGTGACAGAAGAACCAACACAAAGCTCGGAGAGTAATGGTGATACAAGGTCACAGGTGAAATTGGATGATGACTTGTTGGTTCATGACTGTATTTGAAGCACATGTGTGACTGCATGTATTTGGAATGTCTCACTGTTATTGATCAGGTGACAGAGGCAGCTCTGCCATGTTGTAGCTCGGACAGAGGTGAAGAGGCGAAGTCACAGGTGACTGACTGATGATTTGGTGCTATAGATTGACGAGAGGAGAAGGCATGTGTTTGGCTGCTTCACATAGTGGACATTGAGTTGTTGTGTGGGACACCAGTAGTCCATGTCTGTTGCTGTAACAGTAGTTCATGTTTAGAATAAAAAATCCCAGCTCACTGATTTGATCGGGGCAATAGTGCCTAAAATGTTGCATAATTTTGCTGAGAGATCTTTTACTTTGTGGTAATCTTAGATGGACAAAAACCAGCAGGTCACTCAGTGTTCCCTTAGCGCTAATGTATCAGAGATGTTGGTGTACTATAACTGAACTAATGTTGTTAAGTCCTTAAAGTCATATTATTTTATTGTCATGACTGTATTTGAAGCTATTTTTATTTTTGTATGATACCTGATTTATATGGAATATGGCTGAAGTAAACTAAAGCCTAAAATACTTAGTCAGTCATTTGTATAATAGTAATTTAACATTATATAATTCACATATAAAACTATGAATTGTAATTTTAAATGGTTTAAAAGCATGTAGAATAGCATATATAGGCAAGTATATTTCTCCTTTTGTTATCAAGAAGCAAAGACAAAAAGGGAAAAAAAAGAAACGGGGCAGGGTTCAGTGGTTGAATCATCCGTCCCCAATGCCAAAACCAAATCTACGCCCTTGCGTGATTCTGTGTTTTCTTTTCTGATAAAGAAGCACGGAGCTGTAAGAGCTGGTCTCTTTTAACAAAGCTGAAACTCCTTTCATTAAACTAAATAAACAAAATATTGCCAGTAAGTCAATCTGCATTAAAAGCTTCATAATCTCTACAGACGTGTCAAAACTTTCACACCCTGTCTCTGTTCACACCTCTGAAATCACATTTTCTGACTGTAGATAGCGATCTTTAAAAATCATGTTATCAACAAAGGGTTTGTTGCCACTTCAGCTACTCTCATCTGTGGGGTCTGTGGGTTTTAAAATGGTGGGAACAGGAAGATTAAGCTTGTTAGAAGCTCATAAAGTCACAAATACGCTTTCATAAAGCAGCTGCCAACTGCAGGTTTTAATAAGGGTAAGCCAAACAGATGTATATACTGCATTTGTTTGGGATTATTTCCAGCTGTAATTCACAAGTGATGTTCTAATAATTATTCCTATAAAAAGGAAAGTCTCTTATTTTTTATCAAAAAGAAGCTCAGAGTTTCAGAGTTTGAAACTGAAATACAGATTTAATTTTAGCTCTAATTCATTTATATGGTTATTTAAATGAATACTGCCAGAATTTATTTATTTTTCAAAGAGCAGCAGATTCTGTTCTTCTTTAATTGGTTTACTGTTACAGCTGATACGATGATACGACTACTTTTGCCTCCCTCTATAACCTGTTATAAAGATACTATTCAACAATGTGTACTGGCTTGTGTACAAATACTGTCACATGTATTATGAGTCATTAGAGCTTTTTGGTTGTCTACTTCATGGGGATCAGGCCATCAGCTACCCCATAGCTTTGAACTGCCACTGCTGATAATGTGCCATGGAAACACCTTTGAGACGTGAATAAAAACTTTTACTAACAGTCACAGGAGCTGACGTCATGTTTGCTGTCACAAAGTTTTTAATCCTTCATATTTTAAATTTGCTGTATCTGAGTTTTAATTTAGGCAACAGCTGGACTGAGAAACAATCTTGATTAAAATGCATGTGCTCTTGTGACTGTGAAGCAAAATAAAACTGTCAAAAGAACAGAAATGATGGAGTTTAGTAGTTGTACTGATCATTTAAGTTAAAATATATCTTGACTCTCGCTGGCTTCATGTTTGGGCTTCTGTGAGTTTAAACATCAGTGAGTACGTGGTGGAGATTATAAAGTTTGTTACCACAACTTCCTCGTTCAAGACAAACTTGTCATATTGCAGATTTTACCCAACGGTTCAGCTGGAAGGAGTCCTGAGACAAGTAAGGGCGACACTTATTTTATTTCTACCTGAAGAGAGGAATAGTTATAAAAAACATAGAAACTGACTGAATTAGAACATCTGGAGATAGTTTACTAAAGTCACTACCTTCTTTTCTTTTGTGCTTGGAGTGAGCAGCTTTTTGTGAATGTGTGTTTTGGTAATGCACTAACTGTACCTCGTCGATCTATTTGACTTATTAATATAAATAACTTCTCCCACAGAATGTCAGGGTAATTGTAGCCTGCATAGCAACACAATGTGCAATGTGAACCATGCAGCCTAATCACATGTGTTGATTTAAAACAGAGCCTGCAGCAGTAGATGTATTCATATGCAGTGTTGGTCAAGTTACTTGAAAAAAGTAATCAGTAACTAATTACTGATTACTTCCCCAAAAAAGTAATCCCGTTACTTTACTGATTACTTATTTTCAAAAGTAATCAATTACTTAGTTACTTAGTTACTTTTTAAAAACACGATTTACAACCTGAATAGGTGATAAAGGATAGATCTTTCAGCCCAATTCTACTTTTTCTGCATAATCCATCATATAAAATGTAACCAAATGGAAAAGTCTCTTTTTAAAACTTGTTTTATTAGTTTTAATCTTTTAACTTTATGCATCAAGCAAAAACTTAATTATATGCAACATTCGCTGACTGGAAGACATTTGTTTAACATTTAAACCTATTTTCTGCACATTCCAGCACATAAAATAAAATATTTTTTTGTGTTTACACTCACTCTTTCAAATAGATGCAAGTAAAACACAGCAGGAAATAAATAAAGTCAAAGACTAGCGGTCCTGTTGCTCTATTTTCACCTGTAAAGCAGGAGTGGGGCAGGCGGAGGTTTGCCCTGGTGCAGGTGTGCCGCAGCGGTCAGTTGAAGAATCCGCGAGTTTCTGTGTGAATTTCACATTACGTCGTAGCGCACTCGGTGCTTGCTTGGAAGTTTAGGGTTTTTTTCGCTGTAAAAAGAAGTTTTCTTCCCACGCACAACGGACACTAATGTTTTTGTCACTTTTTATGAAATCAAACTCAAAGTAAGGTCAGTGCTTCCACGCTTTAAACGCTGCACGCTCATACTCTCTCCCGCACTCGATATATTATCCATTGTTGATCTGCAGACAGCTGTTGTCAGGAACGTCGCACTCGCTTACGTCACTGTCATGAGACATTCTCGTAAAAAAAATCACGGTTTTAGTAACGCAGTAACGCAGCGTTCCTACGAAAGTAACGGTAATCTAATTACCATTTTTGCAATAGTAATCCCTTACTTTACTCGTTACTTGAAAAAAGTAATCGGATTACAGTAACGCGTTACAAGTAACGCGTTACGCCTGCATAGCAACACAGTGTGCAATGTGAACCATGCAGCCTAATCACATGTGTTGATTTAAAACAGAGCCTGCAGCAGTAGATGTATTCCAGTTAAATTCCTTGCTCTGAAACTCTGACCCAATAAGCTGTAATTGAATGGCCCTGTCACAGAGTCTAAAATCATAACTTGCCAACATGAAGGTTATAAGAATAATTTAAAGCTGCATTGAGGAGTTTTTGGATTCATTGTTGCTGTGCAGGGATATTTTATGACCAATTTCTGAATCGTTTTTAAACATTGGCATGTAAAGTTATCAAGATCAGTAATGGAAAGTAGATTTTACATTAGGGTTACTTTGATTGAAATTTATGGTTAATCAAATAATTGTAAACTTCTCTGAACGAAAAAAGTTGAATCCACTTGAGTTTTAATCAAGTGTTAGCAATAGACTTTAAATTGTGTTTTTTATATTGTGATGATCCCTCCCTTCACCACTACTGTTTTTTACTCTGTGCCAACTTTAGATCTGTTTTCATTTTTAACTTTATTTTTTAAGAGAAATCACATTAATTTCAGATCGTCCAGCACAATTCAGGCCATTATATGTTATTATTATCAGTTGGTTGATGCTGAACGATGTCAACCTACTGCTTTTTTTTTTTTTTTTTTGCCACACAAACAAAGTGTATAGGTATAGATTCCAATACAACCCTATCACAGTAACTTTTCTCGAGGTTTGGAAAGTCCTTGAAGTGATGATGTGGATCGACACATGTGTCTGCCTTCCTTTGACCTTACTGATGATCTACTGTGTGTGTTGTGTGGTAAGTAAATAATAACTTTTTTTCTTTGTGAATAATTTGAAGCAGAGATGAAAGCAGATTTCGCGGATTATGTGGTTCTGTTGTCTTCATCGGGCGATGGCCTCCAGCTCGGTTTGAAATGGTTCGCAGCCGAGTGTGAAGTAGTGAGAATGAGAATCAGCACCACCATATCTGAGGCCATGGTCCTCAGCCGGAAAAGGCTGGAGTGCCCACTCCGGGTCAGGGACGAGTTCCTGCCCTAAGTGAAAGAGTTTAAGTATCTCGGGGTCTTATTCACGAGTGATGGGGAGCGGGAGATCAACAGACGGATTGGTGCTGTGGCTGCAGTGATGCAGACGCTGCACCGGTCTGTTGTGAAGAGAGAGCAGACTGTAAAAGTGAAGCTCTCAGTTTACCGGTCGAACAACGTCCCTACCCACACCTCACGAGCTGTGGGTATTGACCGAAAGAACGAGATCGCAGATACAAGCAGCAGAAATGGGCTTCCTCTCTCTTAGAGATAGAGTGAAGAATTTGGCCATCCAGGAGGGGCTCAGAGTAGAGCCACTGCTCCTCCACATCGAAAGGAGCCAATTGAGGTGGTTTGAGCTTCTGACAAGGATGCCTCCTGGGCGCCTCCCAGGTGAGGTGTTGCCCCTGCGACCCAGCCCCGGATAAGCAGAAAAAGACGGCTGGGATAAGTTGTAGATTTAGTGAAATAAATACATAAATAACAAGGAAGGGCTGCAATGACCTGTATTAAGGATCATATCATTAAAATTAAATAATTAGTTCCTCACACCTGAGTTCAAGCTTACTAGTGCGATTTAGCTTTGGAGCCAAACAAACTTTCTCCTTTTTAGTGAACGAGCCATAAGAACCTCCATCAGCTGCACCTTGGCAGTACAGATACCATCCTAGTGACAAACCGTTCCTCTAAATCTGCAGTAATTTACTTTTTCAGAGTGTTAATGTTACAGAGAAACCCTGTGGGCAGCAAACATGGAAGCGTGCACACACGCAGGCATTCACACGCATCACATGTACGATGTGAGTTAAACAAAATGCACTTTTTCCATTTACCAGTTCACCAATATTACTGAGTCAATCAGAATTTAAAAGCGCATACCAAAAACACCATAAAGCTGTTACCTTAAAGTCACTGTTGTCATTAAGGCAGCGTTGCCTCTCACAAAACAGCTCTTATTCCTTTAGCAGTGGGTCAATCATTCCTAAAATGTAATTTAAGTTCATACCACTTCTAAATGATTGACACTTATATTATATGTAGTGTTGTGAAGTAACCCGACTGAGTATTTTGTTCTTTGTTGCTTTACATGCACCAGCAGTTTGAACCATTAAGAAATTTTAAAAAGAAGTTCTGACATCAGAAAAAAGTCTGAAAAACAAGGAAGTCAAGAGACACTTTGATTTTAAAAAGTTTTCAACAACCTAAAAGAAAAGTTGGTTGTTGTTTTGTAAATTAGTCTCCTTCTGGTGCCTGAGAGCATAAAAACATCATAAACAGCATGTCATGTTTATTCCTGCATTTATTTATTGTTATTTTAAATATTAATTTATATTTCCTGCAGGTGTGAAGGAGTCCAGTCCCTGTCATCTATTACACAAACCTCCTCACCTCTAATCTAATCCAGATCTGCATAATGATTGTTTGGTTATTAAGAATTAGCAGTAGCATACCTGCTGTTATTCACCTCTCGTGTGTGATGGCCAGTCTGTACTTCAGGATGTGCATTGCTCTGGAAAGGTACCTGTCTGTCTTTTAGTGTGTGTACCTGCATATCTCTGACCATTATATTTTACTGTGAAGCCTCCTTACAGTCAGAATCATATTATTTTGCACTGTGATACAAATTTGTGTCTCTCTTGTGTTGCAGGTGTTTTTACATCACATATCCACTGTTGGACTGCCTCAAAGAAACAAGGAGTTCTGTGCTGGTCTGTGTCCTGGTCTGGACTTTTTGTATAGTCAGTGTCCCTCTTGCCATAGTCTTATATGAATTAATACGTTTATTTATTTATGCCGCCCTCCCTGGCCCCATGTTCATGTTCTGCTTAGCTCGGACCTTCAGAGGCCTGCCTGCTGCCACCTCAGTGCCCACTGAGGAGAAACGTCGAAGTCTAGGAATTTTGATTCTGTTGTTCTTTTACTACTTTCTATTCGTTGTTTCCACAATCATCAGCAACATATTTCGTTACTTTTCTTTTGTTTTGATCTTGTTTTTGCTCAGTCCTTTTGTGGACCTGATTCTGTTTCTTTTCATGCGAAAAGGACGCATTGACAAGCTGCTGACATGTCTGTGCTCAGCTGAAGGAAGAGCAGATCATCAGTGTGACTGACAGCACAGACAGGTGGGCTGATGTGGACTTGATTCTTTTTTTTATGTGGAATGGGCGCATTGACAGGCTGCTGGAGTGCCTGTGTAATAGTTTTAAAACTGATTTTATAAACTGCTTTGGACACTTTTTATATCCCAGGATTAAACATTCACCTTTTTTTCTTTCCTTTCCCACATTAGGTTTTAGTAGCTTACTAATTTCTTGCTTGTAATTTTATTTGTCACATCATCTTTCTTTGTTTCTACAACATTTCCAAATAATGTATTCAGTTCTCTGTAACATTTTAAGAATTGAATTGAATTTTTTATTTTACATTATAATTTTTTCTTATGGAATCATTTATGGTTAACATATTCTATTCTATTTAACTATCAGTATATAATATATTTTGTTCCTTCACATTAACATTTTCATTTCCTCTGGTCTAATGAGTTTTAGAAATAATATTATACTGTTTATTATGTATATGATATGCATATGCAGCCAAGGCAATCCTGACATTGTAGCTGATGACAAAGATTTCAATAATGATGCTACTTCAAAACAGCTTCAAATATTGCAGCAGGAGGCAGCGACTTCATGTCATCATCTCTCCTTTGTTGTTAATAACTGGACTGAACAAACAGCAAGAATACTTGACATGGATAAGAGTTTTGTACAAATGTTCAAACACATAAAAGAGTCTTTGAATGTTCAATGTTTTTAAAGATGTAATGAAAGAGGTTTACATTCCTGTAAATAATATTTATTTAGTTCAGTTTACTGCACTTGTGATGTGAGACACTGTATTTTTCTTCAGAGCTGTATTTGCGAAATAAAATACAGTCTAGCTTGGAAAAAATAGCTTTGTCTAACTTTTTGCAGTTACAAATTGTTCATCCATTATGGAGACTACATTTAATCAAAGGACAACAGGTGGCAGTTCTCTGGTTTCATAAAGATGTGAAATTAATGTCTATGAGGAAATTACTTGTTGTTGCTGTCATCTCTGACCACAGTAAACTCCTCACAGATACATTTATGTTGTCAGTTGATAGTTTAAAACTTAAACAGGCCTACCATATAAAGGTATCTCAATATGTCAGTCATCAATGCAGGACCCTGTTTATGTAGAAATATTTCTATTTCTGCCTGGCAACACCACAAACTGCTGATCACTGGGTTTATAAACAACCTAAAGCAATCACTAAGGGTTAAAAGTACTTGTAAAAAGCACACATGGGAACACAGATCATATGAAAAAGTGGATTGGAAATTAATATTTTACGTGGTTTAACAATGAGAGATATCAATAAATAACTGATAACTATTTAGATTTTTTTAAAAGCAAAAAATGAAAACGTATCATAAATAAAAGGTTTACTTTTCCTTTACTTTGTATTATTAGTTTCATGTTGCCACTATGTTAGGTTTATAAAACAGCACAGATCAACTGATTAGTGTATACTAAACTTGAATGTGGGCTACATCTTGGAGAAAAAAAGTTGTTTCTATGCTGAAAATAAACCATCTGCACTTTGAGTGTGACCACATGTGAGTGGGGGTGGGGTGTAAATTAGGCCACCACAACTTCCACGTTCAAGACAAACTCAACATATTACACATTACACTCAGTTTCAACTGAAAGCAGACCTCAAGTAAGTAAAGACAATGTTTACAATTATTTTTATTATTTATACTTGAAGTTAGAGAGATAGACAGAATTTTATTTCGAACATGCAAATATAATTAAAATGACAAGAGAAAAACAAAAAAAACAAAAATTAAAAATCATCAAGTTTTCTTGTATATATCTATGTCTACAGAATGTGTGTGCTCGAAAAGGAGTAGGATGAAGTTTACACTTTTCCTGTTCCTGCCACCTTATTCACTTCACTTATTCACTTATTCACTTAAATACTACATGTTGTCTTCATATTACATAATGTTCAACAAAGTCTAAGAGTCTGGTTAAAATACAAAGTGAATTGATCTACAACTATCATCCGGGTTGCAGGGGTGCTGGGGCATAACCCTGAAGTGACAGGGTAAGAGGCAGGGTACACCCTGGACAGCTCACCAGTCAATCACATGGAGACAAATACTGCATGACTTTTAACTGTGGAAGGAAACCAGAACACCCAGAGAGAAACAACTGTAAACTAGCCAGACAGTGAATTTGAACCCTGGACCTTCTTGCTGTGAGACAGCACTAAATACCATGCCACCAATCCAGGGTTAACAAAAGCAGGAAAGCTATGATTTCAAGGCTTGATGCAGAATTTTCTGTACATTTTTGTCCTTGACAGGTTAAACCACAATAAATAGCATACACGTGGTGTATGTGTGTAGTTGTCTGCCTCTTATAACTCCAGTGATTTTCCTGCAGTTTGTTAATTTCATGAGTCCAGCAACTAACCACTCTTACTAGATTGTATAATGTCATCTCAACAAGAACAAATTAAGTTGTTGAATTTCGTACAGATCCTACATGTTTTAATTACGTTCAAGATAGAAACATAAAATTTTTGTCTTCAAATTAAAAGGTAGACTTTAATCTAACAACCACCCAATTTACTTTTTTCGATATACCGAAAAAAGTAGAGGCAGGTGCTCGACTTGACTGAGATGGATGCCTTCCTCAAACCACAATCCAAAGTGCGCGAGACTGAAATCCCGTGTGGTGTCGCAAGATTTAACATTGCTATATTATTGTCTTACTTCAGTCAAACATGATATGAACAATTTAATCTACCCTCTCTACATATCATGTAGTTTCTACACTATATAGTTACACTTAACTTTGAAGCATGAGGCAATTGTGTTGAGTACACAGAAGATGCTTACATAAATCCAAGAGATGACCAATCCCTTTTTATCAGTGTACTTTTCTTGATTTCATCCGTACAGGTGTTCCACACACTAACTCCTCTGACTGCTGTGATATTTTAAATTTGTCCTTACTACTGGCCTGCTGAACATAAGGGTTCCTCTCAGGTCAGGAGTATTTGGTCTTATTTGGAACAAGTTCTGAATGTTGTGGGGCAAAGATTTATTTACTGCTTTGTACATTGTTTGCGCAGTTCTGAGGTCAACCAAATCTTTAAATTTGAGAATATTTAATTTGATAAAAAGTGGATTTGATGGTTCTCTTGAAGTAGTTTTATTTATTATCCTTATTGCTCTTTTTTGCAGAATGTATATTGGATGGGTGTGTGTTTTATATGTGTTTCCCCACACTTCCACACAGTATGTCATGTACGGCACACTGAAAAAAAGGGATTGGCCAGCTCTTGGATTTATGTAAGCATCTTCCGTGTATTTAACACAATTGCCTCATGCTTTAAAGTTAAGTGTAACTATATAGTGTAGAAACTACGTCATATGCAGAGAGGGTAGATTAAATTGTTCATATCATGTTCGAGTGAAGTAAGTCAATAATATAGCAATGATAAATCTCGCGACACCGCACAGGATTTCAGTCTCGCGCGCTTTGGATCGTGGTTTCAGGAAGGCATCCATCTCAGTCAAGTCGAGCAGCTGCCTTTACTTTTTTTGGTATACCGAAAAGAAGTAAATTGGGTGGTTGTTACATTAAAAAAGTCTACCTTTTAATTTGAACACAAAAGTTTCATGTTTCTATCTTGAACGTAATTAAATCATGTAGGATCTGTACGAAATTCAACTTAATTTGTTCTTGTTGAGATGACATGATACAATCTAGTAAGAGTGGTTGCTGGACTCATGAAATTAACAAGATCACATGAGATTTCAAAATCACTTAAGTTATAAGAGGCACACAACTACACACACACCACGTGTATGCTATTGATTTTTATTGTGGTGTAACCTATGAAGGACAAAAACGTAAAGAAAATTCTGCATCAAGCCTGTTTGATAAGCCTGGGTTGGTGGCATGGTGGTTAGTGCTGTTGCCTCACAGTAAGAAGGTCCTGGGTTCAAATCCACAATCTGGTGCAAGTGGTTGTTTGTTTCTATGTGATAGACTGGTGAGCTCTCCAGGGTGTACCCTGCCTTGTAACCTATCACTTCAGGGTTATGCCCCAGCCCCCCCTGCAACCAGGATAAAGATAGGAGGACGGTAGTTGTTGTAGATCCATCAAATTTTTATAGTAACTTTGTTGGACATTATGCAATATGAAGATAACAAGTAGTATTTAAGTGACAAAGTAGTACTGGGGTAAAAGTTATTGAATACTGTTGAAATAAAATGAAAAAATTGTGTAGGATTAAAATATTCCAAGAGCTCAACTTACTTCATCTAAACATGTTCCAACTGCGTTTTCTGAACACAAAATGCACAAGTTTATTGAATATGAATAAGTTGTGTTGATTTAACTCATTTGTTTAAGTTTCTGCCAAAGCAAAACATTTGTGTGCAACCAATGTCCACTATTGAATCAGGTAAATCCAACATCGCCTTTTTTTCAGTGCAGTATAATAGAACAATAGAGAGTATATAATGATGTTTGATTTATGAGATCCTGAACCTTGTAGAGAATTGCCAGAAACTTCAATATTTTGCCTTTGATATGAGTAATGTGGGGAATCCAGGATAGTTTGTGATGTTTTATCACACCAAGGAATTTTATTTCAGATACTCTGTCTAATTCAGTGTTATTTATTGTCATTTATTTAATTTCTTTTGCTGCTTCTCATGATCCATATCAATTTATTCTTATACCTCTTATAAGTTTGTTCAGCTTCTATTGTTCTTTTCTTTAAAAAAAAAATGTCTTATACAACAGATTCTTTTTCTTGCATGCATTCAGTATCCCCTTTGTTAGCCATGTTTTTTTTTTCTGAGTTTTCAGTTTTCTTTGTTTTATTCACCAGGGGACAGTGTTTATTGTAAATAGTTAATATTATTTATAAGAAGTTTTCATATGCCACGTCAACATTTTGAACATAGATGTTACTCCAGTCTTGGTTGTTGAGCTCTTTCTTAAGGCAGCAAATTGCTTCTTGCGTTTTATGTCTAATTAATTTCTTATTAGGTTCACATCTGTTAATCCTGGCGTAGCCAGGATTTACTCCGGAACAAATAAAACACAGGAAAAAGCCAAACAATTACATTTTTAAGTTATCCGAGTTACTTATATATCATGTTTAACCTGAGTAGCGAAAGACAGCGGGGTCTTAAAACGATGAAGCCGGGAGTCCGCTGCTTTCACCGGCTCGAGTGACTATTGAACCCCCCGGCTAGCTATCAAGCGGGTGGGTAACAGACGTCTCTGAAAACGTCGGAGCACTTTTGCAAATATGCGGTGTCTTGATAAACCAAGAATGTATTTGAAGTTTACACAGCTGACTGTTGAGAATATATTCCTTAATATACATCAGAGTTAAAGAAAATATAGTTTGTGATTGCTTGCAACATTATAATATTAGGGTTAATGGGTGTAAGAATACAAAATAGAAAATAGGCCTTGAATGGGAACAAAGAACTGGGGTGCAGAGCAGGAGGACAATCAACCCCCACCCCCAGGGCAGGAAGCAAGAGTTACTGAGAGTGAGGGGCAGACAAAGGGCAAAGGGACACTACCTTAAAAGGAGATGGGGGTCAGGGTGTCAGCACCCTTGGCCACTGTACTAGTATATTTCCATTGTGGGGATGTTCACTGTAGGGAAGAGGAGACCAGAGGTTATAACTGTAACTGTTGTGTGGAGTTCTTTAGATCAGCCTTTAGCATAGGACTGCATAGGAATGCAGTGTGCTGATCTCCAGATGCATCTGTAAGAATAATGGGTAATAAAAGGAGTGTGTAAAACATGGAAACATGATGATCTCTACCAGGACCAAAAGATTAACCAGAAAGATTAATAAAATGGTAAATGGCCTGTATTTGTATAGCGCTTTACTAGTCCCTAAGGACCCCAAAGTGCTTTACACAACCAGTCATCCACACACACATTCACACACTGGTGATGGTAAGCTACATAAGAGTAATATTTAAACTTAGTAGCGGCTGCCATTGTTGGAAACTGGAATTGGCTGGGCTGCGCTATGAATTCTGGGATATGGTGGGCCATGAAGGACACACCCGATCCATCCTTCAAATTTGGGGAAATGAAGGACGCATTTGTCGGCTGCATTTGAAAGAGTCTTCATTGCCTGGCTGTGACGTAATCGGCCTTCAAATGCTGCCTCCGGTGGATGCAGCCTACGTTTTGGGACACAGCTTTGCCCCTCCCAGTTCACATACATAATCCAAACTCTGGTGGTCACTCAGAAACCCTAGCTCAGGGGTGTTCAACTCCAGGCCAAATGTAGCATAATTCAAATTATTTTAGATATACATGTAAAATTATGAGGAAAAAATCATAAATAGGGTAATTTAGTGTAATAACATTGTATTAATCAGATGAAATTTACATTTACATTTATAGAGCAACAAACAATGTTAAATAAATAAAATAATAATAATAATGTCTGATCCTGTTGAATGCAGTATAACTGCTGTATTTAGCGTCTGACATGATCAGTTACCAAGTTCAAGTTTTTATTCGCCACATGCAGGTTGCCCTGCAGTGGAATGAACCCGCCCCCCGACCTTACACACACAACACAGACATCACATGGGGATACAAGTCAGAGAACGGTTGCATTACAGAAAACCACTGAAATGTACACTACAATGGGAAAGTACAAGAGGAAAAAAAGAGACCTCGACAAAAAACAAAAACAAAACCAAAAAAACTCCTCTGCACAGAGAGCACATAAATGTCCACAGTACAACATTATGGAGCACGTGACCAGCAACAGGGTTGGGTAGGGGGTGAGGAGTAATCCTAGGCAACACAGCAGCCATCCTGCCACTGCGCTGTCTCTCCAGCGCGGGCCCAGACCCGCCGTGTTTCCCAGGAGGGAACAAGCATCGAAGGCGTTGGAAGGGGAGGGGGGATGAGTGAGTGCTTATCAGTGTAAGTGTATGTGTGTGTGTGTCCATAGTTCAGCTGAGACAGTGTCCTTCGCCCTGCCAGGCTAAGTAAACAGTCTTCCAGCCAACCCAGGTGGCCTTGCATAGAATGGGAAGAACAGTCTAAACACAGTCGTTATCAGGGAGTTTTTGTTCAGCTCCAGCCTTGAGCCCACAGCTGGCGCCGAAGGGATAGCCGCATTATGATGGTGGTTTTTGGTTTGTGCGAACAACTCATGAGAATTTCAAAGCTGTTCTTAACACTGGTCTCTCAATCTCCTGTTGGAGAGCCGTGAGCTTCTCCATGATGTTATCAAACTTGCGCTCCGTGGTCTTGTCATTCTTGTGCTCAAAGAGCAGATTCTGAGAACTCACGACCGCAGTGAGCTGCTCCAAGATGTGATCCAATGTACGCTCAGAGGTCTTATTCTGAGTATTCACAGCAGCCGTGCGCTTCTCCAAGATCTTATCCGTGCTACACTCAGTGAGCCTATTCTGAGAAGTCGCACCTCGTCCCATCATTTCAATCCCAGCGGGCAGCCTTGGGGGGGTTTGAACAGCCGGTTCTGCTTTTATTAATTCTTCGATAAGCCAGGGCCAAGCCAGCTCAGCAAGAACCCTGTTATCATGGTTCCCAATAGGTAGATATCTTCAGCGTCCTCGATCGACAGTCCCACCAGGCACACGATCCTCCATTTCTGCCACCCTTTGTTGAGACAACGCCGGTCTCTGCAATTCTTTTGGTCAATCCTTTTATTACCCATTATTCTTACAGATGCATCTGGAGATCAGCACACTGCATTCCTATGCAGTCCTATGCTAAAGGCTGATCTAAAGAACTCCACACAACAGTTACAGTTATAACCTCTGGTCTCCTCCCCTCTACAGTAAACACCCCCACAATGTAAATACACTAGTACAGTGGCCAAGGGTGCTGACACCCTGACCCCCATCTCCTTTTATGGTAGTGTCCGTTTGCCCTTTGTCTGCTCCTCACCCTCAGTAACTCTTGCTACTGTCCTGGGGGTGGGGGTTGATTGTCCTCCTGCCCTGTACCTCAGTTCTTTGTTTCCATCCCAGGCCTTTTTTTCTATTTTGTATTCTTACACTCATTAACGCAATATTATAATGTTGCAAGCAATCACAAACTATATTCTCTTTAACTCTGATCTATATCAAGGAATCTATTCTCAACACCGTCCATCGTGTATCCGGCAGGGAAAGTACCTCCAGGGCACTCGGGCTCTCCCAAGCCCAGACTTCTCGTTGAGAAAAGGGTGTCAATAGCATTCAGAGACCAGTTGATCAAATCCATAATTCTCTTTAGAGAATTTTAGAGAACAGACTGTGAGAGAGTGTTCCAGGGAAAAGTAATACAAAAAAACACGAGACTAGACAAGGACACAAGAGGCTAAGCAGGAAAGATAAGGGAAAGGAGCAGAGGAGAAAAGTGCGACCGCCGAGAGCCAAAAGAACCAGTTTATTGGGTACACATTACTACTCTAATAAAATAATTCTAAAGTTAAACTTGCCACCCAGAAGATTACTTTAAATTAGACTGGTTTTAAGTTCTTGGTTAAATAGAATTTCAAATTTAACAGTTGCTGAAAGTTAAAAAGTGACAATATTTAAAAAAAAATTAACATGGGACAAACACAACTGGGCAATGACTTTGGTAAAAAATTTAACTAAAAATCATATGTTATACATCACAGATGAAAGCAGGTTTACTCTGAGTGCGTGTGTGTATCCTGTTCAACTTGAGAGAGACTGTCCTTTCACCCGGTCATTTGGAGGAACTAAGTGTCTTTTCCAGCATTTAGAGCAAACCAGTGAGCCATTTTCATCACCTGCTGTTTCACATATTTTTTTCTTTCAGTTTAAAAGAGAGTAGAAAATTCTTCTACAGCAACTCCACCACACAGAAAGTCATGTGGGTGATGTGGGTAGTCCTGATATGGATCAATATCTGCTTCTTCCTTCCCGTGACCATACTGTTCTTCTGCTGTGTGTGTTGTGCGGTACGTAAGTATGTAACATCTTTTTATGTCTGTGAGTGTGTGAACAATTAAAAAACTCAGCAGAAAGCAAAAATAAAATGAAATAAAACTTAACCCAGCAATAGACTGCCGACCTGCCTGGACTATAACCAACCGTTGACAGATGACATAAACTTGAATGTCAGCTGATATTCAACAGTGTAGGAATAGTAGAATAAAATAATAAATTCTTAACATATTGTATTTTATTGGTGCAGCAAAAGTAAAGTGTAATAATGTGAAGTTCACTGAACCAGATACAGTCATGTCATAAAATTAGCTCATCCCAGATGAGTGAATATATGAGACTCATTAAAACCAATGATGTGCTGACAGCTTCACTACTAATCAGAAATTATTCTCTAAATTTCTGTCATTAATGGGATTAATATTTGTCCTTTGGTGCTTTGATAATATGTAAGAGTATCGTTCGACAAAATCTCCCGTAGACGTTCAACATGTTTGCAGTTTGACTAAAGAAGAAAAACCCATAAAGTGTGTAAATTTTAGCCTCTCATTTTTAGACCATTCAGTGACCTCTGCACCCAACTATGTTGTTATTCTACAGCAAAACAGTCAACACTTAATATAGATATATCTTAAGATAAGTGTGATAATTCTCTGTAATATTCTTAGTAACAGTAATATATAATTCTATATACAGTGTTTTGGGGTCATAACAGTTTTTTTGTCTGTTCTGCAACTGACTTTTCTAAATATTACAGAATTAATTTTATTTGTTGAGTTAGAAATTAAATAACAAATATTTAGTATATGTCTTGTATGTTGGTTGTATTGTGATGAAGCAAGAAGGTGCTGTGCTCAAATATTCATTTTGTTTCTGTTGGGAATCCATTTCACTATAATAGTTTAAAATTTGTGTTTATTTTGAGGTGTATGAATAATTAATTCAAAAAATATGTATTATAAGATAAATAATTACTGACATACAAGTAAAATATTTCACTTGCTTTATATTTTTCCTTTTATTTATTCATACACATTAATTTACACTTAGGTACAATCATTTTAAACATTGTATTAATATGGTTTCAATTCATATTTCCTGCAGGGGCGGAGATATCAGGTTCCTGTCATCTATTACACAAACCTCATCATCTCCATTCTGATCCATCACAGCACAATGTTCGCTTGGTGGGGAATAGTGCACGGCACCATTGCATGTTTCTTTTACTATTTGGCTGTGACGGCCAGTCTTTACTTCAGGTTGTGCATTGCTTTGGAAAGGTACCAGTGTGTTTGTGTGTTTGTGTGTGTATTTGCATGTCTCTGAACATTATACTGAAGCATTGTTATGGTCTGTACTCTGATCATCTGTCTGTTTGTGTTGCAGGTATTGTTTCATCGCCTGCCCACTGTTGGACTGCCTCAGACAAACTGAGGGTTCTGTACTGGTCTGTGTTCTGGTCTGGGTCTTTTGTAGTGTTAGTGTTGCTCTTGCTGTATTTTTATATGAATATGTACGTTTAATTATTTATGCCGCCCTCCCTGCCCCCCTGTTCATCTTCTGTCTCGCTGGGACACTTAAAGCTCTGCCTGCTGCCACCTCAGTGCCCACTGAAGAAAAACGAAGAATTGTAGGAACCTTGGTTCTGTTGCTGCTTAATGTTGAATTCTCTCGCAGCTGCTCTATTCCCATGTTCTGGACCTGAAAACAGGGTTTGATCTTTGGTTTCATTCTGTAATACTGGACTTATTTTTCTACGAAGGTTTGAACTTTGAGAGTGTTTAAACAAGAGAGAAAAGTGTGAAAATGTTCTTGCCTGTCTGAGAAAAGCGTATAAAGTGTGTAGTGAGGGGTTCTACATCCTTAAAACATCTATAATAATTGTAAAAAAAAAAATTAAGCTGGCTACTTTGCAGATTTCACCTATCGCGAATTATTTTTAGAACCTAACTCCCGCTATAAACAAGGGGCCACTGTACTAGCATAATATAATCGATATTTGTTTCTATAGCCCACCTTTTACAGTTGACTGTCCCATCTATTGTAGTTATAGACTATATAACATTTAACCAACAGATGTTTACCGAAATTCTTTTAGACAGAGGCAAATTTATATTCCAGGTCTCAAAAAACCCACTTTCAAAATACATGTAAGGTTTTCTTTTGTTACATTACCTAATTGTTTGGAAAGTAAATCATGGTGACTTAGTGATCACTAAAATATGTTCAGAATTTATATAAGCCATGACACACTGCTCTGGCCTACATAAGTGGCCTTTCTAAGTTAAAAGTATTGTTACTGATATCTGCACTTGTGGAAAAACAGCATCAGCTCTCTTTACGAATCCTCCGTTACTCTGAGGATTACTCCAAGTGCTTTTCTATTATTGTATGTAAAATATTTTATAAATTACATTCTGTTCAAAACATTGGCAGTGTGATCATACAGTGGATAAGGTTTATGCCAACAAAATAAAGGAAATTTAACAGAAACAATCTGTGTGTTAAATTTCCAAAATGAGAAGAATGCAGAAAAATACTAAACTATATCACAATTGATGTCAAATAATGTTACATGTATTTCCTATTTGATAACACTGAACACAAAGTGTAACATATTACAGGATGCAAAGAAAAGGACTGTACATAATGCTATGCATATCATCCTCTAAACAGTAGTGCAGTGACACACCTGCATTTATGACAAGGGATAAAAACAAACTGGGATGAGTTAACTCAGATAAACAGCTTAAACTCTGTGTGAAAATATGGCATCACATAAAGATGAGCTGTCTGTACTCCAGAAGTTTTTTATTGATAACAAAATTCCATTGAAAATGAACATTTAACATATCAACATGATGAGAAAACAATGCTGTAATCAATGGACAAAATCTATTAGGATGAATCTTTGGCACTAAAGTATAATTGTTTCTTTTCAACATAATGTAGCTTCTGTGGCAGGGATTTCACAGCCTGTGTAATGTAATTTAAAGTTGCTGTTTGTTTGGGGTTTAATAATCAAGCCTTGGATGGACTTTGGATGTACTTTGAATTGGTTTGAAAGCTATTGATTTCTGTTCTGAGCAGTGCTCCCGCATGAAAAATAATTTAGAAAATTTTTTCTAACTTTTCTAAATCCAACTTAGAAAAATTAGAAAAATGAAGTTAGATAAAAACAGGAATTGTAAGACTGACATTGTGTAAGAGAGAAGTCTGAATTGCATCAAAAAATAATATTTACTCTATAAATCTTAGATTAAAATTAAATAACTGCACCTCTGTTTAGAAAACAGCAACTTTTGCAAATCACCCGCAATACTAACCACATCAGTGCTATTCTGGGATTGACTGCTCTCACACTATTTTGTCTCATTTAGTCTCTTACAATGAACAGTATCAGGTAATTACATAAAACACCTTGTTTGGTGATTTACGCAGTTTGCTAAATGGAATTGTTCTTAAATGGTGCTTTTCTACTCATGCGCTCAAAGTACTTCTGTCTCACAAAAGCACTTTTTCTGTGTTTCAGTGCTTTTATCTAACATTCATACTGATGAACGTATCAGCAGCAGCTCTGGGTTTCTCACGTAAGCATACTTTAGCATGCAAACTAGAGCAGCCAGGGATTAAACCACCAACCTCCCCAAAATGACCAGCTTTACCTGGTGAGCCAGAACCACCAGTTTGATAACCATTAAAAAATTTTAAATTTTTAAATTAAAAATGAATTCAAAAAATAGCTCTGAAATTATGGAAAAGCCCAAAAACTAAACAAGTCAGGAGCCACATTGTGTTTAGGAGGATTGCGAGTCTCAAGAAAACACCGATTGCTGTTGCACTGCTTCTTTTTGCACTGCTCATGTCCTGTTTTATACTGCATTAATGTAAGTTATATTAAATATAAATCTAATTAATTATTAATTCATTACATTTATATTTCCTGCAGGTGCAGAAGAGTCAGGTCTCTATCATCTATTACACAAATCTCCTCATCACCAAACTAATCCACATCTGCATAATGACCATTTGGGTGACAAGAGTGGAAAGCATCATCACCATCATTATTTATTACTGTGTTATGATGGCCAACCTTTACTTCAGGATGTGCATTGCTCTGGAAAGGTACCTGTTCAGTGTGTGTGCATCCTTGCATGTCTCTAAACATGATCTTTGTACTGTGAAGCATCCTGACTTTCAGAAATATACTATTGTGCACTGTGATAATCAGAATTTGTGTTTCTCTTGTGTTACAGGTATTTTTCCATCATGCACCCACTGCTGGACTGTCTCGGAAACACTAAGAGTTCAGTGGTGGTCTGTGTTCTGGTCTGGGCTTTTTGTTGTGTCAGTGTCCCTCTTGCCATAGTCTTACAAGAATTTCAACAATTAATTTTTTATGCCATTCTCCCTGCTCCTCTGTTTATCTTCTGTTCAGCTCAGATCTGCGGAGCCCTGCCTGTTGTCACCTCAATGCCCACTGAGGAAAAAAAGAGAAGTCTGGGAACTCTGACTCTGTTGTTCTTTAACTACTTTCTAGGAACCCTTCCCACAACCCTCCTTCATATTACATTTACTCAAAGTTATATCAGCTGGATCTTCTTTCTGCTTGTTCCTTTTGTGGAATTGATTTTATTTTTTTTTATCCTCTATGCATGTGTGTGGTGTGTGGCCAGCACTGCATCAGATGAAGAAGTTGATGATGAGTGTGCTTTACTTTAGAACAGACAGGAGTGTTGATGAAAACAGAGTCAAGAGAGAGAAACAAGGATGCAAATTGTTGAAGAGTTTCTGCAAAATGAGGCAAAAAACATCCTTCACAAATACTGTTGCACAAGGACATCAGACTGTCAGCTGTGCTGAAGCTGAAGTGTTCCTGTGTAAATTATTTTAAAATTGTTTTATAATCTGCTATGAACACTTATTTTATTCCAATTTGTTGCTGCCTCATTTAAACTCTTGGAAGTGTATTCACTTACAGAAGACTAAGAAATTATTTACCCTTTAACCCTCCAGTTTCATTTACCCCCCTTAGTTTTCTTTAGTGGGTTGTTCAGTCAATGTGGGGAGGTGTTGAATGGATTCCCATTCATTTCCTATGGCAGTCACTTTTGACCAGGAACACCGCAGATGTAACAAGGTTGATTAAAGTACTCAAAATTCAATGAAAGAGGTGATCATCACTTTTATCTGTTCAAGTGCATAGTGTGGAGGATATCATAAGGCCTTGAGGCAATCACATGTAAAACACAATATTTATTCAATTCAATTTTATTTATATAGCGCCAAATCACAATAACAGTCGCCTCAAGGTGCTTTATATTGAACAGTACATCCTACAATAATAGATACAGAGAAAACCCAACAATCATATGACCCCCTATGAGCAAGCACTTTGGCTACAGTGGGAAGGAAAAACTCCCTTTTAACAGGAAGAAACCTCCGGCAGAACCAGGCTCAGGGAGGGGCGGCCATCTGCTGTGACCGGTTGGGGTGAGAGAAGGAAGACAGGATAAAAACATGCTGTGGAAGAGAAACAGAGATTAATAACAGGTACAATTCAATTCAGAGAGGTCTGTTAACACATAGTGAGTGAGAAAGGTGACTGGAAAGGAAAACTCAATGCATCATGGGAATCCCCGGCAGCCTACGTCTATTGCAACATAACTAAGGGAGGATTCAGGGTCACCTGGTCCAGCCCTAACTGTATGCTTTAGCAAAAAGGAAAGTTTTAAGCCTAATCTTGAAAGTAGAGATAGTGTCTGTCTCCCAAATCCAAACTGGAAGCTGGTTCCACAGAAGAGGGGTCTGAAAACTGAAGGCTCTGCCTCCCATTCTACTTTTAAATACTCTAGGAACAACAAGTAAGCCTGCAGTGTGAGAGCGAAGTGCTATAATGGGCTGATATGGTACTACAAGGTCATTAAAATAAGATGGGACCTGATTATTTCAGACCTTGTATGTGAGGAGCAGGATTTTGAATTCTGGATTTAACAGGAAGCCAATGAAGGGAAGCCAATACAGGAGAAATCGGCTCTCTCTTTCTAGTCCCTGTCAGGACTCTTGCTGCAGCATTTTGGATTAACTGAAGGATTTTCGGGACTTCCTGATAATAATGAATTACAGTAGTCCAGCCTGGAAGTAATAAATGCATGAACTAGTTTTTCAGTGTCACTCTGAGACAGGATATTTCTAATTTTAGAGATGTTGCACAAATGGAAGAAAGCAGTCCTACATATTTGTTTAATATGTGCATTGAAGGACATGTCCTGGTCAAAAATGACTCCAAGGTTCTTCACAGTGTTACTGGAGGCCAAGGTAATGCCATCCAGAGCAAGAGCCAAGTACAATAACCTCAGTTTTATCTGAACTAAGAAGCAGAAAGTTAGCGGCTATCTAGGTCTTTATGTCTTTAAGAAATTCCTGCAATTTAACTAATTGGTGTGTGTTACCTGGCTTAATGGATAGATAGAGCTGGGTGTCATCTGCATAGCAGTGAAAATGTATGCTATGTCTTCTAATGGTGCTGCCTAGGGGAAGCATGTATAATGTAAACAGAATTGGTCCTAGCACTGAACCCTGTGGAACACCATAGTTGACCTTAGTGTGTGAAGAGGACTCTCCATTTACATGTACAAATTGGAGTCTATTAGATAGATATGATACAAACCACTGCAGTACAGTACCTGTAATACCTACAGCGTGCTCTAATCACGCTAATAGGATATTATGGTCAACAGTATCGAACGCTGCACTGAAGTCTAGCAGGACAAGCACAGAGATGAGTCCACTGTCAGAGGCCATAAGAAGATCATTTGTAACCTTCACTAAAGCTGTTTCTGTGCTGTGATGAGCTCTGAAACCTGACTGAAACTCTTCAAAGAAGCCATTCCTCTGCAGATGATCTGTTAGCTGTTTGACAACTACTCTTTCAAGGATTTTTGAAATGAAAGGAAGGTTGGAGATTGGCCTATAATTAGCTAAGACAGCTGGATCTAGAGATGGCTTTTTGAGTAAAGGTTTAACTACAGCCAGCTTGAAGGCCTGTGGTACATAGCCGATTATTAGAGATAGATTAATCAGATTTAAGATTGAAGCATTAATTAATGGCAGGACTTCTTTGAACAGTTTTGTAGGAATGGGGTCTAAAAGACACGTTGATGGTTTGGAGGAAGTAATTATTGAAGTTAACTCAGAAAGATCAATTGGAGAAAAAGAGTCTAACTTAACATCAATGGTACTGAAAGTAGCTGTAGATAATGTTACATCTGTGAGATGATTATTGGTAATTTTTTTCTCTAATGATTAAAATTCTAGATCTAGAGTGTGATTAAAGTGGTGGGTGGGTTTTTTTACATTTTGAGAGAAGCCAATTGAGTCTAATAACAGATCAAATGCCATGTTGAGGCTGTCATTTTTAGCATCTACATGGATGTTAAAATCACCCACAATAATTATTTTATCTGAGCTGAGCACTAAATCAGATAAAAAGTCTGAGAAATCAGACAGAAACTCTGTGTAAGTCCCAGGTGGATGATAGATGGTAACAAGTAAGACTGGTTTCTGAGTTTTACAGCTGGGGTGGACGAGGCTAAGCATCAGGCTTTCAAATGAATTAAAAGTCTGTCTTGGTCTTTCGTTGATTAATAGGCTTTATGAGTGTTTTAAGTTATAAATCAGACAGATTTGACCAGAACATGACAGGAATTATGCTGCTTCCACCATGATTAAGTAGTCTGTTGCCCCTCTCTGTTGTGGTGTGCCCCAGGGGTCTGTATTGGGCCCTTTATTATTCTCTTTGTATATGCTACCCTTGGGCTCCATATTTGAAAAATACAATATTTCTTATAACTTTTACGCTGATGACATTCAAATCTATTGTGAACTGACTGATGATCTGTCAGCATCACTGCACTCCCTGTTCAATTTCCTGAGAGAGGTCAAACATTGGCTGTCAGATAATTCCCTCATTTTAAATGAGAAAAAACTGAAGTTATGGTGTTCGATAGCCATAATCCTCGAGACCAGCTTGTTGCCTTGCTGGGGCCCCTAGCTAACTCTCTCTCTGATTCTATGCGTAACCTGGGTGTTTATTTGGACAGCTCCTTTAAGCTCGATAAGCAAGTGTCATCTGTAGTTAAATCTGGCTTCTTTCAATTGCGCCAGATTTCTAAAGCTAAGCATTATATACCACACAGGGACCTGGAAAAACTTATTCACGCTTTTGTGACCTCCAGGTTAGACTATTGCAATTCTCTCTCATTCAGGACTTCAAAGCTGAAATAAATATTTAAATTTATCCATCATTGATTTAAATGGATGTGAATAAATCCTGCTATAACGTGACCAGCGTTTGATTTTTTTGTATTTATTCACTGGTGCAAAGAGCAGCAGATTCTGTTCTTCTTTAATCACTGTTGTGATCTACTGTTGTCCCAGCCATGAATTTAATAATAAGCACACTGTGTTATTTTTGCCTCCCTTTATGACCCTGTTATAAAGATACTATTCAGTAATGGTCACTAGCATGTGTGCACATAAGTGTTCAAGTTATTTGGATTGTCTTTAGTCACAGTTCTGCTTTTTGATGCATCAGTTTTTGTGTTAAGTGGTATCAGATCTGACCCCAAAAGGAAAAAAAGTAGCAACATAAAGTGTCCTGAGATCTTAGTAAAACCTGTTAATCCTTTCCAAAAAATTGCAAATCATTGTATCTTACCACCCTCCAAGGAAACAGGTGGCCTTCTGACTGAGAGCATCCTTCCTAGGCATCTCCAGTGGAATCCAGTCCTTAGATGGCACCACTCAGTCTTTGCACCAGATTTCTACCAAATAAAAACAGCCTGCACACAATGTGCAGAGGAATCACTTCACTTGTAAAATAAAACACGTATCTACCAACAAATCCTTCTGAATCCCATTTGTACAAAATTAAATAAAAGTAAAATCAAATTTCTCTAAAGTGTTATCTTCTTGTCTTTACATATCATGCATCTAACAGATCTTATTTGCCAATAACAATATATTGAACCGGTCAGGGCTGTTTGGGGTTTGACAATTGTGTTCTGTTGTTCCAGGCGGCAGCGTTACGGTTGCCATGGTTACAGTGTGAGGCTCTCTCTTTGCGACTGTGTGTTTCTGGGTGGAGATAGCGCCTTTGTTGTTGTTGTTATGCCAAGCTACGCCGAGCAGTTGGGTTTAGCGGCGGTGTGTTCAGTGTTGGAAAAATAAACGGCTGTGGTCCCTCGCTAAATCGGGAAGCAAGACCAAATGACACCTATGTCTCCTCCTTTTCTGAGCTCACCACATTGGTGTCAGAAATGGGCTAGCTCACCCTCGCTGGAATGGAGAGAGATTCAGAGGCTGGAGCAAGCCGTCGAGGAGAGCATTCGCTGCTTGGGGAGCTGGCGATTGAGCGAGAGGAAGCGACCAGGCAAGTCCCCAACGGGTTCCAATGGCGCGAGCGAACCGCGGCAACGTGGGTCCACGGCAGCCGGGATGGTGGGGGAGCAGTGGCCCCCCACGACAGACGCTAGGACAATGCTTCATGGGCTGCTTCCGTTGACCGACACGCCGAGGCCCCGGCAGCGTGCAGTGATGCCTACAATGCCAGCTAAGGTACCGAAATACAATGGGCTAACCTCGCTAGAGCCCTACCTCTCACAAGTACGGCTGGCAGCAAGGCATAGTGGTTGGAGCCACGAAGAGGCTGCTACGCACCTAGTGCTAGCATTGGAAGGAGATGCACAGCAGGTACTCCTTGACCTAGCCCCCGCAGAGCAGCATGAGCTCCAGGCCCTCACCATGGCACTTGAGAGGCGATTTGGGCAGCGGCACTCCACTGATCAGAGCAGGGAGCAGCTGACCAACCGGAGCCGTTGGGCGGTGGAGAGCCTGGGCACCGTTGCAGCGGATTTGTTGCTGTATGCTTGTCGTGGCTACCCGGAGTTCCCAGCAGCAGCTCGGGAGGAGCTTAGCCTGCTTGCCTTGCTGCGAGGACTTTCTCCAGAGCGACTACGCCAACACGTCTGCCTGGCCATGCCTCGAACTCTCCGTGAGGCGCTCCTTGAGGCTGAAAGGGCCGAGCTGGTGCTCGCCTCGCGACCTAACCAGCAGGTAACCCCCCCAAACTACCCCCAAATCAGAGCCGCAGACTGCGACGGGAAGGGGGAGGTTGCGGAGATATGCCAGCTGCAGCCCTCGGTGCCCCGAAGGCGTCCTCGTCGACTGACCGACCACTGCTACCGGTGCGATGAGCCTGGCCACGTGGCGCGCGACTGCCCGGCACCTGCGCTGAAGACCAGAACTACGCGGCCTCAGCGAAACGGAGGGGGAGCGGTGTAGTGAGGGGACCACCGCTCCAGTTTCCTGCCCCCATCCAAGGATGATGCACGGTGGTGGGCCGACTAGGGCACATCAAAGGACTCTACCTGAGCTGCTGTGTTGAGGACCAGCCCTGCCAGGTGGATACGGGGTCTACCATTTCCCTAATATGACCTGGTGTGCTCCCCGGAACGTCCGGGCTGCTTGTGATGTGTTTGTTGGGTCTGCGCCTCGCAGGTCCCACTGGTTCAAAGACTTATCACCCATGAAGAAAGCAAGACAAGCAGCTCAACCAGTTTTAACTTGCTAGCAAGGGGAGCCTGGTCGGATCTCAGAGCAGCACCTTTGCCCTCGACCTCAGATGACTCCAAAGAACCAGTCTCCCCTGCAGTCTTTTCAAGTCAAAGTCAAAGTCAAAGTCAAAGACTAAACTGAACCTGTGATAAATTAAAGTCTTAATAATAATATTGATCACCTAACATGGCTTCACATGGCATTATATTCTCTATTAGCAGTATTTTTGTTGATGCCACTCCACTGACAAGTTGCAAATATCCCAAAATGTACAATGATGTCATTTATCTGCTGAAAGTGTAACTTGTTGTGTCACAAATAGAGCAGCAGACAGCGATTCTAGAAAGCCAAGTGCCCAACCACACTCCACTAGAAGCAACAATAAAATTACTGTTCACAATATCTAAAACCAGAATGAGAAACAAACATGATTATTATAAAAACAGTTTTTAAAAAATTGTTGTTTTACAAGAATTTAAAGAACAGAACAAAATTAGATTCAAACACAGTTTAGTTTTAGAAATGCTCCTCTGATTTTAGTGTCTGAAAATAGAAAAGAGAACAATGACTGAATGATACCTGTACCTTCATACCACCTGTGAATGTTATAGTAATAGTAATCTTTAAGACCCATCCATCTCTCACGCACAAACACACACACACACACACACACACACACACACACTCTCACACACACACACACACACACACACACACACACACACACACACACAAACACAAACACATATTTCTTTTGAGCAGATGCAACAAACTGGCGACTGCATAATCTTTATGATTTGGAGCTGTAAGATCTGTGTTTTTTAACAAAGTTAAAACTCCTTCCATCAAACATTAATAACTACTAAAGACCTGAGTCAAACTTTCACACTCTGGCCGCAGGTTCTGACTGAAGATAGGAGTCTTGAAAAACATCAACAGGGTGTTTGTTGCTACTTCAGCTGCTCGCAGGAAAGTCTGTGGGTTTTAATATGGTGGAAACAGGAAGATTAAGTTTGTTAGGAGCTCATAAAGTCAACAACATAGTTTCATAAAGCAGCTGCCAACTTCAGTTCTTTGCAAAAGTAAGCCAAACGTGTATGTACTGCATTTGTACATACACAAACTGCATTTGTTTCAGTATTATTTCTAGCTGTAATTCACAAGCCGTTTTCTAGTATCTATTTCTGAAAAAGAAAGTCTCTATTTTTTATATCAAAAGCAAACCCTACGCTCATTGTAGCAGAAAATGAAATAGGACAGAATTTTTCACTGTGACATGAAAGGGGCAGCATCACTCATTCAGGAATTTGAAAGTGAAATAAAGATTTAAATTTAGCAATCATTTATTTGCATGGTTAGTTTAATTAATATATCAATGACTGTTGCTGGCTTCATGTTTGTGCTGTTGTGATTGTGAACACAGTTTTGGAGGTGGGGTTTATAAAGTGGGTAATCACAAGATCCTTGTTCAAGACATATCTTTCATGGCTGATATTACGCACTGGTAAAAATTGGACTTACTGAGACAAGTAATGGCAATTTTTACACCTGTTCATATTAGTTACTTGAAGCGTAGTTATGAAGAAACTGACTTATAATCAGGAGAAGTTAGAATATTGAGATAGCAATGGAAAAAATAGCTGGACTGTTGACATTCAATGATCAGAAATCATTATCTGGCAATTATTCCTTAGTTTAGGCTTTAAAGGGTAAAGAAAAGAGACTCATAAGCGTCATATACAAAATATTTTTCCATTATGGCATTTTTAATTTCATGTAGCCACAGACTGGAGGTGGAATTATTCTATTCAAAACTTCAACGTGGGAAAAAATCAGAAAAAATGTTTGCTGAAACTCAACCAGCTACTCTATATTTTGAGTGTGAGCACATGTCAGTGGGGGTGGGGTGAAGTAGGCAACCACAACTTCCCTGTTCCAGATAAACTCATATTATAGATTTTACCCACAGGTTCTAGCAGTCCTGAGGTAAGTAAACACTATGCTGACAGTTATTCACATTATTTCTACTTCAAGAGCAGCATAGTTATGAGGAAACTCCCTCATAATTAGGACAAATCATTATTATGAGATTGCATTTATTTATTTTCTGTTTGCAGTGAGCTTCTGTATAAATGCAGTAAATGTAAATGTGTTTATCTGTAATACACACTTGCTTCTGCACAGATTGGTTAATAGAGACTTGATAACGGATCAATAATTTGTTTTCAAATCTTTGCAACAAAGATCTTTCCTTAAAATCATTAGTTGTGTTAATCCTACCTTAATGATGATTCATTTAAATGAGACTGTATCCAATTGTTTAGCATACTCATGGATTTAAACAATTCCCTTAAAAGTAACTGTATGAAAAAGATGTTTAACATAGCACATCAGCTAGAACAGCTAGAAGCTAAGTATTGAACCACATTATCTCTCATTGGACATTTTAGACATTAAATTGGTGCAGTTTTGATATTAAGACTACATATATTACTGTATATATTGCATGATATTGAACACAAAGTTGAATACAAAAAAATCACTATAGATTGTAACATTTGCAATTGATGTAAAAAATCCTAAAGCTTTTAGGAAAACAATATGGCAACTGGAAATGTGTCAAAGTACTGCAACTCTACAATGTCCATAAAAAGTAAATTTTTGAATTGCTTCACTGGATATGGCAAAATTATTGTGCAAATGAAATTAGGTGATTATGAGTGGGGCAAGTTGGAAGTGTTCTGATTTGTCCTATTGTGAAGAGCAGTGTTTACCCACTTTGTCTGCTATTTCACATAAATGTTGTTTTTTTGCATGTCTTTTCAGATGAGAAGAGTATGTCCTTTTACAGCAACTCCAACAGCACAGTTAGACAGTTAGGTATGCTGAATGCACCTCCAGAGATAATATGGGTCAACACTGGTATCTGCCTTCCTTTCACCATAGTGATCCTCTGTTGTATTTCTGTGGTAAGTAAATAATAACTTAGATCTGTGTATTTTTTATAAATCTATGAATATGTGAATAATGTGAAGGTTTAGCAAATAATGGGACTGCAATAATTTGCTTGAAATGTGCTTCTGTATAACTTGAGGAACTGTAAATGAGGGCATTGATTTTTTATTTATTATTTATGTATCTCCTTATTAAAACAAAAGTTCTTTTGGGTGTACAGGGCATTCAGATGAGGGAGCTCCTGTCATTTAGGGTGAGGGGTATTTTGGGTGGGTTGAGGGCAGCCTGTTTCAGACTCATACATTTTGTAGTGACCTCACTCAGCAGCTTCTCCTCTGATCTCCATACATACAGTTGTGTGTCAAGTTTGACAAACTAATAGTTTGAAAACCAATAAGAAATAAATCAAGTCAAGAGTCACTTTCACAGGGACGTCAAATTCATTTTACGGCATACAGCTCACTTTAATCTTAAGTAGTCTGTAGGAAACTCCCCTTTCTGTCACTGTAAATATGTTTAACTACACATGAAATCTATGAGGTATCTTAATATATGAAGGTGCAATTTCAACATGTCTCAAAATTTCTACATGATAAATGCATCAATTTACAGAAAACAAAGTTGTGATAGTTCCTTAGCCAGACTGTCCTGTATTTATAAAACAGAAAGTTTTTGTTCATTAACAGAAAATCTTCTTTTTTTAACTAAATAAATATAGATGGTTAAAACAGGTATATCTGTGTTAATTTTTTTTTGTGTCTATTACTTAATTACTTTGGTTTAGCATGAATGACTATTTTAACAAAAGGAATAGCTGTAAAAACTACAAAAATCCAAAGGTGTTAGGTCCTTTACATTTTCCTGCCTTCTGGCCCATGACATCCCTGCTACAGTCTACAGATAACACTGATTGTTACTTTGTTTGTGTCTTCTGTCTTTTCTTTCATTACATTATTATTATAGTTATGATTTATGTGTCCTGTAGGTGGGAGTCAGATCCCTGTCATCTATTACACAAACCACCTCATCTCTAATCTAATCCAGATCTGCATAATGATTGTTTGGGAAGCAGGAGTGCAAAGTAGCACATGTGTTATTATTTATTGCGTTGCTGTGTTGGCCAGTCTTTACTTCAAGTTGTGCATTGCTCTGGAAAGGTATTTGTCTTTCACTGTGTTTGTACTTACATGTCTCTGAACATTATATTGCATTATATTGTATTGTCAGCAAAATATTATTCTGCACTGTTATAATCAGAATATTTATCTTGTGATGCAGGTATTTTTTCATCATGCACCCACTGTTGGACGGCCTCAGAGAAACTAAGAGTTCTGTGCTGGTCTGTGTCCTGGTCTGGGCTTTTTGCATTGTCAGTGTCCCTCTTGCAATACTCTTGAAAGAAATTGTACATTTAAGAATGTATGAACTCCTCCCTGGCCCTGTGTTCATCTTCTGCTTAGCTCAGACCTACACAGGCCTGCCTGCTGCCACCTCAGTGTCCACTGAGGAAAAACAGAGAAGTCTCAGAACTCTGATTCTGTTGTTCCTTAACTATTTTCTAATAATCTTTCCTGCAATCATCTGTAATATTTCCTGTTTTTCAATTACTTTCTATCGTATAATTTTGATCTTGTACCTGTTCTCTCCGTTGGTGGACTTGATTCTGTTTTATTTCCATGGACAATTGACATGTTGTCTATGCTGCTGCAATACAGACAGCACTGTATCAGATGTAGCAGCTGATCAACAGAGTGGCTGATGGTAGTAAAAATAGTTAAAGTGTTTCTCAATTAATCACATACCGTCCTTCACAATTCACAATTATTGAGAGTTGATATCAGCCTCCTAGCCATGCATGTCTCAGCTGAAGTTTGTAATAATGAAAAAAAAAATCATAACTTTATATTCCAATATTAAACACATCTTACATTTTTTGTCTGTTATAGTTTCACATATAGATTTTTGTCATTTACTTTTTTCTTGCTTATAATTATGCTTCCCAAAACATACTCCTTTGTTTCTATGCACAAATAATATATCCAATTATCCAGCCATACTCTTCTGCTCCTCTGCTTTAGTGTTGCAGGTGGGTGGAGCCTAGCCCAGCAGCCATATATGACTTTTTAGCCCTTACCGACTACTCAGGTCTAATTTAACACATTTTACATTTGACAGAAGAAAAGTCATCCTAGATATCTGTCTTTCGACCTGAAAGTTGATTACTTTTCCAAAATACATATAATACAAAAACGTAATGAATACACAAAAATCAAAAATTAACATTTTATGCTGTTGTATATCTGCTGAGATTGTTTAGGTCAAATGTGACTGATTGCAGATCCACCAGTTCAAGGTGTCTTGAAATGTTATTATACAGAATACTGTGACATTTCTTTCACCCGGCTTAAAAAATCATCTTTCTTTGTGAAGTAAAAGAGATAAAGTAATATTTATTTTATTATTTGCCTTTTTTATTATGTAGAAGATATGAAATTATGACAATTATGACAAATATGAAATAATTTCACTGCCACACATTGTAATTTCAAAGTGTCAACGTATGATGTAAACATAAAATAAATCTAATTTCCAAATCATTGCTGGATCATATCCTTTGTGTAAAAACTGTTTAAAACTCTAGCTGTGTGTGTTTTTTAATACCCTGTGACGGTCAAATAAATAAAAAAATTTTAAAAAAAAAATTAAAATGTGAACCTGCATGTGCGATGAGTGTACTTTTTTGGACTTTTGGTGACAGAGTTCAAGGAGTCTGTGACACTGACACTGTGTCATTTTGGCCTTTGAAGGATCATGGGGGAATCTCCATCTTCTTTGATATATGTACCAGAAGGCAGCCTCACTTCTGTCAGTCTGCCCCAACTGTAGCTTGCCTCCACCAGTGTGTGAATGAATAGTGGAATTGAAAAATGCTTTGAGGGTCTCGAAAAGCGCTATATAAATGCAATCTATTATTATTATTATTATTAAGAGTAGCAGGAGGACATGACCTCATAATTAGGAAAGGTATGGATTATGAGATTGTTTAATGTGTATCATCTTTACAGTACAAATGGAGTAAACTTTATATTCTAAAATAAAGACCAAACAGTGTTAGAAAGAAACACCAATAATCAGAGATTACTCGACAAAAACGTGACAACAGATAATTAATCAGTAGAGAGAGAGAGATTAGATAAAACTTTATTAATCCCTTGGGTGGGTTCCTCCAGGAAATTCTGTTTCCAGTAGCACAGCACCGACAGAAGTTGCAAAAGAATGTAAGCAGAAACAGAAATATATCATATATACACATATACACATATATAAATACAGAGTATATAAGAGTATATATATATATATATATAATATATATAATAGTATATAAATAGGAATAGGAATGCTAGGGAACTGCACATTTCAACTATTTTGAGTCTATTGCGCCGTTGAATATAGAAAAATTATTGCACAGTGAAAAGGGCACTACAGATTAGTTGTTCCCGCCTTCCTTTGTCCCCGTTTCCCCTCCCTCTCCCCTTCAGCGAGGTGTTAAACAGTTTGATGGTGTGTGGGACAAAGGAGTCTGCTTGTCCTTGACTTTGGGAGAAGCAACCTGTCACTGAACCGACTGCTCTGGTTGTTTATGACCGTGTGCAGAGGATCCCCAGCATTGTCCATCATGTCCAACAGTTTCTTTAATGAATTAAATAAAGTAATTTGTAATTTGATGATGAAGATAATATAATGCTGTCAAAGTCCTTAGTCAGCAGGATGCCATGAAGAAGAAGGTGGTACCATTTGCCTTGAGGCGGCTTTTGTTGTGATTTGGCGCTATATAAATAAAATTGAATTGAATTGAATTGAATGTGTAACTGTTGACTGTGTGGGACCTTTGCCCAAGTCTAAAGCTGGAAACCAATCTTTGTTGACAAATGTTTGTGCTTCAACTATGTTCCCATATTTTCAAACGTCAAGATAAAGATTGTTAATCTCTGGCATTACTCTGGCACAGATAGACAGACTGAAATTATTGTACAGGGTGGGCCATTTATATGGAGACACCGTAATAACATGGGAATGGTTGGTGATATTAAAGTCCTGTTTGTGGCACATTAGTATATGTGAGGGGGCAAACTCCTCAAGATGGGTGGTGACCATGGTGGCCATTTAGAAGTCAGCCATCTTGGATACAACTTTTGTTTTTTCAATAGGAAGAGGGTCATGTGACACATCAAACTTATTGGTAATGTCACAAGAAAAACAATGGTGTGCTTGGTTTCAACGTAACTTTATTCTTTCATGAGTTATTTACAAGTTTCTGACCACTTATAAAATGTGTTCAATGTGCTGCCCATTGTGTTGGATTGTCAATGCAACCCTCTTCTCCCGCTCTTCACACACTGATAGCAACACCGCAGGAGAAATGCCAGCACAGGCATCCAGTATCCGTAGTTTCAGGTGCTGCACATCTCGTCTCTTCACACCATAGACAATTGCTTTCAGATGACCCCAAAGATAAAAGTCTAAGGGGGTCAGATCAGGAGACCTTGGGGGCCATTCAACTGGCCCACGATGACCAATCCACTTTCCAGGAAACTGTTCATCTAGGAATGCTTGGACCTGGCACCCATAATGTGGTGGTGCACCATCTTGCTGGAAAAACTCAGGGAACGTGCCAGCTTCAGTGCATAAAGAGGGAAACACATCATCATGTAGCAATTTCAAATATCCAGTGGCCTTGAGGTTTCCATTGATGAAGAATGGACCCACTATCGTTGTACCCCATATACCACACCAAACCATCACTTTTGTTATTCCAACAGTCTTGGAGGGATCCATCCAATGTGGGTTAGTGTCAGACCAATAGCAGTGGTTTTGTTTGTTAACTTCACCATTCACATAAAAGTTTGCCTCATCACTGAACAAAATCTTCTGCGTGATTTGAGGGTCCTGTTCCAATTTCTGTTTTGCCCTTTCTGCAAATTCTGTGCGCCGATCTGGGTCATCCTCGTTGAGATGCTGCAGTAGCTGGAGTTTGTAAGGGTGCCATTTGTGAGTAGCTAATATCCGCCCGAAGGATGTTCGACTAATGCCACTCTCCAGTGACATGCGGCGAGTGCTACGCTGTGGGCTCTTGCTGAATGAAGCTAGGACAGCCACTGATGTTTCTTCATTAGTGACAGTTTTCTTGCATCCACATTTTGGCAAATCCAACACTGAACCAGTTTCACGAAACTTAGCAAGCAGTTTGCTAACTGTAGCATGGGAGATGGGTGGTCTCGTAGGGTGTCTTGCATTGAAATCTGCTGCAATGACCCGTTACTGCGCTCACCAGATATCAACACAATTTCGATCCGCTCCTCATGTGTTAACCTCTTCGACATGTCAATGGCTGTGAACAAAGAGAAACTTGTAAATAACTCATGAAAGAATAAAGTTAGGTTGAAACCAAGCACACCATTGTTTTTCTTGTGACATTACCAATAAGTTTGATGTGTCACATGGCCCTCTTCCTATTGAAAAACAAAAGTTGTATCCAAGATGGCCGACTTCTAAATGGCCACCATGGTCACCACCATCTTGAGGAGTTTGCCCCTCACATATACTAATGTGCCACAAACGGGACTTTAATATCACCAACCATTCCCATGTTATTACGCTGTATCCATATAAATGGCCCACCCTGTACATTAAACTAAAAAGTGGGCCACATCTTGAAAAAACAAAAAAATGTTTCTGTGATGCAAATCAGCCAAATCTGCGCTGTGAGTGTTACCACATGTGAGTGGGGGTGGGGTGTAAAGTAAGCACCTGAACTTCCTTTTAAGACAAAATCATCATACAAGAGATTTTAACCACGTCAAAGCAGTCCTCACGTAAGTAGAGCCAATGTTTTCAGGGTTTTTTTTAATTATTATTTCTACTTGAAGACGAGCATAATTCTGAGGAAATAACTTAATAAATATGTCTGTGAAGGTGAACTTAATAAATAGTTAGTGAATGCTTTCATTTCTTTTGTGTTTGCAGTGTGTTTTTGTGTAATTCATAACATCAGTTTCCTCACGGTGCTTTAAGATAAAGTTCCTACAGTATTAGAAAGAAACCAAAACAACCTCATCTTTACTACAAAGATGTTCCTTAAATAAGTTGTTTGATCCTCATTAAGGCAAGTACTCTGTACAGCTGATATTATCAGTTACCAGTGTAGTGGGTACACATTGTTAGTCTAATAAAATATTATGTGTTGAGGAAATAGAATGTCAAATTTGCTTTAGAAGGTCCTGAACCCATCAGCAGGACCAGTATCTACCCATTTGTGCAAAAAAGCACAAGGGCGTGGGGGGTGTTCCAAATTTTTGAGAGGTGTATATACTATGTATAATTTATATAAATTGGTGTCTCCAAGACCACAGCTCCACAACTGCTATTTCACATTAAGTTTTTTGTTGTTGTTGTTTTTTAGATAAAAGAGAATCAAAGAGTCTTTTGCTACAACTCCACAGAAAAAGTCAGTTGGAGATGCAAGAAGTGGTGATATGGATCGACGTCAGTGTCTTCCTTCCCGTGACCATATTGTTCTTCTGCTGTGTGTGCTGTGCGGTAAGTAAATATGTTATATCTCTGAGTATGTGAACAATTTAAGAACTTAGGAAAAACACTAAAAGCAATTTAAAAGCAATATAAGATAAACAGTTGACAAAAAGGAGAAATTGAAAAAACATACTAAAATATAATAAAATAAAACTACTTTCCAGTGATACTCTATAGGTTCATCTGACTACCTAAGTAGCCAATTGATAGTCTAGGAAGAGTAGAATAAAATAACAAATTCTTAGCATATTTTACTTATGGAGCAAAACTAAAGTTTGAAAATGTCAACATGTTCTAATATGTTTCGATAAAATTGGTACATCTCATGAAAACTCTTAACATGCAGATAAGCTGACAAATTGAAGGTACTGCAGCCAGTCATGTTCTTACAGTTTCAATACTTCTCTGAAATTATCCTCCAAGTGTCTGGGACTATTACAGGAAAGAAAACTTATTAAAATGTGTTTCATCCTTTTGGGCTTTGATGAAGTTTGACACCACTGTTTGACAAAATCTCCCACATACATTCTAGTGGGTCACAATTCACTTGAAGAGGGTATGCAAGGGTGTGGGGTTTTTTTTCTTTAATTTGTCACTCATCTTTCTCCTGCAGAGAAACCAAGCAGGTTGATACAGTGTGACACCTGCTGTTCATGTTTTTTGACAGCTTCTGGTAATCGTCTCTAAATCCTGGAGAACAAATTTTACTTATTTATTGAAGTTAAATAGAAAATAATTAGTATCTGCCTTTTACTTTAGAGCATGGATTGTGGTTTAACACTCACTTAATAACAAGCAGGTGATGTATTTAAATCCTCCTTTGTTCTTCCTGTTTCTTGGTTATGCAACAAAAGATTAATTTAATATCCCAGTTAGCCAAAAGTGCTCATGTAAGTGGCTGAAATGTCACACACACACACACACACACACACACACACACACACATCTATCTATATACACATCTATATAAATAATTCCCCGCTCACCCCTGCGGGCGGTCTATCCTTCGGGTCCTCTACCAGAGGCCTGGGAGCTTGAGGGCCCTCCTCAGTATTTTAACTGTTCCTAGGACTGCACTCTTCTGGACTGAGATCTCCGATGTTGTTCCTGGGATCTGATGAAGCCACTCATTCTAGTTTGCACCTAGTGCTCCGATTACCACTGGGACCTCCACATCTTCGAGCTCTTCTCTGAGCCCTTGGTATTTCTCAAGCTGCTCATGTTCCTTCTTCCTGATGTTGCTGTCATTCACTACATCGATCACTACAGCCGCCTTCTTCTGTTTGTCTACCACCACTATGTCCGGTTGGTTAGCCACCACCATTATGTTTGTCTGTATCTGGAAGTCCCACAGGATCTTAGCTCAGTCATTCTCCATCACCCTTGGGGGCATCTCCCATTTTGACCTCAGGACTTGCAGGTCACATTCAGTACAGATGTTCCTGTACACTATGCCGGCCGCTTGGTTATGGCGTTCCATGTATGCCCTGCCTGCTAGCATCTTGCACCCTGCTGTTATGTGCTGGATTGTCTCAGGGGCATCTTTACACAGCCTGCACCTGGGGTCTTGCCTGGTGTGATAGACCCCAGCCTCTATGGATCTTGTACTCAGAGCTTGTTCCTGTGCTGCCATGATTAGTGCCTCTGTGCTGTCTTTCAGTCCAGCTTTGTCCAGCCACTGGTAGGATTTCTGGATATCAGCCACCTCCTCTATCTGCCGGTGGTACATACCGTTCAGGGGCCTGTCCTTCCATGTTGGTTCCTCGCCTTCCTCCTCTTTCTTGGGTTTCTGTTGCCTGAGGAATTCACTGAGCACGCTGTCAGTTGGGGCCATCTTCGCGATGTGTTCATGAATGTTAATTGTCTCATCCTGGACTGTGGTGCTGACACTCACCAGTCCCCGGCCTCCTTCCTTCCACTTAGCGTACAGTCTCAGGGTGCTGGACTTGGGGTGAAACCCTCCATGCATGGTCAGGAGCTTCCTTGTCTTGATGTCAGTGGCTTCTATCTCCTCCTTTGGCCACCTTATTATCCCAGCAGGGTACCTGATCACGAGTAGGACATAGGTGTTGATAGCCCGGATCTTGTTCTTACCGTTCAGCTGACTCCTCAGGACTTGCCTGACCCTCTGCAGGTACTTGGTGGTTGCAGCTTTCCTATCAGCCTCTTCATGGTTCCCATTTGCCTGTGGGATCCCCAGGTACTTGTAGCAGTCCTCTATGTCTGCAATGCAGCCTTCTGGTAGTTTGAACCCCTCAGTTCTGACTACCTTCCTTCCCTCTCTTTGTTACCATCTGACTACACTTCTCCAGTGCGAATGACATTCCGATGTCATTGCTGTATATCCTGGTGGTGTAAATCAGTGAATCGATGTCTCGTTCACTCTTGGCATACAGCTTGATGTCATCCATGTACAGGAGGTGGCTGACAACTGCTCCATTCTGTATCCGTAGCCAGTCTTGTCAATAATCTCACTGAGGCCTGGGGCCTGGTGCTGTCCAAGTCTTCATACTAGAGACCCTTTTTTGGATGTCCGCCACTGTGATGGTTACTGGACCCTGTTCAGGGAGGTTGCTGTGTTCTGCCCTCAGATCCACTAGCCACCCAGCATTACTGTTATGGGTTGCGTCCTTCTCCCATATGCTCTTCCAGTATTGTTTCGTCTCTAGCCTTGGTGGTGCTGTTTTCCCCTGCCACTCAGAGTAGACCTTGGCTGGTTTTATGGAGAACAGCTGGTTTATTCTCCTGCCTTTGATCTCTCTGGTGTATGTCATCAAGCGGCTGGCCAAGGCTGTGAGTTGTTGCTTGGCAGTTTCCAAGTCCAAGTTGGCTAACCTCCCTCTGTGCTACCTTGATTTTAGCCTCTAGCCTCCTTCTCCATGGAGGGTACTGCCCCCTTGTGGCTGATCAACTTGTAGCCAAGCATCTCAGTGATCACTGCCATATTGTAGATCATATATGTACACCGTATTGTATATATCTATCTATCGATTGATCGATAGATCGATAGATAGATATGAAACAGTAATGTTCTGTAGCATACATAATCTTACTACTTACTTAATTTCGGTTTTTACACACACACACACACACACACACACACACACACATATACATTTTCTTTAGATTATTAAATGACTTTCTACTGTAAATGTCCTGACAGCTACACCTATGATTATGTTATCATTATTATAAAAAAGAATGTTTTCAATTCATATTTCCTGCAGGGTCGAAGGTGTGAGGTCCCTCTCATCTATTACATAAACCTCCTCATCTCCAATCTAATCCATCGCTGCATGACATTCTTTTTGTGGACAAAACTGCATGACAGGACCTTGTGTTTCTTTTATTATTTAGTTGTGACAACCAGTCTTTACTTCAAGTTGTGCATCGCTCTAGAAAGGTACCTATCTTACTTTCAGTGTGTGTGTACTTGCATGTCTCTGAACATTATATTGTACTCTGAAGGCTCAATATAGTTAGAAATAAACTCATCTTTATTGTGATAATCTGTCTGTTTTGTGTTGCAGGTATTGTTTCATCGCCCTCCCACTGTTGGACTGCTTCAGACAAACTAACGGTTCTCTTCTGGTCTGTGTTCTGGTCTGGGTCTTTTGTATTGTCAGTGTTGCTCTTGCAATAATCTTACATGACCTTGTACGTTTAATTATTTATGCCGCCCTTCCTGCCCCCCTGTTCATCATCTGTGTAGCTGGGACACTTAAAGCTCTGCCTGCTGCCACCTCAGTGCCCACTGAAGAAAAACGAAGAATTGTAGGAACCTTGGTTCTGTTGCTGCTTAATTACTTTCTCATAAACCTTCCTGCAGTCCTCTTATTAACTCTCAAATTAGAGCTACACTTCCCTATTACAACTATTGATTTCATTATCATGATCTTATTTCTATTTAGTTCATTGTTGGACTTGATTCTGTTTGTTTTCAAGTGTAAAGGGCCCATTGACAGACTGCTGGCACGTCTGTGCTGCTGCAGTATGGAGAGCAACAACACAGGAGATGTGATTGATGTTAGCACAGACAGTTAGGTTCACATAGTCAGAGATACAGGGAAAGAGAAAATGGAGGATCACATGATGGGTGAAAAGAGGAATTAGAAAGTGTGAGATAAACACCATCCTTTCCAAAATATTTTTATCACCTGAAATCAATTTTTGTAGAGAATCTGCACCTATAGGAGTAACAGGAAGCATTGTTTTGTTGAGTAGTTGGATGAGTTCAGTGAAAATTTTCAAATTACTTCATCACCTCTTCTGAAGGGCAGCATGGTGGTGCAGTAGTTAGCACTGTCACTTTACATCAAGAAGGTAATGGGTTCATATCCAGTCTGGGGCCTTTCTGTGTGGGGTTTCCATGTTCTTCCCAAGTCTGCAAGGGTTGTCTCCAGGTAAAATAAATAAAAATTTATTTATATAGCACCTTTCTAGACAGAATCACAAAGTGCTGCACATAAGATAACAAATAATAAAAGGGTAAAACAGACAAAGAAGGTACTCCAGCTGCCACCTGCAGTCCAAAAGCAAATACATGGTCATCTTACATTGCATATAGGTGTGAACAGTCTGTGTCAGATTAGCATCCTGTCTGGGGTTTACAATGCCACCCGTCCTTTGACAGCTGGGATAAACTCCAGCCCACCATCGACCCATGACCTGAATAAATGGAAGAAAAGAAGATGAATACATTTTCTTCTAAAGTTTATATATTATATTAAAACATTAATTGTAGAAAGCTGAAGAGCTGTAGAGAGCCCTGTAGACCCCACAAGGCTTGCCGCTTTGATCGAAAATGTGGGAAGAGCATTGAGTGCTCAGACTGTTTATACTGAACATACTACGGGAAAGATCTTGGAGGAGCTCACAGCTCTTAAACAGGAGATAAACCTGGAGACCAGTGATGGACGCTAGAACAGGTGTAAAATTGATGTAGTTCGTTCACGCTAAAACAGCATATCCATTATCTTTCATTCAGCTAACCCCCCACCCCGACGGCGCCAGCTGGATCCTCTTGAAGGTTGATGCCAAGGAGCACAACAACAATTCTTCGAAGAGATATGATAACGAGAACAAACTGTCATTCTCGCCGGATCCCTCAAGGACACCTGCGTAGGCTGCGGACTGTTGATCTTTGCCTAATGGGCGAAAGGACACTTTCTCTAGGCTGAACACAGGACACACATACTGACATGCACGCACACATGTACACTGATACTGACATGCCCTCACTATCATTTCGTTGTTTTTCCTTTTGCTACTTAGCCTGACCTTCCCAATGTGAAGTTTGTGTATTGTATGTATGGTCGGCAAGGTTTGTCACCTCAGTTGCAGGCAACTGCAACCGACAAATAAATGCATTATCCAATCTGATCCAATCCAATATAGCAACTTCAGTAATATATAATTTAGCTTAGGTTTCTGCAGTAGTGTTGCAATATGATCTTACATTAAACATTTTATGAAAGTGCCAAAATTAGTTATGTTGGTGCTCGGGCTTCCAGGATTAGTCGACTAGTCACGATTACATCGACTATCAAAATCGTCAATGACTAGTTTAAGAGTCAACGTGTTGTTTGAAGCTTTGTAAGATCCTGAAAGATGCAATAATAAGTAGTAGGATTTAAGAGTGTAATAACGGACTGAAACAGATGATGGTAGTAATGCATCTACAAGGGTGGCAGCTGCTGTTAAAAGCCAAAGAAGAAGAAGAAAGAAGAAGCAGTCTCTGGTATGGTAGCTGTGTCCAAGGCTGTCCAAGTGTGTAAATGTATTGTGTGACAGGTTATAAATGTAACAGACTGAAGGAGCAGATCTGCAGTAGGCTTCGTGCTGTGCACATCTACTCATGCATGAGTATATAAAGGAACATTGGAAGTGAAGGATTCTGTCTCAAGTCGTGTGTTTTTTACCAGGTCAGAATCAAAGGATCAGGAGCGACAGGCAGTCACAATACTATCCCAGAATTCATAGCGTGGCTCAGCCAATTCCAGTTTCCAACAATGGCGGCAACTACTTAGTTTTAATATTACTCTTTCTGGGTCACAAAATAAACTTTTAAGATAATTTCAGGTGAGAATGTAGCTGTGTAAACTTCTGCTCAGTTTATCAAGACATCATGTATTTGTGCTCCGATGTTTTCTGAGATGTCTGTTACCCACCAGCTCAATATCTAGCCGGGGGTTCAAGGGTCACTAGAGCCAGCGAGAACAGCGAACTCCCGGTACATTGTTTTCAAACCCCCCGCGCTGTTTCACTACTCAGGTTAAACATGATATATAAGTCACTTAGATAACTTAAAAATGTTATTGTTTAGCTTTTTTCAGTGTTTTATTTATGAGTGAGTAAATCAGTTTGGCTGAGATTAACGTTATAGTTTACACACAGCTGAATAAACATCAAACAGAAAACTGATTAAACAGAAGTGTGAGATGAATTTACTCCAGTGTCCTGTTATATTTTATGGGGCAAAGAGCAGACACCTGAGTTTATCAAACTCCACCGAGACAATCTGCAACTTTTATTAAAAGTTTAATAAACTGTCATCTTGTCTTTATTTTTAGTTAGCACATGCCTTAAACACTTCAAACTGTAAACTAATGATAGTTCTATAAGAGTAGATGCATGCTGGTGCAATAAGCTGTACGTTTTACGTCCAATGGATCTATGGAAGCCCCTTTCCGGCACTAAAAAATCCATAACTCAAAATGGTGATTTATTAACCCTTTAAAACCGGTCAGAGCGGGCACGCTCCGTTTTGCATAGCTATTTTTAAATCCGTGTAGAACTGGAACCACACAAGCTAGTGTAATAATTTTTTTTGCATATGAAACCGGAGGAGTTGTACTTACATCTTATGCCATCAACTTGTCCTAAGTCACGGTTTCCTTCCACATACAGCTTTGCAAAAATTGCATAAAAAGCATTTGCAGCAACAAAAATATAATATTCAAGAAACCCGCTTTGCCGATTTGATCAGCTGTTCGCAACACTTCCTATGTTAGAATAGACGTCAGCGCGAACTATTGCATGTCTGCCATTACCCGCCCGAAACCGGAAGTGACGTCATTTTCACGGAAAATGTAGTCTTTTACTTTAAAAAAGTAATTAATTACTAATTACTTAATCAATATTGTATTTAAAAAACTTATCTAACTACTGTGTCTGCAAAGTAACTTAATTACTCAATAAGTAATTTAACTAAATACTTCTTAAAATCCCTATAAACCTTGAGTGGACAAACAATAGAAATTAAACTCTTTAAATATTTTTTTTTTTTTTTTTTTTAAAGACGGAGACTCTACAGTACGCAGCGGTAGCATCTTTTCCACAATGTAGCCTGCAATCATGTTTTTTAAGCTCACCTTCAGACGCTTTCTGTGCTGCTGAAGTAAAATCAAGTTTTGCTGCTTAGCAGGAGTTGCCACGGTGTTATCCATGGATGATGAACAAGGATCACTCAGAAGTGTTCGTCTATGCTCTCGTGTCAGGTGCTTCAGCAGATTACTCGTGCTTTTAACAGCGGCCCATAGTTTTTTCTCCCCAGGACATAGCTTACATATTGCTGTAATGTTCTTGTCTGCTTGTTTCAGAAAAGTGAAGAGACGGGAATATGTCCATTTCATAAAACAGCCACACGCTTCAGCCGAGTCCGACATCTTCCGCTTTAGAATACAACTATGCAGCAAACTGGCGTGAAACGACGTTCACCTGCACTACAACGATGTTAAAGCGGCAGAGTTTACTTCTACATTTAGAAGATAAATTATTGAAATTAAATAATGATATTCAGTGAGTTTAATTATTTTACAATGTAACGCAAGTACATTGTAAGTAACTGTAATTAAAATACCTAAAAATGAACAATAATCAGTTACTCTACTTTTTCAGTGGAAAAGTAATTTAATTACAGTAACGCGTTACTTAGTAATGCATTACACCCAACACTGCTTATAAGCCTATACTGGTGTTTTTAAAAGTTATGTTTGAGTTTATGCTTTTCTGCATCGTTTCTGGGATGCTTAGAACTCAAATTGCACTGCTGGAAAAGTTTATTTTGATACACATGCTGTTTTTTTGCAAATGCATTATAATATTTATTTTCTTTTTTCCTGCAGTATATAAAAATTGGTGTATCTCAAAAAGTAAAACTATGAAGACACTCAAAATAAATTTCCAGTTGTTGGAAACTATTTTGTGCAACTTTTTTGTATTTACAGTTTTGAGGGATAAACCTCTTAAATTTCTCTAACTAGAAATATATGTATAAAAAAGAAAAATAAATAATTTTTTTTTGTAGTTTATTGCATTTTTTTGCAATTTATGTAGTTACTATCAAGTCAAGTCATCTTTATTTATATAGCACATTTAAAAGACATCAAGTGTTGGCCAAAGTGCTGAACAGAGGAATAATAGGATAAAAAGAATTAAAATAGATAAGATGAAAACATTATAGAAAACATTGTGAGGCAACCATATATGTTTGTAAAAAAAATATATGTACATGCAAATATGCACATACATATACAAAATTGTACAAATTCACACACAAGCACACATATGTGCACATGAAATACATGTATATGTATACACATGCAAACATCATCCAATGAGATAAAAGACCAGAATAGCTAAAACAGAATAAAAGTGGACTTACATATTATGAAAACATGCGCTATAACGGTTGTATTGATGTATAGCAACTTGAAATGCTCCCACAAATGGCACTACAGCATGTAAAAATATAAAGATAAGCTCTGGTGGACTTGGTTCGATGATATCTTAAAGGGTTAACTCAAAATTTTGAGATTAGTATCTCAAAATTTCGAGTTAGCTCTGCCAATCAGTAATCTACGTGAATGACATAATTTCCTTGTTACCTGGAAGCTGAAGCGCTCAGCTACAAATGCTACAGCTAAGCTACAAGTTTTACAGCCAGTCATGAACGCACAAATTGCTGAGTATTTTCAGCGTAGCTTCACAAATGATGAAATCCTTGTGTTGTGTACTGAATCCAGTAATTAGCGATTTAGTTTTGAGTTCCCATTCCTCTGCGCCATATCCTTCCAGGTAACAAGAAAATGATGTCATTCAAGTAGATTACTGATTGGCAGAGCTAACTCGAAATTTTAAATTACTTTTCTCAAAATTTCGAGTTAATAAGTCAAAATTTCGAGTTATCTTCTCAAAATTGTGGATATCTTTTTTTTTGTGGCGGAAACAGGCTTCCATAATGATCTGATTAGTCAACTAATCGCAAAAATAATCAGTAACTAGTCGACAACTGTGACAACTGACTATCAAAATAATCGTTTGTGGCAGCCCTAGATGGTGCTTTATTTATAGACTTGTGGTACATCAATATTATCATTTCTGAGTTTTTTGTGTTTTACAAGATTGTATGAATTAATTTTATTCTCGCTGTGTTAAAATTTTCTAATGTTAATTATATTAAATCCGCCCCACATTCTATTGATAGGGGCCCTGGATTTCTGTTTTTACTTATTACTAATACTCCCTTTTTGATGCTCATATATGAAATTTACATTAAAATAGGCTGTATGGAAATGAACCACACACAGGCAGGTCGGTTATAAATTTAACTCGGCTTTAGTGATAATTAGTTCCAATAACACAAAAGAAAATAAGTAGCACTGATTAAGTTGGCAAGAAATGGTAAGGTATCTAATCCCAACTGAAACCAAATAAATAATATGGTGCGCCCACACACGCTCTCACCGACACAACATAACTGCAACAGGGTTTCCATGTTGACAAATACCTCGTTGCAGGCCTGAGTCATGGCTTTGGTGCATTGGGTACCCTAAAACAACATGACCACTTCACTTGTTGCCACGCACTAAAATAAGACTGTGCAAACACTAGTACTTGCGCCTCTATGGCGTTATTTTTGTGCCTCTATTCTGAGTGAACGTAAAAAAAAGATCTGCAAGAGCAAATGTTGCATTTTGAGAAGAAAATTATTTTGCACAAAGAAAAGTTTCATTTAAGCAAACAGAATTCATTTCTGCGTGCAAGAAATGTATCAGTGCTTGCTATTATCCATATACACACACAATAACAGCCCCCTCTCACTCAGTTGTTGGCATTTACTCTTGCTCAGATCTCTGCTCTGTGTGCTGACAGATATCTGCACACCTGCTCTCAGTGTGTCGCTCGCACCCTCAACATCTCTGCACCCTGCGGGCTCAATTCTTTCTGTACATCGTTATAAGTGTGCCACAAAACCAAGCAATCACAGACTTGGATGCAAAAATTCTGATTGGCTGTTAAGGTCTCCAATCAGCTCGCTAGCTACTGTATTCCAGAAACACGGTCTAGAATGTAGCTAAATCCATTATCGGTTACTATGTTTAATTATTTTATTTCAAAATCTATATATTTTTATGACCATTATTGGTTTTAATCTAGTTTAAACCAAACCACTCCACTACTTTTAAATATTCTAAGAACAACAAGTAAGCCTGCAGTGTGAGAGCGAAGTGCTCTAATGGGGTGATATGGTACTACAAGGTCATTGAGATAAGATGGGGCCTGATTATTTAAGACCTTGTATGTGAGGAGCAGGATTTTGAATTCAATTCTGGATTTAACAGGAAGCCAATGAAGGGAAGCCAAAACAGGAGAAATATGCTCTCTCTTTCTAGTCCCTGTCAGTACTCTTGCTGCAGCATTTTGGATTCATTGAAGGCTTTTCATGGAGTTTTTAGGACATCCTGATAATAATGAATTACAGTTGTCCGTAATTTTCAACACCACTCCCCCTCACTGCAAGATATAAAAAGGTTTCCCTCATTACGATAGTTCAGCACACCTGCTCCTCCCCGGCTCGGAGTCACACCTCCTCTGCAGAGGCCAGAGACCAAACCTCCGCCACAACGGACTTAAACATTTGTTTGAACGAGCTGACGGTTCACTCGTTAAGCTGAAAGAAAGATGCTTTAATCACAGGAGTCACACATGTGTCCACTGGCTCAAAAAACCCAACCTGGACCCAACACTACTTCAAAATTTAAGACCTATCTCCAAACTCCCATTTATGTCAAAACTCCTTGAGAAGGCAGTAGCTGTCCACCTTACGGCATACTTGGAGAAGTATAACATCCATGACCGTTTTCAATCTGGGTTCCGTAAATTGCATTTCACTGAGACAGCACTATTGAAAGTTACTAATGATATTATGATGTCAGCAGACTCCGGAGAATACACAGTCCTAGTCTTGTTAGACCTTACCTCAGCCTTTGATACAGTCAACCATACCATCCTGATAAACAGACTGAGAGACCTGGTTGGGATGTCTGGCTCTGTTCTAGACTGGTTTTCATCTTATATATCTGAAAGGAGTTTTAGTGTGTCTGCAAACCAGATCATGTCGGAATCTACAGAGTTGTTGTGTGGAGTTCCTCAGGGCTCTGTGCTGGGACCTATTCTGTTTTTAATATACATTCTTCCTTTAAGTCAGATAATACAGCAGTTTCCTGAAGTATCTTACCATCTTTTTGCTGACGATATTCAGCTATATTATTCTTTTAAGCCTGCTGAAGCTCATAAGCTCTCCAATCTGATTGACTGTTTAACCAACATTAAACAATGGTTAAACAATAACTGCTTACAGCTAAATCCGGCCAAAACAGAAACTTTGATTATTGCACCAGGCAGTGCAATACTTAATATTAAACGGCGACTGGGTGACTTAGGTTCCTCACAGAAACATAACCTTAGAAACCTGGGTGTTATTTTTGATGAAGCTTTTTTTTTGGAGGGACATTTAAATCAGACAGTAAGAACCTGCTTTTTTCACTTGAGGAACATTTCTAAACTTAGATCCATCGTGTCAACAAGTGAACTTGAGATGATAATACATGCTTTTATCTCTACAAGACTTGACTACTGTAACAGCCTGTTTAATTGTCTAAACAAGAAAGGGCTAGCCCGCCTACAGGTTGTTCAAAACATTGCAGCGAGGCTACTGACCCGCTCGAACAAGGGTGCTCATATGACCCCTGCTTTAAAGTCGCTGCACTGGCTACCAATCAGATTCAGGTTCCATTTTAAAATTCTAGTTTTAACTTTTAGAGCATTACAGAGACACCCCCCCCCCCCCACACACACACACACACACACACATTGCTGATCTGATTCATACACATACCTCCACTCGTAACCTGAGGTCAGCAAACCAAAACCTTTTAGTGGTCCCCCACACTCGTTTTAAAACCCGAGGGGACCGATCTTTCCAAGCTGTTGCACCCAGATTGTGGAATGCACTTCCCCTATTTTTACGGGGTTTGGACTCAGTGGAGACCTTCAAAAAGCAGCTAAAGACATTTTTATTTCAAAAAGCTTTTAATTAGACCAGGGTTTTTATGGTGTATTTTATGACTGTATTATGTTTTTACCTTGTAAAGCACTTTGTGACATATGTCTGTGAAAGGTGCTATATAAATAAACTTTACTTACTTTACTTTACACTGTACCATCTGGGAACTCTTCTTGTTTAGCACTCGTAATAACACAAACACTAAATCCTCCTTCTCCTGTGCTGTTTTGTAGCAGTGTATACACCTGAGACTGTCACCTGTCTGTCTGTCCTGCACTCTCTCTCTGTTTCTTTCTCTCTGATTGTGGAATAAAAGTATGAACATGTATTTATAAGTTACACTTGTGTTTGAATCCTGCAGCTTATCACACATTTGATTTCCATGTGTGACAACTGCAAGTGTCCAGAGTGAGGACAGACTGAGGGACCCACTGCTGCACATCATCTGTGAGGCTTTGCACCCCTGATGATCCACCAGGACAAACTCAGCAGTGTGTGAGGAAGAGGAGGAGGAAGAGCCAGCAGCAGCTGACAGATGGAGAGAATAGACAGACTGTTCCCTGTTTGTGAAGGACTGCTAGGAAAGTTTAACATAACTAACTGTCTGTCCTGAATCAGTCTTATTAGGTAATGTTCAAATAATGTGATCATCCCAGTGTTTTCAGTGTGGGAGAAAGTACTCAGGGCCTTCAAGTTACACACTATGAAAGGCAGCAACAAGTTTAATATTCAGAAACCCAAAGTATGTATCAGCAGCAGAATGGAGCTAAAAATAAATGTTTGTTTCAGTTCTATGAAGCTTTGAGTATTTTGGATTAGTAGTACTGCTGTGTTTGTTGCATCATGTTGCTGTAATTATTTATATGTTTTTGCTTTTATCAGAAACAGTTATCACAGCTCGTACATTTTCTTTTTACACATATATGTAAGCATTGAGCCAAATTTAGTAATGCCAACATATTAAAAGAACAATATTTGTCTCTTATATATATAATACATCTATATATACACTGTCAAAGATACTTGTCTTTGAGGGGAGATTTAAGGTGAAAGCAAATATAAATAACTGCAACTTGAATCTTTACTTCAGCTCAGTGTTTGACACAGAGTTCAAGCTCACTGCTGTAATAACTGATAATGATTAAGATAAAAATAAATTTAATATTGGCCATATTATATTTACATTAGCAAAGTGAGATGACTTTAGTCTCATGAACAACATTAGCTAATTGTTATTTACTAGCTTATCTTAAAATGACTGTTCAGTACAGAAATGAAGCCCAACAATCATGTTTTACAGTCCCGTGGTCTCAGCCTCAGATACTTATCAAATCAAACAATTAAAAATGACTCGTTCTTCAGAAATAAGGGGACAAACAAAACACAGACAAGCATTGAGCTAAGCTATGCAGGGTCGATGCTAATTGGCTCAAAGAAGGCAGGCAAGAAAATGATTTGATTTATTAAGTTAAGAGTCTGGTGTATATAGCTATTTAAACTTATTTTGAAGGAGCTTCAAAACAGCTTGGTATGGATATAGCTACATATTACAATACACAGTATACTACAGTTGATAGGCAGATTGATAGTAAAGGCTTTTTATTGAACATGTTACAATTATACAAAAAAAAGTCAAACATAAGCAAAACCATAATTCAAATAATGTTCAAATAGAAGCAGGAAGAAGCATAAACACAAGTTTAAACAAGAGAGAGAGAGAGAGAGAGAGAGAGAGAGAGAGAGAGAGAGAGAGATAGATAGATAGATAGATAGATAGATAGATAGATAGATAGATAGATAGATAGATGATGTTTATATGAGCTGGCCAAAGGAGATAGAAGCCAGGACCAGGAAGCTCCTGACCATGCATGGAGGGTTTCACCCCAAGTCCAGCACCCTGAGGCGTGATGTTAAGCGTAGGGAAGAAGGCCAGAGACTAATGAGTGTCAGTACCACAGTCAAGGATGAGGCAGCGAACATCCACAAATACATGAGGAAGATGGCCCGAGTGCTTAGTGAGTACCTCAGGCAGCAGAAACCCAAGAAAGAGGAGGAAGGCGAGGAACCATCATGGAAGGCCCCTACACGGTATGAACCACCGGCAGATAGAATAGAATAGAATAGCTTTTTATTGTCACTGTTACAAGAACAGTGAGAGGCAGTTTGGCATCTCTCCATGTGTATGGAGTACACAATAGCGTAAGTATTTACACAATAACAGACAAATTTACATTTACACAAGAAAGATATGTACAAGTTATACATACACCTGCAAACATACACGCACATACATACATACATATTTGCATCCGTACATACATACACACACATATTTCCACATACATGCTTACATCTATATACATACACATACATGCCATCTAACTAGCAGGTGCATTGAGAGGTGCAGTGTGATCAGTGATATAGAAGGTGGCTCCATACCAGTGGCTGAACAAAGGTGGACTGAAAGACAGCACAAAGGCACTAATCATCGCAACACAGGAAGAAGCTCTAAGTACAACATCCATAGAGCCTGGGGTCTATCACATCAGGCAAGACCCCAGGTGCAGGCTGTGTAAAGATGAACAACAATGAGGTTTTGTGAGGAAACAAAACCTAATTTACTCTTTTCCTCCCAGGCTTCTAGACTTCTGATTGGCCAACATTTGTACATGGTTAGGATTTGGCATGTTCTTGACAGCGTTTGACTTCATTTTTAACGTTTACATTTAGACGTAGATATTTTTTTTAAACTGCACATGTGGACCGGATTTTTAAAAATGTTTTAAATGTAAAAAAAAAAAAAGGTATTTTTTCAGTGTTCAATATTGGAATAAAATAAGTGTTCATAGCAGATTATAGAACATTTTTAAAATTATTTACACAGACACACTTCAGTTGAGAGAAGCATGGCTGACAGTCTGATGTCCTCGTGCAACACTATTTGTGAAGGATGGGGTTTTTTTGCCTCATTTCTCAGAAACTCTTCAACCATTTGCATCCTTGTTTCTCTCTCTTGACTCTGTTTTCATCAAGACTCACGTCTGTTCTAAAATAAGCCACACTCATCATCATCTTCTTCATCTGCTGCAGTGCTGTTCACACACCACACACATACAGTGAGGATGAGAAAAAACAGAATCAACTCCGCAAAAGGAACAAGCAGAAAGACAATCCAGTTAATATAACTTTGCATGACTAGAATATCAAAGATCATTGTGGGAAGGGTTCCCAGAAAGTAGTTAAAGGACAACAGAGTCAGAGTTCCCAGACTTCTCTTTTTTTCCTCAGTGGACATTGAGGTGGCAGCAGGCAGGGCTCCGTAGGACTGAGCTGAACAGAAGAGGAACACAGGAGCAGGGACAATGGCATAAACAAGTAATTGTTGAAATTCTTGTAAGACTATGACAAGAGGGACACTGACAATACAAAATGCCCAGACCAGAACACAGACCACCACTGAACTCTTCGGTTGTCTGACACAGTCCAGCAGTGGGTGCATGATGGAAAAATACCTGTAACACAAGAGAAACACAAATTCTGATTATCACAGTGCACAATAGTATATTTCTGAAAGTCAGGATGCTTCACAGTACAAAGATCATGTTTAGAGACATGCAAGGATGCACACACACTGAACAGGTACCTTTCCAGAGCAATGCACATCCTGAAGTAAAGGTTGGCCATCATAACACAGTAATAAATAATGATGGTGATGATGCTTTCCACTCTTGTCACCCAAATGGTCATCATACAGATCTGGATTAGATTGGTGATGAGGAGATTTGTGTAATAGATGATAGAGACCTGACTCTTCTGCACCTGCTGGAAATATAAATGTAATTAATTATTGATTAATTCGATTTATATTTAATATAACTTACATTAATGCAGTAATAAACATGACATGAGCAGCACAAGGAGACATAAAATAAAAATTGATTGATCATACTTTATTCATCCCGAGGGAAATTGGGTTAAGGCTGCCAGCCGTGCCAGCGCCGTCTTACCCTTCCGACCATACATAAATTACACAAACATCACATGGGGAAGACAGGTCAGAGGGGTATAACATGGAAAAAGCACAACATGAGGAAAGATAAGGAGAAAAAATAACTCCCCCAGACTGAGCTCCAACAGGAGATCAGTTTGAGAACAGAAAAAAAACACCTCTGCACATAGCACATGAAAAAACTCTTAATACACCAAAGAAACACATGACAAGCAACAGGGATGGGTAAAGGGTGAGAGACAGCCAATGTCGACAGTGCATCCGGGCCTGCAGCATAAGCGCTGGTCTCCTTGATCCACTGTCAGCATCGGAGGGGAATAAGTTTTGAAGGCGTTTGGAGGGGGAGGGGGGATGAGTGTTTCAAAATCAGTGTTTTCATTACACTGTAGCAATCCTCCTAAACACAAACCGGCTCCTGACTTGCTTATTTTTCGGACTTTTCTATGATATTCTTATTCAAGATTCAAGATTCTTTATTTGTCACATGCATAGTTATACAAGTACAACATGCAGTGAAATGTTTCCTGAAATGTTCCTCGACTGTGCAAAAAGAGAACATTATATACAGTAAGTCAATATGTACAAGGAGAATATTATGTGCAGTAAGTAAGTGAATTATATACATTAAGTAAATTTAAATAAAATGAAATAAAATGAAACAATCTGGAAATTTAAGTTGAAAAATGAGAATGTATTATACATATACTATTGTTTTTCTCTAATATCATACCTACTCCTTTATTTTATTTATTCTTTTTTAAAATTGTCAATGCTTATCAAACTGGTGGCTGTGGTTCAGCAGGTAAAGCTGGTCATTTTGGGGAGGTTGGTGGTTTAATCCCTGGCTGCTCCAGTTTACATGTTAAAGTAGGTGTGAAACTGAACGCAGAGCTGCTGCTGATGCGTTCATCAGTGTGAATGTTAGATAGAAAGCACTGAAACACAGAAAAAGTGCTTTTGTGAGACAGATGTACTTTGAGTTCATGAGTAGAAAAGCACCATTTAAGAACAATTCCATTTAGCAAACTGCCTAAATCACCAACTTCATTTTTCTAATTTTTCTATGGTGGATTTTATTTCATGTGGGAGTACTGCTCAGAACAGAAACCAGTAGCTTCCAAACCAGTTCAAACCAATGTCCATCCAAGGCCTGATTATATTCAGGATGGGCTCTGTTTTCTCCATTCTTCCACTGAACTTAGAAAAAACTAAAAACATTTTAAAAACCCAGCAACTTTAAATTGCATTGCACATAACAATACTTTTAACTTATAAAGGCAGCTAATGTAGGCCAGAGCAGTGTGTCATGACTTATGTAAATTCTGTACATATTTTAATGATCACTAATAATCCACAATAATTAGTTAATATAAGAAAAAACACCTTTCAACCTTACATGCAATGTTCCCTCTAATTTTTCACGTGTCTGAGCGAACACACAAACTCCCTGAGCGTCCCTTGGACCACTGTGAGCGACATCAGACGTGTGCACTGTGGTCACGCCGGCATCTAATCCATCCAAGTTACATGGTTTATTAAAATAATCAAATTACAGCATTTACATTTATGTTAGACTACTTTTAATTAACTGCTTTAGCCCACTTACAATGGAAATGTAAAAAAAATCTAGTCATTGACCTGTGTAGTATGTTAACACTATTGGAAGTAAAAATAACTTGAACTCCAATTTTGAAAACACAACTTTCTTTCTTTTTAAAAAAAAGCTCTGACTTGTATTATGAGTCTGTGGTCTGGGAGAGAGTCCTGTAACTCTCTGTCTGCAAAATATAGTATATAATGACCAATGTTGGGCAATTAATTATATAGCAACTCAGTTTGGCAAACAACAAAGATTTTTGCAGCTATTTTTTTTAAATGCAGCCAAGGCATTTTTAAATAAACATTTCAAACTATTTACAGAACAATCAGCTGTTCTGCATCAAATCTGAAGCCACACAAATCATTTATGCCACTCCAAAAAATAATTTCTGTCCACTATGGAGGAGAACAACAGCCTGATACCCGCAGGCCTGACAACAGCAGATGTATCACTCCTGTAACACCTGTAACATTCAGTACTCGCCTCATTGTTCTGACACACACAACAAAACTACACTACACACTAACTACACAAGATTTGCGCTAAACGTTGCAAATCTCTCACATATCAAAGCACCGCCGTCACTCCTAAAACTTCCCCCCGTTTCTTAACAACTAGATGCCACGTTGCCATATCATTTTTTGATTGGTCGACACGGTACGTTTTTGGACGAATAGGAAAGGGAGAGGGGGGTGGAGTTTATTTTTGCTCAGAGGCGGAGAGTGCTTTCGAGCCTTTTTTCTTATAAAACGGCGTTTTTATGGTTTCTTCCCGCAGTAAATATAAACAACGACAGTATTCAGGAAGAAAACCAGACATTGCAGATTTTTTTATCACAACTCTGGTTTTACGTGGCCTATCAACACAATTTAAAAACTGGTATAAAGTCCACACTTTTTCCGTCAATTGTTCCGTCTGTCCTGCTCACATCTCCAATGGTTATACACGTTAACACGTGGCTTCACTGCACATCAGCCACGCCGCTTTGCCAGCTAAAAGACCGGTGTCAGCACATAAGGACGCTGTCATAGCCTGTCAACCACGTTGATTAGCTGCGCATATACGAATGTAAATCGCATTATTGGCTGGACTATGGGATAAGGTGGCATCGTTCTAATACAATATGGGAGCAGCCAGTCACTCACTGACTACACTGCAAAACAGAATTGTTAAAGTATTAATTTTAATTTCAATTCAGGTTAATTTTTTTTGTGCGCAACACAGATTTTCTGTGCACCGTGCCAGCAGTGCGCAATTGCGCACGTGCGCAGCTTAGAGGGAACATTGCTTACATGTACTTTGAAAGTGGGTTTTTTGAGGCCTGGAATGTAAATTTGCCTGTGTCTAAAAGAATTTGGGTAAACATCAGTTGGTTAAATGTCCTATTGGCTATAAATGAAATAGATGTGATAGTCAACTGTAAAAGGTGGGCTATAGAAACAAAGTATCGACTATATTATGCTAGTATTAAGTCGACTCTAATAACACCATTGGTATTGGCAATAAAGACATTTGTATTGATACGGCCATCTCTATTACAAGAGTTAAACATTTGTTATCCTTTGTCATGAATACAGATGCCAAATCAAGAGCTTTTACTATCAAATTGACCTGCTCCAATTCATTAATTTAAACAGCCTGAGAAGGTATCATTCAGAAATGACGTAAGGAACAAAAAGCATTGGTCCCCAACCTTTTTTGCGCCAAGGACCGGTTTAATGTCAGACAATATTTTCACGGACCGGCCTTTAAGTTCTCAGGATATACAACAAATATAAAATGATACGACCAAGACAAAAACTGTGAGATTTTGTAAATATAATAATAAACATGAATTCATTGTGTAATTGTGTAACTTTATTAGCAGCGTCCTCCTGAAATGCGTCAACAACATTGAGAGTAACATCCTCCTCTCTGCCCCTTAATGCTCTCTGGTTGCTATGGTAACGTGTAAACATTTCTTTCAAAAAAAGACACAACTACAACACCGGAAAAGACCCAGGGAAACCGAGTTAACAATAAAAACCTTTAAACCATAAATTTCACACCCGAGCCTCAGCTCTCACAGCCTGGTACCAAACGACAAACGGACCAGTACCGGGCCAGGGCCCGGGGGTTGGGGACCACTGACGTAAGGAATGACGGGTTTTTTGCTAAATGTTCTAATTATTCACATAATTGTAGACTCACAAAAAGAGATCAACAAGTCATTATTTACTTACCATATAAGACACACAGTAGAGGATCAGTATAGTCAAAGGAAGGCAGACACATATGTTGAGCCACATCATCACTTCAAGGACATATCGCTCCTGTTGATGACTTTCTGTGATGGGGTTTTTCAATGTGTAAACCACTTTATTGTGTGGGATAAGAAGTGGTGTAAAAAGCATTAGGTTAGCATTGTTCTTATATCTAAATATATAATATAAATACATGCAATTATGTAAAAATAACTTAAATAAAATAAAGTAAGGACTAATTAGGTCACAGTGAGAGAAGCACAGATTTTACCTGAAAACTTTCCCTGTAACCTCCCAGTGTGGCCACAATTTTTACCCTACAGTACACCCTCTCTTTACCCTCAAAGCTAGACTTTTTTCCTTTCTTCTTTTAAACAAACCTTTTCTCACAGCGGACACACACTTTTGGAACTGGAGCTGTTTGTTTCAAATAATGCCATCCTGAAGTCCGATTCACTACCTGTTTAATTTCTCCAATTTTGGACAGACACAAAAAAAACTTCTTTTTAACTCTCCTGGCCTCAATTTACAGAGTAAACACACCAACATCCACAGATATGTAGAGCAACTTCTTTGGATGTTCACACTTTTGAAAGGCCATCCATACAACTGATGGTTTCCACTTTATAAGCCATTTTCTGAGAGGAGTGCCAACCGCTTCTAACATAGAGATAACAGAGACATAAGTGCACTCTCCTGTGACTCCTTTACTCATTTCATTATTATTCAGTGATTAGTTGGAATTACCAGTCACTGACTTAACGAACCGGAATGATCTTTTTTCACTCTACAGCACTAAAGTGTTTGGATGATCTGATATCGTCGTGTTGGTGTTGTTCCCAGATCATCATGAAAATGTTGTTCCAGGTTCAACATTGCAAGTGACCAATCACATTGTTGTGACATTATTCTTTTGCGCGCCAAGCCATTCGTGCATTTATGAAATTCCAATGTTGCAAGGACAATATCAATTCTGCTTACCGTTTATTAAAGGGTTAGGGTTAGGATTAGGGTCAGGGTCCGTTGATCGGTGGACAGAGGCGGTTTCTCGCAGCTTAAGTACAGTTTTTTGTTTTAGGGCGGTTTTTCCCGAAGTCGCAAAAGTATGACGTCACAACATTCTGATTGGTCACTTGCAATGTTGATCCTGGAACAACATTTAGTATGATGATCTGGGAACAACACTAACGCGACGATATCAGATCGTGCAAACTATTTACCTACAACTTTTTAGTCCCACTGACCACAAGCCAACGACAGAGACCAGCAGTAGCAACGATTCCACCAGAATTTCTTCAGAAACTGCAGTCTAGTTGAATTTGTTATGTTCCTTCTTTCAGTTTACCCTGCATCCCAAATGTTAACTATGTATTTTCATATGAGTTATATCACTTTAAAGTGAGGAAAAATCTACATTTCATTGATGGATTATATATATTTACAGGCCAAGGAATAAAAGTCATTCAGAAATTTCTCATAAAATGTTCCAGGACACCAACAACACTGAACACAAACTGTCTTTTTAACAGTAATTGTAGTAACTATGATTGAGGCAAGATTAGCTAAAGATATTGTGGCGAGCTCAGACACGGAGGAGACAGAGGTTTCTTGGGAGCACCCGTTTATTTCTCTCTGCGCGAGAACACTGCCGCTACCTCCCTGCTCAGCGCGGCAACCAGAACAACAACGAAAAAAGGCGCTCTCTCACCGGAAACACAGTCGCCGATAGAGCGCGTCCCTCATCACCATAACAACATGACAACAGAAACATAACTATAATAACAGAACCCCAAAACAGCCCTGACCCGCTACATAGCCCCCACCTAAGGGGTCAGTCGTCCCCGACAACCCCATTACCCAACACAAAGTCCTGCACATGTCCATGTGTCTTCCTTCAGCGCGCAGGCCGATCTCGACCAGCAGGGGAAGAGTCACTCGGATGAGAACCTGGGGTGCCACCCGAATCCCCTGCCCCGGCGGCTGCTGGAGCGGGCGGGCGGTACGGTGAGAGCCTGTCCTGGTGCAACACTGCCACGCGTCCTGGGCCCGGCATGCGGATACAGTACACCACTTCTGTTAGCCGCCCCACGACTTCCGCCAGCCCTTGCCAGTGACCGCACAGCCTGGGGGACACCCCTCTCTTGTGAACCGGGCAGTACACCCAAACCTTGTCGCCAGGCACGAAAGCTCCCCCTCGGCACCTGGTGTCGCAGGCTCTTTTCTGTCGTACTCCGGCACTGACCTGGGCCTGGCAGGTATAGTCATGAACCACTCGCGGCCGCTCCCTCAGCCTCCTGCAGCAGTCCCTGGCCACCGACATGCGCCGGTTCCCTGCCTCGGGGACGGGGAAAGGCCCTAGGACGTCTCCTCCCACTCTCTCCATCGGGGCCCCCACCCGATGCTGCTGCAGGGGGCCAGTGGGGCGTTGGGTGGGGCCCTTCTGTGCCATACAGGTGTCACAGCAGTGCACATGAAGTTCCACATCCCGTCGACAACCAGGCCAGTAGAACTGTCCCCTGAGACGGCGGAGAGTTTTAGCATTCCCATAGTGGCTGGCCCCCACCGAGCCATGGACAAGCTCGAGCACCTGCGACCGCAGCGACCGAGGCACCAACAGCTGCGGGAGATCCTTGCCCTGTTCGGGGGCCCGCCATCTCCGGTACAGGAGGCCGTCGCGGGTCTCCAGATTGTTGTACTGGGAGTAGTAGGCCTTCACTTTGGGCCCCTGTCCTGACAGCCCTGTCCAGCCTGGGCGTCGTGCTGCCTCCAGCCAGGCCCCCACCTGGACCAACGTCGCATCAGCCTCCTGCTCCTGCTTCAGCTGCTGCATGGTCAACGAGAGCCATCCCCCTCCGCTCTCCCTGCCGTTTCGAGACGGGCAGCTGGCGTGGGCGCAGACAGATGGGTTGAGCAGAGCCGGTGTCGATGGCGTGCTGTACCAGCCGCGTCTGCCTGCAGTCTCTGGTTCCCTGCTTTTGACCGCACTGGAGGGCCAGAGTCTCTGTACCAAGAGTGATAGCCAGCTTCGCGGTGTCAACGCAGGCCCCCCAGCAGGTCAGCAGATCAAGGCCGATGATGCACTGGTCTTGGATGTCAGCAAGCCAGAAGTCGTGCTCCAGCTCCAGATCCTTCACTCGGATCCGCAACGGTTTCTTCCCCCGCATGTCAGTTCTCTCCCCCGTCACTGTCATCAGCTGGGTGTCGGTGGGCGACCAACCCATCACAAACGGCCCGGATGTTCCAGGAAACACACCAGGTCGTATTAGGGAAATGGTGGAACCCGTGTCCACCAGGGCCTGGCAGGGCTGGTCCTCAACACAGCAGCTCAGGTAGAGTCCCTTGAGGTGCCCGACCAGGCCCGCCACCGTGCATCGTTCTTTGAGGGGGCAGGAAGCTGGAGCGGTGGTCCCTCGCTGTGACGCCCCTCTCATCCCCTGAGGCCACATAGTTCTGGCCTTCGGGGCGGGCGCCAGGCAGTCGCGCGCCACGTGGCCAGGCTCATCGCACCGGTAGCAGCGGTCGGTCGACGGGGATGTCTCCAGGGCACCGAGGGCTGCAGCTGGCATACCTCCGGGACCTCCCCCTCCCTGTCGTAGTCTGCGGCTCTGATTTGAGGGTAGTTTGGGGGGGGCAACTGCTGGTTAGGTCGCGAGGTGAGCACAAGCTCGGCCCTTTCAGCCTCAAGGAGCGCCTCACGGAGAGTCTGAGGCATGGCCAGGCGGACGTGTTGGCGTAGTCGCTCTGGGAAAAGTCCTCGCAGAAAAGCATCCAGGCTAAGCTCCTCACGGGCTGCTGCTGGGAACTCTGGGTAGCCACGACGAGCATACAGCAACACATCCGCTGCAAAGGTGCCCAGGCTCTCCCCCGGCCGACGGCTCCGGTTGGTCAGCTGCTCCCTGCTCTGATCAGTGGAGTGCCGCTGCCCAAACCGCCTCTCGAGTGCTATGGTGAGGGCCTGAGCTCATGCTGCTCTGACGGGCTAGGTCAAGGAGTACCTGCAGTGCATCTCCTTCCAATACTAGCGCTAGGTGTGTAGCAGCCTCTTCGTCGCTCCAGCCATTATGCCTCGCTGCTAGCCGCATTTTGTGAGAGGTAGGGCTCAGCGGGGTTAGCCCGCTGTATTTCGGTACCTTAGCTGGCGTTGCAGGCATCACTGCTCGCTGTATGGGGCCCGGCGTGTCGGTCGACAGAGGCAGCCCATGAAGCATTGTCCTAGCGTCGGTCGCGACGGGCCGCTGCCGCGGTGCGCTCGCACCGTCGGGACCCATCGGGGGACTTACATGGCCGCTCGCTTGCTCTCTCTTCAATCGCTCACTTCCCAAGCGGCGAATGCTCTCCTCGACGGCTTGCTCCAGCCTCTGAGACCAATGTGGCGAGCTCAGACACGGAGGAGACAGAGGTTTCTTGGGAGCACCCGTTTATTTCTCTCTGCGCGAGAACACTGCCGCTACCTCCCTGCTCAGCGCGGCAACCAGAACAACAACAAAAAAAGGCGCTCTCTCACCGGAAACACAATCGCCGAGAAAGCGCGTCACTCATCACCATAACAACATGACAACAGAAACATAACTATAATAACAGAACCCCAAAACAGCCCTGACCCGCTACAATATGTTTTATGAGACTATTAGCGATGTGTATCTGATGAACTGGATAATGAATAATTTTATTCTTATATTGTATTCATCAGGATCAAACACTTGCATCCTTACCACTATTTTATCTAAAAAAGTTATTAATACTATGTGATTTCTGTCAAATACATAGACCAAGTACAGTTGTTATATTAGGAGACATTAACAGCACTTATTAAACACTTAAACAGAGGCTCACTGCAAGCACAAAAGAAAAGCAGGTAGTGTCATTACTACAATATGCTGTCTGAAAATATGGACTTGTCCTTATTATGAGTCAGTTTCTTCATAACTATGCTGCTCTTCATGTAGAGATAAGAGTAAACTTGCCCTTACTTGTCTCAGGACTGCTTCCAGCTGAACCAGTGTGTAAAGTCTGCAATATGACAAGTTTGTCTTGAACGGGGAAGTTGTGCTAGCTTACTTTACTAACCCCACCCTGTACTCACACTTTCTGCACAGCTACTAACCATCATCCCTCCAGCTCTGTTGACTGTGAAATTTTGCTTTTTACATATTTTAAACACCTAATTCAGACTGAGAGGTCAGTGGCTGTCCTTCTCAAAGGGACATGCAAAATCGTTTTAACATAAACAGTGATTTTTTTCTTCCTCGGTACAGCTGTTGCCTAAATCACAACACAGCTACAACAAACTATCAACATTTAACAAACTTTGTGACAGTAAACATGTAAGCTGCTATTATTTGAAAGTGTTAGTACAAAGTTATCATTAATGCAAAAATCTGGTATCAAAGGTGCAGCTAGATGTTTTCATAGCACATGGAATCAGTAGTGAACATTTTAAAGCTGGGCAGTAGGTGATGGCTTATTCCAATATCAGTTGCAGTTGGCAGTTGCTTTATGAATTTTATTTTAAGCTTCTTACAGACTGAATCTTCCTGTTTCCACCACATTAAAATTCACAGAAACAGAAGATGAGATTAGTTGAAGTGGCAGCAAACACACTGCTTACACCGTGGTTTAAAAGATCATTATCTTCAGTCACAAACATGTAGATTCAGTGCGGTCCAGTATCTTGGGTACTTTGATGTGTAGACTGGAGGAGCTGGGGACAAATCACATGAATTCTAACTATGAGTTCATAGTAAACCAATGGTTAAACTGTTACTATGGTGCCAAGCACAGACATACAGAATCACTCACATCTATAGTCAATGACCAGTGTGATGGGAAATTTCTTTGTTTCATGTATTGATCATTTTAGTAATAGTAATAATACATATAGAATAACATCACATATGTGTTCCACACACACACCATTGTGGTAGGCCAGAGACACGTGTGGGGGGGATTCAAGAGGTCAATCCTTAGGTGACGGCTAAGTGAAAAAACTTGTTGTAATCCTCTCTCAAGGTTTCAAGGATGAGCTGAACTGTGAGGTATAGACCAATGTGATGTGCTGTGGAATGTCTTTTGTTTCTGTGTGTGTATATAAGACAGGATGGCAGCGGTCATCATGAGATACCACTTTGGCGTTTGACCAGTCTGATTAAACCACTTCAAAAGGCGCTCATAGAGTGTTTGCAGTTAATTTAAAAAACGTCCATGACAATTTGGCATCACAAACAGATTCCCCAAGGGAGTGGCCATCCTGAGGAAAGATCACGTCAGCCCACCAGTTTTAACAAAGGGGGAACTTCGGAACGCACTCCAGCAACACACACATCCAGGAATTCTGACGAACCAAAAGAGAAAGAGAAAAAAAAAAGACAAAACAAAACAGAGAAGGAGGAACTGCAAAAATCTGCAACAGTGAGCTGTTTTGGGGGTTTCCAATCAGACTAAAAAGGGATACAGGCATTAAAGATTGCGTGGATTCAGAGTCAAGCGCCAAGAGCCTCAAAACAGAAGTGTCTGTGAAGGTTCTCAGTCATCCAAGTCATCGTAGTCTAAGGAGCTTGGAAAGAAAAGCCTCTGGAGTTCTTTGCTTGAAGACGTTTCACCTCTCATCCGAGAAGCTTCTTCAGTTCTAGGGTCAAATGGTGGAGAGTCCCAGATTTAAACCCTGTGGGAGTGTCCCCTCAAGAGGGACAATGGACCCCCTGATGATCCTCTACCTAATCACACGAGCCGAGGTGTGAAAACGGGTGCAGGTCACAATCAGCCAGGGTTTTGGGTGAGCTCATTGTGAAACCTAGCCCCACCCTATCATGTGATTTCCTGAGGTCAGATGGCCCAGGATGTGAGTGGGCGTTAAGGCATCTGGGAAGGGATCTCAAAATTGGATTATAGATGGCAGACAGTCGGTGTCGTAAACCACCGCCTCTGTTCAAAGATGGTCACTCACAGTGGACATAAATGGCTTCTTTTACTCCTCTTTCAAACCATCTGTCTTCTCTTTCCAAAATGTGAACACTGGCATCCTTGAAAGAGTGACCTTTGTCCTTGAGATGCAGATGGACAGCCGAGTCTTGTCCCGTGGAGGTGGCTCTTCTATGTTGTGCCATGTGCTTGTGAAGTGGTCACTACATTGTTAAGTATGCTGTACAGTGTAGCGAGGAATGCCCAGACCTCTACATGCCTATGGTACAATCGGCGATGTACCACAGGCCTTCAGGCTGGCTGTAGTTAAACCTTTTCTCAAAAAGCCATCTCTACACCCAGCAGTCTTAGCTAATTATAGGCCAATCTCCAGCCTTCCTTTCATATCAAACATCCTTGAAAGAGTAGTTGTCAAACAGCTAACAGATCATCTGCAGAGGAATGGCTTATTTGAAGAGTTTCAGTCAGGTTTCAGAGCTCATCACAGCACAGAAACAGCTTTAGTGAAGGTTACAAATGATCTTCTTATGGCCTCTGACAGTGGACTCATCTCTGTGCTTGTCCTGCTAGACCTCAGTGCAGCGTTCGATACTGTTGACCATAATATCCTATTAGAGCGATTCGAGCACGCTGTAGGTATTACAGGTACTGCACTGCAGTGGTTTGTATCATATCTATCTAATAGACTCCAATTTGTACATGTAAATGGAGAGTCCTCTTCACACACTGAGGTGAATTATGGTGTTCCACAGGGTTCAGTGCTAGGACCAATTACATTACATTATACATGCTTCCCTTAGGCAGTATCATTAGAAGACATAGCATACATTTTCACTGCGATGCAGATGACACCCAGCTCTATCTATCCATGAAGTCAAATAACACACACCAATTAGTTAAACTGCAGGAATGTCTTAAAGACATAAAGAGCTGGATGGCTATGGGCTCAAAATGTGGTCATAAATATTTTGTACTTGTAAATCAGGATTTGTATGTGTAAAAAGAATTTGTGTGTGCGTAAAAAAGATTTGTATGTGTAAAAAAGATTTGTGTGTGTGTAAAAAAGATTTGTATGTGTAAAAAAAATTTGTGTGTGCGTAAAAAGGATTTGTATGTGGACTTAGCCAAAAAAACCCTGCAAGTTACAAGTACGAATTTTGACCCTATTTTTCTTCCTTTCATCTGATTGGTCAATGTCATGTCAATCACAAATGTAACAATCCAATCAGAGAACAGATGGGTTTGGCTGTCGGAGGGGCACTTTTTTGATGATGCTACACACTTGCAGCTGATCAACCTCGTCATGGGAGCTACATAGCACTGTGGTGGTGCTCTCCTCGACGCTGGATCGTTGTGTGAGACTTCCTGTCAGTTTCCCAGCAAGTTAGTCCGTGAGTGTAAGCTTGTCACAGTGTGATGTACTAACAGCTGCCTCTGTAATTTTCCCAGGAGGATTGTGTGTGTGTGTGTGTGTGTGTGTGTGTGTGTGTGTGTGTGTGTGTGTGTGTGTGTGTGTGTGTGTGTGTTAGGCTGGGTGAATGAAGCTTGTAAAAAAAAAAAAGTGTTTTGAGTGTTCAAATAAAGTAGAAGACTATTATCATAGTACTACAGGGGAAAAATCATCATCTGGCTTCATATCCAATCTGGGCTTTTCTGTAATGTTATCCTTGAGCCTGTGAGGGTTCTCTCCTGTGAGGTATTCTGACTTCCTTCCACAGCCTAGAAACATGCATGGGATTGTAACAGGTGATTCTGTATGTCTGTATGAGCTGGGCACCATGGTATCAGTTTTAACTATTTGTTTACAACTTTGTATAAGAAAAAATAAAATATTCCATTGTTTTCACATTTATTTATTTAGAGATTTCCAGCTGCTGGTGACAGACAGGCAGCAGCCGTTTATCCTGAGTGGCACGATACTGTGTATTATAAAACTGAACTGACTGCTGTTACACTCCAGTGATGAAACTCATGATTTACGCTGCACTAGTAGAGCAGGCCATAGTTAGAACGCACATGATTTGTCCCCCGCTCCTCCTGTATACACGTCAAAGTACCCAAGATACTTAACCCCACTGAATCTACATATTTGTGACTTATTTAAAACCACAGTGTCAACAGTGTGTTTGCTGCCACTTCAACTACTCACATCTGCTGTGTCTGTGGGTTTTAATGTGGTGGAAACAGGAAGATTCAGTCTGTAAGGAGCTCATAAAGTTTTTGTTTTTTTTCTAATTCATAAAGCCGCTGCCAACCACACTTGATAATAAACATGTATATACTGTATATATCTGTGTTATTTTGTTTTTATCAGAATTCAATTCAATTCAATTTTATTTATATAGCGCCAAATCACAACAAAAGTCGCCTCAAGGCGCTTTATATTGTACAGTAGATCGCACAATAATAAATACAGAGAAAAACCTAACAATCATATGACCCCCTATGAGCAAGCACTTTGGCGACAGTGGGAAGGAAAAATAAAGATAAAGATAAAGACATGCTGTGGAAGAGAGACAGAGATTAATAACAGATATGATTCGATGCAGAGAGGTCTATTAACACATAGTGAGTCAGAAAGGTGACTGGAAAGGAAAAACTCAATGCATCATGGGAATCCCCGGCAGCCTACGTCTATTGCAGCATAACTAAGGGAGGATTCAGGGTCACCTGGTCCAGCCCTAACTATATGTTTTAGCAAAAAGGAAAGTTTGAAGCCTAATCTTGAAAGTAGAGATAGTGTCTGTCTCCCGAATCCAAACTGAAAGCTGGTTCCACAGAAGAGGGGCCTGAAAACTGAAGGCTCTCCCTGCCATTCTACTTTTAAATACTCTAGGAACAACAAGTAAGCCTGCAGTGCGAGAGCGAAGTGCTCTAATAGGGTGATATGGTACTACAAGGTCATTAAGATAAGATGGGACCTGATTATTTAAGACCTTGTATGATTCAGAATTCAGAAATAAAATTCAGTGCTACATGAAAGGTGGTAAAGACACAGAAACCTCATCAATCATTCAGGACTTCAAAACTGAAATAAAGATTTAAATGTATCCATCATTCATTTAAATGGATATTTGAATAAATACTGCTATAATGTTATTCACTGGTGCAAAGAGCAGCAGATTCTGTTCTTCTTTAATCATGTTGTGATCTACTGTTGATTTTAGTGATGAGCTCACTGTGTTATTCTTGCCTCCCTCTATGACCCTGTTATAAAGATACTATTCAGCAATTCACTCTAGCATGTCTGCACATACTGGTGGGTGTATAACAAGACGTCAGAGCTTCTTGATTGTCTGCCTAATGTGGAATAAGCCATCACCTACCACTCTGGTGTGACATGTTCAATGTTCCATGTGCCATGGAAACATCCAGCTGGACCTTTGATACCTGATTTTTACATTAATAATGACTTTTTATTAACACTCTGAAATAATAGCAGCTTACATCATGTTTGCTGTCACAAAGTTTGTTAAATGTTGATCGTTTGTTGTAGCTGTGTTGTGATTTAGGCAACAGCTGTACAGGGGAAGAAGAAAAAAAGACTGTTTATGTTGAAACAAAGTTGCATGTCCCTTTGAGAAGGACAGACATTGACTACAGTCAACAGAGCTGGAGGGCTGATTCTTAGCTGTGCAGACTGATTTCATGTTTGGGCTTTTATAAACTTGAACACCAATGAGGACGGGGTGGGGTTAGTAAAGTAAGCTAGCACAACTTCCCCGTTCAAGAAACTTGTCATATTGCAGACTTTACACACTGGTTCAGCTGGAAGCAGTCCTGAGACAAGTAAGGGCAAGTTTACACATATTCACATTATCTCTACATGAAGAGCAGCAATAGTTATGAAGAAAGTGACTCGCAATATGCCAGTGAGTGAATGTGTGTGTGAATGGGTGAATGACTGAATGTAGTGTAAAGCGCTTTGGGGTCCTTAGGGACTGAGTAAAGCGCTATACAAATGCAGGCCATTTTAATAAGGACAAGTCCATATTTTCAGACAGCATATTGATGTCATGACACCACCTGCTTTTCTTTTGTGCTTGCAGTGAGCTTCTGTGTAAATGCAGTGCTGTTAATGTGTTTCCTGCTAATATATATATGCATGTGTCTGTTGGTAATATAAGAACTGTACTTGGTTTATGAGAGCTCAAATAGTATTAGCAATTTGTGGTGTATATGATGAATACAATATAATATACAATAATATACAATTTAATTGTCCATATTATCCAATTCATTAGATACACATTGCTAAAAGAGTCTCATAAAACATATCCTTAGCAAATCTTGCCTCAATCATAGTTGCTACAGTTGCTGTTACAAAGACATTTTTTTACTGTTGTTGGTGTCCTGGAACATTTTCTGAGGAATTTCAGGATGACCTTATTCCTTGACATTTAAATGTATATAATCCATCAATGAAATATAGATTTTTCCTCACTTTAAAGTCATATAACTGATACAAAAATATATAGTTAATGCTGGGTAGAGAAGGAACATAACAAATTCAACAAGACTGCTGTTTCTGGAGAAATTCTGGTGGAATTGTTGCTACTGCCGGTTTCTGTCTTCGGCTTGCAGTCGGTGGGACAAAAAGATTAAAGGTAAATAGTTTAGTGCTGTAGAGTGAAAACAGATATGCCTAATTAAATGGCAGAGCAGGGACGGGACTATGGTCTGTCAAAATGAGACAGAGAGGAAATTCCAACAAATTGCAGAATTATAATGAAATAAGTAAGGGAGCCACAGGAGAGTACACTTATGTCTCTGTTATCTCTATGTGAGAAGTGGGTTGCACTGTGACTATAACCACAAATGGTATGGATGTGTTTTAAAAACTGTGAAACAAGGTTTTTGTAACAATTCTGTGTCACAACTGTGTGGGCTGGGCAAACGGTGTGGGAGAAAATGGAACAGAAAAAGTGGAAAATATGAAATGTTGAAAATCTAAATAAAGGCAAGCACCACACAATCAAGCGAAAAACCCCATCACAGAAAGTCATCGACAGGAGCGATATGTCCTTGAAGTGATGATGTGGATCAACATGTGTGTCTGCCTTCCTTTGACCATACTGATCATCTACTGTGTGTCTTATATGGTAAGTAAATGATGACTTGGATTTTACATTTCTTACATCTCTTTTTGTGAGTCTGCAATTATGAGAATAATTAGAAGATTTGGCAATAAAAGAAAACTCATGCAGAGGGCTGCAATGATTTGATCTAATGACAATTAGAAATTAATCATTAGTTCCATATGTCATTTCTGGGTGATGACTCATCAGGCTGATTAAATGAATGTACTAAAGAAGGTAAATTTTATAGTAACAGCTCTTGATTTAAAATCTGTATTTATGACAAATGATAACAAAGTGGTATGGTTAACTCTCGTAATAAAGGTGGAAGGAATGGTTCAAATGCCATTTGTATCGATATCAATACTGGTATTAATAATAATGTATACTTGATATATATTAATCCCCATAAAATTACTCCTCTGCATTTGACCCATTCACTCAGTGAAGCAGTGGGCAGCCACACCAGGAAGCAGTGTGTAGGATACCTTACTCAGGGTATTCAGTGGATTCGAACCCCCGACCTTCCGATCATGGGGCGCCCACTCTACCTACCGAGCTATCCTTGCCCAGTGACAGATTGATACTAGCCTTATAGAAACTAGTTTCTCTGCTGTTCTCTGCTTTGAGGCGACTCAAATGAAGGCCTGAACCTTCATTTGAGTTTCTCCATTTCCACCCTCCTGAGCCAGCAGTGCAAAGCCAGATAGTTTCAGTTCAAGTTTATTCGGTCTAGTCTCAAGTTTAGTTCGTTTACTCTCAGAAAAATTATGGTTCTTAAATGGTTCTTAAATGACTATTTTTTTCTGTCTGTTTAATTTTCAGAGCTGTATTGGTGAAATAAAACAACTATCTTTAAAAAAAAAAATTCTAAATTTTTGCAATTACAAATTGTTAATCCAGTATGGAACCTACATTTACTTCTCTGGTTTCAGAAAGATGTAAAATTAAATTAAAGTTACTTAAAATTAAAATCACTTGTTGTTGCTGTCATCTATGACCACAGTAAACTCCTCAAAGATACATTTAAGTTGTCAGTTGACAGTTTAAATCTTAAACAGGCCTACCTTATAAAAGTATCTCAATAGGTCTGTCATCTATGCAGGATCCTGTTCATGTAGAACTATTTCTTTTTCTGCCTGGCAACACCACAAACTGCTGATCACTTATAAACAACCTAAAGCAATCACTAAGTGTTAAAAGTACTTGTACGAAGCACACATGGGTGTGTACTTTATATTCTTAGTATTATTAGTATACCTAACTATGTTAGGTATAGAAAACAGTACAGATCAACTGATTAATGTATATGAAACTAGTGCATGGGCTCTTGGGAAAAAAAAAAGTTGTTTCTATGCTGAAAATAAACCATCTGCACTTTGAGTGTGACCACATGTCTGTGGGGGTGGGATGTAAATTAGGCCACCACAACTTCCACGTTCAAGACAAACTCATCATATTAAAGATTTTACCCATGTGAGACAGGCCTACCATATAAAAGTATCTCAATATGTCAGTCATCAATGCAGGACCCTGTTTATGTAGAAATATTTCTATTTCTGCCTGGCAACACCACAAACTGCTGATCACTGGGTTTATAAACAACCCAGTGATCATAAACACCATAAACATTAAGGGTTAAAAATACTTGTACAAAGCACACATGGGAACACAGATCATATGAAAAATTGGATTGGAAATTAATATTTTAGGTGGCTTAACAACGACAGATATCAATAAATAAATAACTATTTGGATTCTTTTTAAAGCAAAAAATGAAAAAGTATCATAAATAAAAGGTTTACTTTTCCTTTACTTTGCATTATTAGTTTCATGTAGCCACTATGTTAGTTATAGAAAACACCACAGATCAACTGATTAGTGTATACTAAACTTGAATGTGGGCTACATCTTGGAAAAAAAAAGTTGTTTCTATGCTGAAAATAAACCATCTGCACTTTGAGTGTGACCACATGTCTGTGGGGGTGGGGTGTAATTTAGGCCACCACAACTTCCACGTTCAAGAAAAACTCACCTTATTACACATTTTACCCACAGCTTCAACTGAAAGCAGACCTCAGGTAAGTAAAAACGTAGAAGTATGTTTGAAATTATTGCTGTTATAAAGGAGCACAATTTAATTTATTTTAGATAGATTTTTCTTAAGTTAGTTGTCTGATCCTGGTGAATATAATGCAAGTATTTAGCTGCTGATATGATCAGTTACCTGTTTATTAGGTACACATTCCTAGTCTAATGAAATAACTCTAAAGTTAAACTTGCCTTCATTAAGATTACTTCACTGGTTTTAATTTCTTGGGTAAAAAAATGTCAAATTTAACAGTTGCTGAAAGTTAAAAACTGACTATATAAAAAAAAAAAACTGGACAAAGACATTTAAGTAAAAATCATATGTTATACACAGATGTTACGTGTTGCTGTTTTCTTTTGTTATTAACGCTTGCTTAGTTGGTTAGAGGAAAAATTGCCATTATGAAAAACACATTCTGGTTTCTGACTGTGACACTTAAGAGTTCATGTAAAACTGATGGCTTCTTAACACAGTTTAAATATATTTTTAAGCTCTGAAAAGTATATAGCTAGTTCCTCTACCTAAGAAGCTATCAGGGATTCAAAATATCATAAAAAAAAAAAAAAAAGAAATTGCAGTTTATAAAAAGTTTCAAATGTACAGTGGGAGCCTGTAACTCTGAGAAGTTTCACACAAAGTAAAACTTTGCAAGTCTTTACTAGATATGCTATAAAAAATTTAATCATAATATATCACCAAAGAAACTTACTTGAATATTGGCGGAGCTACTTCTGCATCCTGTCCACAGCTCAGACACAAGCATTTCACAAATAAAAATTTGAATTTCGTGTGAATGTCTTTGAACAAACAATCAAAACAAACTTCATGAAGGTCTGACATCCACTAGTGGGCCCTGTGGTCACTGCCCGAAACTGTGGAGCCCAAGTGGTATTTATGACAGAGCCACCAGTGTCATCCTGTGCTTTTCACAGTGAAAGCAGGTTTACTTTGAGCACACAGCAGTGAAAGGGTTGGAAGCCATGGAAAACATGATGCTGCCTGTAACATCACTTAGCATGATCGTTTTGGTGGTGGGTCAGAGATGGTCTGGAGAGGCATTGAAATTAAGACAATCCTCAGCCTTATTTGGCGAGAGCTGGCAGCTACCGGGGCGATCGTGGCTCAAGAGTTGGGTGTTCGCCTTGTAATCGGAAGGTTGCCGGTTCGAGCCCCGGCTTGGACAGTCTCGGTTGTTGTGTCCTTGGGCAAGACACTTCACCCGTTGCCTACTGGTGGTGGTCAGAGGTCAGAGTCTGGCCTCTGTCAGTGCGCCCCAAGGTGGCTGTGGCTACAATGTAGCTTGCCATCACCAGTGTGTGAACGTGTGCGTGAATGGGTGGATGACTGGTTGTGTAAAGCACTTTGGGGTCCTTAGGGACTAGTAAAGCGCTATACGCTATACAAATACAGACCATTTACCATCCTGGAGGATGAATAAATTAATTCCACTGATCGGACCCCAAACTCACCTAAAGCCAATGGAAAACCTCTGGGTCACTGTCCGGGAGCTCAGTGATACCCTTGTTGTCACAATATGGCTGTGTGCAGGCAAGAGTAGGACCCAAAGGCAAACTTGCAGAGACGAAAAGTAAACTCAAAAAACACAGTTTTATTGCTGGCGTGGAAGGGAAACAAAGAACAAAACTAAACTGGGAAAACTAATACTGAATCATACATGGAAACGCAGGGAGAATCACATAGCTAAGATGGAGGACGCGACACTGACAAAGAAAAACATGGGGCTTAAATACACTGAGGGATAACGAGGGTGAATGAGCCACAGGAGGAGAGCACAGCTGGGAGTAATTAGGCAAAACTAGGAACATTAACATAGGACGTGGCAGCTGACGTGGCATGAGGCTGGACGGGCTCCTCGGCCCTCCAGCAATGGAAGAAAGCTGCTCCACTGCTCGGGATCGCTGATGGCGTGAACACTGTTTTCTCCGGGAAGGAGGAGGAGATGTGCCAGCCCGCGAATCCTCCAGCAGACCGGGCTGAACCTCCTCCGACTCTTCATACTGGAGAGGCAGATCCAGGCGGACATGTACGGTGGAAACGAGGAAGTCCTGGATGAGAGGGTTTAGCGCACCAAATAGCCAGGGAAGTCCAGAAACCATCCTCTGCAGACGGATGGCTAACTCCTCTTGGTATTCTTCAAACGGCAGCGCAAACCACTCATGGCATAGAAACTCCACCGCATAGATCATGTCCTCCTGGAGCTCAGCAGAGGGATTATGAGCTGCTGGGTCCATTGTCTAGTCGCGTCCGGGTTGGATACACAAGGGGAATCTAGTAAACAAATGAACTAAGATAACCTAATGAACTTAAACATAAACCATAAATATCAAAATTAACTCAAACTTAAAATGCTGGGTCAAAAGACCCAGGATCGTGACACTTGTACCTACATCATCCTGGATGTGGGATGAGATCCCCCAGGACACAAGCCATCATCCTATTGTCAGGCATGCATATAAGCATGTTGGAGCCATAAAAATTACTGAGTATTTTGAGGTGCTGCTGCTGAAATTTCGGCAAAATGGACTAGCCTGATGCATAATATTTTTAATCAGATTTTCAAGGTGCGTTTGAATTCAGAACTCTTTTTTTTCCAGTTTTTCACAGTGTATATACAATACATGTATTTTAGGTCAAACAGAAAAAAACACAAGTTTGAGGAGGGTCTTTTGGAGGAACTCAGTGTTTTTACAGCATTTAGAGCAAATCAGTGAATCATTTTCACCACCTGCTGTTTCACATATTTTTTTTTTTTTTTCAGTTGAAAAAAAGAGTAGAAAGTTTTTCAACAGCAACTCCACACACCACCACACAGAAAGTCAGCTAGAGATGTCGGGAGTCCTGACATGGATCAATATCTGCGTCCTACTTCCTGTGACCATACTGTTCTTCTGCTCTGTGTGTTGTGCGGTATGTAAGTATGTCACATCTTTTTATGTCTGTGAGTGTGTGAACAATTAAAAACTTGGCAAAAACCAAAAAACTAAATTAAAATTAATATAACATTTTCAAAAATATATTAAAAAGAATAGAATAGAATAGAATAATCCTTTAATTGTCCCACAAGGGGAAATTTGGTTGTAACAGCAGCCAAAAAGACACATATACAAACAAACAGTACACAGGACACAGAACAGAAACATACACAATTTTTTCTTACATATTTACATTAAGGACAATGGTTACTATAAACAGTACTGTACAGTTATTAAATTAAATATAAATAACTACAGATAAGAGGCAAACCAGGTTGTAGTGCGAATCGGTTGATTAACTTATTGCAGTTACAGCGCAGATGTAAACATCTATGTTTGTTGGGAGCAGTTCTGATTTTACAGTCTGACAGCTGCAGGGAGGAAGGACCTGCGGAAACGCTCCTTCATGCATCTAGGATGCAGCAATCAGCAATCAAAAAGGAAAGAAATAAAAATTAGCCGAGCAACAGACTGTCGACCTGCCTGGAATATCTTTGGCCCAGTGATAGCTAGGATATGATCCAGCACCTGCATGACCCTGAATTTGATGAGCTGTTGGCTAAAAGCAAGAAACTGAAAAGGCAAATAAACATGTGTTGAGTCATCATTAAAATTAAGTTGTTAATTGGTCGTTGTATCCTTGGGCAAGACACTTCACCTGTTGCCTACTGCTGGTGGTCACAGGGCCCGGTGGCGCCAGTGTCCGGCAGCCTCGCCTCTGTCAGTGCGCCCCAGGGCAGCTGTGGCTACAATGTAGCTTGCCATCACCAGTGTGTGAATGTGTGTGTGAATGGGTTGATGACTGGATGTGCAAAGCGCTTTGGGGTCCTTAGGGACTAGTAAAGCGCCATACAAATACAGGCCATTTACCATTTACCATTTACTTACCGAAAATCGGGGGCATCTGCTGTGGCAATTGGGTGCAAGCCTTTGACCACAAACTTAGTCACTGCTCGGTGACATTCGTCTATCTTGGCCTGAAAGGAGACGCTAACGGTAGACTGCAGCGAGAACCTCCAGCATCTGAGCCAGCCAGACTCTGTCTCTCTCATCATGGTCACCTAAATGCAGCGCAGAGTAATGGCAGGTTTTGTAATAAGGCTGTCACGGTGAGTTGTGTGGCTGTCAGTGGCTGGACCCACGTGCAGGACTCGGAGACAAAGCATGAACTTAAACGGCAGCTTTATTTGCTGGAGAATCACGCTTGGCATTACATAAACAACAACTTAAACTTAACTAGACCGGAGATGCTGACGGTAGACGACAATGAACACACACACAACCAATGTGGAGGACGCAACAACAGGCAGGGAAAAACACAGGGCTTAAATACATACTGAGGTAATTAGGGAATGTGAAACAGGAGGAGAGCACAGCTGGGACTCATCAGACATCACAAGACAAGGGGAGGCAAAACTCAACACACTGACATAGTACACAGACTTTCAAAGTAAAACAGGAAACTGAACAGAAGTAACAGAACCACAACCTAAGAACTAGAACACAAGAAATGCCAAGGAACTAGGGATACTAACAACAGAAATCAAAACACATCATGAAATCAAGGAAAACTTAATACAAACAGAAAAACACTGAGTCCACAGACTCAGGACCGTAACAAAGGCAGATTGCGCTAACATAATATGCACTGTTAGTTGATTATTTACCTGCCGCATTAACGGGAGAGGAAGTGGAAACGTTACCGCTGCTGCTGGGTTGAGATTCACGAGTCCGGAGCGGAATTAAAAACGCGACATTCATTTAAAGTTATCGCGTGTTTTGTGAGCAAATGCTTCTGCATATTCGTAGTGTTTCCTCCCTTAAATGAAATATCTACTTTATAAGTATTGCAAGTTACCCTGTTGTCATCCGTTCTCGTAAAGTATAACCAAACTTTTGAGCGTTCGAGCCGCTTAGGCGCCATGTTTCCTGCCAGGTAAATGACACTCGTCACACGTCATTTGGGGCGACTGGAATCGATAAGGGAATCGTTTGCAAAAATGGCAAACGATTCCAAGGAATTGAATCAGTGGGAACCGGTTCTCAACAAGAACTGGGTTTCGATACCCATCCCTAATGCCGTCTCTCCTAACAAGACCAGGTTTCCTCCAGAAGGTTTGCCAATTATCTATGAAGCCCACATCATTTCTGGGACACCACTCAGACAGCCAGCAATTTAAGGAGAACATGCGGCTAAACATGTCACTCCTGGTCTGATTGGGGAGGGGACCAGAGAAAACTACAGAGTCCGACATTGTTTTGGCAAAGTTACACACCGATTCAATATTGATTTTAGTGACCTCCAATTGGCGTAACCGGGTGTCATTACTGCCGACGTGAATTATGATTTTACTGAATTTACATTTACCCTTAGCCAGCAGTTTTAAGTTTTCCCTCAATGTCGCCTGCTCTGGCCCCTGGAAGACATTTGACTATGGTTGCCGGTGTCTCTAGCTTCACATGTCTGAGAACAGAATCACCAATTACCAGAGTTTGACCCCCGGCGGGTGTGTCGCCGAGTAGGGAAAAACGGTTAGACACATGAACAGGTTGGTGGTGTACCTGGGGCTTCTGTTTAGGACTATGCTTCCTCCTCACCGTCACCCAGCCGCCCTCTTTCCCCAGCTGCTTGGGGTCTGCCGGGGAACAGCTAGCAGGGCCTACGCTATCAAATCAAAATCAAATCAAAGTTTATTTATATAGCACATTTCAAGACCGAAGTACACCAAAGTGCTTTCCATAAGATCATAGTACAGATAAAATCAAGTATAATAAAATTATAAATATGAAAATACAATAAAATAGTTACATAATCCAATGCAATCCGGATGCAGTTTGCCCTAATTGACCTTAAATGCAATGTCGAACATGTATGTTTTTAAACGTGATTTAAAAGACTGAATAGAATCCGATGCGCGTATATGGAAAGGAAGTGTATTCCATAATCTAGGTGCTGCAACGGCGAAGGCACGCTATCTTCGGCTGCACCAGCTACAGGGGCCTGGCTAGCTACGGGTGAATGAAGGGTGCAAAGGAACAGGAAGTGATATTCTACCGCAGAGCGAGGAGGTGACGGCGAGAGAGAGAGAGAGAGCAGAAAAGGAGAGAGTGAGTTTTGATAAGTGAGAGATTTGTGACGTTTAGCGTGTTTGGAGTGTGTAGTTAATGTGTAGTGTTGTGGATAGTTTTGTGTTGTGTGTCAGAACAATGAGGCGAATGCTGTCTCCAGGTAAAAAACAGGAGTGATACACCTGCTGCTGTCAGACCTGCTGTGATGTTCTCCTTTATAGTGGACAGAAATTATTTTTTGTGTCACAAATCATTTGTGTGGCATCTTATTGAAGAACAGCTGACTGTTATGTAAACAGTTTTAAATGGTTATAAAAAAGGGTAAAAGGTAAATGGCTGCAAATAACTTTGTTTGCAAAAGTTGTGCATAGGATTTTGTAATTGACAATTTATATTTGCATTTAAAGTTATTAAATATGATTCAATAAACAATAAAAAATATCACTTTTTCTAGTCAGATTTTATGTTTTTTGTCTGATTTCAGATCAATTGTGTTAATACAGTATGTCAAAATGAAAACATAACTGTAAATTCAGGCACGTGAGGTTGTGCTGAAAAGAATGATACCAAACAAGGCAAAGCAAATAGTTTTTAAAGGTAAAATGTGGAGGGAAAATCAAAAGTAGTGAAAAATGGCCAATTATACCCTGGACCCCAGAGGGGTAAACAATTCTTTTTAGAGTAACGCAATAGTTACTTTTCAAGTAATTAATTACTTTTAGAATCTTGTAACTCAGTTACTAACTCAGTTACTAGAAGTAACTAGTAACTGTAATTAATTACTTTTTCAAAGTAACTTGCCCAACACTGCTCATCTGTGTTACTGTTGCAGTAAAAGGAAGCAGGTTGACACCTGCTGTTCACTTTTTGTGACTGCTTCTGTTAATCTTCCTGTTTATTCTGTATCTGACCTTTCTAAATACTGGAGAATTAATTTTACTTACTTAGTGAAGTTAAAACATTTAGTATATCTCTTGTACGTTGGCTCCACTGTGATCAGGCAGGAAGGTGCTGTGTTCAAATATTCATTTTGCCTCTGTTGGACATGCATGTCAGATTCATTTGATATTCTAGGTGCAGATGTGAGTGTTTGAAATTTGTGTTTATTTTGAGGTGTATGAATAATTAATTTAAAAAATGTACATTATAAGATAAATAATTTTTAATGTTTTCCAACATATTTCACTTAATCATAAGAAGTAAATTAAATAGATTTGCTTCATTCATACACATTAATCTGCACTTATGAGTATATAACCTTATATAATTAAAACCATAATTAATATGGTTTAAATTATTAATATTTCAATTATTAATATTTCTTATTAATATTTCTTGCAGGGGCAAAGATATCAGGTTCCTGTTAACTATTACACAAACCTCATCCTCTCCATTCTAATCTATCGCAGCGTGACGTTCTTTTGGTGGGAGATACTGCATGGCACCATTGCATGTTTCATTTTCTATTATGCTGTGACGGCCAGTCTTTACTTCAAGTTGTGCATTGCTCTGGAAAGGTACCAGTGTGTGTGTGTGTGTGTGTGTGTGTATTGCATGTCTCTGAATATTATACTGAACTATGAAGCATTGTTACGTATAAGTATTGTTAGTATTGTTATGGTCTGTACTCTGATAATCTCTTTTTTGTGTTGCAGGTATTGTTTCATCGCCTGCCCACTGTTGGACTGCTTCAGACAAACTGAGGGTTCTGTAGTGATCTGTGTTCTGGTCTGGGTCCTTTGTGGTGTTAGTGTTGCTCTTGCTATATTTTTATATGAATTTGTACGTTTAATTATTTATGCCGCCCTCCCTGCCCCCCTGTTCATCTTCTGTCTAGCTGGGACACTTAAAGCTCTGCCTGCTGCCACCTCAGTGCCCACTGAAGAAAAACGAAGAACTGTAGGAACCTTGGTTCTGTTGCTGCTTAATTACTTTCTCATAAACCTTCCTGCAGTCACTCTATTAACTTTGAACTTAGGTCGACGCTTCCCTGGAAGACTTACTGATTTTATTTTTATGATCTTATTTCTGTTTAGTTCATTGTTGGACTTGATTCTGTTTGCCTTCATGCGTAAAGGACCCATTGACAGGCTGCTGGCACGTCTGTGCTGCTGCAGTATGGAGAGCAACAACACAGGAGATGTGACTGATGTTAGCACAGACAGGTCAGATCATGTAGTCAGAGATGAAGGAAAAGAGGAAAGAGGATCCCATGACAGGAGAGATGGTGAGGAATTAGAAAGTGTGAGATAAGTAAACACCATCCTTTCCTAATATTTGTCAGCTGTCCCCTCAGACTGTCAATCACTTAAAATCCTGTTCTTTGCACCTGCTGAGAGTAACAGGAAACAATGTTTTGTTGAGTAGTTGAATGTTGTAAATGAAAATGTACAAATTATTTTGCAGTTTATTCTAAATGGCGGCATGGTGGTGCAGTGATTATGTCACATATTTTTTCTGTCCTGTCCGACAGTGTAGCAATCAGGATTGTTGTCTGAAGGACAAAAAAACCCAAACAAATTTACATTCACAAATGGAGCATTACGGCCTTTGCTATAGTGCTCCACTTGATAGTCTAATGTTATTAGGACTTTATCAGGATTTTTTATTTGGGGTTATTATAACCGCAAGACACAAGGGTGTGGGACAGAAAAGAAAACAAGAAAGAAAGTAATGATTGGGAGAAAGTTAACAGCAGGAGAAGGAGAGAGAAAGCTAAAATAACTTTAGTTTTCAGTCACAGTAGCATTTGAATTTCCTCTGATCTATTCAGTTATGACAGTGTATAAAGTATTATTAATAATATTGTTGTTATATGTTAATGTGGTTGTGTTTTTTAAAGGTGCAACAAAGTTTTTTGTGTTTTGTAAGCTGGTTAAATTTCTTTGAAGCTGTGTTGGTGAAATAAAAAAAATATATTGAAAAGAAAGAAATTAGTTGTTCAACTTTTTGCAATTACAAGAAGTTCATCTAAAGACAAACAGGACTTCATTTTGCTAGTTTCATAAAGATGTCAGAGAGCATAAAAATCAACAAGAAGACTAATCTGTTGGTGTGATCAGTGACTGCAGTAAAACCTACATTGATGCATTTATGGTGTCAGTTGATAGGCTGACTGTATCCTAAGACTTTAAACTATCAACCCATTACAGAACCATATAGAAGCCTCTTATATCATTTTAGGACCCTAGTCATGTAGGTTATTTTAAGTAATTAAAAAAACTTCAATAAAAATTGAAGCCAATGAAGGGAAACAAGAAAACTTGTGTGAGCACAGGATAGTTTTGTTATTGGTTTAGCTGCTTAATAAAATAACATTTATACTCCTGTGCTAAATCTACATGAGTATGCCATAACTGCAAATCTCTCTGAAGTGCTGTGACGTATCATTTGGTCCTAACCTGACGTGCACTTGTTTGTTTACCCTTCAAAACTAATATGATTGGCTTGTTCAGTACCATGGATTTGTCCTATACATTGCACCCCCCTATATTTTTTTCCAGAGTGTTTCCTTTTTTTCAGACAGTAACACTCATTGCACATGAGCAATAAAAAGCATAGTCTCAATATAATGACTCACAGATATCAGCAAAATGTCAGAGCTGATAGCCGCCTGCTCGAGATCTCTGTTTGGACTCTGCCTGCACAACAATTTCCTGACTTACAACGTGGATGTCAAAGTCACAAACATGGTGCAGCATGTTTTAATAAGGCAAGACAATCGTGTATATATTGCATTTGTTTGGGACTATTTGTCCCCCTTAAAGCCTCTGGTATTAAAAAAAGCTATTCAACAATGTTTATGCGCATGTGCACACATACTGCTTCTACTACTTCCATTAGTGCTTCTTTATTATCAGACTGATGTGGATCAGGCTATGACCCACACCATGGCTTTGAAGTGCCACTGCTGATAATGTGCCGTGAAAACATCCAAGTTTAGTTGTAGATTCATGATTCTTTCCTTTGCATTAAAAGCTGATCTAACTTCAAGCTTTGTACACGTTTGTCTTGAGTTAAGTTCTTTTTATTGTGAGTTTATTTGTATTTCTGTTTTTTTGTTTGATATTGTTATCTTCCTTTTGTGTCTTTGTTGCACCTCTGTGTCTTAGTCTACACCAGGGGTGTAAAACTCAATTTACATCACGGGCCACTTACAGCCCACTTGGATCTCAACTATTATACAGTGGTCTGTATAATAAAGAAAAGCTGCTGTGACAAAGAAAGAAATCTGTCAACATGATTCTTTGGACTTAAACTGTAAAAAATAAATGTGTACAACTGCAGAAAAAAGGTTCTCATAACTCAATGTCCTGACTGTCCAGTTTTTGGAGTTTTTTTTTTTTCTTTTTAAAATTTCTATTGTATAACATGAAAACCAAAACATTTGTTTAATTTAATTGTTACTTTCTTAATTACCTTGTGTAGTATAAATGGCACTAACCCATTAATAATTAACATAAGAAATTATCTCGCAAAGCATAGGGCGCCCCTCCAGGTCTCACTGTAGTTGCACACATGACTGTTAAAGTCTCCCAGTAGGACAACAGAGTCCCCAGGTGGAGCACTCTCAAGTATCCCACCCAGGGATGCCAAAAAGGTGCACAACCGCAGACAACAGTCAGGACCATTCCCTGACCCAAAGTCGCAGGGAACAAACCCTCTCATCCACTGGGAGAAACCCCAACGTACAGGCAGCAAGTCGAGGGGATACTAGGACACCCACTCTAGATGGCTGCCTCTCTTCAAGGGTAACTCCACACTGAGACACACTGAGTCCAGCCCCTCTCCAGGAGACTGGTTCCAGAACCGAAGCCTTGCATTGAGGTGAGCCTGAATATATCTGTCCAGTACCTCTCAACCTCACGCACTTAGGCTCCTTCCCCGCCAGAGAGGTGATATTCCATGTCCCAATTCCTAGTCTTGGTAGCCGGGGATCAGTCTGTTAGGACTAGCATCTGACACATTAGAGGAGCGACTTAATGGTAATAACAATTTAAAGTCCATGATTTGTAAGTTCATTCATGAGGATGAACACAATTGGGATCACTGGTTAGACCCTCTGCTGTTTCCAGTGCTCTGGGCCTCCATGAGGCTTCCACAGTAAGTTGCGGAGAGTGTTGGATGAATTAAAGAAAACTCGGAGGAAGGTCCAAGCCCAGCTAAATACTTTCTGGACCTGAGAGCACATCTAAACACATTGAGGAGTTTATCACAAGTCTTGCAACGCTGTGTGTGTGGCATTGTTTTGTCACATCCCACTAACTGGATTTATTTGGACTGTCCGGACTACGTGGTAAAAGCCAACGCAGACACAGGGCGAACATACAAACTCCACACAGAAAGGTGATGGATTCAAACCCAGGACCTTGTGAACCAACATTGCTAAACACCATGTTGTGCTTCTTTTTTGGTGTGATAGCTGAGATAGGACAACAGTGTGGATACAACAAGAAGATTCTGGGGTCAAATCTTCCTTTATTCTTTGTAAAGAAGACATGAGATAGAAAAAAATATAACTTTTAAAATACATTTAATTAGTATTAGTGCGCATGCGCCAACCAGCGTGCAGCCTGTTACAGTCGCTCCTGCTTTTTCTCTTAGTTTAGCTCTGTTTTCTTACGTATTCTTTTTTTTCTGACTTGTATTTTCATCCGTTTATTATCTTTCACTCAATCATGTGGATTGAGAGAGTTTTTGTTCTTCTGGTGGCCGTGGAACTATTACTTTTATCAAGAAATGGGACCGCAGCACATCTCCTACATGCATGGACTATTTACTCCAGAGATCAGCTGATCGCCCTGATGCTGGCCGACTCGCTGGCCAGACCCGCAGAAGTACCAGCTGAAATTTGGAGAAAAACACATCGGGGATGCAGAGGTCAAGGACAGAAGAGAAGAAAGAAGGAGACGGTGAGACAGCGGAGGCTCAAAGCGAGGAGGAGGTATAAACCATGTCTGCCGTCTATCGTAATGGGAAATGTGCGATCGTTATCTAATAAAATCGACGAGCTCTCAGCACTGGTACGGAGTCAGAGGGAATACCGAGAGTGTAGCCTGATGTGTTTCACTGAATCATGGATGCACCAGGAGATTCCCGATGAGAACGATTCTGTGGAAGGCTTCGACACTGTTCGGGTGGACAGGGACAGCATCGCTAGCGGTAAGCGGAAAGCAGGTGGGCTTGCTGTTTTAGTTAACAACCGGTGGTGTAACCCTGCCAACATAACAATCAAAGAAAGTTCAATGTCCGGGCAACAAATCCTATGTGCTGTCGGACTCAGGCCGTATTATTTACCCAGGGAATTCTCTCATGTCATCTTGGTGGCTGTTTATGTTCCTCCCTCTGCTAACCCCACAGCTGCATGTGACACTATCCACTCTGCCATAGCCCGGTTACAGACTCAGCACCCGAGTGCCTTTATTGTGATCTCGGGTGACTTCAACCATGTATCACTGGACAATATACTACCAACATTTAGACAATATGTGGACTGTCCCACCAGGGGAGAGAAAATTTTAGACCTACTGTATGCTAATGTCAAGTGGTTGGATGCATCAGCAGGGATGATGAGACAGAGTACCGGGCTGTGGTCGACTCCTTTGTTACGTGGTGTGAGCAGAATCATCTGCAGCTCAACGTGGCAAAGACCAATGAATTGATAGTGGACTTCAGGAAGACCAGGAAACACTTGACCCCTGTTTCAATCCAGGGGGTCAGTGTTGACATTGTAGAGGACTATAAATACCTTGGAGTACACATTGACAATAAACTGGACTGGGCTAAAAACACCACAGCACTTTACAGGAAGGGCCAAAGTCGTCTCTGTTTTTTGAGGCGACTGAGGTCCTTCAACATCTGCCAGAAAATGCTCAGGATTTTCTATGAGTCTGTTGTGGCCAGCGCAATCCTCTATGCTGTTGCATGCTGGGGGAGCAGGCTGAGGGTTGCAGATGCCAACAGACTCGATAAACTGATTCGTAAGGCCAGTAATGTTGTGGGGATGGAGCTGGACTCCCTCAAGGTGGTGTCGGAGAGGCGGATGTTGTCCAAGATAAAGACAATGTTGGATAACACCTCCCACCCACTCCATAACATGCTGGTCAGTCACAGGAGCACGTTCAGTGAAAGACTGAGATTACCGAAAAGCACCACTGAACGACACAGGAAATCATTCCTGCCTGTGGCCATCTCCCTGTACAACTCATCCACTTAACACACTGTTTACTGCAACAGCTACACCCTTTTTGCACATGTTCTTTTTCACCTATTTATTAATAGTGACTTCATATATAGTGACTTTTATGTATATATATATGCCTGTATATATTGTGCTATTCTTAGTTAGTGTATTGTCTGTCTTTGTTAATGTTTGTTTATAATGGAGCACTGTATCGAAAAAGAATTGTCACGGTTTGCCTGGGCAAGCCGTGGGGATGTTGGAGAAGGACCCAAACGCTGGACTTGCAAACGACTGCAATGAACAGTGCGTTTATTTACAGTGAGGTAAATGTACACCACACAATAAATCTCCAGTGCGCTCCCTCAACTCCTGTGTTGTGCCTTCTCCTAAGTGCTGGTATTCCATGCTCTCTGCTCCCGTGCCTACGCACACCCCGTGCGTCCTGCTGTCCTGTGTTCCGCTCTCCTCCTGAGGAAAAAACAACAGACGCAGTCGTTACGGCACCAACTCCAGCAGGCATACACTTAACAGCACTTGAAACACTGACATGGAGTCTAACTAAATGATCCTGCGCCGGAGGAAGCTCCATCGTTCTGTTAAGTAGCTCCCCCAAGAAGCCTGATCAGCAGCAGGTGTGTGAGAACCAAGGCGTGACCAGCAGCTGGCAGGGGGAACACCCGCCAGACCTGGGAGTGTCACTGCTGTACTCACACACACATACACACACCAGCATGGAACACAAGAACACAGCACAGTGCAGCAAACATACATCCAATACTATAATAATAATGATAATAATAATAATAATAATAATAATAATAACTAGAAAGCGAAAATTTCAGAAGAAATTTTATGTGTGCCTATGCCGCTGCGAATCAGTGTAGTTTGACATTCATACGGCTACAGAGAGCAAAACTCAGAAGAGCAGCCATTCTCCACCGTGAACTATGGTAAAAACAAACACCGCTCGCGCCTCACAGATGACAGCTTACAGTTTTGGGTAAAGATGAAGTGACTTTGCACAGCCCCGATTTGCAGATGCTGTGCACACAGGTTCATGAGCAGAAGTCCCATTGTACCACGGCAGACCCGACAATGTTTGCATGAACACTCTTTGAAGCATTACGTTATGGACCACTTTTCACACATGCTTGGTGTACCCACACAGCCGGCTGTAGCTTTTCAACTGACAGCCGACACACACCCAAAAACAGCCGAAGAGCACAGACTTTACACCCGTGGGTCCACCTCCCCTGCAGCGGCACTGCAGACCACGCCCGCCACACACATCAAACACGTAAAATAAATATTTATGCACTTTTGCATTTACTTTTTGTTTTTGTTATTTTTACACAGTAAATGATTAACAATGGTCTACAGCCAATCTTGTGTATTATTATACAAACTTTGGTTGTAAGATGCAGATAACTATTTAATAAAAAGCTAAATATTTTATACGAGAGTAAGAAAAGAAAAGTATATCTTTGTGTCCCCTTTCCCTGTTAATGCCCTACCTGGCCCCCTGGCAAAAGCTTTGCTAGATCCGCCCCTGCACAGTTACCAGCTGTCAGCTACACAAAACAGGAGCTGGGTGTTTATTTGTCTCTGAGAAACAGTTCATAACTTCCTTCAACTCATTCATGTCACCTAAAGCAGGGCTCGCAAAATTTCAAAATCCCTGGTAGCCCTTCGGGGAGGCACTCTTCAGTTTTTGGTAATAAATTTAAGTAGCCCGAATAAAAAAAAAAAAGAGGACAATTTTTTGATTGATGTTTTGTTTCCTTTACAAACAAAACATCAATCTAAAAATATTTAAAACACAAATTACAACAACAATTTCAATCATCAACTCAAATATTTGGTTCTAATTGAACAAATTTCTATGAACTTGTAAGAACTGTACAACAGGAATCAGTCTGTGTCAGATCCTTATTTTTGACATTTCCACTGAAATCACAGGTAAGAGGCAAGTGCAACCAAGATCTAGGCCATTTGCTTTTTGAAGTTTGCAAAGACTGCTAAATTTTGCCAATGGTAGTTCACTCTTTGCAACATAGTAGGCTGTTCTAAACAGATTTTTCAGGACTTCTTGTTATGCTTGGTTTATTTTAGTATGCTTTTTGCAATTGGTGTTTGTTCTGGGAAAGATATTGCAGACTGGGCAATAATGCATTTCTTGCATTTGTCATGGGTTCTGATGGGGTCTTTCTTAAAATGACTGGTCCCAGTAACAAAGGCGCTTTGTCGACTCAGAAATCGAGGGAAACTCACAACACACCCGGCAGAACATGAGGTTATTTAGCTCGTCGTATTCCAGCCACATAAATTCTTTAGTCCATGAAACCATAAAAAGCTGCGCTTTCTTTTTCCCTCATAGTCTGATTTGTCATAACTTTTCCGTTTTGTGGTTGGCTTTTCTTTGGCTGCCCCTTCTTCACCCTGACCTCTCTTGTTTGGCTCTGCAGAACTAAAATACCTGCTTAAATCCATCTGCTCTTACATGCATACTTACATAACGATCAGCAATTCTCTGCGTAATCAGCCTCTATCACGTTTAAGCTTGCTGCAGGAGATTTCACTTGTCATGTTTGATAGTAAGCTAACGATTGATAAGACGATGTCAGAGGAATTGGTGTGCAATTAATCTGTGACTTACCAATTAGTGCTGTCGCTCTCACACACAGTTAGCGCAAAGTGAAAGTGAAAGCAAAAAACAAGCGCAAATTCAAACGCGATTTCAATGTGTCACATATTGACAGTGGCTCATCGATGCCGATGACATAATTACTCAGCTACATTTGCGAAAGAATGCAAAAGCATTGACATATCTTTCCCTCCCATGATAGCCCGACGGGCAGGGCTGAGATGGATTTTGGTAGCCGATTGGAAAAATCGCTAGCCCCGGGACGCCGGGCTAGCGATTTTTTGCGAGCCCTGTAAAGGGTAAACCTGTTTCTCCATCACCAGTTCAGCTCTGATGATTCAGTAAGGACATCTCCTGGTTTGGACCAGCCGCAAAATTAAAATCAAATGAATTCTAACAACAGCTGATCAAGCTTAAACGTGCTGCTGTTGTTTAGCGCGATAAACAAGAGCGAAAAAGCCGATCGTTGATCAGTTTCACGATTGAAGTTGCAACAGGCCAGAGAATGACAGGGAGGCTTCATAACGACAGAATAAATCGTAATATTTTCTCTGAATGTGGGACGATTCCGTTTGTACGGCAACTCTACGGACTAACCGTTATGAATAAAATAAAGTTCAACGTCAGTAACTTAGCGCGCACACAGCTCTATAGAAACTCCTGTGCAATTCACAACTTCTTACCTGAAATTCAGTTCACCTCACGCTCCTGCCTTAGGTTTGCCTGATCCACGATCTACCACCGGTCGATCGGCGGTCCCTCGCTGCCTCCTATGTCTCGTTCCGCATGTTTTTCTGACACACACGGTAGATAGCTGCTCTCTGTTGTAGCTGCACGTTAGCCAAGACCAAACAACTCAGTTATTATTTCCACATCGAGCGGCGCTAGCCACGCTAGCTAGTTAGCCGGCAACATCGTCAGATATAATATGGGATGTTTTGACAAACGAGCAGATATTTGAAGTTTACACACCTACATTCTCGCCTGAAAATATCTTAAAAGTTCATTTTGTGACCTAGAAACACGAATAAAAGGCGTTTAAAACGAAGAGGTGTCCGCCATTGTTGAACTCGGCAGAGGCGTGCTATGCATTATGGGATATTGAGTTTAAAAACAAGCATACAGATTTCGGCCGTACTACTCCCGGTATACCACTAGAGAGAGCCAACCCACCACAAATAAAGTCTGTTTCTATGGAAATTGGCCTAAATTTGCACTAAAATCTAAATATTTCAAAAACTATAAAAGTCATGAACACCAAAAGTGTATACCATACTAGTCCAGCTCCAGCCGCACAAAATGATCTAACATATGTAACCCTATTGTCAAAACTGTTAGGCAGAGAGGCGCGGGAAAATTTTCACTAAAATATTAATATTTAAAAACTATAATAGTTATAAACACCAAAAGTCATAGCACACCATTCCTGATCCAGCCGCACAAAATGAGGTAACATATATGAAGCTTGTCTCAAAACTGCGGGCGAGATTCGCTGCAAAATTTCAGGCGGAAACTGGAGAATAATAATAATAACTAGAAAGCGAAAATTTCAGAAGAAATTTTATGTGTGCCTATGCCGCTGCTAATCTGTGTAGTTTTCCATTCATACGGCTACAGACAGCAAAACTCAGAAGAGCAGCCATTCTCCACCATGAATTATGGTAAAACAAACACCGCTCGCGCCTCACAGATGACAGCTTACAGTTTGGGGTAAAGATGAGGTCACTTTGTACAGCCCGGATTTGCAGGCGCTGTGCACACAGGTTCATAAGCAGAAGTCCCTCTGTACCACGGCAGACCCGACAATGTTTGCACGAACACACTTTGAACCAGTACGTTATGGACCACTTTTCACACATGGTTGGTGTACCCTCCCAGCCAGCTGTAGCTTTTCAACTCACAGCCCGACACACACCCAAAAACAGCCGAGAGAGCACAGACTACGCCCGAGAGGTGTGATTGCAGATGCCCCTCAGGTGGGTCCACCTCCCCTGCAGCGGCACTGCAGACCACGCCCGCCACACATATCAAACACGTAAAATAAATATTTATGCACTTTTGCATTCACTTTTTGTTTTTGTTATTTTTACACAGTGTTCTGAATGATGAACAATGGTCTACAGCCAATCTTGTGTATTATTATACAAACTTTGGTTGTAAGATTCAGATAACTATTTAATAAAAGCTAAATATTTTATACAGGGAGTGCAAAATTATTAGGCAAATGAGTATTTTGTCCACATCATCCTCTTCATGCATGTTGTCTTACTCCAAGCTGTATAGGCTCGAAAGCCTACTACCAATTAAGCATATTAGGTGATGTGCATCTCTGTAATGAGAAGGGTGTGGTCTAATGACATCAACACCCTATATCAGGTGTGCATAATTATTAGGCAACTTCCTTTCCTTTGGCAAAATGGGTCAAAAGAAGGACTTGACAGGCTCAGAAAAGTCAAAAATAGTGAGATATCTTGCAGAGGGATGCAGCAGTCTTAAAATTGCAAAGCTTCTGAAGCGTGATCATCGAACAATCAAGCGTTTCATTCAAAATAGTCAACAGGGTCGCAAGAAGCGTGTGGAAAAACCAAGGCGCAAAATAACTGCCCATGAACTGAGAAAAGTCAAGCGTGCAGCTGCCAAGATGCCACTTGCCACCAGTTTGGCCATATTTCAGAGCTGCAACATCACTGGAGTGCCCAAAAGCACAAGGTGTGCAATACTCAGAGACATGGCCAAGGTAAGAAAGGCTGAAAGACGACCACCACTGAACAAGACACACAAGCTGAAACGTCAAGACTGGGCCAAGAAATAGCAGAGAGATGGGCAGAGAGCTCCAGTCTGACTCAGACGCCAGCAAGGTGGAGGTGGAGTACTGGTTTGGGCTGGTATCATCAAAGATGAGCTTGTGGGGCCTTTTCGGGTTGAGGATGGAGTCAAGCTCAACTCCCAGTCCTACTGCCAGTTTCTGGAAGACACCTTCTTCAAGCAGTGGTACAGGAAGAAGTCTGCATCCTTCAAGAAAAACATGATTTTCATGCAGGACAATGCTCCATCACACGCGTCCAAGTACTCCACAGCGTGGCTGGCAAGAAAGGGTATAAAAGAAGAAAAACTAATGACATGGCCTCCTTGTTCACCTGATCTGAACCCCATTGAGAACCTGTGGTCCATCATCAAATGTGAGATTTACAAGGAGGAAAACAGTACACCTCTCTGAACAGTGTCTGGGAGGCTGTGGTTGCTGCTGCACGCAATGTTGATGGTGAACAGATCAAAACACTGACAGAATCCATGGATGGCAGGCTTTTGAGTGTCCTTGCAAAGAAAGGTGGCTATATTGGTCGCTGATTTGTTTTTGTTTTGTTTTTGAATGTCAGAAATGTATATTTGTGAATGTGGAGATGTTATATTGGTTTCACTGGTAAAAATAAATAATTGAAATGGGTATATATTTGTTTTTGTTAAGTTGCCTAATAATTATGCACAGTAATAGTCACCTGCACACACAGATATCCCCTAAAATAGCTAAAACTAAACACAAACTAAAAACTACTTCGAAAACATTCAGCTTTGATATTAATGTGTTTTTGGGTTCATTGAGAACATGGTTGTTGTTCAATAATAAAATTATTCCTCAAAAATACAACTTGCCTAATAATTCTGCACTCCCTGTATGAGAGTAAGAAAGAAAAGTATATCTTTGTGTCCACCTTTCTCTGTTAATGCCCTACCTGGCCCCTGGCAAAAGCTTTGCTAGATCCGCCCCTGTACAGTTACCAGCTGTCAGCTAAATAAGAAAAGGAGCTTGGTGTTTATTTCTCTCAGAAACAGTTCATAACTTCCCTTCAACTCATTCATGTCACCTAAAAAAAGGTAAACCTGTTTCTCCATCACCAGTTCAGCTCTGATGATTCAGTAAGGTCATCTCCTGGTTTCGACCAGCCGCTTCTACAGCTGTGGCTCCAGCAAACATCAGCTGATACTAGAAATTAAAATCAAATGAATTCTAACAACAGCTGATCAAGCTTAAACGTGCTGCTGTTGTTTAGCGCGATAAACAAACAAGAGAGAAAAGCCGATCATTGATCAGTTTCATGACTGAAGTTTGAACAGGCGAGAGAATGACAGGGAGGCTGTCATAAAGTTCAACATCAGTAACTTAGCGGGCACACAGCTGTATAGAAACTCCATCGTGCTTAGCTACCACGCAGTACGAGTTATTATAACTGATTGTAAAAAGTCAGCACAACGAAAATAAACTACACCTAAACTCGGTTTATATCTGACCCAAATAGAGTGCAGGTCATAACTTACCTGAAATTCAGTTCACCTCACGCTCCGACCGGCAGCCGCCTGCTTCTCCTGCCTTCGGTTTCCCTGATCCACGATCTACCACCGTCGATCGGCGTCGCTCGCCGCCTCGTTCCCGCATGTTCTTTTTTGACACACACGGTGGATAGCTGCCCTCGGTTGTAGCTCCGCGTCAGCGACTACCAAACAACTGTTATTTTTTCCACATCGACCAGCATCTGGACAATCCACCGCCTTTCACTGTTTGTACCGTTACTAAAAAAAAAACCCTCATCGGCTCATATAAAACGAAAAATAAGTCCAGCTATGACCCTGAGTCAAAAGACAGCCAGCTCGGGTTAGCTAGCTACCTGTCTAGCTCTTTGCAGGCACCGAAAACATCAGAGCTAATATGGGATGTCTTGGTAACACGAGCAGATATTTGAAGTTTACATCTGGCCAATCCACCACCTTTCACTGTTTATACCGTTACTAAAATGAATAAATAAATAAATCATCGGTCCATATAAACGAAAAATAAGTCCAGCTAAAACACATACTGTCGGCGAGCGACCGGTGCTGACACGAGTTTCACCCGCCTCAATATAAGCCAAGCCTGGGTGCTTTTTTCACGAAGGGTCGCTAGCGGTGCTAGCTAACTATGCTAGCGGCGCTAGCTAGCTAGCCGACTATCAGCAACACATAAGAGAACTGCTGCTAAATAAACTACACCTAAACTCGGTTTATATCTGACCCAAATAGAGTGCAGGTCATAACTTCTTACCTGAAATTCAGTTCACCTCACGCTCCTGCCTTCGCTTTCCCTGATCCACGATTGACCTCCGCGTTAGCAAACACCGGTCGATCGGCGGTCGTGCATGTCCTTTCTGTCATACACCGTGGATAGCTGCCCACTGTTGTAGCTCCGCGTTATAGCACCACCAAACAACTCAGTTATTTTTTCCACATCCAGCTGTAACTCCGATTCTATGCGAGCATTTGCGAGAGACCGGGAGGTGAAACGACAGAGAGAGTCCCTCGCTATCCATTTGCAGCCAAGGCGCGGCAGCTAGCTAGGTAGCCGGCTAGCTGTCAGGCAGGACCGACGTCGTCAGAGCACTGTCGCTAAATATGGGATGTCTTGATAAAACAAGCAGATATTTGAAGTTTACACACCTACATTCTCGCCTGAAAATATCTTAAAAGTTTATTTTGTGACCTAGAAACACGAATAAAAGACATATAAAACGAAGTGGTGGCCGCCATTGTTCACTCTGTAGAGGCGTGCTATGAATTGTGGGATATGGAGTTTTCAACACAAGGATAAAATCTTTTCAAGGATAAAATCTTTTCGGCTGTACTACTCCCGGTATACCACTAGAGAGAGCCAAGACACCACAAATGAAGTCTGTTTCTATGGTGCCAAAAGCAGAATCTTTCTCAGGAGCCTAGAAATTGGCCTAAATTTGCACTAAAATCTAAATATTTCAAAAACTATAAAAGTTATAAACACTAAAAGTCACACCATACTAGCCCAGCTCCAGCCGCACAAAATGATGTAACATATGTACCCCTATTGTCAAAACTGTTTGGCAGAGGAGCTGGAAAATTTTCACTAAAATATTAATATTTAAAAACTATAATATTCATAAACACCAAAAGTCATAGCACACCATTCCAGATCCAGCCGCACAAAATGAGGTAACATATATGAAGCTTGTCCAAAAACTGCGGGTCGAGATACACTGCAAAATTTCAGGCGGAAAAAGGAAAATAATAATAATAAGAATAAGAATAATAAATCCGACGAATAGTAATATGTGTGCCTCTTGGCATAGGCACACATAACTAGAAAGCGAAAATTTCAGAAGAAATTTTATGTGTGCCTATGCCGCTGCTAATCACTGTAGTTGCCATTCATACGGCTACAGACAGCAAAACTCAGAAGAGCAGCCATTCTCCACCATGAACTATGGTAAAACAAACACCGCTCACGCTTCACAGATGACAGCTTACAGTTTTGTGTAAAGATGAAGTTACTCGTACAGCGCCGATTTGCAGGCGCTGTGCACACAGGTTCATGAGCAGAAGTCCCATTGTACCACGGCAGACCCGACAATGTTTGCATGAACACGCTTTGAAGCATTACATTATAGACCACTTTTCACACATGCATTCACTTTTTGTTTTTGTTATTTCTACACAGTGTTCTGAATTATGAACAATGGTCTACAGCCAATCTTGTGTATTATTATACAAACTTTGGTTGTGAGATTCAGATAACTATTTAATAAAAGCTAAATATTTTATATGAGAGTAAGAAAGAAAAGTATATCTTTATGTCCACCTTTCTCTGTTAATGCCCTACCTGGCCCCTGGCAAAAGCTTTGCTAGATCCGCCCCTGCACAGTTACCAGCTGTCAGCTACACAAAAAAAAGGAGCTTGGTGTTTACAGGAGTGCAGAATTATTAGGCAAATGAGTATTTTGTCCACATCATCCTCTTCATGCATGTTGTCTTACTCCAAGCTGTATAGGCTCGAAAGCCTACTACCAATTAAGCATATTAGGTGATGTGCATCTCTGTAATGAGAAGGGGTGTGGTCTAATGACATCAACACCCTATATCAGGTGTGCATAATTATTAGGCAACCTCCTTTCCTTTGGCAAAATGGGTCAAAAGAAGGACTTGACAGGCTCAGAAAAGTCAAAAATAGTGAGATATCTTGCAGAGGGATGCAGCAGTCTTAAAATTGCAAAGCTTCTGAAGCGTGACCATCGAACAATCAAGCGTTTCATTCAAAATAGTCAACAGGGTCGCAAGAAGCGTGTGGAAAAACCAAGGCGCAAAATAACTGCCCATGAACTGAGAAAAGTCAAGCGTGCAGCTGCCAAGATGCCACTTGCCACCAGTTTGGCCATATTTCAGAGCTGCAACATCACTGGAGTGCCCAAAAGCACAAGGTGTGCAATACTCAGAGACACGGCCAAGGTAAGAAAGGCTGAAAGATGACCACCACTGAACAAGACACACAAGCTGAAACGTCAAGACTGGGCCAAGAAATATCTCAAGACTGATTTTTCTAAGGTTTTATGGACTGATGAAATGAGAGTGAGTCTTGATGGGCCAGATGGATGGGCCCGTGGCTGGATTGGTAAAGGGCAGAGAGCTCCAGTCCGACTCAGGCGCCAGCAAGGTGGAGGTGGAGTACTGGTTTGGGCTGGTATCATCAAAGATGAGCTTGTGGGGCCTTTTCGGGTTGAGGATGGAGTCAAGCTCAACTCCCAGTCCTACTGCCAGTTTCTGGAAGACACCTTCTTCAAGCAGTGGTACAGGAAGAAGTCTGCATCCTTCAAGAAAAACATGATTTTCATGCAGGACAATGCTCCATCACACGCGTCCAAGTACTCCACAGCGTGGCTGGCAAGAAAGGGTATAAAAGAAGGAAAAACTAATGACATGGCCTCCTTGTTCACCTGATCTGAACCCCATTGAGAACCTGTGGTCCATCATCAAATGTGAGATTTACAAGGAGGGAAAACAGTACACCTCTCTGAACAGTGTCTGGGAGGCTGTGGTTGCTGCTGCATGCAATGTTGATGGTGAACAGATCAAAACACTGACAGAATCCATGGATGGCAGGCTTTTGAGCGTCCTTGCAAAAAGAAAGGTGGTTATATTGGTCGCCGATTTGTTTTTGTTTTGTTTTTGAATGTCAGAAATGTATATTTGTGAATGTGGAGATGTTATATTGGTTTCACTGGTAAAATAAATAATTGAAATGGGTATATATTTGTTTTTGTTAAGTTGCCTAATAATTATGCACAGGAAGTGTCACCTGCACACACAGATATCCCCTAAAATAGCTAAAACTATAAACTACTTCCAAAAACATTCAGCTTTGATATTAATGAGTTTTTGGGTTCATTGAGAACATGGTTGTTGTTCAATAATAAAATTATTCCTCAAAAATACAACTTGCCTAATAATTCTGCACTCCCTGTATGAGAGTAAGAAAGAAAAGTATATCTTTGTGTCCACCTTTCTCTGTTAATGCCCTACCTGGCCCCTGGCAAAAGCTTTGCTAGATCCGCCCCTGCACAGTTACCAGCTGTCAGCTACACAAAAAAAATGAGCTTGGTGTTTGTCTCTCAGAAACAGTTCATAACTTCCTTCAACTCATTCATGTCACCTAAGGGTAAACCTGTTTCTCCATCACCTGTTCAGCTCTGATGATTCAGTAAGGATATCTGGTTTGGAACAGCCGTTTTTACAGCTGTGGCTGCAGCAAACATCAGCTGATACTAGAAATTAAAAGCAAATGAATTCTAACAACAGCTGATCAAGCTTAAACGTGCTGCTGTTGTTTAGCGCGATAAACAAACAAGAGAGAAAAGCCGATCATTGATCAGTTTCATGACTGAAGTTTCAACAGGCGAGAGAATGACAGGGAGGCTTCGTAACGACAGAATAAATCGTAATATTTTCTCTGAATGTGGCACGATTCCGTTTGTACGGCAACTCTCTGAACTAACCATTATGAATAAAATAAAGTCCAACGTCAGTAACTTAGCTTAGCACAGCACACAGCTGTATATAAACTCCCCTCGTGCTAGCTAGCACGCAGATACGATTGTAAAAAGTCAGCACAACGAAAATAAACTACACCTAAACTCTGTTTATATCTGACCCAAATAGAGTGCAGTTCATAACTTCTTACCTGAAATTCAGTTCACCTCACGCTCCTGCCTTCGCTTTCCCTGATCCATGATTGACCACCCGCGTTAGCAATCGCCTGCCCGGCCTCATATGTCTCGTTGGCGGCATGTCCTTTCTGTCACACACACGGTGGGTAGCTGCCCTCTGTTGTAGCTCCACCACCAAACAACTCAGTTATTTTTTCCACATCCAGCTGTAACTCCGATTCTATGCGAGCATTTGCGAGAGACCAGGGAGGTGAAACGACAGAGAGAGTCCCCTCGCTATCCATTTGCAGCCAAGTCGCGGCAGCTAGCTAGGTAGCCAGCTAGGTAGCCGGCTAGCTGTCAGGCAGGACCTACGTAGTCAGAGCACTGTCGCTAAATATGGGATGTCTTGATAAAACAAGCAGATATTTGAAGTTTACACACCTACATTCTCGCCTGAAAATATCTTAAAAGCTTATTTTGTGACCTAGAAACACGAATAAAAGACATATAAAACGAAGTGGTGGCCGCCATTGTTCACTCTGTAGAGGCGTGCTATGAATTGTGGGATATTGAGTTTTCCACCAAGCATTACCGTAACTTTTGAATGATTTGCGCAACCTTAAAAATTCCAAGGGCTCCTGAAAGCAGCGACGCTGTGCGCACCGCTGAAATTGTCATCATTACGGTAATCCAAATAAGGGTACACAGGCTGTACCACTCCCGGCATACCACTAGAGAGAGCCAAGACACCACAAATGAAGTCTGTTTATTTGGCGCCAAAAGATGAATTGGCCTAAATTTGCACTAAAATATTAATATTTAAAAAACTATAAAAGTTATAAACACCAAAAGTCATAACATAATAGTCCAGCTCCAGCCGCACAAAATGATCTAACATATGTAACCCTAATGTCAAAACTGTTTGGCAGAGGAGCGCGGGAAAATTTTCACTAAAATATTAATATTTAAAAAACTATAAAATTCATAAACACCAAAAGTCATAGCACACCATTCCAGATCCGGCCGCACAAAATGAGGTAACATATATGAAGCTTGTCTCAAAACTGCGAGGCGAGATTCGCTGCAAAATTTCAGGCGGAAACTGGAGAATAATAATAATAATAATAATAATAAATCCGACGAATAGTAATATGTGTGCCTCTTGTCATAGGCACACATAACTAGAAAGCGAAAATTTCAGAAGAAATTTTATGTGTGCCTATGCCGCTGCGAATCAGTGTAGTTTGACATTCATACGGCTACAGAGAGCAAAACTCAGAAGAGCAGCCATTCTCCACCGTGAACTATGGTAAAAACAAACACCGCTCGCGCCTCACAGATGACAGCTTACAGTTTTGGGTAAAGATGAAGTGACTTTGCACAGCCCCGATTTGCAGATGCTGTGCACACAGGTTCATGAGCAGAAGTCCCATTGTACCACGGCAGACCCGACAATGTTTGCATGAACACTCTTTGAAGCATTACGTTATGGACCACTTTTCACACATGCTTGGTGTACCCACACAGCCGGCTGTAGCTTTTCAACTGACAGCCCGACACACCCAAAAACAGCCGAAAGAGCACAGACTTTACGCCCGTGGGTCCACCTCCCCTGCAGCGGCACTGCAGACCACGCCCGCCACACACATCAAACACGTAAAATAAATATTTATGCACTTTTGCATTTACTTTTTGTTTTTGTTATTTTTACACAGTAAATGATTAACAATGGTCTACAGCCAATCTTGTGTATTATTATACAAACTTTGGTTGTAAGATGCAGATAACTATTTAATAAAAAGCTAAATATTTTATACGAGAGTAAGAAAGAAAAGTATATCTTTGTGTCCCCTTTCCTGTTAATGCCCTACCTGGCCCCTGGCAAAAGCTTTGCTAGATCCGCCCCTGCACAGTTACCAGCTGTCAGCTACACAAAAACAGGAGCTGGGTGTTTATTTGTCTCTGAGAAACAGTTCATAACTTCCTTCAACTCATTCATGTCACCTAAAGCAGGGCTCGCAAAATTTCAAAAATCCTGGTAGCCCTTCGGGAGGCACTCTTCAGTTTTTGGTAATAAATTTAAGTAGCCGAATAAAAAAAAAAAAGAGGACAATTTTTGATTGATGTTTTGTTTCCTTTACAATATTATACATTAAAGTATAATATTGTAAAGGAAACAAAACATCAATCTAAAAAATATTTAAAACACAAATTACAACAACAATTTCAATCATCAACTCAAATATTTGGTTCTAATTGAACAAATTTCTATGAACTTGTAAGAACTGTACAACAGGAATCAGTCTGTGTCAGATCCTTATTTTTGACATTTCCACTGAAATCACAGGTAAGAGGCAAGTGCAACCAAGATCTAGGCCATTTGCTTTTTGAAGTTTGCAAAGACTGCTAAATTTTGCCAGTGGTAGTTCACTCTTTGCAACATAGTAGGCTGTTCTAAACAGATTTTTCAGGACTTCTTGTTATGCTTGGTTTATTTTTAGTATGCTTTTTGCAATTGGTGTTTGTTCTGGGAAAGATATTGCAGACTGGGCAATAATGCATTTCTTGCATTTGTCATGGGTTCTGATGGGGTCTTTCTTAAAATGACTGGTCCCAGTAACAAAGGCGCTTGTCGACTCAGAAATCGAGGGAAACTCACAACACACCCGGCAGAACATGAGGTTATTTAGCTCGGTCGTATTCCAGCCACATAAATTCTTTAGTCCATGAAACCATAAAGCTGCGCTTTCTTTTTCCCTCATAGTCTGATTTGTCATAACTTTTCCGTTTTGTGGTTGGCTTTTCTTTGGCTGCCCTTCTTCACCCTGACCTCTCTTGTTTGGCTCTGCAGAACTAAAATACCTGCTTAAATCCATCTGCTCTTACATGCATACTTACATAACGATCAGCAATTCTCTGCGTAATCAGCCTCTATCACGTTTAAGCTTGCTGCAGGAGATTTCACTTGTCATGTTTGATAGTAAGCTAACGATTGATAAGACGATGTCAGAGGAATTGGTGTGCAATTAATCTGTGACTTACCAATTAGTGCTGTCGCTCTCACACACACAGTTAGCGCAAAGTGAAAGTGAAAGCAAAAAACAAGCGCAAATTCAAACGCGATTTCAATGTGTCACATATTGACAGTGGCTCATCGATGCCGATGACATAATTACTCAGCTACATTTGCGAAAGAATGCAAAAGCATTGACATATCTTTCCCTCCCATGATAGCCCGACGGGCAGGGCTGAGATGGATTTTGGTAGTTCGATTGGAAAAATCGCTAGCCCCGGGACGCCGGGCTAGCGATTTTTGCGAGCCCTGTAAAGGGTAAACCTGTTTCTCCATCACCAGTTCAGCTCTGATGATTCAGTAAGGACATCTCCTGGTTTGGACCAGCCGCAAAATTAAAATCAAATGAATTCTAACAACAGCTGATCAAGCTTAAACGTGCTGCTGTTGTTTAGCGCGATAAACAAGAGCTTAAAAGCCGATCGTTGATCAGTTTCACGATTGAAGTTGCAACAGGCCAGAGAATGACGGGGAGGCTTCATAACGACAGAATAAATCGTAATATTTTCTCTGAATGTGGGACGATTCCGTTTGTACGGCAACTCTACGGACTAACCGTTATGAATAAAATAAAGTTCAACGTCAGTAACTTAGCGCGCACACAGCTCTATAGAAACTCCTGTGCAATTCATAACTTACCTGAAATTCAGTTCACCTCACGCTCCTGCCTTAGGTTTGCCTGATCCACGATCTACCACCGGTCGATCGGCGGTCCCCTCGCCGCCTCCTATGTCTCGTTCCCGCATGTTTTTCTGACACACACCGGTAGATAGCTGCTCTCTGTTGTAGCTGCGCGTTAGCCAAGACCAAACAACTCAGTTATTATTTCCACATCGAGCGGCGCTTAGCTAGCGGCGCTAGCCACGCTTAGCTAGTTAGCCGGCAACATCGCCAGATATAATATGGGATGTTTTGACAAAACGAGCAGATATTTGAAGTTTACACACCTACATTCTCGCCTGAAAATATCTTAAAAGTTCATTTTGTGACCTAGAAACACGAATAAAAGACGTTTAAAAGCGAAGAGGTGTCCGCCATTGTTGAACTCGGCAGAGGCGTGCTATGCATTATGGGATATTGAGTTTAAAAACAAGCATACAGATTTCGGCCGTACTACCCGGTATACCACTAGAGAGAGCCAACCCACCACAAATAAAGTCTGTTTCTATGGAAATTGGCCTAAATTTGCACTAAAATCTAAATATTTCAAAAACTATAAAAGTCATGAACACCAAAAGTGTATACCATACTAGTCCAGCTCCAGCCGCACAAAATGATCTAACATATGTAACCCTATTGTCAAAACTGTTAGGCAGAGAGGCGCGGGAAAATTTTCACTAAAATATTAATATTTAAAAACTATAATAGTTATAAACACCAAAAGTCATAGCACACCATTCCTGATCCAGCCGCACAAAATGAGGTAACATATATGAAGCTTGTCTCAAAACTGCGGGGGCGAGATTCGCTGCAAAATTTCAGGCGGAAACTGGAGAATAATAATAATAACTAGAAAGCGAAAATTTCAGAAGAAATTTTATGTGTGCCTATGCCGCTGCTAATCACTGTAGTTTGCCATTCATACGGCTACAGAGAGCAAAACTCAGAAGAGCAGCCATTCTCCACCATGAACTATGGTAAAACAAACACCGCTCACGCTTCACAGATGACAGCTTACAGTTTTGTGTAAAGATGAAGTTACTTCGTACAGCGCCGATTTGCAGACGCCTGTGCACACAGGTTCATGAGCAGAAGTCCCATTGTACCACGGCAGACCCGACAATGTTTGCATGAACATGCTTTGAAGCATTACGTTATGGACCACTTTTCACACATGGTTGGTGTACCCACACAGGCAGCTGTAGCTTTTCAACTCATAGCCCAACACACACCCAAAGAACAGCCAAGAGAGCACAGACTTTACACCCGTGGGTCCACCTCCCCTGCAGCGGCACTGCAGACCACGCCCGACACACACATCAAACACATAAAATAAATATTTATGCACTTTCGCATTCACATTTTGTTTTTGTTATTTTTACACAATGTTCTGAATGATGAACAATGGTCTACAGCCAATCTTGTGTATTATTATACAAACTTTGGTTGTAAGATTCAGATAAGTGTTTAATAAAAGCTAAATATTTTATATGAGAGTAAGAAAGAAAAGTATATCTTTATGTCCACCTTTCTCTGTTAATGCCCTACCTGGCCCCCTGGCAAAAGCTTTGCTAGATCCGCCCCTGCACAGTTACCAGCTGTCAGCTACACAACAAAAGGAGCTTGCTGTTTACAGGAGTGCAGAATTATTAGGCAAATGAGTATTTTGTCCACATCATCCTCTTCATGCATGTTGTCTTACTCCAAGCTGTATAGGCTCGAAAGCCTACTACCAATTAAGCATATTAGGTGATGTGCATCTCTGTAATGAGAAGGGGTGTGGTCTAATGACATCAACACCCTATATCAGGTGTGCATAATTATTAGGCAACTTCCTTTCCTTTGGCAAAATGGGTCAAAAGAAGGACTTGACAGGCTCAGAAAAGTCAAAAATAGTGAGATATCTTGCAGAGGGATGCAGCAGTCTTAAAATTGCAAAGCTTCTGAAGCGTGATCATCGAACAATCAAGCGTTTCATTCAAAATAGTCAACAGGGTCGCAAGAAGCGTGTGGAAAACCAAGGCGCAAAATAACTGCCCATGAACTGAGAAAGGTCAAGCGTGCAGCTGCCAAGATGCCACTTGCCACCAGTTTGGCCATATTTCAGAGCTGCAACATCACTGGAGTGCCCAAAAGCACAAGGTGTGCAATACTCAGAGACATGGCCAAGGTAAGAAAGGCTGAAAGACGACCACCACTGAACAAGACACACAAGCTGAAACGTCAAGACTGGGCCAAGAAATATCTCAAGACTGATTTTTCTAAGGTTTTATGGACTGATGAAATGAGAGTGAGTCTTGATGGGCCAGATGGATGGGCCTGTGGCTGGATTGGTAAAGGGCAGAGAGCTCCAGTCCCACTCAGATGCCAGCAAGGTGGAGGTGGAGTACTGGTTTGGGCTGGTATCATCAAAGATGAGCTTGTGGGGCCTTTTCGGGTTGAGGATGGAGTCAAGCTCAACTCACAGTGCTACTGCCAGTTTCTGGAAGACACCTTCTTCAAGCAGTGGTACAGGAAGAAGTCTGCATCCTTCAAGAAAAACATGATTTTCATGCAGGACAATGCTCCATCACACGCGTCCAAGTACTCCACAGCGTGGCTGGCAAGAAAGGGTATAAAAGAAGAAAAACTAATGACATGGCCTCCTTGTTCACCTGATCTGAACCCATTGAGAACCTGTGGTCCATCATCAAATGTGAGATTTACAAGAAGGAAAACAATACACCTCTCTGAACAGTGTCTGGGAGGCTGTGGTTGCTGCTGCACGCAATGTTGATGGTGAACAGATCAAAACACTGACAGAATCCATGGATGGCAGGCTTTTGAGTGTCCTTGCAAAGAAAGGTGGCTATATTGGTCGCTGATTTGCTTTGGTTTTGTTTTTGAATGTCAGAAATGTATATTTGTGAATGTGGAGATGTTATATTGGTTTCACTGGTAAAATAAATAATTGAAATGGGTATATATTTGTTTTTGTTAAGTTGCCTAATAATTATGCACAGTAATAGTCACCTGCACACACAGATATCCCCTAAAATAGCTAAAACTAAAACTACTTCCAAAAACTTTCAGCTTTGATATTAATGAGTTTTTGGGTTCATTTAGAACATGGTTGTTGTCCAATAATAAAATTATTCCTCAAAAATACAACTTGCCTAATAATTCTGCACTCCCTGTATTTGTCTGTCAAAAATAGTTCATAACTTCCCTTCAACTTATTCATGTCACCTAAAGAGTAAACCTGTTTCTCCATCACCAGTTCAGCTCTGATGATTCAGTAAGGACATCTGCCGTTTTACAGCTGTAGCTCCAGCAAACATCAGCTGATACCAGAAATTAAAAGCAAATGAATTCTAACAACAGCTGATCAAGCTTAAACGTGCTGCTGTTGTTTTGCGCGATAAACAAACAAGAGAGAAACGCCGATCATTGATCAGTTTCATGACTGAAGTTTCAACAGGCGAGAGAATGACAGGGGAGGCTGTCATAAAGTTCAACATGCGCACACAGCTGTATAGAAACTCCGTCGTGCTAGCTAGAACGCAGTCACGAGTTATTGTAAGTGATTGAAAAGTCAGCACAACGAAAATAAACTACACCTAAACTCGGTTTATATCTGACCCAAATAGAGTGCAGGTCATAACTTCTTACCTGAAATTCAGTTCACCTCACGCTCCTGCCTTCGCTTTCCCTGATCCATGATTGACCACCGCGTTAGCAATCGCCTGCCCGGCCTCGTATGTCTCGTTGGGGGCATGTCCTTTCTGTCACACACCGGTGGATAGCTGCCCTCTGTTGTAGCTCCACCACCAAACAACTCAGTTATTTTTTCCACATCGACCAGCATCATCGGCCCATATAAACGAAAAATAAGTCCAGCTAAGACACAGACCCTTGCCGAGCGATCGGGCGATTAAACAAATTTTAGCCACCTCACTATCAGCCAAGCCTGGGTGGTTTTTCACGAAGGGTCGCTAGCCGCGCTAGCTAGCTAAGCTAGCGGCGCTAAGCTAGCGGCGCTAAGCTAGCTAGCCAGCCGGCTATCAGCAACACGTAAGAGAACTGTTGCTAAATAAACTACACCTAAACTCGGTTTATATCTGACCCAAATAGAGTGCAGGTCATAACTTCTTACCTCAAATTCAGTTCACCTCACGCTCCTGCCTTCGCTTTCCCTGATCCACGATTGACCTCCGCGTTAGCAAACACCGGTCGCCTGCCTCATATGTCTCATTCGCGGCATATCCTTTCTGTCATACACCGTGGATAGCTGCCCACTGTTGTAGCTCCGCGTTATAGCACCACCAAACAACTCAGTTATTTTTTCCACATCCAGCTGTAACTCTGATTCCATGCGAGCATTTGCGAGAGACCGGGAGGTGAAACGACAGAGAGAGTCCCTCGCTATCCATTTGCAGCCAAGTGCGGCGGCAGCTAGCTAGGTAGCCGGCTAGCTGTCAGGCAGGACCGACGTAGTCAGAGCACTGTCGCTAAATATGGGATGTCTTGATAAAACAAGCAGATATTTGAAGTTTACACACCTACATTCTCGCCTGAAAATATCTTAAAAGCTTATTTTGTGACCTAGAAACAAGAATAAAAGACATATAAAACGAAGTGGTGGCCGCCATTGTTCACTCTGTAGAGGCGTGCTATGAATTGTGGGATATTGAGTTTTCCACCAAGCATTACCGTAACTTTTGAATGATTTGCGCAACCTTAAAAATTCCAATGGCTCCTGAAAGCAGCGACGCTGTGCGCACCGTTGAAATTGTCATCATTACGGTATCCAAATAAGGGTAGACAGGCTGTACCACTCCCGGCATACCACTAGAGAGAGCCAACACACCACAAATGAAGTTTGAAATTTGTTTCAATGGGACCAAAAGATGGCGCCAACACACCACAAATGAAGTCTGTTTATTTGGCGCCAAAAGATGAATTGGCCTAAATTTGCACTAAAATCTAAATATTTCAAAAACTATAAAAGTCATAAACACCAAAAGTCACACCATACTAGTCCAGCTTCAGCCGCACAAAATGATGTAACATATGTAACCCTATTGTCAAAAGTGTTTGGCAGAGGAGCGCGGGAAAATTTTCACTAAAATATTAATATTAAAAAACTATAAAATTCATAAACACCAAAAGTCATAGCACACCATTCCAGATCCGGCCGCACAAAATGAGGTAACATATATGAAGCTTGTCTCAAAACTGCTGGGGCGAGATACGCTGCAAAATTTCAGGCGGAAAAAGGAAAATAATAATAATAAGAACTAGAAAGCGAAAATTTCAGAAGAAATTTTATGTGTGCCTATGCTGCTGCTAATCACTGTAGCTTGCCATTCATACGGCTACAGAGAGCAAAACTCAGAAGAGCAGCCATTCTCCACCATGAACTATGGTAAAACAAACACCGCTCACGCTTCACAGATGACAGCTTACAGTTTTGTGTAAAGATGAAGTTACTTTGTACAGCGCCGATTTGCAGACGCTGTGCACACAGGTTCATGAGCAGAAGTCCCATTGTACCACGGCAGACCCGACAATGTTTGCATGAACACACTTTGAAGCATTACATTATAGACCACTTTTCACACATGCATTCACTTTTTGTTTTTGTTATTTTACACAGTGTTCTGAATTATGAACAATGGTCTACAGCCAATCCTGTGTATTATTATACAAACTTTGGTTGTGAGATTCAGATAACTATTTAATAAAAGCTAAATATTTTATATGAGAGTAAGAAAGAAAAGTATATCTTTGTGTCCACCTTTCTCTGTTAATGCCCTAGCTTCCCCCCTAAAAGCTTTGCTAGATCCGCCCCTGCACAGTTACCAGCTGTCAGCTACACAAAAAGGAGCTTGGTCTTTGTCTCTCAGAAACAACTCATAACTTCCTTCAACTCATTCATGTCACCTAAAGTGTAAACCTGTTTCTCCATCACCAGTTCAGCTCTGATGATTCAGTAAGGACATCTCCTGATTTCATCTTCATGCTCCAGCAAACATCAGCTGATACTAGAAATTAAAATCAAAAGAATTCTAACAACAGCTGATCAAGCTTAAACGTGCTGCTGTTGTTTAGCGCGATAAATAAGAGCGAACAGCCGATCATTGATCAGTTTCATGATTGACGTTTCAACACGCGAGAGAATGACAGGGGAGGCTTCGTAACGACAGAATAAATCATAATGTTTTCTCTGAATGTGGGACGATTCCGTTTATGCGGCACGGCAACTCTATGAACTAACCCTAATGAATAAAATAAAGTCCAACGTCAGTAACTTAGTACGCACACAGCTGTATATAAACTCCCGTGGCATTACGATTGTAAAGGTCAACGAAAATAAATTACACCTAAACTCGGTTTATATCTGACCCAAATAGAGAGCGACGGGTGCTGACACGAGTTTCACCCGCCTCAATATAAGCCAAGCCTGGGTGCTTTTTCACGAAGGGTTGCTAGCGGCGCGAGCTAACTATGCTAGCGGCGCTAGCTAGCTAGCCGGCTATCAGCAACACATAAGAGAACTGCTGCTAAATAAACTACACCTAAACTCGGTTTATATCTGACCCAAATAGAGAGCGACCGGTGCTGACACGAGTTTCACCCGCCTCAATATAAGCCAAGCCTGGGTGCTTTTTCACGAAGGGTTGCTAGCGGCGCGCGAGCTAACTATGCTAGCGGCGCTAGCTAGCTAGCCGCTATCAGCAACACATAAGAGAACTGCTGCTAAATAAACTACACCTAAACTCGGTTTATATCTGACCCAAATAGAGTGCAGTTCATAACTTCTTACCTGAAATTCAGTTCACCTCACGCTCCTGCCTTCGCTTTCCCTGATCCATGATTGACCACCGCGTTAGCAATCGCCTGCCCGGCCTCATATGTCTCGTTGGCGGCATGTCCTTTCTGTCACACACACGGTGGGTAGCTGCCCTCTGTTGTAGCTCCACCACCAAACAACTCAGTTATTTTTTCCACATCCAGCTGTAACTCCGATTCTATGCGAGCATTTGCGAGAGACCAGGGAGGTGAAACGACAGAGAGAGTCCCTCGCTATCCATTTGCAGCCAAGCGCGGCAGTTAGCTAGGTAGCCAGCTAGGTAGCCGGCTAGCTGTCAGGCAGGACCGACGTAGTCAGAGCACTGTCGCTAAATATGGGATGTCTTGATAAAACAAGCAGATATTTGAAGTTTACACACCTACATTCTCGCCTGAAAATATCTTAAAAGCTTATTTTGTGACCTAGAAACACGAATAAAAGACATATAAAACGAAGTGGTGGCCGCCATTGTTCACTCTGTAGAGGCGTGCTATGAATTGTGGGATATTGAGTTTTCCACCAAGCATTACCGTAACTTTTGAATGATTTGCGCAACCTTAAAAATTCCAAGGGCTCCTGAAAGCAGCGACGCCTGTGCGCACCGTTGAAATTGTCATCATTACGGTAATCCAAATAAGGGTACACAGGCTGTACCACTCCCGGCATACCACTAGAGAGAGCCAACACACCACAAATGAAGTCTGTTTATTTGGCGCCAAAAGATGAATTGGCCTAAATTTGCACTAAAATATTAATATTTAAAAACTATAAAAGTTATAAACACCAAAAGTCATAACATAATAGTCCAGCTCCAGCCGCACAAAATGATCTAACATATGTAACCCTAATGTCAAAACTGTTTGGCAGAGGAGCTGGAAAATTTTCACTAAAATATTAATATTTAAAAACTATAAAATTCATAAACACCAAAAGTCATAGCACACCATTCCAGATCCGGCCGCACAAAATGAGGTAACATATATGAAGCTTGTCTCAAAACTGCGAGGCGAGATTCGCTGCAAAATTTCAGGCGGAAACTGGAGAATAATAATAATAATAATAATAATAATAATAATAATAATAATAAAATCCGAGGAATAGTAATATGTGTGCCTCTTGTCATAGGCACACATAATAATAATAATAATAATAATAATAAATCCGACGAATAGTAATATGTGTGCCTCTTGTCATAGGCACACATAATAACTAGAAAGCGAAAATTTCAGAAGAAATTTTATGTGTGCCTATGCCGCTGCTATTCAGTGTAGTTTGCCATTCATACAGCTACAGAGAGCAAAACTCAGAAGAGCAGCCATTCTCCACCATGAACTATGGTAAAACAAACACCGCTCACGCTTCACAGATAACAGCTTACAGTTTTGTGTAAAGATGAAGTTACTTCAGTACAGCCCCGATTTGCAGGCGCTGTGCACACAGGTTCATGAGCAGAAGTCCCATTGTACCACGGCAGATCCGACAATGTTTGCATGAACACGCTTTGAAGCATTACGTTATGGACCACTTTTCACACATGGTTGGTGTACCCAAACAGCCGGCTGTAGCTTTTCAACTCACAGCCCGACACACACCCAAAAACAGCCGAGAGCACAGACTACACCGAGGCGTGATTGCAGGTGCCGCTCAGGTGGGTCCACCTCCCCTGCAGCGGCACTGCAGACCACGCCCGCCACACACATCAAACACGTAAAATAAATATTTATGCACTTTTGCATTCACTTTTTGTTTTTGTTATTTTTACACAGTGTTCTGAATGATGAACAATGGTCTACAGCCAATCTTGTGTATTATTATACAAACTTTGGTTGTAAGATTCAGATAACTATTTAATAAAAGCTAAATATTTTATATGAGAGTAAGAAAGAAAAGTATATCTTTGTGTCCACCTTTCTCTGTTAATGCCCTACCTGGCCCCTGGCAAAAGCTTTGCTAGATCCGCCCCTGCACAGTTACCAGCTGTCAGCTACACAAAAAAAGGAGCTTGGTGTATATTTGTCTGTCAGAAACAGTTCATAACTTCCTTCAACTCATTCATGTCACCTAAGGGTAAACCTGTTTCTCCATCACCAGTTCAGCTCTGATGATTCAGTAAGGACATCTCCTGATTTCATCTTCATGCTCCAGCAAACATCAGCTGATACTAGAAATTAAAATCAAAAGAATTCTAACAACAGCTGATCAAGCTTAAACGTGCTGCTGTTGTTTAGCGCGATAAACAAACAAGAGAGAAAAGCCGATCATTGATCAGTTTCATGACTGAAGTTTCAACAGGCGAGAGAATGACAGGGAGGCTGTCATAAAGTTCAACATCGGTAACATCGGTAACTTAGCCCGCACACAGCTGTATACAAACTCCGTAGTGCTAGCTAGCACGCAGTACGAGTTATTGTAAGTGATTGAAAAAGTCAGCACAGCGAAAATAAACTACACCTAAACTCGGTTTATATCTGACCCAAATAGAGTGCAGGTCATAACTTCTTACCTGAAATTCAGTTCACCTCACGCTCCTGCCTTCGCTTTCCTGATCCACGATTGACCTCCGCGTTAGCAAACACGGTCGATCGGCGGTAGCCTCACCGCCTTGTATGTCTCGTTCGCGGCATGTCCTTTCTGTCACACACCGGTGGATAGCTGCCCTCTGTAGCTCCACCACCAAACAACTCAGTTATTTTTTCCACATCGACCAGCATCATCGGCCCATATAAACGAAAAATAAGTCCAGCTAAGACACAGACCCTTGCCGAGCGATCGGGCGATTAAACAAATTTTAGCCACCTCACTATCAGCCAAGCCTGGGTGGTTTTTCACGAAGGGTCGCTAGCCGCGCTAAGCTAGCGGCGCTAAGCTAAGCGGCGCTAGCTAGCTAGCCAGCCAGCTATCAGCAACACGTAAGAGAGCTGTTGCTAAATAAACTACACCTAAACTCGGTTTATATCTGACCCAAATAGAGTGCAGGTCATAACGTCTTACCTGAAATTCAGTTCACCTCACGCTCCTGCCTTCGCTTTTCCTCATCCACGATTGACCTCCGCGTTAGCAAACAGCGGTCGATCCGCGGTAGCCTCAACGCCTTGTATGTCTCGTTCGCGGCATGTCCTTTCTGTCACACACCGGTGGATAGCTGCCCTCTGTTGTAGCTCCACCACCAAACAACTCAGTTATTTTTTCACATCGACCAGCATCATCGGCCCATATAAACGAAAAATAAGTCCACCTAAGACACAGACCCTTGCCGAGCGATCGGGCGATTAAACAAATTTTAGCCACCTCACTATCAGCCAAGCCTGGGTGGTTTTTCACGAAGGGTCGCTAGCCGCGCTAAGCTAGCGGCGCTAAGCTAGCGGCGCTAGCTAGCTAGCCAGCCAGCCAGCTATCAGCAACACGTAAGAGAGCTGTTGCTAAATAAACTACACCTAAACTCGGTTTATATCTGACCCAAATAGAGTGCAGGTCATAACGTCTTACCTGAAATTCAGTTCACCTCACGCTCCTGCCTTCGCTTTCCCTGATCCACGATTGACCTCTGCGTTAGCAAACAGCGGTCGATCCGCGGTAGCCTCACCGCCTTGTATGTCTCGTTCGCGGCATGTCCTTTCTGTCACACACCGGTGGATAGCTGCCCTCTGTTGTAGCTCCACCACCAAACAACTCAGTTATTTTTTCCACATCGACCAGCATCATCGGCCCATATAAACGAAAAATAAGTCCACCTAAGACACAGACCCTTGCCGAGCGATCGGGCGATTAAACAAATTTTAGCCACCTCACTATCAGCCAAGCCTGGGTGGTTTTTCACGAAGGCGCTTAGCTAGCTAAGCTAGCGGCGCTAGCTAGCTAGCCGGCTATCAGCAACACTTAAGAGAATTGTCGCTAATATGGGATGTCTTGATAAAACGAGCAGATATTTGAAGTTTACACACCTACATTCTCGCCTGAAAATATCTTAAAAGTGTATTTTGTGACCTAGAAACACGAATAAAAGACATATAAAACGAAGTGGTGTCCGCCATTGTTTGACTCGGTAGAGGCATGCTATGAATTGTGGGATATGTAGTTTTCACCAAGCATGGCACCCTTTAGGCCGTACTACTCCCGGTATACCACTAGAGAGAGCCAACACACCACAAATAAAGTCTGTTTCTATGGTGCCAAAAGCAGAATCTTTCTCAGGAGCCTAGAAATTGGCCTAAATTTGCACTAAAATCTAAATATTTCAAAAACTATAAAAGTTATAAACACCAAAAGTCACACCATACTAGCCCAGCTCCAGCCGCACAAAATGATGTAACATATGTACCCCTATTGTCAAAACTGTTTGGCAGAGGAGCGGGAAAATTTTCACTAAAATATTAATATTTAAAAACTATAATATTCATAAACACCAAAAGTCATAGCACACCATTCCAGATCCAGCCGCACAAAATGAGGTAACATATATGAAGCTTGTCTCAAAACTGCGGGTCGAGATACACTGCAAAATTTCAGGCGGAAAAAGGAAAATAATAATAATAATAATAATAATAACTAGAAAGCGAAAATTTCAGAAGAAATTTTATGTGTGCCTATGCCGCTGCTATTCAGTGTAGTTTGCCATTCATACAGCTACAGAGAGCAAAACTCAGAAGAGCAGCCATTCTCCACCATGAACTATGGTAAAAACAAACACCGCTCACGCTTCACAGATAACAGCTTACAGTTTTGTGTAAAGATGAAGTTACTTCGTACAGCGCCGATTTGCAGACGCGCTGTGCACACAGGTTCATGAGCAGAAGTCCCATTGTACCACGGCAGATCCGACAATGTTTGCATGAACACGCTTTGAAGCATTACGTTATGGACCACTTTTCACACATGGTTGATGTACCCAAACAGCCGGCTGTAGCTTTTCAACTCACAGCCCGACACACACTCAAAAACAGCCGAGAGAGCACAGACTACGCCGAGAGGCGTGATTGCAGGTGCCGCTCAGGTGGGTCCACCTCCCCTGCAGCGGCACTGCAGACCACGCCCGCCACACACATCAAACACGTAAAATAAATATTTATGCACTTTTGCATTCACTTTTTGTTTTTGTTATTTTTACACAGTGTTCTGAATGATGAACAATGGTCTACAGCCAATCTTGTGTATTATTATACAAACTTTGGTTGTAAGATTCAGATAACTATTTAATAAAAGCTAAATATTTTATATGAGAGTAAGAAAGAAAAGTATATCTTTGTGTCCACCTTTCTCTGTTAATGCCCTACCTGGCCCCCTGGCAAAAGCTTTGCTAGATCCGCCCCTGCACAGTTACCAGCTGTCAGCTACACAAAAAAAGGAGCTTGGTGTATATTTGTCTGTCAGAAACAGTTCATAACTTCCTTCAACTCATTCATGTCACCTAAGGGTAAACCTGTTTCTCCATCACCAGTTCAGCTCTGATGATTCAGTAAGGACATCTCCTGATTTCATCTTCATGCTCCAGCAAACATCAGCTGATACTAGAAATTAAAATCAAAAGAATTCTAACAACAGCTGATCAAGCTTAAACGTGCTGCTGTTGTTTAGCGCGATAAATAAGAGCGAACAGCCGATCATTGATCAGTTTCATGATTGACGTTTCAACACGCGAGAGAATGACAGGGAGGCTTCGTAACGACAGAATAAATCATAATGTTTTCTCTGAATGTGGGACGATTCCGTTTGTACGGCACGGCAACTCTATGAACTAACCCTAATGAATAAAATAAAGTCCAACGTCAGTAACTTAGTGCGCACAGCTGTATATAAACTCCCGTGGCATTACGATTGTAAAAGGTCAACGAAAATAAATTACACCTAAACTCGGTTTATATCTGACCCAAATAGAGAGCGACCGGTGCTGACACGAGTTTCACCCGCCTCAATATAAGCCAAGCCTGGGTGCTTTTTCACGAAGGGTTGCTAGCGGCGCGAGCTAACTATGCTAGCGGCGCTAGCTAGCTAACCGGCTATCAGCAACACATAAGAGAACTGCTGCTAAATAAACTACACCTAAACTCGGTTTATATCTGACCCAAATAGAGAGCGACCGGTGCTGACACGAGTTTCACCCGCCTCAATATAAGCCAAGCCTGGGTGCTTTTTCACGAAGGGTTGCTAGCGGCGCTAGCTAACTATGCTAGCGGCGCTAGCTAGCTAGCCGGCTATCAGCAACACATAAGAGAACTGCTGCTAAATAAACTACACCTAAACTCGGTTTATATCTGACCCAAATAGAGTGCAGGTCATAACTTCTTACCTGAAATTCAGTTCACCTCACGCTCCTGCCTTCGCTTTCCCTGATCCACGATTGACCTCTGCGTTAGCAAACACAGGTCGATCGGGCGGTCGCATGCATGTCCTTTCTGTCATACACCGTGGATAGCTGCCCACTGTTGTAGCTCCGCATTATAGCACCACCAAACAACTCAGTTATTTTTTCCACATCCAGCTGTAACTCCGATTCTGTGCGAGCATTTGTGAGAGACCGGGAGGTGAAAGGAGAGAGAGAGTCCCCTTGCTGTGCATTTGCAGCCAAGCGCGGCAGCTAGCTAGGTAGCCGGCTAGCTGTCAGGCAGGACCGACGTAGTCAGAGCACTGTCGCTAAATATGGGATGTCTTGATAAAACAAGCAGATATTTGAAGTTTACACACCTACATTCTCGCCTGAAAATATCTTAAAAGCTTATTTTGTGACCTAGAAACACGAATAAAAGACATATAAAACGAAGTGGTGGCCGCCATTGTTCACTCTGTAGAGGCGTGCTATGAATTGTGGGATATTGAGTTTTCCACCAAGCATTACCGTAACGTTTGAATGATTTGCGCAACCTTAAAAATTCCAATGGCTCCTGAAAGCAGCGACGCTGTGCGCACCGCTGAAATTGTCATCATTACGGTAATCCAAATAAGGGTAGACAGGCTGTACCACTCCCGGCATACCACTAGAGAGAGCCAACACACCACAAATGAAGTCTGTTTATTTGGCGCCAAAAGATGAATTGGCCTAAATTTGCACTAAAATATTAATATTTAAAAACTATAAAAGTCATGAACACCAAAAGTCATGACATAATAGTCCAGCTCCAGCCGCACAAAATGATCTAACATATGTAACCCTAATGTCAAAACTGTTCGGCAGAGGAGCGCGGGAAAATTTTCACTAAAATATTAATATTTAAAAACTATAAAATTCATAAACACCAAAAGTCATAGCACACCATTCCAGATCCGCCGCACAAAATGAGGTAACATATATGAAGCTTGTCTCAAAACTGCGGGCGAGATTCGCTGTAAAATTTCAGGCGGAAACTGGAGAATAATAATAATAATAACTAGAAAGCGAAAATTTCAGAAGAAATTTTATGTGTGCCTATGCCGCTGCTAATCACTGTAGTTTGCCATTCATACGGCTACAGAGAGCAAAACTCAGAAGAGCAGCCATTCTCCACCATGAACTATGGTAAAACAAACACCGCTCACGCTTCACAGATGACAGCTTACAGTTTTGTGTAAAGATGAAGTTACCAGTACAGCGCCGATTTGCAGACGCTGTGCACACAGGTTCATGAGCAGAAGTCCCATTGTACCACGGCAGACCCGACAATGTTTGCATGAACACGCTTTGAAGCATTACATTATGGACCACTTTTCACACATGCATTCACTTTTTGTTTTTGTTATTTTTACACAGTGTTCTGAATTATGAACAATGGTCTACAGCCAATCTTGTGTATTATTATACAAACTTTGGTTGTGAGATTCAGATAACTATTTAATAAAAGCTAAATATTTTATATGAGAGTAAGAAAGAAAAGTATATCTTTGTGTCCACCTTTCTCTGTTAATGCCCTAGCTGCCCCTGCACAGTTACCAGCTGTCAGCTACACAAAAAGGAGCTTGGTCTTTGTCTCTCAGAAACAACTCATAACTTCCCTTCAACTCATTCATGTCACCTAAAGTGTAAACCTGTTTCTCCATCACCAGTTCAGCTCTGATGATTCAGTAAGGACATCTCCTGATTTCATCTTCATGCTCCAGCAAACATCAGCTGATACTAGAAATTAAAATCAAAAGAATTCTAACAACAGCTGATCAAGCTTAAACGTGCTGCTGTTGTTTAGCGCGATAAATAAGAGCGAACAGCCGATCATTGATCAGTTTCATGATTGACGTTTCAACACGCGAGAGAATGACAGGGGAGGCTTCGTAACGACAGAATAAATCATAATGTTTTCTCTGAATGTGGGACGATTCCGTTTTTACGGCACGGCAACTCTATGAACTAACCCTAATGAATAAAATAAAGTCCAACGTCAGTAACTTAGTGCGCACACAGCTGTATATAAACTCCCGTGGCAGTACGATTGTAAAAGGTCAACGAAAATAAATTACACCTAAACTCGGTTTATATCTGACCCAAATAGAGTGCAGTTCATAACTTCTTACCTGAAATTCAGTTCACCTCACGCTCCTGCCTTGGTTTCCCTGATCCACGATTGACCTCCGCGTTAGCAAACACCGGTCGATCGGCGGTAGCCTCACCGCCTCATATGTCTCCTTCGCGGCATGTCCTTTCTGTCACACACGGTGGATAGCTGCCCTCTGTTGTAGGTCCACCACCAAACAACTCAGTTATTTTTTCCACATCGACATCAGCTGATACTAGAAATTAAAAGCAAATGAATTCTAACAACAGCTGATCAAGCTTAAACGTGCTGCTGTTGTTTAGCGCGATAAATAAGAGCGAACAGCCGATCATTGATCAGTTTCATGATTGACGTTTCAACACGCGAGAGAATGACAGGGAGGCTTCGTAACGACAGAATAAATCATAATGTTTTCTCTGAATGTGGGACGATTCCGTTTGTACGGCACGGCAACTCTATGAACTAACCCTAATGAATAAAATAAAGTCCAACGTCAGTAACTTAGTGCGCACACAGCTGTATATAAACTCCCGTGGCATTACGATTGTAAAAGGTCAACGAAAATAAATTACACCTAAACTCGGTTTATACTCGGTTTTAACGAAAAATAAGTCCAGCTAAAACACATACTGTCGGCGAGCGACCGGGTGCTGACACGAGTTTCACCCGCCTCAATATAAGCCAAGCCTGGGTGCTTTTTCACGAAGGGTCGCTAGCGGCGCGAGCTAACTATGCTAGCGGCGCTAGCTAGCTAGCCAGCTATCAGCAACACATAAGAGAACTGCTGCTAAATAAACTACACCTAAACTCGGTTTATATCTGACCCAAATAGAGTGCAGGTCATAACTTCTTACCTGAAATTCAGTTCACCTCACGCTCCTGCCTTCGCTTCCCTGATCCACGATTGACCTCTGCGTTAGCAAACACCGGTCGATCTGCGGTCGCGGCATGTCCTTTCTGTCATACACGGTGGATAGCTGCCCACTGTTGTAGCTCCGCATTATAGCACCACCAAACAACTCAGTTATTTTTTCCACATCCAGCTGTAACTCCGATTCTGTGCGAGCATTTGCGAGAGACCGGGAGGTGAAAGGAGAGAGAGTCCCTCGCTGTCCATTTGCAGCCAAGTGCGGCAGCTAGCTAGGTAGCCGGCTAGCTGTCAGGCAGGACCGAGGTCGTCAGAGCATTGTCGCTAATATGGGATGTCTTGATAAAACAAGCAGATATTTGAAGTTTACACACCTACATTCTCGCCTGAAAATATCTTAAAAGTTTATTTTGTGACCTAGAAACACTAATAAAAGACATATAAAACGAAGTGGTGGCCGCCATTGTTTAACTCGGCAGAGGTGTGCTATGAATTGTGGGATATTGAGTTTTCCACCAAGCATTACCGTAACTTTTGAATGATTTGCGCAACCTTAAAAATTCCAATGGCTCCTGAAAGCAGCGACGCTGTGCGCACCGTTGAAATTGTCATCATTACGGTAATCCAAATAAGGGTAGACAGGCTGTACCACTCCCGGCATACCACTAGAGAGAGCCAACACACCACAAATGAAGTCTGTTTATTTGGCGCCAAAAGATGAATTGGCCTAAATTTGCACTAAAATATTAATATTTAAAAACTATAAAAGTCATGAACACCAAAAGTCATGACATAATAGTCCAGCTCCAGCCGCACAAAATGATCTAACATATGTAACCCTAATGTCAAAACTGTTCGGCAGAGGAGCGCTGGAAAATTTTCACTAAAATATTAATATTTAAAAACTATAAAATTCATAAAGACCAAAAGTCATAGCACACCATTCCAGATCCGCCGCACAAAATGAGGTAACATATATGAAGCTTGTCTCAAAACTGCGGGGCGAGATTCGCTGCAAAATTTCAGGCGGAAACTGGAGAATAATAATAATAACTAGAAAGCGAAAATTTCAGAAGAAATTTTATGTGTGCCTATGCCGCTGCTAATCTGTGTAGTTTTCCATTCATACGGCTACAGACAGCAAAACTCAGAAGAGCAGCCATTCTCCACCATGAATTATGGTAAAACAAACACCGCTCGCGCCTCACAGATGACAGCTTACAGTTTTGGGTAAAGATGAGGTCACTTTGTACAGCCCCGATTTGCAGACGCTGTGCACACAGGTTCATAAGCAGAAGTCCCTCTGTACCACGGCAGACCCCGACAATGTTTGCACGAACACACTTTGAACCAGTACGTTATGGACCACTTTTCACACATGGTTGGTGTACCCTCCCAGCCAGCTGTAGCTTTTCAACTCACAGCCCGACACACACCCAAAAACAGCCGAGAGAGCACAGACTACGCCCGAGAGGTGTGATTGCAGATGCCCTCAGGTGGGTCCACCTCCCCTGCAGCGGCACTGCAGACCACGCCCGCCACACATATCAAACACGTAAAATAAATATTTATGCACTTTTGCATTCACTTTTTGTTTTTGTTATTTTTACACAGTGTTCTGAATGATGAACAATGGTCTACAGCCAATCTTGTGTATTATTATACAAACTTTGGTTGTAAGATTCAGATAACTATTTAATAAAAGCTAAATATTTTATACAGGGAGTGCAGAATTATTAGGCAAATGAGTATTTTGTCCACATCATCCCCTTCATGCATGTTGTCTTACTCCAAGCTGTATAGGCTCGAAAGCCTACTACCAATTAAGCATATTAGGTGATGTGCATCTCTGTAATGAGAAGGGTGTGGTCTAATGACATCAACACCCTATATCAGGTGTGCATAATTATTAGGCAACTTCCTTTCCTTTGGCAAAATGGGTCAAAAGAAGGACTTGACAGGCTCAGAAAAGTCAAAAATAGTGAGATATCTTGCAGAGGCATGCAGCAGTCTTAAAATTGCAAAGCTTCTGAAGCGTGATCATCGAACAATCAAGCGTTTCATTCAAAATAGTCAACAGGGTCGCAAGAAGCGTGTGGAAAAACCAAGGCGCAAAATAACTGCCCATGAACTGAGAAAAGTCAAGCGTGCAGCTGCCAAGATGCCACTTGCCACCAGTTTGGCCATATTTCAGAGCTGCAACGTCACTGGAGTGCCCAAAAGCACAAGGTGTGCAATACTCAGAGACATGGCCAAGGTAAGAAAGGCTGAAAGACGACCACCACTGAACAAGACACACAAGCTGAAACGTCAAGACTGGGCCAAGAAATATCTCAAGACTGATTTTTCTAAGGTTTTATGGACTGATGAAATGAGAGTGAGTCTTGATGGGCCAGATGGATGGGCCCGTGGCTGGATTGGTAAAGGGCAGAGAGCTCCAGTCCCACTCAGACGCCAGCAAGGTGGAGGTGGAGTACTGGTTTGGGCTGGTATCATCAAAGGTGAGCTTGTGGGGCCTTTTCGGGTTGAGGATGGCGTCAAGCTCAACTCCCAGTCCTACTGCAAGTTTCTGGAAGACACCTTCTTCAAGCAGTGGTACAGGAAGAAGTCTGCATCCTTCAAGAAAAACATGATTTTCATGCAGGACAATGCTCCATCACACGCAGCGTCCAAGTACTCCACAGCGTGGCTGGCAAGAAAGGGTTTAAAAGAAGAAAAACTAATGACATGGCCTCCTTGTTCACCTGATCTGAACCCCATTGAGAACCTGTGGTCCATCATCAAATGTGAGATTTACAAGGAGGGAAAACAGTACACCTCTCTGAACAGTGTCTGGGAGGCTGTGGTTGCTGCTGCACGCAATGTTGATGGTGAACAGATCAAAACACTGACAGAATCCATGGATGGCAGGCTTTTGAGTGTCCTTGCAAAGAAAGGTGGCTATATTGGTCGCTGATTTGTTTTTGTTTTGTTTTTGAATGTCAGAAATGTATATTTGTGAATGTGGAGATGTTATATTGGTTTCACTGGTAAAATAAATAATTGAAATGGGTATATATTTGTTTTTGTTAAGTTGCCTAATAATTATGCACAGTAATAGTCACCTGCACACACAGATATCCCCTAAAATAGCTAAAACTAAAAACTACTTCCAAAAACATTCAGCTTTGGTATTAATGAGTTTTTGGGTTCATTGAGAACATGGTTGTTGTTCAATAATAAAATTATTCCTCAAAAATACAACTTGCCTAATAATTCTGCACTCCCTGTATTTGTCTCTCAAAAATAGTTCATAACTTCCTTCAACTTATTCATGTCACCTAAAGGGTAAACCTGTTTCTCCATCACCAGTTCAGCTCTGATGATTCAGTAAGGACATCTGCCGTTTTACAGCTGTAGCTCCAGCAAACATCAGCTGATACCAGAAATTAAAAGCAAATGAATTCTAACAACAGCTGATCAAGCTTAAAGGTGCTGCTGTTGTTTTGCGCGATAAACAAACAAGAGAGAAACGCCGATCATTGATCAGTTTCATGACTGAAGTTTCAACAGGCGAGAGAATGACAGGGGAGGCTGTCATAAAGTTCACCATGCGCACACAGCTGTATAGAAACTCTGTCGTGCTAGCTAGAACGCATGATACGAGTTATTGTAAGTGATTGAAAAAGTCAGCACAACGAAAATAAACTACACCTAAACTCGGTTTATATCTGACCGAAATAGAGTGCAGTTCATAACTTCTTACCTGAAATTCAGTTCACCTCACGCTCCTGCCTTCGCTTTCCTGATCCATGATTGACCTCCGCGTTAGCAATCGCCTGCCCGGCCTCGTATGTCTCGTTGGCGGCATGTCCTGTCTGTCACACACCGTGGATAGCTGCCCTCTGTTGTAGCTCCACCACCAAACAACTCAGTTATGTTTTCCACATCGACCAGCATCATCGGCCCATATAAGCGAAAAATAAGTCCAGCTAAGACACAGACCCTTGCTGAGCGATCGGGCGATTAAACAAATTTTAGCCACCTCACTATCAGCCAAGCCTGGGTGGTTTTTCACGAAGGGTCGCTAGCGCTTAGCTAGCTAAGCTAGCGGCGCGCTAGCTAGCTAGCCAGCCGGCTATCAGCAACACGTAAGAGAACTGTTGCTAAATAAACTACACCTAAACTCGGTTTATATCTGACCCAAATAGAGTGCAGGTCATAACTTCTTACCTGAAATTCAGTTCACCTCACGCTCCTGCCTTCGCTTTCCCTGATCCATGATTGACCTCCGCGTTAGCAAACACCGGACGATCGGCGGTAGCCTCACCGCCTTGTATGTCTCGTTCGCGGCATGTCCTTTCTGTCACACACCGTGGATAGCTGCCCTCTGTTGTAGCTCCACCACCAAACAACTCAGTTATTTTTCCACATCGACCAGCATCATCGGCCCATATAAACGAAAAATAAGTCCAGCTAAGACACAGACCCTTGCCGAGCGATCGGGCGATTAAACAAATTTTAGCCACCTCACTATCAGCCAAGCCTGGGTGGTTTTTCACGAAGGGTCGCTAGTCGCCGCTAGCTAGCTAAGCTAGCGGCGCTAGCTAGCTAGCCAGCCGCTATCAGCAACACGTAAGAGAACTGTTGCTAAATAAACTACACCTAAACTCGGTTTATATCTGACCCAAATAGAGTGCAGGTCATAACTTCTTACCTGAAATTCAGTTCACCTCACGCTCCTGCCTTCGCTTTCCCTGATCCATGATTGACCTCCGCGTTAGCAAACACCGGACGATCGGCGGTAGCCTCACCGCCTTGTATGTCTCGTTCGCGGCATGTCCTTTCTGTCACACACCGGTGGATAGCTGCCCTCTGTTGTAGCTCCACCACCAAACAACTCAGTTATTTTTTCCACATCGACCAGCATCATCGGCCCATATAAACGAAAAATAAGTCCAGCTAAGACACAGACCCTTGCCGAGCGATCGGGCGATTAAACAAATTTTAGCCACCTCACTATCAGCCAAGCCTGGGTGGTTTTTCACGAAGGGGCGCTAGCTAGCTAAGCTAGCGGCGCTAGCTAGCTAGCCGGCTATCAGCAACACTTAAAAGAATTGTCGCTAATATGGGATGTCTTGATAAAACGAGCAGATATTTGAAGTTTACACACCTACATTCTCGCCTGAAAATATCTTAAAAGTGTATTTTGTGACCTAGAAACACGAATAAAAGACATATAAAACGAAGTGGTGTCCGCCATTGTTTGACTCGGTAGAGGCATGCTATGAATTGTGGGATATGTAGTTTTCACCAAGCATGGCACCCTTTAGGCCGTACTACTCCCGGTATACCACTAGAGAGAGCCAACCCACCACAAATGAAGTCTGTTTCTATGGTGCCAAAAGCAGAATCTTTCTCAGGAGCCTAGAAATTGGCCTAAATTTGCACTAAAATCTAAATATTTCAAAAACTATAAAAGTTATGAACACCAAAAGTCACACCATACTAGCCCAGCTCCAGCCGCACAAAATGATGTAACATATGTACCCCTATTGTCAAAACTGTTTGGCAGAGGGCGCGGGAAAATTTTCACTAAAATATTAATATTTAAAAACTATAATAGTCATAAACACCAAAAGTCATAGCACACCATTCCAGATCCAGCCGCACAAAATGAGGTAACATATATGAAGCTTTTCTCAAAACTGCGGGGCGTGATACGTGCCGAAATTTAGGCGGAAGATGGAGAATAATAATAATAATAAGAAGAAGAATAATAAATCCGACGAATAGTAATATGTGTGCCTCTTGGCATAGGCACACATAATAATAATAATAATAAATCCGACGAATAGTAATATGTGTGCCTCTTGGCATAGGCACACATAATAATAATAATAAATCCGACGAATAGTAATATGTGTGCCTCTTGGCATAGGCACACATAATAATAATAATAAATCCGACGAATAGTAATATGTGTGCCTCTTGTCATAGGCACACATAATAATAATAATAATAATAATAATAAATCCGACGAATAGTAATATGTGTGCCTCTTGGCATAGGCACACATAATAATAAAGGTCCACACTGCTCATGGACCCCGAGTCCCAGGAACCGGGTCCGTGACAATAATTTCCCCTAGGGATCAATAAAGTATTCTGATTCTGATTCTGATGATTCTGATAAAATAAAATAAAAATTTAAATTTATTTTTATTGGAATTTAAGAAACAAAACATAGTTTAGTTTGAGAAATGCTCCTGTGGTTTTAGTTTCTGCAAACAAAAGCACAAAAATATGACTGAACGATGGATGTATCACCATAACACCTGTGAATGTTTTGTAGTAAACTTTATTATCCATGTGCAGTACACACACAGAAACAGAGACTTTTCAAATATTACATTTGAATGAGCTCTAACAGACGAAATTAAATATTTGGCCACTAGATTGTGTTATGAAGCTGCAAATGGAACAATGGTTTTCTATGAGGGGCCGTACAAGCCAAAATTCATTCTTTCACTCTCACACACATACATTCTTCTTTCACACACATATATTTTCACTCTCACATACATATATTTTCACTCTCACATACATACATTTTCATTTATGCATTCCTACATTTTGCTCTCATTTACATGCATTCAGTATGCATTTAATCTCACAAATAATATATGTATGTAAGCAGAGAATGCATACATGTCAGAAGAAAATATATGTATGCAAGAGAATAATGTATGTGAATGAAAGAGTATAGTGGAAACGGAAGGAGTTTAATGGAAACGGAAGGCTGGGTGTCTGTACGCTGTGATTGGCTGAGAAGCACGCGCGGGTCACTTTCAAGTGTCTGACAGCATGGAGGGGGAGAAGAAACTCGAGTTCTTCAGCAAGCTATCGGGGTTTTAAGAAATATTTTATCATCTCCTGAAACAGTCACATCGTTGTCCTCGTCACTTGATCGAGATGGGACGGGCTCAACTTTTTTTTTACGTGCGCTCAGAATAGTGGCACAAAAATAACGCCATAGTTACCCACCAGCTGACCGGGTGATCACTCGGGTTAAACATAATATATAAAACTCAACTGACAAAAAATCCACCGACTACACCACCAGGTATTATAGGAAAAACCATAAAGCCTTTGAACTAAAACAACGCTGTTGTGACAGTGATGTACACTGTCTTGTTGGTATATATGCATGATTTGTATCACCTTCATGTTTCCAAACCGATACCATGAGCAGCAGTTTTTACAGCTCTGGCTCCAGCAAACATCAGCTGATACTACCCAGATAGCAAGGAAACATTGAAACAATGTTGAGTCAATATCAGGCGACGTCATTGAAGCAACGTTGAAGTGTGACGTTGACCCAACGTCACTCTTGCACCCATTTTTAACGTTGAAACAACGTCAGGTTTTGATGTTGAATCAATGTTGAAACCTGACATTGATTCGACGTTATATTTTCTAACACTGTTGACATTGAAACAATGTCAGATTCTGATATTGAAACACTGTTGAGCTATGGTATTGATTTTCCACCTCTTTCGTACAGTTGCTTTTTATTGAAAAAAAAAAAAAAAACAAAAACAAAAAAACAAAAAGGTCAATAGACATGTATCATTTGCAAAATACTTTATTAAAAGACAAAGTTTCCTATTTACATTTCTATGTTTCACGTCACTTTTATTATTTACTCCGGGATGGGGATGGATGATGTGCGTCCCTGCGCGCCACCCGTCACGATCTGGAGCATATCTGAGCCATTTCTGGACTGCTTGAGCAAAGACCAACTCAGACATAGAGTTCGCCCCTCACCTGCTGCGCCAGGCCATCTAGGACAAAAATAGACACACAGACAAAAAAAAGGGAATTAGAGCACATGAATAAGCTCTTGTTAATTGTCTTCAGCAGGGAGAAAGTATGTAAACTCCTAGGCTGATAAACATGAAAGTCACCAGGCGGAAATCAGCAAACTGCCGCATTTGATTCCCAAAGAGCTATAAGCTGAAAATGTGATATGTCTCAGCATGGTGTGCCGTGTATCCTTTAAAAAAAAGAAAACATGGGGTCCTCGGGCTGTACAAAGTGTACAACCCGAGGACAAAAAACAAGTCAAGACCAAAGACTCTATCTCCAGATTAACCGGACATGAAAGTCTTGTTAAGAAAGACAAAGTAATATAGCAAAAACAGACATAGGAAATGTGAAACGCACCCAGCACATCAATTGATCCCTTTATTGTTCACTTTAGGCTCATAAAACTACAATAAATGTTAAAACTTACCAAATATGCATCTGCACAGCGCTGTCTCTTTAAATGCCCTTTTTGCTTTGTCTGGTCCTTGGTTTTTTTCCCTGCCCAGTTGAGTACAGAGGCCAGCTCCTTTGTAATGGCATAAACCATTACACGGCGGACTGGCACCTCCAGTGTGGTCCAGCAGCACCAATCAACGCAAAGCGTCTCACCTATAGACACATTTTAAGAGATGGAATTAGCGTGTCTCATGTCTTAAATGTGTATGCAAGTGCTTGTGTGTTTACTTCATGTAATTGATGATAGAAACATGTCATTTAGTTTTCCCTAAAGCCTGATTTTCAAGTCATACAAAGAATAAACCAAAGTATTGGCAGTACAATGTATTTCTATTCCCTTTTGTTGGATATTCATTTGTTAGTTCTTGTAACTGCTAAAAGTGTTTACTAGTTTTTGCCTGTCACATATATTTGTTATACCATGTAAACTGTGAAATTCCAAGATTTTCAAACTTGCCTTGTAATAGTGGCCTCACAGAGTGTCTGAATCTACAGAAAAAAAAAAAATCACAACAAGATGACATTCAGGAGTATAAATTGGGTTTTTTTTAGATAATAAAAGTACAATGACATTGTGATGCAGCTTTAAAGCTTTTTAAAAGCATACCATCTATAGGGAAGACATCAGACTCTGCATGCTGGCGAGATCGCAAAGCTGTGTCGGTTTGTGCCGGAGTGGCGAAAGGTGCCGGAAGCTGGGTGGGGCATTATGATGGTTGCTATCAGTGGGCTGGGGGCAGACTGCGGAGTGATGAGGGCTGTTTAGAAAAGATAATTTTTAAGTATTTAAGAATACAGACAACTTGTCAAAAAAGTTTCCTCGTGTCAGACACAGATATGTACACAGACACTAGACAGTATTTTATTACCTGGTATTTTCACTCGAGGGGCCTGGGGAAACCGTTTTTTGTAGGCTGCTCATCCTCTGAGTCCGTATATGTGTACAGGGATTTGGTCTAAAGAAAAGAAATTAAAACGGTCTTAAGTAATTGTAAATATGCTTTTTGGCATATTGTTTCCTAAAGTTAGTTTGATTTCTAACAACACACACAGGAAACAGAGACGTGCAAGAAGGTACAGTATACAATGAATTTTTGAAGTGCACAAGTGTACACGGCTTTGCATTTTAAAAAGTTTACAAACTTCCACTTTTTGGACTATATTATGTGGTGATATTGCAGTATGCAAGCACCACAGATATGTACAAAAGACAAGATCATAAATTCTTAACAATCAAAGATATGTTTGTGAATAAAAGGGTTTTACTTGTGCTTTCTTTTAAGACTGGTCTGGGTTTCTTCTTCGGACTGAAGGTCAGACGTATCACAGCGTTCACGTGGATATCTCTGAAGACTGCGTTCTGCTTCGTGAAATGTGCCTGAAATACAAACACAATGTACGGCCAGACATACATTAAGTGTGGACAAAAGGTGCAAACGCATAGAAAAATCAGTGGTTTCAAAAATACGCTGGTACGTGTGGACGTAGCCTTATTCATTATTCAAGGCACAAACGGAAAGTCATGTATGCGGCGTGCAACGAAAGTCACGTGAGCATTCAAACTGAGTCTAAAGTTTTCGTGTGCGAATTGAAGCGAGTGCTCTCCAATCATCAAAAGTAACAAAGTCATTGAACACGTTTATACAGTTAACTTTATGTTTATCAATCATATATCACAGATTTAGAATTTTTGTAGTACTAAGCAACTACAGAGCGAAAGTCTGGGTCAAGCGCCGAGGCGACGGCAAGAACAAAGGAAACCTCAAGCGTTAAAGCTAGCCTTGTAAGGGAATATAACGAAGAAATTATGAAACGAAAATGTTTTCTTTGTTGATATACTTTGTTCGCAGTGCAATTTATTTGTTGCCGGATTGTAAGAAGTAGACACAATTTTCGGCTCGTAAATAACAGTAAAAAACTCGTTAATGTACAACATTAACGAGTTTTTACTGTTATTCAAATGCAAACATGGAAATAACGAGTAGGAAAAAAAAAATCATTCATTCTTACCTTATACTAATCGTGGTGCAGGCCAGTGCAGTGCATGACCTGATGCCTTCTCCGGTCAATTCCGCTGAGAGTAAATCAAATGTCCCGCTCTACTGTAGAAGACAATGAATACCTGGGGATGTACCAATGTGAGAGGGTGCTGCGGAATAGTCCAAGTGATCGCTGCTTTAATTTCGGTCAACTATACATAAATTGCACGTAGACACGATTTTTAAAGCTGGTGAACTAGACCAAGTCATTGATAACAAATGAACAATAAATCTACTTTCTCTGGTACTTTATACCCGATCAGTTGCAATGCAATTTAATGCTCAACTACAAATCGATGGTTTTTGATGGTGACTGGAGCCGAATGATCGTCAACTATAAATAGACGTTTTCTCGACGTTGTTGTTGTCACCTGGTCGACTATAAATAGATCAAATATCAATGACAAAAAAACAACGGTGAATCAACATTGTTACAACGTCCCTATAGTAAGACCGTCGGTTTACCACAGTATTTCAATGTTGTTACAACATTGGCATTTCAACCCCGACCATATACGACGGTTCGGATGAAAAATCAACATAGATTCAATGTCGTCTTGCTATCTGGGTAGAAATTAATTTTAAATAAATTCTAACAGCTTATCAAGCTTGAACGTGCTGCTGTTGTTTAGCGCGACATCCGCTGGTTTCCTCTTTCTGGCGCAAAGTGGGAGATAAACAAGAAAGAGGATCAGCTGATCATTGATCGGTTTCATGATTGAAGTAGCAACAGGAGAGGGAGGGAGGGGGAGAGAATGAGGGGAGAAGAGGCAGCTGTGCAACGTAAAGACAGAATAACTCCAGCTTTGTCTTTTTTCATTCTAGCTGAAGTACGGGACTAATCGCGTTGTTTTTCCTCTCAATACAGATGTATTGTAATTGGTCCAGCCCAGAGTTGATCATGACCAATTGGCTAATCCACCACCTTTCATTGTTTATACCATTACAAAACAAACAAACATCTGTTATATTGTGGTTTTGTGGCACAATATAACAGCGCACACAAAGAGTTGATGCAGCGACGGGCAGAAATGTTGAGAGCGTGAGCGCAAATACAAAAACTGAGCGAGAGGGCTGCTATTGTGTGTGTGTATGGATAATAGCAAACACTAAAATACATTTTTGCAGGCGGCAATGAATTTTGTTCGCTCAAATTCAGCTTTTCTTCGCTCAAAATAAATTTCTCCTCAAAATGCAACACTTGCACCTGCAAACTTTTTTTTACGATGCGCTCAAATTTTTTTTACGTGCGCTCAGAATAGTGGGACAAAAATAAGGCCATAGGTAACAGGCATCTCCGAAAATGTTAGAGCACTTATGGAAATATGTGATGTCTTGATGAATCAAGCAGATATTTGAAGTTTACACAGCACCATTCTCGCATGAAAATATCTTAAAAGTTTATTTTGTGACCTATGGCGTTATTTTTGTGCCACAAAACCAGCCAATCACAGACTTGGATGCAAAAATATCTGATTGGCTGTTCTGGTCTCCAATCGGCTCGAAATGACGAAATGCAATATCCCAGAATCCATTTCGTCCAAAACTCAAACGAGGCAGTGGCAGAGAAGCACAGAGTGGCGGAGTTTGAAATATTACTCTTTCTGGGTTACTGTGGCGTTATTTTTGTGCCACTATTCTGCGCATCGTAAAAAAAAAAGTTGAGCCCGTCCCATCTCGATCAAGTGACGAGGACAACGATGTGACCGTTTCAGGAGATGATAAAATATTTCTTAAAACCCCGATAGCTTGCTGAAGAACTCGAGTTTCTTCTCCCCTCCATGCTGTCAGACACTTGAAAGTGACCAGCGTGCTTCTCAGCCAATCACAGCGGTACAGACACCCAGCCTTCCGTTTCCATTAAACTCCTTCCGTTTCCACTATACTCTTTCATTCACATACATTATTCTCTTGCATACATATATTTTCTTCTGACATGTATGCATTCTCTGCTTACATACATATATTATTTGTGAGATTAAATGCATATTGATGCATGTAAATGAGAGCAAAATGTAGGAATGCATAAATGAAAATGTATGTATGTGAGAGTGAATATATGTGAGAGTGAAAATATATGTGTGTGAAAGAAGAATGTATGTGTGTGAGAGTGAAAATGTATGTGTGTGAGAGTGAAAATATATGTATGTGAGAGTGAAAATATATGTATGTGAGAGTGAAAATATATGTGTGTGAAAGAAGAATGTATGTGTGTGAGAGTGAAAGAATGAATTTTGGCTTGTACGGCCCCTCATAGTTTTGAGGCTTTCTTTGACCGTGTTTAGAGTTGAAGAATTAAAGTAAATAGTAAACAGAATGGACTTTCTAGGCAATAGACTTGTAAAAATTTATTTTATTTATCTCTTTTTTATTTCCAATTTAGTGCACTGCACTGGGCTGTATAGTGGTGCAGTGGTTAACTTTGTGTATGTGTCATAATAGTGTGTCACAGTGATGTATTTAATAGTCAAATTAAATAAATCAATGGTTACAGAATGCACACTGTGGTAACTTTGTGCAGATCCAACAAACTCAATTTTATTTGATTCAACTCTAAATATTCAACAGATTTTTTTGTAACAAGTTTCAGGTTTGTTATTAACAAGAATTTGAACTCAAGTGAAAATATAAAGAAAATAAAATAAGCTTTGATTAATTTTACTTACACTAGTACAAGGAAAATTAAATAAAGCAGTATCATACAGTAAATAGTAAGAATGATTATGCGTGATTCTGTGTTTTCTTTGGCGTTTTCATGGTCCCTGTGTCTGCCCAGTTGGCCTAGCGGGCCTACATGTGTTTTTGTTTTTGCTCTCTCTCTCTCTCCTGCCTCGCTCTGCCTGGGCGCAGCACACCGTGGGCTCCGGCCTTTGGTCCACGCACCTGCACCCTAATCACACACCTGTGGCTCACCATCCTGTTTCCCTGGCACCATTTAAGGCACTGGCTGAAAGCTTCCAATCACTGGACTGTTGTATGAGACATGTTAGTGTAATCCATGCTCTTGTCTTCTCTTGTGTTTTCCTAGTGGTTTCCTGCTTTTTTATATACCACACAGTAAAAATGATTATGCATGATTCTGTGTTTTCTTTTCTGATATAGAAGCACAAAGCTGTAAGAGCAGGTCTATTTTAACAAAGCAGAAACTCCTTTCATTAAACTAAATAAACAAAATATTGCCAGTAAGTCATTTTGCGTTAAAAGTTTCAGAACCTCTACCGACGTGTCAAAACTTTCACACCCTGTCTCTGTTCACGCATCTGAGGTCACATTTTCTGGCTGAAGATAGTGATCTTGTTATCATGTTATCAACAAGGTGTTTGCTGCCACTTCAACTACTCTCATCTGGTGGGTCTGTGGGTTTTAATATGGTGGAAACAGGAAGATTAAGCTTGTTAGAACCTCATAAAGTCACAAATACGCTTTCATAAAGCAGCTGCCAACTGCAGGTTTTAATAAAGGTAAGCCAAACATATGTATATTATACTGCATTTGTTTGGGATTATTTCCAGCTTTAATTCACAGGTGATGTTCTAATAATTGTTCTTATAAAAAGGAAAGTGTCTCATTTTTTATCAAAAAGAAGCTCAGAGTTTCAGAGTTTGAAACTGAAATACAGATTTACTTTTAGCCATAATTCATTTGTATTGTTTTTTTAAATGATTACTGCCAGAATTTTTCTTTTCAAAGAGCAGCAGATTCTGTTCTTTAATCAGTTTACTGTTATCCACTCAACGATTGTAGTAATGCTACGACTACGCTTGAACTGCCACTGCTGATCAGAGATGGGCAGTAACGCGTAATCTGATTTTCAAGTAACAAGTAAAGTAAGGGATTACTATTGCAAAAAAGGTAATTAGATTACTGATTACCGTTACTTTCCCGTAAGCACGCTGCATTACTGCGTTACTAAAACATGATTTTTTTTGCGAGAGTGTCTCATGAAAATGACGTAAGCGAGTGCAACGTTCGCGGCAACAGATCAAGAATGGATAATATATCGAGTGCGGGAGAGAGTATGACCGTGCAACGTTTAAAGCGTGGAAGCACTGACCTTACTTTGAGTTTGTTTAGGTAAAAAGTGACAAAAACATTAGTGTCCATTGTGCGTGGGAAGAAAACCTCTTTTTACAGCGAAAAAACCCTAAACTTCCGAGCAAGCACCGAGTGCGCTACCAGGCAAATTCACAGAGAAACTTGCGGATTCTTCCACCGCTGCGGCACACCTGCACCAGGGCAAACATCCGCCTCCTATACAGGTGAAAATAGAGCAACAGGACCGCTGGTCTTTGATTTTATTTATTTTCTGCTGTGTTTTACTTGCATCTATTTGAAAGACTGAGTGTAAACACAAAAAAATATTTTATTTTATGTGCTGGAATGTGCAGAAAATAGGTTTAAACGTTAAACAAATTTCTTCCAGTCAGAGAATGTTGCATATAATTTAATTTTTGCTTGATGCATAAAGTTACAAGATTAAAACTAATAAAGCAAGTTTTAAAAAGAGAGATTTTATATGATGGATTATGCAGAAAAAGTAGAATTGGGCTGAAAGATCTATCGCTTTATCACCTATTCAGGTTGTAAATCATGTTTTTAAAAAGTAACTAAGTAATTAATTACTTTTGAAAATAAGTAATCAGTAAAGTAACGGGATTACTTTTGGGGCGAAGTAATCAGTACTTAGTTACTGATTCCTTTTTTTTAGGTAACTTGACCAACACTGCTGCTGATAATGTGCCATGGATACACATTTGAGACCAGATTTCTACCTGAATAAAAACTTTTACTAACAGTCACAGGAGCTGACGTCATGTTTACTGTCAGAAATTTTTTATCCATGATATTTTACGTTTGCTGTATCTGAGTTGTGGTTTAGGCAACAGCTGGACTCAGAATCTAATTTATTAAAATGCATGTGCTTTTGTGAGAACAAAAACAATGCCGCTTAGTAGTTGTACAGATCATTTGAGTTAAAATATATCTTGACTCTCGCTGGCTTCATGTTCGGGCTTCTGTGAGTTTGAACATCAGTGAGTACGGGGTGGAGATTATCAAGTTTGTTACCACAACTTCCTCATTCAAGACAAACTTGTCATATTGCAGATTTTACCCAACGGTTCAGCTGGAAGCAGTCCTGAGACAAGTAAGGGCGACACTTATTTTGTACATAATCACATTATTTATACCTGAGGAGAAGCATAGTTAAAAAAAATATAGAAACTGACTGAATTAGAACATAGTTTACTAAAGTCACTACCTTCTTATCTTTTGTGCTTGGAGTGATCATCAGTGTGAATGTGTGTATTGGTAATGCACTAACTGTACCTCGTCGATCTATTTGACTAATTAATATAATAAGTTATCCCACAGAATGTCAGGGTAACTGTAGCGCTGCATAGCAACACAATGTGCAATGTGAACCATCAGATGTATTCATAGTGCACTGATAGCACTGACAGAACTGAATTATCTTTTTTTCAGTACATTTGTGTTGGTTTATCACAACATGCTCATACTGGGTGCTGAAAATTCCTGGTCCAGCTTGCTCTGAAAATCTGCATAGAGGTGTTTTTGTTTTTATTGTTGTTGCTGTGATATTTTATGAGCAATTTCTGAATCGTTTTTAAACATTGGCATGTAAAGTTATGAAGATCAGTAATGCAAAGTAGATTTTACATTAGGGTTATTTTAATTGAAATTTATGGTTAATCAAATAGTTGTTAACTTCTCTGTGAACTCACAAAAAAAGTTGAATCCACTTGAGTTTTAATCAAGTGTTAGCAATCAACTTTAAAATGTGTTTTTTATATTTTCATAATCCCTCCCTTCACCACCATTGTTTATTATTCTGTGCCAACTTTTGTTTTGACAATCTGTTTTTATTTTTAACTTCAATTTATAGCGAAATCACATTTCTTTCAGATTCTCCAGCACAATTCAGGCTACTCCATGTTATTATTATCAGTTGGTGTTGCTGCTTGTTTACCTATAATCAGTAATTTCATGACGGAACAATGTTAACAATGTTTTTTTTTTCTGCTTTGCCACACAAACAAAGTGTATTGGTATAGATTCCTACACAACCCTATCACAGTAGCTTTTCTCGAGGTTCGGAAAGTCCTTGAAGTGATGATGTGGATCGACACATGTGTCTGCCTTCCTTTGACCTTACTGATGATCTACTGTGTGTGTTGTGTGGTAAGTAAATAATAACTTTTTTGTCTTTGTGAAAAATTTGAAGCAGAGATGAAAGCAGATTTTTCGGATTATGTGGTTCTGTTGGCTTCATCAGGCGATGGCCTCCAGTTCGGTTTGGAACGGTTCGCAGCCGAGTGTGAAGCAGTGGGAATCAGAATCAGCACCTCCAAATCTGAGGCCATGGTCCTCAGCTGGAAAAAAGTGGAGTGCCCACTCCGGGTCAGGGATGAGTTCCTGCCCCAAATGGAGGAGTTTAAGTATCTCGGGGTCTTTTTCACGAGTGACGGGAGAAGGGAGCGGGAGATCGACAGATGGATTGGTGCTGCGGCTGCAGTGATGCAGACGCTGCACCGGTCTGTTGTGAAGAGAGAGCAGACTGTAAAAGTGAAGCTCTCAATTTACTGGTTGATCTACGTCCCTACGCTCACCTATGGTCACGAGCTGTGGGTAGGGACCGAAAGAACGAGATCGCAGATACAAGCAGCAGAAATGGGTTTCATCTGAAGGGTGGCTGGCTTCTCTCTTAGAGATAGGGGAAGAATTCAGCCATCTGGGAGGGAGCATGCAGACTGGGGCAGGCTCAGAACACACTGGAGAGATTTTATCTTGGCTGGCCTGGAAATGCCTTGGTGTTGCCCCTGCGACCCAGCCCCGGATAAGCAGAAAAAGATGGATAGGATAAATTGTATATTTAGAAATAAATGCATAAATTACAAGGAAGGGCTGCAATGACGTTTATTCAGGATCATTAAAATTAAATAATTAGTTCCTCACACCTGAGTTCAAGCTTACTAGTGCGATTTAGCTCACAGGTTGAGCAAATGCCCACATCCCACAAATAAGCTAAATGAGCAGCAGAGTTTGATTCTGACCCGAGGCCCTCTGCTGGGTGTCTTCTATTTCTTCTCACCAGCCTGTCTCCTCATAATAATAATAATAATAATAATAATAATGATACATTAATAATGATCAAAATGATGATATAAAGACTAAACATATATTTTAATTTATATTTTGTTGTGTGATTCTCTGTTGTTTCAATCCAAATAGTTAAAAAGTTGAAAGCTTATAAATATTATACTATTAGAGACTGGACCTTTTATTAAATTAATATTGGTTTTTATTTTTGTACTTTATAATGTATTTTTTGTAGCACTCTTTTGCATGTTAATAATTCAGTTTACAAATAATTTGACTTTAAATTAATTTAAGAAACAAAAACTCTGACGAGCCGCTTTGGAGCCAAACAAACTTTGTCCATTTTAGTGAACGAGCCATAAGAACCTCCATCAGCCGCACCTTGGCAGTACAGATACCATCCTAGTGACAAACTGCAGGCATTCACACGCATCACATGTACGCTGTGAGTTAAACAAAATGCACTTTTTCCGTTTGCCAGTTCACCAATATTACTGAGTCTTATATTGTGAGTAGTGTTGTGAAGTAACGCGAGTGAGCATTTTCTTCATGCTTTACGTGCACCAACAATTTAAACCATTAAGAACTTTTTAAAAAAAGAAGTTCTGACATCAGATAAAAGTCTGAAAAGCAAGGAAGTCAAGAGACACTTTGATTGATTGTTGCTTTGTAAATTAGTCTCCTTGTGGTGCCTGAGATCATAAAAACATCATGCCATGTTTATTACTTTCATACGGAGCCCCGCAAGGGACATGGGAGAAAAAAAAAATTAAGATGAACTTTTGCGAGATCTCGCAAAATAAACTCGGGATCTCGCAAAACAAGGCACGATGTGCCAGGAGAGTGGTGTTCCCCCTGGCTGTAGTAGGTCTTGACCTCCTGTTAGCTTCGAGATGGTGGGTGTCAGACGTCTCCGAAAACGTCGGAGCACTTTTGCAAATACGTGATGTCTTGTAATCCGAGCAGATATTTGACGTTTACACAGCTACATTCACGCCTCAAAATATCTTAAAAGTTTATTTTGTGACCCAGAAAGAGTAATATTACAACTAAGTAGCTGCCGCCATTGTTGGAATTCGTGTTTTGCGAGATCTCGCAAAAGTTCATCTTGATGTTTTTTTTTCTCCCATGTCCCTTGTGGGGCTCCGTACTTTCATCTATTATTCACATTCATTTATTATTAATTTATATTTCCTGCAGGTGCGAAGGAGTCCAGTCCCTGTCATCTATTACACAAACCTCCTCACCTCCAATCTAATCCAGATCTGCATAATGATTGTTTGGATATTAAGAATTAGCAGTAGCATACCTGCTGTTATTCACATCTCGTGTGTGATGGCCAGTCTGTACTTCAGGATGTGCATTGCTCTGGAAAGGTACCTGTCTGTCTTTTAGTGTGTGTACCTGCATGTGTCTGAACATTATATTTTACTGTGAAGCCTCCTTACAGTCAGAATCATATTATTTTGCACTGTGATACAAATTTGTGTCTCTCTTGTGTTGCAGGTGTTTATACATCACATATCCACTGTTGGACTGCCTCAGACAAACGAGGAGTTCTGTGCTGGTCTGTGTCCTGGTCTGGGCTTTTTGTATAGTCAGTGTCCCTCTTGCCTTAGTCTTACATGAATTAGGACGGTTAGTCATTTATGCCGCCCTCCCTGGCCCCCTGTTCATGTTCTGCTTAGCTCGGACCTTCAGAGGCCTGCCTGCTGCCACCTCAGTGCCCACTGAGGAGAAACGTCGAAGTCTAGGAATTTTGATTCTGTTGTTCTTTTATTACTTTCTATTAATTGTTCCCACAATCATCTCTCGTTACATCTTTATCATATTTTCTTTGCTCAGTCCTTTTGTGGACCTGATTCTGTTTCTTTTCATGCGAAAAGGACGCATTGACAAACTGCTGACATGTCTGTGCTCAGCTGATGGAAGAGCAGATCATCAGTGTGACTGACAGCACAGACAGGTGGGCTGATGTGGACTTGATTCTTTTTTTTATGTGGAATGGGCGCATTGACAGGCTGCTGGAGTGCCTGTCTAAATAGTTTTAAAACTGATTTTATAAACTGCTTTAGACACTTTTTATATCCCAGGATTAAACATTCACCTTTTTTCTTTCCTTTCCCACATTAGGTTTTAGTAGCTTACTTATTTCTTGCTTGTAATTTTATTTGCCACATCATCTTTCTTTGTTTCTACAACATGTCCAAATAATGTATTCAGTTCTCTGTAATGTTTTAAGAATTGAATTGAATTTTTTAATTTACGTTATCATTTTTTTCTTATGGAATCATTTATGGTTAACATATAGTTCTATTTAACTATCAGTATATAATATTTTTTGTTCCTTCACATTAACATTTTAATTTCCTCTGGTCTAATGAGAAAAAAATAGGTACCCTGCTTGTGTCTCAATTTGATTGATGACCCTAGCCTTGACCTTTTGACCCCTCCCCTCCCCCACCGGAAGTGTGTAATTTGATCCCTAAGCGTGATGAATTGCATCAGCAGCTTGTGTCAAAATTTGATTGATGACCCTAGCCTTGACCTTTTCACCCCTCCCTCCCCACAGGAAGTGTGTAATATGATCCATAATCGCGCCACCTGTTGTGAGAAAAAAAAATTAAAAAAGTTTTTAGAGGGAGGGGGATCTGGAGGAGGAGAATAAAAACAGAGAGGAGGGCGCACTTTTCTATGCACAGACGCAAGATGGATCCTTTCATTCTGCAGCCCTCTGTACTTGGACGGGGAAGAGATCTGGGGATCAAAGAGGAGGGTATGGTTCCTGGGGTGAAGCATCAGATGTCTGTTGAGTCAGTGCTGTATAGAGAGACAGAGCGGCAGTTAGTTTTCCACAGACAGCAGTTTGAATTCTGTGTAAATATTATGACAATTTTCTCAGTATTTCTTTTTACAATAGCGGATGTATTTTACTTTCTTATATGACAGGCACAATAAAATAAAAAAACTTTGAGATTATCTGACTAGTAACGGATTACATATATATATATACATATATATATATATATATATTTACACATATATAGTGCCGGGTAGAGGTAAGCTACACCAGCGCTTGTAATGGGAAAAGAAAATAGTGACTTCCTATTGGCTGTAGAGAACCATTTCTTTCAATAGTATTTTACTTTCTTATATTACAGACGCAATAAAGAACCTTTAAGATTATCTGCCTAGCAACAAATTGCATTTTTATAGAGTGGGGTGGAGGCAGGCTACACCATTGCTTGTAATGAAAAGAAGAACTTTCTATCCGCTTGTAACCTACAGACCACCCACCTCGTATGTGTAAAGCTTAGAGGAAAACTAGAAAGTGCATTTTCTGAAGAAACTGCAGTGTGAATGCTTGAATCTGAATATATGCACTGAAAAGAATTAATTGCTGAATTTTAAGTTAAAAATGTTGAATGAGATGAAAAATAAAGAAATTTGAACCTGAAAACAAAAGTGCTGAACTGCTAAAAGCTGAAGGTTACACAGAAGAAGAAGTTGGAAAAAAGCTGAAAATGTTTTAATTGTAAATTAGAAAAACCTAAGAAGTGAGAAAAGAACATTTAGAGTCAAAAAACATCTGAATGAATATTAAAAGTTCATATTCTTTGAATCACTGAATGACTAAAATTTGATCCCTCCACTTGGATCAAAACAGTTAACAAAGTTTACATATCTGAGCTTTCAAAGACACGCTGTTGGAAAGAGAAGAACGATGGCGACGTTTTGAGGGTAAAATGATGGATGTAGACCAAACACCGTGGACACAGCAGCAGTTAAAAGAAAAGTGTTAAAGATGATTCTTGGCACAGTGAGAGAGAGCTCGTTAAGCAGGCAGGTGTGAGCCTGGTTGCTATAGTGACTGCACCCATTGGCTCCATACACACGCACAGAGACATGCACCTCACTTTTGCTGCTTAAAATGAACAGAAAAGTCAGGCCGAAACAAATCGTTCCCAAATGAAAAGTACAAGTCGTATTGACAAAATTCTTTCACCGTGAGCGACAGCAATGTCTAGTCTACCAAATTCTCAGTTTTCATGCCTGTGGAGTTTATTATATGGACGTGGTGACAGTGGAAAGACACCATGCTCTTCTGATTTTCAAACGAACCTTCTGAACCATTTTAACATTAGAGTCTATGGAAGAGTTGGAGGGAGGAGGCTGCGCATTGGTGACATTTATGAAAGAACCATAACACCTAGTACAATAATAAACACATTGGATGAAAGAGGACAGCGATGGCTACGTTTTGAGGGTAAAATCATACCGGAAGAGCAAACGCTGAGGACACAGCAGCAGTTTTAAAAAATATTTTAAGATTAATTTTTTTGCTCCTCTCACTCTAGCAGTTGAGCTGTCTCACTCTAGCGGCAACATTCCGTCCCATCCACACCCATTATAAACTCTGAAACGGCTGAAAAACATCATGAAACTTAAACTGGAACTGAAGAAAAAGTATAACAGATATTGAAAAGATAAATACAAGTTGAATAGTTGAATGTCTTGTCTTCGTTTTAAAGTTTGAATGGTGGCTCTATGTCAACGTATGTTAAAGTAGATACAGTTTAAAGAGGAGTAAGTTGAATGAGGATTTGAAGGGTCTCCCCATTGAAATACATGGGAAATTTTGTTGAAAAAGTTGAATAATTTTAAAAATATAAATGTTATGAATGAGAAAAATACAAGCAGTCATGTCCAAAAGAAGAGGAATCTAACGGTGTTTGAATGGTTTTTCTAAGTTGAACGGTTTTGAAGGAGATAGAGTACAAAAAACGTACGGAAGAATAATAATAAAATAGAACTAGAAAGTGCATTTTCTGAAGAAACTGCAGTGTGAATGCTTGAATCTGAATATATGCACTGAAAAGAATTAATTGCTGAATTTTAAGTTAAAAATGTTGAATGAGATGAAAAATACAGAAATTTTCACCTGAAAACAAAAGTGCTGAACTGCTAAAAGCTGAAATCCACAGAGAAGAAGTTGGAAAAGAGCTGAAAATGTTTTAAATGTAAATTAGAAAAACCTAAGTAATGAGAAAAGACTATTTAGAGTCAGAAAACATCTGAATGAATATTAAAAGTTCATATTCTTTGAATCACTGAATGACTAAAATATGATCACTCCACTTGGATCCACACAGTTTTAAAGGTTTACATCTCTGAGCTTTGAAAGACACGCTGTTGGAAAAGAGAAGAACGATGGCTTCATTTTGAGGGTAAAATGATGGCTGTAGGGCAAATACTGTGGACACAGCAGCTGTTGAAATAGAAGTGTTCAAGATGAATCTTGGCAGAGTGAGAGAGAGCTCGTTAGGCAGGCAGGTGTGAGCCTGGTTGCTATAGTGACTGAGCCAGGGCTCCATACACACTTGCACAGACATGCACCTCACTTTTGCTGCTTAAAATGAACAGAAAAGTCAGGCCGAAACAAATCGCTCCCAAATGAAAAGTACAGGTCCTATTGACGAAATTCCTTCACCGTGAGCGGCAGCAATGTCCAGTCTACCTAATTCTCAGTTTTCATGCCTGTGGAGTTTATTATATGGACGTGGTGACAGTGTAAAAACACCATGCTCTTCTGATTTTCAAACGAACCTTCTGAGCCATTTTAACATTAGAGTCTATGGAGGAGTTGGAGGAGGAGGCTGTGCTTTGGTGACATTTATGAAAGAACCATAACACCTAGTACAATAGTAAACACATTGGATGAAAGAGGACAGCGATGGCTACGTTTTGAGGGTAAAATCATACCTGTAGACCAAACACCGTGGACACAGCAGCAGTTTTAAAAAATATTTTCAGATTAATTTTTTCGCTCCTCTCACTCTAGCAGTTGAGCCTTCTCACTCTAGCCCCAACATTCCGTCCCATACACACCCATTATAAACTCTGAAACGGCTGAAAAAACATCATGAAACTTAAACTGGAACTGAAGAAAAAGTATAACAGATATTGAAAAGATAAATACAAGTTGAATAGTTGAATGTCTTGTCTTCGTTTTAAAGTTTGAATGGTGGCTCTATGTCAACCTATGTTGAAGTAGATACAGTTTGAAAATGAGTAAGTTGAATGAGGATTTGAAGGGTCTCCCCATTGAAATACATGGGAAATTTTTGTTGAAAAAAGTTGAATAAAATTAAAAATATAAATGTTAAAAATGAGAAAAATAGAAGCAGTCATGTCCAAAAGAAGAGGAATCTAACGGTGTTTGAATGGTTTTTCTAAGTTGAACGGTTTTGAAGGAGATACAGTACAAAAAACGTCACGGATATATATAATAAAATATAATAATAACTAGAAAGTGCATTTTCTGAAGAAACTGCAGTGTGAATGCTTGAATCTGAATGTATGCACTGAAATGAATTAATTGCTGAATTTTAAGTTAAAAATGTTGAATGAGATGAAAATACAGAAATTTCCATCTGAAAACAAAAGTGCTGAACTGCTAAAAGCTGACAACCACAGAGAAGTTGGAAAATAGCTGAAAATGTTTAAAATGTAAATTAGAAAAAGATGAGTGTTGACAAAAGAAAATTTAGAGTCAGAAAACCTCTGAATGAATATTAAAAGTTCATATTCTTTGAATCACTGAATGACTAAAATGTGATCCCTCCACTTGGATCCACACAGTTTAAAAAGTTTACATTTCTGAGCTTTTAAAGACACGATGTTGGAAAGAGAACAACATTGGTGATGTTTTGAGGGTAAAATGATGGCTGTAGAGCAAACACTGTGGACACAGCTGCAGTTGAAAGAGAAGTGTTTAAGATGAATCTTGGCACAGTGAGAGACAGAGCTCGTTAGGCAGGCAGGTGTGAGCCTGGTTGCTATAGTGACTGCACCCAATGGCTCCATACACACGCACACAGACATGCACCTCACTTTTGCTGCTTAAAATGAACAGAAAAGTCAGGCCCAAACAAATCCTTCCCAAATGAAAAGTACAGGTCCTATTGACGAAATTCTTTCACCGTGAGCAGCAGCAATGTCCAGTCTACCTAATTCTCAGTTTTCATGCCTGTGGAGTTTATTATATGGATGTGGTGACAGTGTAAAAACACCATGCTCTTCTGATTTTCAAACGAACCTTCTGAGCCATTTTAACATTAGAGTCTATGGAGAAGTTGGAGGAGGAGGCTGTGCTTTGGTGACATTTATGAAAGAACCATAACACCTAGTACAATAGTAAACACATTGGATGAAAGAGGACAGCGATGGCTACGTTTTGAGGGTAAAATCATACCTGTAGAGCAAACACTGCGGACACAGCAGCAGTTTTAAAAATATTTTAAGATTAATTTTTTGCTCCTCTCACTCTAGCAGTTCAGCTGTCTCACTCTAGCGGCAACATTCCGTCCCATACACACCCATTACGAACTCTGAAACGGCTGAAAAATCATCATGAAACTTAAACTGGAACTGAAGAAAAGTATAATAGATATTGAAAAGATAAATACAAGTTGAATAGTTGAATGTCTTGTCTTCGTTTTAAAGTTTGAATGGTGGCTCTATGTCAACGTATGTGGAAGTAGTAGGAGTTTAAAAATGAGTAAGTTGAATGAGGATTTGAAGGGTCTCCCCATTGAAATACATGGGAAATTTTTGTTGAAAAAGTTGAATAAAATTAAAAATATAAATGTTAAAAATGAGAAAAATAGAAGCAGTCGTGTCCAAAAGAAGAGGAATCTAACGGTGTTTGAATGGTTTTTCTAAGTTGAACGGTTTTGAAGGAGTAGGACTACAAAAAAGCGTCACGGAATATATAATAAAATATAATAACTAGAAAGTGCATTTTCTGAAGAAACTGCAGTGTGAATGCTTGAATCTGAATGTATGCACAGAAATAAATTAATTGCTGAATTTTAAGTTAAAAATGTTGAATGAGATGAAAAAATACAGAAATTTTCACCTGAAAACAAAAGTGCTGAACTGCTGATAGCTGACATCCACTGAGAAGAAGTTGGAAAATAGCTGAAAATGTTTTAATTGTAAATTAGAAAAACATAAGAAATGAGAAAAGACAATTTAGAGTCAGAAAACATCTGAATAAATATTAAAAGTTCATATTCTTTGAATCACTGAATGACTAAAATGTGATCCCTCCACTTGGATCCACACAGTTGTAAAGATTTAAATCTCTGAGCTTTGAAAGACACTGTGTTGGAAAGAGAAGAACGATGGCAACGTTTTGAGGGTAAAATGATGGCTGTAGAGCAAACACTGTGGACACAGCAGCAGTTGAAAGAGAAGTGTTTAAGATGAATCTTGGCAGAGTGAGAGACAGAGCTCGTTAGGCAGGCAGGTGTGAGCCTGGTTGCTATAGTGACTGCACCCAATGGCTCCCACACACGCACACAGACATGCACCTCACTTTTGCTGCTTAAAATGAACAGAAAAGTCAGGTCGAAACAAATCGCTCCCAAATGAAAAGTACAGCTCCTATTGACAAAATTCTTTCACCGTGAGCGACAGCAATGTCCAGTCTACCTAATTCTCAGTTTTCATGCTTGTGGAGTTTATTATATGGACGTGGTGACAGTGTAAAGACAGCCTGTACTTCTGGTTTTCAAACGAACCTTCTGAGCCATTTTAACATTAGAGTCTATGGAGGAGTTGGAGGAGGAGGCTGTGCATTGGTGACATTTATGAAAGAACCATAACACCTAGTACAATAGTAAACACATTGGATGAAAGAGGACAGCGATGGCTACGTTTTGAGGGTAAAATCATACCTGTAGAGCAAACGCTGTGGACACAGCAGCAGTTTTAAAAAATATTTTAAGATTATTTTTTCGCTCCTCTCACTCTGGCAGTTGAGCTGTCTCACTCTAGCGGCAACATTTCGTCCCATACACACCCATTATAATCTCTGAAACGGGTGAAAAAACATCATGAAACTTAAACTGGAACTGAAGAAAAGTATAATAGATATTGAAAAGATAAATACAAGTTGAATAGTTGAATGTCTTGTCTTCGTTTTAAAGTTTGAATGGTGGCTCTATGTCAACGTATGTGGAAGTAGTAGGAGTTTAAAAATGAGTAAGTTGAATGAGGATTTGAAGGGTCTCCCCATTGAAATACATGGGAAATTTTTGTTGAAAAAAGTTGAATAAAATTAAAAATATAAATGTTAAAAATGAGAAAAATAGAAGCAGTCGTGTCCAAAAGAAGAGGAATCTAATGGTGTTTGAATGGTTTTTCTAAGTTGAACGGTTTTGAAGGAGATAGACTACAAAAAACGTACGGAATATATAATAAAATATAATAATAATAATAAAGATTAGAAGAACAATACTGTGAATGCTTTTACAAGCATTCACACTAATAATAATAACTAGAAAGTGCATTTTCTGAAGAAACTGCAGTGTGAATGCTTGAATCTGAATATATGCGCTGAAATGAATTAATTGCTGAATTTTAAGTTAAAAATGTTGAATGAGATGAAAAATACAGAAATTTTCACCTGAAAACAAAAAAGCTGAACTGCTAAAAGCTGCCATCCACAGAGAAGAAGTTAGAAAACAGCTGAAAATGTTTTAAATGTAAATTAGAAAAACCTAAAAAATGAGAAAAGACTATTTAGAGTCAGAAAACATCTGAATGAATATTAAAAGTTCATATTCTTTGAATCACTGAATGACTAAAATGTGGTCCCTCCACTTGGATCCACACAGTTTTAAAGGTTTACATCTCTGAGCTTTGAAAGACACGCTGTTGGAAAGAGAAGAACGATGGCTTCATTTTGAGGGTAAAATGATGGCTGTAGAGCAAACACTGTGGACACAGCAGCTGTTGAAAGAGAAGTGTTCAAGATGAATCTTGGCAGAGTGAGAGAGAGCTCGTTAGGCAGGCAGGTGTGAGCCTGGTTGCTATAGTGACTGAGCCAGGGCTCCATACACACACACACAGACATGCACCTCACTTTTGCTGCTTAAAATGAACAGAAAAGTCAGCCCCAAACAAATCCTTCCCAAATGAAAAGTACATGTCGTATTGACAAAATTCTTTCACCGTGAGCGGCAGCAATGTCTAGTCTACCTAATTCTCAGTTTTCATGCCTGTGGAGTTTATTATATGGACGTGGTGACAGTGTAAAGACAGCCTGCTCTTCTGATTTTCAAAGGAACTTTCTGAGCCACTTTAACATTGGAGTCTATGGAGGAGTTGGAGGGAGGAGGCTGTGCTTTGGTGACATTTATGAAAGAACCATAACACCTAGTACAATAGTAAACACATTGGATGAAAGAGGACAGCGATGGCTACGTTTTGAGGGTAAAATCATACCTGTAGATCAAACGCTGTGGACACAGCAGCAGTTTTAAAAAATATTTTAAGATTTATTTTTTTGCTCCTCTCACTCTAGCAGTTCAGCTGTCTCACTCTAGCCCCAACATTCCGTCCCATACACACCCATTATAAACTCTGAAATGGGTGAAAAAACATCATGAAACTTAAACTGGAACTGAAGAAAAAGTATAACAGATATTGAAAAGATAAATACAAGTTGAATAGTTGAATGTCTTGTCTTCGTTTTAAAGTTTGAATGGTAGCTCTATGTCAACGTATGTTGAAGTAGATACAGTTTAAAGAGGAGTGAGTTGAATGAGAATTTGAAGGGTCTCCCCATTGAAATACATGGGAAATTTTTGTTGAAAAAAGTTGAATAAAATTAAAAATATAAATGTTAAAAATGAGAAAAATAGAAGCAGTCATGTCCAAAAGAAGAGGAATCTAATGGTGTTTGAATAGTTTTCTAAGTTGAACGGTTTTGAAGGAGATACAGTAAAAAAACGCACGGAATCTATAATAAAATATAACTAGAAAGTGCATTTTCTGAAGAAACTGCAGTGTGAATGCTTGAATCTGAATATATGCACTGAAAAGAATTAATTGCTGAATTTTAAGTTAAAAATGTTGAATGAGATGAAAAATAAAGAAATTTGCACCTGAAAACCAAAGTGCTGAACTGCTAAAAGCTGACAAGCACAGAGAAGAAGTTGGAAAATAGCTGAAAATGTTTTAAATGTAAATTAGAAAAACCTAAGTAATGAGAAAAGAAAATTTAGAGTCAGAAAACATCTGAATGAATATTAAAAGTTCATATTCTTTGAATCACTGAATGACTAAAATGTGATCCCTCCACTTGGATCCACACAGTTTTAAAGCTTTACATCTCTGAGCTTTGAAAGACAGTGTTGGAAAGAGAAGAAACGATGGCGACGTTTTGAGGGTAAAATGATGTCTGTAGAGCAAACACTGTGGACACAGCAGCAGTTGAAAGAGAAGTGTTTAAGATGAATCTTGGCACAGTGAGTGAGAGAGAGCTCATTAGGCAGGCAGGTGTGAGCCTGGTTGCTATAGTGACTGCACCCAGTGGCTCCATACACACGCACACAGACATGCACCTCACTTTTGCTGCTTAAAATGAACAGAAAAGTCAGGCCCAAACAAATCCTTCCCAAATGAAAAGTACAGGTCCTATTGACGAAATTCTTTCACCGTGAGTGGCAGCAATGTCCAGTCTACCTAATTCTCAGTTTTCATGCCTGTGGAGTTTATTATATGGACGTGGTGACAGTGTAAAAACACCATGCTCTTCTGATTTTCAAACGAACCTTCTGAGCCATTTTAACATTAGAGTCTATGGAGGAGTTGGAGGGAGGAGGCTGTGCTTTGGTGACATTTATGAAAGAACCATAACACCTAGTACAATAGTAAACACATTGGATGAAAGAGGACAGCGATGGCTACGTTTTGAGGGTAAAATCATACCTGTAGAGCAAACACCGTGGACACAGCAGCAGTTTTAAAAAATATTTTAAGATTAATTTTTTCGCTCCTCTCACTCTAGCAGTTGAGCTGTCTCACTCTAGCCCCAACATTCCGTCCCATACACACCCATTATAAACTCTGAAATGGCTTAAAAAACATCATGAAACTTAAACTGGAACTGAAGAAAAGTATAACAGATATTGAAAAGATAAATACAAGTTGAATAATTGAACGTCTTGTCTTCGTTTTAAAGTTTGAATGGTGGTTCTATGTTAACGTATGTGGAAGTAGATACAGTTTGAAGAGGAGTAAGTTGAATGAGAATTTGAAGGTTCTCCCCATTGAAATACATGGGAAATTTTTGTTGAAAAAAGTTGAATAAAATTAAAAATATAAATGTTAAAAATGAGAAAAATAGAAGCAGTCATGTCCTAAAGAAGAGGAATCTAATGGTGTTTGAATGGTTTTCTAAGTTGAACGGTTTTGAAGGAGATAGAGTACAAAAAACGTACGGAATCTATAATAAAATAGAATAATAAAGATTACAACAACAATACTGTGAATGCTTTTACAAGCATTCACACTAATAAAGATTAGAAGAACAATACTGTGAATGCTTTTACAAGCATTCACACTAATAAAGACTAGAAAGTGCATTTTCTGAAGAAACTGCAGTGTGAATGCTTGAATCTGAATGTATGCACTGAAATGAAATCATTACTGAATATTAAGCTAAAAATGTTGAATTAGCTGGAAAATACAGAATTTTTAACCTGAAAACAAAAGTGCAGAACTTTTGAAAGCTGGTTTTCACACAGAAGAAGTTGGAAAATAGCTGAACATGTTTAAAATATAAATTAGAAAAAGATGAGTAATGACAAAAGAAAATTTAGTCAGAAAACCTCTGAATGAATAACAAAAGTTCATATTCTTCTAATCACTTAAAGAGTGGAATTATGTATTATAAATCTCTAATTCATAAAAAAAAAAAAATAATATGTAAAACAAATTTGTTGAATTGAACTGAAAAGATGAACAAACATGCTGGAGAAAATACAAGCTTTAATATACAGCATAATGTTTTTCAGACATATACACATGTGTATATCATGTTTAATGGTATTACATACATCCATTTGTTTTGTATATCATAGAAAATAACATAAAAATCTTAAGTCATATTGTACAGCTTCTTTCTGAAAAGGACTTAAATTAATTCAACAAATTTTTTTTTTTTCGAAATAGAATAAAAATCATTTTAAAAAGAGACGTTTGCAATGTTTTAAGGTGTTAATAATCTGATCCTGTCATGTGTCTGTTCAACTTTAGTTTTGGCACAGACTCGATTCTTAAAGAACAAATTACCAAATAATAAACAAATAAAATTGAAATTAAAGTAGCTTTTTTTGTTAAACACTTCACAGGAGAATAAATAAAAATAACTAAATTAAATAACCAAATAAAAATAATAAGCAACATATGAAATACATGAAAATTCGACTTTTAAAACCACAATCCTGAACCTTTAAATTGTGTTTGTTTCTTAGAACATGGCTGAACAGCTGTTAATATTGGTCTACTGAATCTACTGATCTGTCTGTCACACATCTTTTTATTACTCATTCTTTTTATGTTTTATTGTAAACAGTGTCCACACAGTGGTAAAAGAGAACTGTATAGAGATTTTTGAGTGAACTCAAACGAAAGCCTAAGGTGGTGACACAGTTTAACACATACAAATAATCAAATGAACACATTAGTCCTTTTTGTGAACATGGATAAATAAGTATCATTAGTTTACAGCATTGTTCAGCCATGCCACTAAATGCTTTTTAACACTGTGTGTTTAAACCTGGGCTCAGACACGAAGTCCCAAATTTAGTTAGTCCCTGACTTTGAGTTGTGGTTATGACTAATTATTATACACAAGGCTTTATCTATCTGAACTCTAAGGACACAAATATGAAAAACCTATACTTACCAGCTGATACCCCACACTACACACTAGGTGTGCCATGTGACCTGAAACTTTGGTACAAACTCATCATAATTATTCTGTTAACACTGTTTCTTTAACACTGTTTGTGTTGCTGTTCAGCAGTTTAAAATGTTTTAGATTGGATTACATGGAACGAATTTGAGTTCTCTTTGGGGTTTTTGTGTGTGTTTTGTTCTTAGCAGATTCTTTCTTTACATACTGTTGAATTACAGTTACCACATTTCTGGTCATATGACATCCCGAGTGCCCACTTAAAAAAAATCCCCACAGTTAATTCAACATTAAAACAAAATAAAAATATGTTAAATAAATAAAGGTTTGCTCTGTGATGAAATATTAAATAAGCATACACTGTACAGAGCACTAACAATGAAAACAATCCTTTAGCCTGTCAGATCAGAGAGAGGCAGTCATTATGTCCATTTAAAACCTGTAATCAAAGAGCACAACATTTCTTTGAAACTATAAAGTCCCATATGATCCTCATCATGTCCAGTGACTTCAGAGTGGATCCTCCCTGTCATCCGGCCAGTGTTTGATGTGTGGCAAGCAGCACAGAAGCAGGATAGCTGAGGACTTTAAAAGAAGAGCAGAAACAGGAACATATGTAGTTGTAAATGTAAATATCAGTGATACTTGTCTTGTCAAAGGGAATAAAATAATGAAATTACACACTCATTTAGGGAGGATCTTGACACTGCACAGAGGAGGCACAGTCAGTCTGACAATGATGGTGATCTGCAGGGATGTTTTCCTGCAGCAACATTCCTGCCGACTGGCCATATGATCCAGAGTAGTTGGTTTGTAATGAACAGAAAGGTGTATATGTTAGGTAGTGTGCACTTAGAGCTGGTCCTAAGAAACAAACACATCCTGTAATAAACTGAATACCTTTAGTAGTGCTGCTGCAAATATAAAGCCCTTCTATCATGTGTGGTTTCAAAGAAGATGATGTTTTGGAGGCTCAGTCACAGAAACTGTGCAGTCTGTTCAGTCCTGAGTGTCTCAGCTCTGAAGGGGATGGATCACAGAGGGAAACACCTGAGTACAGATATTAAAATACACTCAAAATAACACTCCTAAGGTCAAGTGAAAACACAATTTAAACACTTTACAAAGAATTAATACATGTTTTCATGAAAATAATGTCATTAACCCTTTTTGTTGTGAGTAAATCTCACCGACTGCTTGTGGGACAAGCTAGAAGGAGGACTTATCACAGAATCTCTCCTGTGCTCCAGATGTGAAGTCTCATGCTCTGATCGACGTGCGGCGAAGATGGTGATGATGAAGCCTCTCTGATCTGTGGCATTACAGTTTCTGGCTGCTATGTGCTTCACACTGTTGGATTTTACATGTGAAGCTTGGAGAAGACACAGGAGGACTGTGTCTCTCTTAACAAAAAAAAAAAAAAAAAAAAAAAAGAAACCTAACAACCTCCCACCGTACCCCCCCACATTCAACTCCCACCTACCCACTCCACTCAACTCCCCAGCCTCACACCACCCAATGTCTATACAAATGTAGGGTATCAACTGGTAACAAAAAGCAAGTTTAACATATGTAGTACATATGTAACACTGCTGAAACATTTTGGCCAGAAATGTGCAGTTATCAGCCAGTGCATTTATCATCCCAGACCCAGACCCACCCTGATAAATGCACTGGCTGAAACATGATAAAAGCTCATAAAAATGTATGTTTCATTGAAAGATTTGTCCAAAAATATAATGATATACTTTTGAACAAGTTTAAAGATTATAACAAACTGAAATCAATAACATTTTTGTAAATATTATTTCAAAATAGAGGCACAGATAAACTGGCTTAACTGTCATTATTGCTGTAATTAGATTTTTTTTTTATTTATTTTTTTTTTTTTAAAAAGCAACCTTTAGTCTGTGTTGTTCTCTCAGAAACAATGAAGAAGCTGTTGAACATTTATTTGCTGTGTGGGCAATCCTCTGGTCCACCCTCCCCTCCCTCCCAGCCACAGTGAGACTGGGGCAGCCTGGCAGGATTTTGAAGCCTGGCTGCAGAGAGGATATGCCTACACTGTTTGTTTTAAACTACTATATTTGATTTTTCTGACATTCATAGATTTCTGATTTTTAGATTTTCTGTAATACATAAAATTGTCATCTTTTACTGATATCATTACTTAATTCATTTAATTGTATTTTATGTAGACAATTCAAACATTATATTGCAATGCAGGGCATTTTTTCTTAAGTCAACTTTTAAATATCGCTCTACTTTCTTAAGTCATTCAAAAATATAGAAATTACTTACTGTAGTCAAAGATCTAGATCATGAATCATCACAGGACAATACACAGTATACAGGGTCATGGTAACTATGGTAGGTCTTCATGACTCCAGAATGGAGACATCGCTCTGGCTGAGAAATGAAAATTAGGTCAAGCAGTGTGTTCTTCTCTGTGGTAGGGGCAGTGATGACCTGTGCGTATCCCTAGACTCAAACAGCTCCAGGATTGGTTTGTTTGCAATGGATAAAACATTCTCATTAAAATCACCACACACTATGATGGGACGACAGTCCATGATCTCTAATGAGTCTAATAGGCTTACCAGGTTTTTCAGGAATGGCCTCAGAGTGTAGTCTGGAGGTCTGTACACAACTGCAATCAGAGCACTGACTGGTGCTTCAACCTTTAAAGCCAGAAATTCAAGGTCAGTTACATTATGGATGTACTGTTTTTCATGCACTTGAATGTCACTCTTCACATAAACAGCAACTCCACCACCACTTCTGTTTGCCATCTGGGGAAAGTTTGTGTAGGACAGGTGTCTGTTGCGTTTGAACAAATTGTAATTTTCAAGTGGAGACTCTCTGCGACAAAAGAGCCCCGCAGGTGTGTTTCTGTTAGGCACAAAACATCTGCTAGACACAATTCATGGTGACTCTTGATGTCATTAATGTGAGCTGGCAGTCCCTCTGTATTATGATGAACAATGGTGAAAACCTCTGACCTGCTCAGTGTTTGTCTCACGTGTAGAAGAGGCATCATGTCATCAAGGTTGGCTTGTCTCATGTTCTCAAGCGCTGCAGTGATTTCTGGATTGGTGAATATTTTTTTCTCCTCCATATCAAGAAGATACAGTCCACTGAGAGCGTCACTCTACTGACAGCTACGTAGGCCATGCCGGGCTCAAAAATGCTCTTAAGAGAGACAACAGCTGATGTGGTTGTCATACCCTGTACCTTATGTATTGTACATGCAAAGGCCAGCTTCACTGGGAACTGTCTTCGTACCACTCCTTTCTGCTTCAGATTCTCCTCTGCTCTCTCAATGTACACCATGTTGTCTGCTGGTGTGCGGTTATTCTTTCAGATGTCTCATTATCCATTTTAAGTCCAAGCTTGATGATGTGTTGGTCATTTTCAGAGTAAACTACTCTAAGTAGTTTTCCAAAAGCTCCATTAACCAAACCATTTTGTATGTCAATGTTTCTGGTGAGCATGACACGAGCTCCTTCTGCAACTTTCAGTGTGTCTGGTAACTCGTTTTACCTCCTTTGAATGGTCTGTCTTGAAGTGCCATTCTGCCAGTTCTAGGATCCTTTCTATAATCATCTGCATGGATGTCAATGATATGAGTATGGAGCAGACCCAGTGTTGCAGAGTTGTGTGCATCCACTTCTTTGTTAGTTGCAAAATGTGCAACGCATCAGTCGGACAACGGGCTGGTTCAGTTATGGCCTGTGACAACAAATTTCTATCTGCTTCATAAAGCACATCCAACTTTCCTTTCACACGGATTCTGTTCAGCATCTCAGCAAAGACAACATCATCTTTCTGACGCATAATCTCAGTCAGAGTGATCATCTGAAAATGCTCCCGCCACAGGTCGATCTCGGACGGGTCGTGCACACAGAGAGGTTTTGACTGTCGCACTGGGGTAGCTGATAGAAGTCTCCAACAGCAATGACTGACATGCCTCCAAAGGGTCTCCGAGTCCCTTTGATCTGTTTGAGTCTTGCATCTACATATGCAAAGAGATGTCTTGACACCATAGACACTTCGTCAATGACGATTATTTCAGCATTCAAAAGTTCTGATCTGACTTCATCCAGCTGATTGCCAAGTCCCTGAATGGGAGGTTTTAAGCTTCTAGGGAGCTTGAGTAGAGAATGCAGTGTTGTTCCAGAAATGTTAAATGCTGCAGTCCCAGTGAAAGCAGTTAACAGGACAGTGGGTTTTGATATGTCAACGTCGTCTGCATATCTGGGCACTTTGCTCAGTATCTTAGATGCTTCTGAGTAGATGCATTTGATAAGATGTGATTTTCCTGTTCCAGCACCACCATTAATATAAAAGAAAAACTGCTCCGGATTTAGAGCACAGACTCTTTTAATGCACCAGTCTCTAACTGCATAAAATATGCAGGCTTGCTTCTTATTTAGATTCTGAAACATCTGACGTAACAAAGTGGGATCAATAGCAGGGGGTTCCCTGATGGCTCTGACTTCTGTTGAAGCATCAGCCTGACGGCTGTAGTCGGGCACATCTTCCTGTTCATTTTCATTGTCTCGCTCTCTTTCTTGTTCAACAAGTGGCAACCTTACGAGATCTGATTCAGGTGCCAGATTACACCATTCGTCAGTCACACCTCTGTTCTGCTCATATTCCTCAACAGCGGTCTCGATCTCCTCACTGTTTTTCTCATATTTTCTCTGTTTCTTTTGACAATGTGTTGCACGTACTCAAGACGGTCAGTACCTGGTAGCTGTACACAGCCAGCACCATAGAAAGCCTGATAGGTTGGCAAAGATGGTGTTTTCAGTTCGTTGTCTGAACGATGAGGAAGGTACAGTTTAAGCAGTCTTCCATAATATTGCTCTGGATGTTTTTCTTGTGAGCAGCGGTGAAATCTGATGATAGCAGGCTTATCGTTTTTGCGCCTTTGCACAAATCCCATCTCATTGAGAAGGGCAAAACATCTTTACCTTTTGTCTGTTGGCCATAGACAATCCTGCAAGTAGCAGCAAAGTCTGCCATGCACATCTCCTCATACTCTGGTGTTTCAGGTCTGGCTTTATATTTGTCATTCAAAGATGTCATCCAAACATTGGAAGACTCAGGTGTTGTGTTGTCCAGAACTGACAGGGGACGACTCATTTTCACTGGATTATCATCAGTTGGTATGAATATTACAGCACGTGAACATTGCTTCATGTGAAGACCACATGCACGAGCAACACACTCCTGTGCACTGATCTCTCGCTTCTTTGAATATGCCTGCATGACGGCTCTCATTTCATCGCACTCATTTACACTGTCTTTATGGGAGTTCTCAATGACAGTTTTCAGGTACTCAGATAGCCCACCCTCTTTTTTGATATATATTTCATTAAATAATTTGCAGCGCCAAAAGCATCTAGAACAAAGCTTATGTCGATATTACTGTTCCAGGCTTCAAGCAGATGTGGATTATAGCTGTTTATCCAAGAGTCTTTTGGATCACGCTTTAGTATGATCGTACTCCTTGTGTTCATTTTATTCAGGTATCTCTCATATTCTGCATGTGTCAACTTGCATCTTGCCAAGAGCTGCTCTAAACTCATGGAAGCAGTTTCAGGTTCATTCAGCAGCTGGTTCAGTGGTCTGAGCTTGTTCTTTGCTGTTTCTACCTCCAGTTCATCATCCTCACTGGGTCTTGTGATCATTGTCTCATTGCAGGGTGGTTTGGGAAAACCAAAACGGCACCCAGAGTTTAAACTCCTAAAGCACGTCTTTGTGTGGTTCTTACTGTGTTTTGCACTTCTGTAACTTTCTTGTACAGTTCAGGTTGTTTATGTGGATCAGGCAGCTGAGCTGTGATGTATTTGTTTATAAAATCAACAACAGTTTGATCATCATCATCCTCAAACACAGGAGCACCTTCTACCCACAGGAGGCAGTGTATGTGTGGGCTTCCTCTGTGCTGAAACTCCACTCTGTAAAAGTAGTCAATGACTTTGCCAAGTGGCTCTGCAGGAGATAAGAGTAAATCTCTGAATAATGCTTCAACTCTCTTGTCAAACATGCGCATTGTTGTGACAGGATTGCTTCTCAGGATGTCACATTTTGCTGACCAGTCGAGTCCTTCAAAATTCACTTGTTCACCTTGCTGCCTTGTTATTGCTTCAATCACTTCAGGCCAGCGCATTTCAGCAGCTGAGAATGTGCAAAAGAACGTGGGAGTTCCCAACTGTCTGATCATGGCAAAAAGATCTCTTGTTGTTTTCTCCCAATAGGCTGGGGTTCCTCTCAGAGGCTGCATGAATCTCACTGCATCTTTATTTCGCACCAGTTTCTCCACCTCATGTTTATCTTGTAACATGCCTGAGGTTATTTTTCTCCCATCTCTGGTCAAAGGCTTTGCCTTCCTTAACTGGATTGTCATGCTGGAAGTAGCCAAATGTATTTCAGTCACAAACTGTGCAAAGAACAAATAGTTTGTGTCTTTGGCAAAACGGTCATCAGTGCAGAAAAGTCTTGATTTGAAATACCCACTGGGGGATACTTTGATCAGCCTTCTTTCATCAAGTGTGTTTTGGCCTGTAGGAAACTGCACAGGGAAGGCCATGGCCTCCAGTTTAGGTGTTTTGAAAAAACTTATTGGATTGTTTCTCTCTGCAGGAGCAACAGAGTAGATTCCTTCACTGAAACATAATATCTCCTCGGCCACATCAGGGGGCTGCAAACAGGACTCGAGTGCAAAACCACCATTAGTCAGTCCATCTGCTTGCTCTGAATCATCTGACATCTGTTCACGTGGTTGTTCACCATCACAGGGTAACATGTCGATATTCTGTTCATTTTTATTTTGTGCTTCACTCAGTGCATTTTTCTCACAGCTGTCAATTTCCATTAAATCAGCCTCGTCATAATCGTCCTCATTCATGTTTTCATCATCATCATCCTCCTCATCTTCATCAGGAAGTGTTGGATCACACAGCTCAGCATCATCTCTGATGCTCACATCCTTATACTGTGGATGAATCTGCTTGAGTTTATGCAGTGCTTGCACAAGTTTAGACCAGCTTACAGTCTGAAACAGCTGATGACCTTTATAAGACAAGCGTCTCTTCAGTTTTAACTCTAATCACCTGAGAATTAATTCTCAATCGAGGCAATGCTTCAACAGTTTCCTGTACCTCTGATGGGACACAGACCACATTTCCTCTAATTGCTCTCTGTCTGCCTTTGGGAAGAGGAATAATCTTGGCAAATGGTATGCACTTGGCTATGAGATGTCTCTCCAGTATGTTGAGATCAGACAATTCAGATGGAATATCAGCAAGATCCAGTTTATTGGCAACAGCAAGTGCTGGCATGGATCCATTTTTAAGATGATTGTGGCAGGTGTGACAAATCCACTCTCTCTTTCTCTCATCAGGCACATTGCACTGCTCATTTCTGCAGTTTTCATCACAAACATGAACAAACTTTCCTGTCAAACATGTTGCAACCACATGTGGGTTTTTGACATAATTTGACCTTCTGCAGGGTCGCACTTGGTTTGGAAATGAAGCCTTGAAACATACAGTACATGGGTATGATGGTCCAACTTTGATTTGTGATTTGAACACAGATATGGCCTCGTTGATCACACTGTTGTCACTCTCTTGGGTTTGTCTGTTCACCCATCTGTATTTCCTTTTTATTTTCATGGCACATCTCATGTTGTGCATAATCCTGAATGCAAGATTACTTTGATACCTGTCTCGCATTAGTTGTTTCATCAGTTGTCTGTGTCTCTCTCTGAATTCTTGTTTTTCGATACCTTTGAGTGATCGAGCTTTCTCTCTCTGAAATCAGTATTCTCACAGTAACGTCTTTTAATATATTGTTTTTTTTGTTTCTGTCTAACTTTAGCATTCTCACAGTAACGTCTTTTAACATACTGTTGTTGTTTTTGTCTGAATTCTGCATTCTCACAGTAACGACTTTTAACATACTGTTGTTGTTTCAGTCTGAATTCTGCATTCTCACAGTAACGTCTTTTAACATACTGTTGTTGTTTTGTCTGAATTCTGCATTCTCACAGTAACGTCTTTTAACATACTGTTGTTGTTTCTGTCTGAATTCTGCATTCTCACAGTAACGTCTTTTAACATACTGTTGTTGTTTTTGTCTGAATTCTCCATTCTCACAGTAACGTCTTTTAACATACTGTTGTTGTTTCTGTCTAACTTCAGGATTGTTTTTATATGCCTCGCTTGTGCAAGATTTTTTCTTTTCTTTGTAATCTTTATTTGAAGCGTACTTTTGTCGTTCTTTCCTTTTTGGTTTTCTTTTCTCTGATTTCTGGGTTTCTCTGATGCCATTAATCTTCTTTTCATTTTGTGCCTTTGTTGTTTATTAACTTTTTTCAGTTTTTAAAACTATATCAGAAAGATCACAGGCAGCAACATTTTTATTGCAGCATTTGATTGACATGAAAAAGCATCATTTGATGGAAAGAAATTTAATTCACTGCATAGTTCTTCAGTGGGTATATTAGGAGGTTCATTCTGATCTTCATATGATGTGAATTGAGTCATGTGGACTTCTTTTTGTTTCACCAGTGGCGTGCAAATGGACATTTGACAAAAGATGTTCTCAGTCAGATCAGTGGTTGTGTTTCTCCTTGAGTAGAGGGGTTTGCTTCATCAACAGTTGTATCAGAGTGAGTAGGTGCCACAGCAGTGGCAGCTGTTGGTCTGCAGACTGTGTCTGTGATGGTATCACTCAGGTTGACTGTGCTCATACTGTAGAACTGCACAGGCTTCAGCTCATAGTTACAAGAAGGGTGATATCTCCATCCCTTCATAAGAATCCTGGAGCCTCTTAATCATGTCACTGAGGAGTGTAAATTTCAGCATCACAGCTGTACCACGATCACGTGACTGTAGTGGTAGAGGAAGACCACTGGCTGTTCTGGAGTGTGGATCAAAGAAACCATATTTGCCTGATGTGGATCTGAACACTGCGATACACAATCCACTCATAATCAGTAAGGCATACTGCACATCTGACAACAGGCAGCTCAGTCCTGCTTCTAAGCTGAGAAAGGTATCTACTGCTTCCTCTGGAGGTTCTTAAAAATGTCCCATACCGGGAAGGCTGTGTCATGTCGACATGATACATAGACCTGCGAGCATCAACTTTGTCTGGCAGCTCATCGGTTGCCAAATGAATACTCTTGGGGAATCTTTTCTTGGCCTCTTTGTACATCACATCACCTTTATCCAAGACCAGATTAAGGTCAGCTGTAGTTATGTTTTCATTCTCATGAAGGAAAGCAAGAAATGTGATTGAGTTACATGTGCACTGACTGTTTCTGGAGTCTCCATATTTAGGATGTGCCTGGCTGTGAGATGCACAGACATGTGTTACAGAGGGCTGGTTTTCAAGGTTCACTCTTTCTGCATGAGATGGTCCTGCCACATCACTGTGATGGCCTCTTTTCAACAAATCAGCATAACCCACCTGTGGGGCACTTGACACCTCAGGTTGGTCTCTCACGGTTTACCCGATGTTCATTAAATTCATGCTGCAATCCAGTCTTTACAGCATCAGCATAGGATACCTGTTGTACATGTGCAGGAACATGTTGACCTGTCTGTTTGACACCATCAGCATTGGTCTTTGCAGACACACTGTCTTCTGCAGAGCCCTTAGGAAAATCACACTCAGCTTGTTCACATGTTGGTACACTGTGAAACTCATGGAACTTCTTCCAGCGTTGTTTTGCAGCTTGTGACTTTTTCTGCTTCCTTGGCATTTTTACACACCTGCAAGTTTTCTTAGTCTTTAGAAAATATATTCAAAAAATAAGAGTGGCACACACCAGGAGATGTTGTCTTTGTCTTTATATTTCAGTTTTTATTTCTCAGAAACAGATGTCTTTGTTTGTTTGAGTTTTTTTGTCAGTCGAGAGAATAATATGTACTCTCTTTATAGGCTTGGCACAACTTAGCAGCAAGTCCAGAATGAAAAACAGGTAGAGAGAAAATTTAGAAGAGAGAATAGACAGAGCAGGAGAGACACGGCTGGGAAATCACAATCAGACCGTGAATTAGAGTTTTCTTTATTTGTTCAGTTTGTTCTCAGGTAGAGGCAATATGCACTCTTTATTGCTTTAATGGCTTGGCATTTTTCAGCAGCAAGCCAAGAGTGAAAAACAGGTAGAGAGAAAATTTAGCAGAGAGAACAGGCAGAGCAGGAGAGACACGGCTTGGAAATCAAACCGCAGAGTTTTCTTTGTTCAGTTTGTTCAAAGGTTGAGGCAAAATATGCACTCTTTATTGCTTTATTGGCTTGTGCATTTCTCAGCAGCAAGCCAAAGAGTGAAAAACAGGTAGAGAGAAAATTTAGCAGAGAGAACAGAGAGAGCAGGAAAGACACGGTTTTGAAATCAAACCGTAGAGTTTTCTTTGTTTGTTCAGTTTGTTCAAAGGTTGAGGCAAAATATGCACTCTTTATTGCTTTATTGGCTTGTGCATTTCTCAGCAGCAAGCCAAAGAGTGAAAAACAGGTAGAGAGAAAATTTAGCAGAGAGAACAGACAGAGCAGGAGAGACACGGTTTTGAAATCAAACCGCAATAAGATTCTTGGTTTGGCAAAATTTCTCACAAACCACAGGGTGAAATACAGATGGAAAGAAGGCAGAGACAACAGGTGGAGCAGGACAGAGGATAGAGGGGTTGGGGGTTGGGATGTGAGAGAGAAGACTGGAGATCTGGTCCTTGTTCTTCTTCTGCACACTGTGAACAAAAACAAGAAAAAAAAAAAATTTCATTAAAATGATATCACATGGTAATTGTATAAACTAATTGTGACTACTGAAAAGGACAAAACAAATATTCAAGCTAAACTGTTGTTGGCTGCCATGTGCAAAAAGTTGCATAATTGGGCACTTTTAAAAGAATAAATATTTAATTAAATTCAGCAATAATATTTTAAAATATAAATATGATTGATTGAATCATTAACTAATCACATGTAATGTGACTACAAAAATGTATGAAAAAAATATTTTAGCCCAATTGTTAAGCTGAACTTATGTGTATTTATTATAAAAATGTGTTTAAAAGGTCTAGCACAAAGTTTGAACCCATCACTTTACAGCTTATATTAGTCAGATTATTTTTTTTTATTTTGGTCTACTTCTCTTACAGTATGTGCACACCTACCAGGCAAAGCACAGATGTCAGTCAAGTTCCTGAAAGTGTAAGAAGAGAAATAATATGTTAGTTGTCTGTACAGTGTTATCAGACTAACAGAAATACAAAACCCACATGACATGATACACTGAACTTATAGTCAGCAGGGTAATTATAGAGTAATATAGCACCCAGCTGATACAGCAGCCATTTTATAATTCAAACTAATTAACTGAAGTATTTGATTTAAGTAACTTATGTAAGGCTACTGTTAGACTGTTACTAGTCGTTAGCATTGCTGCTAGCGCTAGCATTCCTGCTAGCATTAGCACTTCAGTTAGTGTTAGCACTGCTGCTAGCACTAACAGTCTTACTGTTAAAACTGAGCCACAATGGCAATAATAAAAATCATTTGTTACTTTTGTCTCACTGACCGCCAATAAATATCACAGGAATATCACATAATATTTTTTGTCAGTTAACAACTGCTAAGGCTAGTGTTAGCATTATAGGTAGCGTTAGCATTGATGCTAGCATTAGCATTGATGCTAGCGTTAGCATTAAAGCTAGCGTTAGCATTGAAGATAGCGTTAGCACTGCTACTAACAGCAAAAGTCATAAAGCGCTCTTAGTGTTATAACTGAGCCACAATGGCAATAATAAAGCTCATTTGTTACTTTTGTCTCACTGACCCCCAATCAATATCACAGGAATATCACAGGAATATTCTTTTGTCAGTTAACAACTGCTAAGGCTAGTGTTAGCACTAGCGTTAGCTAGCATTAGTTAGCTAGCATTAGTATAGCGTTAGCACTGCTGCTAACAGCAAAAGTCATCAAACCTATATAAATGATATAGAAGGTTATTCTTTTTTTGCTTTCTTTATTCTTTGAACTGTTTGAACTTTAAAAGACTTGATATGTGAGTTTAAATGTCAAACATGTATTTTTACCATCATAAAAATAAAACAGTGCTATACTGAGTGTATTGTACTTACCACAGCAGAGAGCAAAGCGGAATGACGACAGTTGGTGCAGTGATGGGTTAAAGACCGATGAGGCGTTCAGGTGGTGCTTGGAAATTTGAGCATCAGTTTGAACAGCAATAATGAGTATATACATTTCTCTGTCATAGTCTCTGTATGTGAGAGACAGAGAGATAGAAAAACATACAAGACTCATCAGCATACAAATTGGTACTTTTTCTCTTTATGTCAATGAGTGCTTATACTCAGGAAAAAGAGGGCAACTGGCATTATATGAGCAAATAAAAAGTATGTCATCTTGAACTGTTTTATGGGTTTTATTTTAAGACTACTTTGTGTGTATTAGTGGGGAGATAAACTATACAGACTAAAAACAGAGACATTAAATGAGATTAGATTATTTAAAATGTGGGAAAATCAACTACAGACAGGTAGATGAGCTTTAACATCAGTCAGTCAGAAAAGATTATTTTAAAGTCATCAACTGACTCCAACTGCCCAGATCTGAAAAACCTCTGTGGAGAAGACAAGTCCACCAATACACAATCAACTTGAATTTAACAGGGCAATGAGAATGCTCTATTCAGTTGGCCTATACTAACTACTGACACACTGTTAATCTGTGGCAAAACCCTGTCAAAACCTGTCTTATTGTACCTATTGAAAAGTTAATCTTACTACAACTGCTTAGATGCAGCAGACATTTTTAGGTTTAACCTTGGCAGAGTGAGAGAGAGATCGTTAAGCAGGCAGGTGTGAGCCTGGTTGCTATAGTGACTGCACCCAATGGCTCAGTACACACACACAGACATGCACCTCACTTTTGCTGCTTAAAATGAACAGAAAAGTCAGGCGAAACAAATCCTTCCCAAATGAAAAGTACATGTCGTATTGACAAAATTCTTTCACCGTGAGTGCAGCAATGTCTAGTCTACTGAATTCTGAGTTTTCATGCCTGTGGAGTTTATTATATGGACGTGGTGACAGTGGAAAGACACCATGCTCTTCTGATTTTCAAACGAACCTTCTGAGCCATTTTAACATTAGAGTCTATGGAAGAGTTGGAGGAGTAGGCTGTGCATTGGTGACATTTATGAAAGAACCATAACACCTAGTACAATAGTAAACACATTGGATGAAAGAGGACAGCGATGGCTACGTTTTGAGGGTAAAATCATACCTGTAGAGCAAACGCTACGGACACAGCAGCAGTTTTAAAAAAGATTTTAAGATTAATTTTTTGCTCCTCTCACTCTAGCAGTTGAGCTGTCTCACTCTAGCCCCAACATTCCGTCCCATACACACCCATTATAAACTCTGAAACGGCTGAAAAACATCATGAAACTTAAACTGGAACTGAAGAAAAAGTATAATAGATATTGAAAAGATAAATACAAGTTGAATAGTTGAATGTCTTGTCTTCGTTTTAAAGTTTGAATGGTGGCTCTATGTCAACGTATGTGGAAGTAGATACAGTTTAAAAATTGAGTAAGTTGAATGAGGATTTGAAGGGTCTCCCATTGAAATACATGGGAAATTTTTGTTGAAAAAAGTTGAATAATTAAAAATATAAATGTTAAAAATGAGAAAAATAGAAGCAGTCATGTCCAAAAGAAGAGGAATCTAACGGTGTTTGAATGGTTTTTCTAAGTTGAACGGTTTTTGAAGGAGATAGACTATAAAAAACGAATAATAAAGATTAGAAGAACAATAATAAAATATAATAATAACTAGAAAGTGCATTTTCTGAAGAAACTGCAGTGTGAATGCTTGAATCTGAATGTATGCACTGAAATGAATTAATTGCTGAATTTTAAGTTAAAAATGTTGAATGAGATGAAAATACAGAAATTTGCACCTGAAATCAAAAGTGCCGAACTGCTAAAAGCTGACAATCACACAGAAGAAGTTGGAAAAGAGCTGAAAATTTTTAAAATGTAAATTAGAAAAAGATGAGTAATGACAAAAGAACATTTAGAGTCAGAAAACATCTGAATGAATATTAAAAGTTCATATTCTTTGAATCACTGAATGACTAAAATGTGATCCCTCCACTTGGATCGACACAGTTTAAAAAGTTTAAATGTCTGAGCTTTGAAAGACATGCTGTTGGAAAGAGAACAACGATGGCTTCGTTTTGAGGGTAAAATGATGGCTGTAGAGCAAACACTGTGGACACAGCAGCAGTTGAAAGAGAAGTGTTTAAGATGAATCTTGGCACAGTGAGAGACAGAGCTCGTTAGGCAGGCAGGTGTGAGCCTGGTTGCTATAGTAACTCCACCCAATGGCTCAGTACACACGCACACAGACATGCACCTCACTTTTGCTGCTTAAAATGAACAGAAAAGTCAGGCCGAAACAAATCGCTCCCAAATGAAAAGTACAGTCCTATTGACAAAATTCTTTCACCGTGAGCGGCAGCAATGTCCAGTCTACCTAATTCTCAGTTTTCATGCCTGTGGAGTTTATTATATGGACGTGGTGACAGTGTAAAACACCATGCTCTTCTGATTTTCAAACGAACCTTCTGAGCCATTTTAACATTAGAGTCTATGGAGGAGTTGGAGGGAGGAGGCTGTGCATTGGTGACATTTATGAAAGAACCATAACACCTAGTACAATAGTAAACACATTGGATGAAAGAGGACAGCGATGGCTACGTTTTGAGGGTAAAATCATACCTGTAGACCAAACACCGTGGACACAGCAGCAGTTTTAAAAATATTTTAAGATTAATTTTTTTTTGCTCCTCTCACTCTAGCAGTTCAGCTGTCTCACTCTAGCCCCAACATTCCGTCCCATACACACCCATTATAAACTCTGAAACGGCTGAAAAAACATCATGAAACTTAAACTGGAACTGAAGAAAAAGTATAATAGATATTGAAAAGATAAATACAAGTTGAATAGTTGAATGTCTTGTCTTCGTTTTAAAGTTTGAATGGTGGCTCTATGTCAATGTATGTTGAAGTAGATACAGTTAAAAATGAGTGAGTTGAATGAGGATTTGAAGGGTCTCCCCATTGAAATACATGGGAATTTTTGTTGAAAAAAGTTGAATAAATTTTAAAAATATAAATGTTATAAATTAGAAAAATAGAAGCAGTCATGTCCAAAAGAAGAGGAATCTAACGGTGTTTGAATGGTTTTTCTAAGTTGAACGGTTTTGAAGGAGATAGATGCACAAAAACGCACGGAATATGATATAATAATAATAATAATAATAATAAAGATTACAACAACAATAATAAAGCATTCACATAATAACTAGAAAGTGCATTTTCTGAAGAAACTGCAGTGTGAATGCTTGAATCTGAATGTATGCACTGAAATGAATTAATTGCTGAATTTTAAGCCAAAAATGTTGAATGAGCTGGAAAATACAGAGTTTTTAACCTGAAAACAAAAGTGCAGAACTTTTGAAACCTGATGTTCACACAGAAGAAGTTGGAAAATAGCTGAAAATGTTTTAAATGTAAATTAGAAAAACCTAAGTAATGAGAAAAGAAAATTTAGAGTCAGAAAACATCTGAATGAATATTAAAAGTTCATATTCTTTGAATCACTGAATGACTAGAATGTGATCCCTCCACTTGGATCCACACAGTTTTAAAAGTTTAAATCTCTGAGCTTTGAAAGACACTGTGTTGTAAAGAGAACAACGATGGCTTCGTTTTGAGGGTAAAATGATGGCTGTAGACCAAACACTGTGGACACAGCAGCAGTTGAAAGAGAAGTGTTTAAGATGAATCTTGGCACAGTGAGAGACAGAGCTCGTTAGGCAGGCAGGTGTGAGCCTGGTTGCTATAGTGACTGCACCCAATGGCTCCATACACACGCACAGACATGCACCTCACTTTTGCTGCTTAAAATGAACAGAAAAGTCAGGTCGAAACAAATCGCTTCCCAAATGAAAAGTACAGGTCCTATTGACGAAATTCTTTCACCGTGAGCGGCAGCAATGTCCAGTCTACCTAATTCTCAGTTTTCATGCCTGTGGAGTTTATTATATGGACGTGGTGACAGTGGAAAGACACCATGCTCTTCTGATTTTCAAACGAACCTTCTGAGCCATTTTAACATTAGAGTCTATGGAGGAGTTGGAGGAGGAGGCTGTGCATTGGTGACATTTATGAAAGAACCATAACACCTAGGACAATAGTAAACACATTGGATGAAAGAGGACAGCGATGGCTACGTTTTGAGGGTAAAATCATACCTGTAGAGCAAACGCTGTGGACACAGCAGCAGTTTTAAAAAGATTTTAAGATTAATTTTTTTGCTCCTCTCACTCTAGCAGTTGAGCTGTCTCACTCTAGCCCCAACATTCCGTCCCATACACACCCATTATAAACTCTGAAACGGGTGAAAAACATCATGAAACTTAAACTGGAACTGAAGAAAAAGTATAATAGATATTGAAAAGATAAATACAAGTTGAATAGTTGAATGTCTTGTCTTCGTTTTAAAGTTTGAATGGTGGCTCTATGTCAACGTATGTTGAAGTAGATACAGTTTAAAAAGGAGTAAGTTGAAGGAGAATTTGAAGGGTCTCCCCATTGAAATACATGGGAAATTTTTGTTGAAAAAGTTGAATAAAATTTTAAAAATATAAATGTTAAAATGAGAAAAATAGAAGCAGTCATGTCCAAAAGAAGAGGAATCTAACAGTGTTTGAATGGTTTTTCTAAGTTGAACGGTTTTGAAGGAGATAGAGTACAAAAAAAACGACGGATATATAATAAAATAGAATAAAGATTAGAAGAACAATACTGTGAATGCTTTTACAAGCATTCACACTAATAATAACTAGAAAGTGCATTTTCTGAAGAAACTGCAGTGTGAATGCTTGAATCTGAATGTATGCACTGAAATGAATTAATTGCTGAATATTAAGCTAAAAATGTTGAATTAGCTGGAAAATACAGAATCTTTAACCTGAAAACAAATGTGCAGAACTTTTGAAAGCTGATTTTCACACAGAAGAAGTTGGAAAATAGCTGAACATGTTTAAAATATAAATTAGAAAAAGATGAGTAATGACAAAAGAAAATTTAGTCAGAAAACCTCTGAATGAATAACAAAAGTTCATATTCTTCTAATCACTTAAAGAGTGGAATTATGTATTATAAATCTCTAATTCATAAAAAAAATAATAAAAATAAATGTAAAAACAAATTTGTTGAATTGAACTGAAAAGATGAACAAACATTCTGGAGAAAACACAAGCTTTAATATACAGCATAATGTTTTTCAGACATATACACATGTGTATATCATGTTTAATGGTATTACGTACATCAATTTGTTTTGTATGTCATAGAAAATAACATAAAAATCTTAAGTCATATTGTACAGCTTCTTTCTGAAAAGGACTTAAATTAATTCAACAAATGTTTTTTTCGAAATAGAATAAAAATCATTTTAAAAGAGACGTTTGCAATGTTTTAAGGTGTTAATAATCTGATCCTGTCATGTGTCTGTTCAACTTTAGTTTTTGGCACAGACTCGATTCTTAAAGAACAAATTACCAAATAATAAACAAATAAAATTGAAATTAAAGTAGCTATTTTTGTTAAACACTTCACAGGAGAATAAATAAAAATAACTAAATTAAATAACCAAATAAAAATAATAAGCAACATATGAAATACATGAAAATTCAACTTTTAAAACCACAATCCTGAACCTTTTAAATTGTGTTGGTTTCTTAGAACATGGCTGAACAGCTGTTTCTATTGGTCTACTTAATCTACTGATCTGTCTACACATCTTTTATTACTCATTCTTTTTATGTTTTATTGTAAACAGTGTCCACACAGTGGTAAAAGAGAACTGTATAGAGATTTTTGAGTAAACTCAAATGAAAGCCTAAGGTGGTAACACAGTTTAACACATAAAATAATCAAATAAACACATTAGTCCTTTTTGTGAACATGGATAAATAAGTATCATTAGTTTACAGCATTGTTCAGCCATGCCACTAAATGCTTTTAACACAGTGTTTTAACCTGGGCTCAGACACAAAGTCACAGATTTAGTTAGTCCCTGACTTTGAGTTGTGGTTATGACTAATTATTATACACAAGGCTTTATCTATCTGAACTCTAAGGACACAAATATGAAAAAACCTATACTTACCAGCTGATACCCCGCACTACACACTAGGTGTGCCATGTGACCTGAAACTTTGGTACAAACTCATCATAATTATTCTGTTAACACTGTTTCTTTAACACTGTTTGTGTTGCTGTTCAGCAGTTTAAAATGTTTTAGATTGGATTACATGGAACGAATTTGAGTTCTCTTGGGGGTTTTTGTGTGTGTTTTGTTCTTAGCAGATTTTTTTTAACATACTGTAGAATTCCAGTTACCACATTTCTGGTCATATGACATCCTGAGTGCCCACTTAAAAAAATCCCCACAGTTAATTCAACAGTAAAACAAAATAAAAATATGTTAAATAAATAAAGGTTTGCTCTGTGATGAAATATTAAATAAGCATACATTGTACAGAGCTCTAACAATGAAAACAATCCTTTAGCCTGTTGATCAGAGAGAGGCAGTCATTATGTCCATTTAAAACCTGTAATCAAAGAGCACAACGTTTCTGTGAAACTATAAAGTCCCATATGATCCTCATCATGTCCAGTGACTTCAGAGTGGATCCTCCCTGTCATCCGGCCAGTGTTTGATGTGTGGCAAGCAGCACAGAAGCAGGATAGCTGAGGACTTTAAAAGAAGAGCAGAAAACAGGAACATATGTAGTTGTAAATGTAAATACCGGTGATACTTGTCAAAGGGAATAAAATAATGAAAATGTTAACTTACACACTCATTTAGGGAGGATCTTGACACTGCACAGAGGAGGCACAGTCAGTCTGGCAATGATGGTGATCTCAGGGATGTTTTCCTGCAGCAACATTCCTGCCAACTGGCCATATGATCCAGAGTAGTTGGTTTGTAATGAACAGAAAGGTGTATATGTTAGGTAGTGTGCGCTTGGAGCTGGTCCTAAGAAACAAACACATCCTGTAATAAACTGAATACCTTTAGTAGTGCTGCTGCAAATATAAAGCCCTTCTATCATGTGTGGTTTCAAAGAAGATGTTTTGGAGGCTCGGTCACAGAAACTGTGCAGTCTGTTCAGTCCTGAGTGTCTCAGCTCTGAAGGGATGGATCACAGAGGGAAACACCTGAGTACAGATATTAAAATACACTCAAAATAACACTCCTAAGGTCAAGTGAAAACACAATTTAAACACTTTACAAAGAATTAATACGTTTTCATGGAAATAATGTCATTAACCCTTTTGTTGTGAGTAAATCTCACCGACTGCTTGTGGGACAAGCTAGAAGGAGGACTTCTAGATGTGAAGTCTCACGCTCTGATCGTACGGCGAAGATGGTGATGATGAAGCCTCTCTGATCTGTGGCATTACAGTTTCTGGCTGCTATGTGCTTCACACTGTTGGATTGTACATGTGAAGCTTGGAGAAGACACAGGAGGACTGTGTCTCTCAAAAAAAAAAAAAAAGAAAAGAAAGAAGCCTAACAACCTCCCACCATACCTGCCCACTCAACTCCCACCCACCCACTCCACTCAACTCCCCAGCCTCACACCATCCAATGTCTATACAAATGTAGGGTATCAGCTGGTAACAAAAAGCAAGTGTAACATATGTAGTGCATATGTAACACTGCTGAAACATTTCTGGCCAGAAATGTGCAGTTATCAGCCAGTGCATTTATCAACCCAGACCCACCCTGATAAATGCACTGGCTGAAACATGATAAAAGCTCATAAAATGTATGTTTCATCGTAAGATTTGTCCAAAAATATAATCATATACTTTTGAAAAAGTTTAAAGATTATAACAAACTGAAATCAATAACATTTTTGTAAATATTATTTCAAAATAGAGGCACAGATAAACTGGCTTAACTGTCATTATTGCTGTAATTAGGTTTTTTCTTTTCTTTTTTTTTTTTTTTTTTTTTCTTTTTAAAAAGCAAACGTTAGTCTGTGTTGTTCTCTCAGAAACAATGAAGAAGCTGTTGAACATTTATTTGTTGTGTGGGCAATCCTCTGGTCCACCCTCCTCCCTCCCAGCCACAGTGAGACTGGGGCAGCCTGGCAGGATTTTGAAGCCTGGCTGCAGAGAGGATATGCCTACACTGTTCGTTTTAAACTGCTATATTTGATTTTTCTGACATTCATAGATTACTGATTTTTAGATTTTCTGTAATAAATAAAATTGTCATATTTTACTGATATCATTATTTAATTCATTTAATTGTATTTTATGTAAAAATTCAAACATTATACTGCAATGCAGGGCATTTTTTCTTAAGTCAACTTTTAAATATCGCTCTACTTTCTTAAGTCATTCAAAATATATATAGAAATTACTTACTGTAGTCAAAGATCTAGATCATGAATCATCACAGGACAATACACAGTATACAGGGTCATGGTAACTATAGTAGGTCTTCATGACTCCAGAATGGAGACATCGCTCTGGCTGAGAAATGAAAATTAGGTCAAGCAGTGTGTTCTTCTCTGTGGTAGGGGTAGTGATGACCTGTGCATATCCCCTAGACTCAAACAGCTCCAGGATTGGTTTGTTTGCACTGGATAAAACATTCTCATTAAAATCACCACACACTATGATGGGATGACAGTCCATGATCTCTAATGAGTCTAATAGGCTTACCAGGTTTTTCAGGAATGGCCTCAGAGTGTAGTCTGGAGGTCTGTACACAACTGCAATCAGTGCACTGACTGGTGCTTCAACCTTTAAAGCCAGAAATTCAAGGTCAGTTACATTATGGATGTACTGTTTTTCATGCACTTGAATGTCACTTTTCACATAAACAGCAACTCCACCACCACTTCTGTTTGCCATCTGGGGAAAGTTTGTGTAGGACAGGTGTCTGTTGCGTTTGAACAAACTGTAATTTTCCAAGTGGAGACTCTCTGCGACAAAAGAGCCCCGCAGGTGTGTTTCTGTTAGGCACAAAACATCTGCTAGACACAATTCATGGTGACTCTTGATGTCATTAATGTGAGCTGGCAGTCCCTCTGTGTTATGATGAACAATGGTGAAAACGTCTGACCTGCTCAGTGTTTGTCTCACTTGTAGAAGAGGCATCATGTCATCAAGGTTGGCTTGTCTCATGTTCTCAAGCGCTGCAGTGATTTCTGGGTTGGTGAATATTTTTTCTCCTCCATATCAAGAAGATACAGTCCACTGAGAGACGCCACTCTGCTGACAGCTACGTAGGCCATGCCGGGCTCAAAATGCTCTTAAGAGAGACAACAGCTGATGTGGTTGTCATACCCTGTACCTTATGTATTGTACATGCAAAGGCCAGCTTCACTGGGAACTGTCTTCGCACCACTCCTTTCTGCTTTAGATTCTCCTCTGCTCTCTCAATGTACACCATGTCGTCTGCTGGTGTGCGGTTATTCTTTCCAGATGTCTCATTATCCATTTTAAGTCCAAGCTTGATGATGTGTTGGTCATTTTCAGAGTGAACTACTCTAAGTAGTTTTCCAAAAGCTCCATTAACCAAACCATTTTGTATGTCAATGTTTCTGGTGAGCATGACACGAGCTCCTTCTGCAACTTTCAGTGTGTCTGGTAACTCGTTTTTACCTCCTTTGAATGGTCTGTCTTGTAGTGCCATTCTGCCAGTTCTAGGATCCTTTCTATAATCGTCTGCATGGATGTCAATGATATGAGTATGGAGCAGAGCCAGTGTTGCAGAGTTGTGCGCATCCACTTCTTTATTAGTTGCAAAATGTGCAACGCATCAGTCGGACAACGGGCTGGTTCAGTTATGGCCTGTGACAACAAATTTCTATCTGCTTCGCAAAGCACATCCAACTTTCCTTTCACACGGATTCTGTTCAGCATCTCAGCAAAGACAACATCATCTTTCTGACGCATAATCTCAGTCAGAGTGATCATCTGAAAATGCTCCCGCCACAGGTCGATCTCGGACGGGTCGTGCACACAGAGAGGTTTAGACTGTCGCACTGGGGTAGCTGATAGAAGTCTCCAACAGCAATGACTGACATGCCTCCAAAGGGTCTCCGAGTCCCTTTGATCTGTTTGAGTCTTGCATCTACATATGCAAAGAGATGTCTTGACACCATAGACACTTCGTCAATGACGATTATTTCAGCATTCAAAAGTTCTGATCTGACTTCATCCAGCTGATTGCCAAGTCCCTGAATGGGAGGTTTTAAGCTTCTAGGGAGCTTGAGAAGAGAATGCAGTGTTGTTCCAGAAATGTTAAATGCTGCAGTCCCAGTGAAAGCAGTTAACAGGACAGTGGGTTTTGATATATCAACGTCGTCTGCATATCTGGGCACTTTGCTCAGTATCTTAGATGCTTCTGAGTAGATGCATTTGATAAGATGTGATTTTCCTGTTCCAGCACCACCATTAATATAAAAGAAAAACTGCTCCACATTCAGAGCACAGACTCTTTTAATGCACCAGTCTCTAACTGCATAAAATATGCAGGCTTGCTTCTTATTCAGATTCTGAAACATCTGACGTAACAATGTGGGATCAATAGCAGGGGTTCCCTGATGGCTCTGACTTCTGTTGAAGCATCAGCCTGACGGCTGTAGTCGGGCACATCTTCCTGTTCATTTTCATTGTCTTGCTCTCTTTCTTGTTCAACAAGTGGCAACCTTACGAGATCTGATTCAGGTGCCAGATTACACCATTCGTCAGTCACACCTCTGTTCTGCTCATATTCCTCAACAGCGCTCTCGATCTCCTCACTGTTTTTCTCATATTTTTCTCTGTTTCTTTTGACAATGTGTTGCACGTATTCAAGATGGTCAGTACCTGGTAGCTGTACACAGCCAGCACCATAGAAAGCCTGATAGGTTGGCAAAGATGGTGTTTTCAGTTCATGGTCTGAACGATGAGGAAGGTACAGTTTAAGCAGTCTTCCGTAATATTGCTCTGGATGTTTTTCTTGTGAGCAGCGGTGAAATCTGATGACAGCAGGCTTATCATTTTTTGCGCCTTTGCACAAATCCCATCTCATTGAGAAGGGCAAAACATCTTTACCTTTTGTCTGTTGGCCATAGACAATCCTGCAAGTAGCAGCAAAGTCTGCCATGCACATCTCCTCATACTCTGGAGTTTCAGGTCTGGCTTTGTATTTGTCATTCAAAGATGTCATCCAAACATTGGAAGACTCAGGTGTTGTGTTGTCCAGAACTGACAGGGGACGACTCATTTTCACTGGATTATCATCAGTTGGTATGAATATTACAGCACGTGAACATTGCTTCATGTGAAGACCACATGCACGAGCAACACACTCCTGTGCACTGATCTCTCGCTTCTTTGAATATGCCTGATGACGGCTCTCATTTCATCGCACTCATTTACACTGTCCTTATGGGAGTTCTCAATGACAGTTTTCAGGTACTCAGATAGCCCGCCTCTTTTTTGATATATATTTCATTAAATAATTTGCTGCGCCGAAAGCATCTAGAACAAAGCTTATGTCGATATTACTGTTCCAGGCTTCAAGCAGATGTGGATTATAGCTGTTTATCCAAGAGTCTTTTGGATCACGCTTTAGTATGATCGTACTCCTTGTGTTCATTTTATTCAGGTATCGCTCATATTCTGCATGCGTCAACTTGCATCTTGCCAAGAGCTGCTCTAAACTCATGGAAGCAGTTTCAGGTTCATTCAGTAGCTGGTTCAGTGGTCTGAGCTTGTTCTTTGCTGTTTCTACCTCCAGTTCATCATCCTCACTGGGTCTTGTGATCATTGTGTCATTGCAGGGTGGTTTGGGAAAACCAAAACGGCACCGGAGCTTAAACTCCTAAAGCACGTCTTTGTGTGGTTCTTACTATGTTTTGCACTTCTGTAACTTTCTTGTAAAGTTCAGGTTGTTTATGTGGATCAGGCAGCTGAGCTGTGATGTATTTGTTTATAAAATCCACAACAGTTTGCTCATCATCCTCCTCAAACACAGGAGCACCTTCTACCCACAGGAGGCAGTGTATGTGTGGGCTTCCTCTGTGCTGAAACTCGACTCTGTAAAAGTAGTCAATGACTTTGCCAAGTGGCTCTGCAGGAGATAAGAGTAAATCTCTGAATAATGCTTCAACTCTCTTGTCAAACATGCGCATTGTTGTGACAGGATTGCTTCTCAGGATGTCACACTTTGCTGACCAGTCGAGTCCTTCAAAGTTCACTTGTTCACCTTGCTGCCTTGTTATTGCTTCAATCACTTCAGGCCAGCGCATTTCAGCAGCTGAAAATGTGCAAAAAAGAACGTGGGAGTTCCCAACTGTCTGATCATGGCAAAAAGATCTCTTGTTGTTTTCTCCCAATAGGCTGGGGTTCCTCTCAGAGGCTGCATGAATCTCACTGCATCTTTATTTCGCACCAGTTTCTCCACCTCATGTTTATCTTGCAGCATGCCTGAGGTTATTTTTCTCCCATCTCTGGTCAAAGGCTTTGCCTTCCTTAACTGGATTGTCATGCTGGAAGTAGCCAAGTGTATTTCAGTCACAAACTGTGCAAAGAACAAATAGTTTGTGTCTTTGGCAAAACGATCATCAATGCAGAAAAGTCTTGATTTGAAATACCCACTGGGGGATACTTTGATCAGCCTTCTTTCATCAAGTGTGTTTTGGCCTGTAGGAAACTGCACAGGGAAGGCCATGGCCTCCAGTTTAGGTGTTTTGAAAAACTTATTGGATTGTTTCTCTCTGCAGGAGCAACAGAGTAGATTCCTTCACTGAAACATAATATCTCCTCAGCCACATCAGGGGGCTGCAAACAGGACTCGAGTGCAAAACCACCATTAGTCAGCCCATCTTCTTGCTCTGAATCATCTCTCATCTGCTCATGTGGTTGTTCACCATCACAGGATAACATGTCAATATCCTGTTCATTTTTATTTTGTGCTTCACATAGTGCATTTTTCTCACAGCTGTCAATTTCCATTAAATCAGCCTCATCATAATCGTCCTCATTCATGTTTTCATCATCATCATCCTCATCATCTTCATCAGGAAGTGTTGGATCACACAGCTCAGCATCATCTCTGATGCTCACATCCTTATACTGTGGATGAATCTGCTTGAGTTTATGCAGTGCTTGCACAAGTTTAGACCAGCTTACAGTCTGAAACAGCTGATGACCTTTGTACGACAAGCGTCTCTTCAGTTTTACTCTCATGACCTGAGAATTAATTCTTAATCGAGGCAGTGCTTCAACAGTTTCCTGTACCTCTGATGGGACACAGACCACATTTCCTCTAATTGCTCTCTGTCTGCCTTTGGGAAGAGGAATAATCTTGGCAAATGGTATGCACTTGGCTATGAGATGCCTCTCCAGGATGTTGAGATCAGACAGTTCAGCTGGAATATCAGCAAGATCCAGTTTATTGGCAACAGCAAGTACTGGCATGGATCCATTTTTAAGATGATTGTGGCAGGTGTGACAAATCCACTCTCTTTCTCTCATCAGGCACATTGCACTGCTCATTTCTGCAGTTTTCATCACAAACATGAACAAACCTTCCTGTCAAACATGTTGCAACCACATGTGGGTTTTGACATAATTTGACCTTATGCAGGGTCGTACTTGGTTTGGAAATGAAGCCTTGAAACATACAGTACATGGGTATGATGGTCCAACTTTGATATGTGATTTGAACACAGATATGGCCTCATTGATCACACTGTTGTCACTCTCTTGGGTTTGTCTGTTCACCCATCTGTATTTCCTTTTTATTTTCATGGCACATCTCATGTTGTGCATAATCCTGAATGCAAGATTACTTTGATACCTGTCTCGCATTAGTTGTTTCATTAGTTGTTTGTGTCTTGCTCTGAATGCGTTGTCACGTGCATAACGCTGAGTCACTCGAGATCTCTGTCTCTCTCTGAATTCTGGGCTTTCTCGATACCTTTTAGTGATATAGCTTTTTTTCTCCTCTCTGAAATCAGTATTCTCATAGTAACGTCTTTTAATATATTGTTTTTGTTTCTGTCTAACTTTAGCATTCTCACTGTAACGTCTTTTAACATACTGTTGCTGTTTCTGTCTGAATTCTCCATTCTCATAGTAACGTCTTTTAACATACTGTTGCTGTTTCTGTCTGAATTCTGCATTCTCACAGTAACGTCTTTTAACATACTGTTGTTGTTTCTGTCTGAATTCTGCATTCTCACAGTAACGTCTTTTAACATACCGTTGTTGTTTCTGTCTAACTTCAGGATTGTTTTTTATATGCCTCGCTTGTGCAAGATTTTTCTTTTCTTTGTACTCTTTATTTGAAGCATATTTTTGTCGTTCTTTCCTTTTTGGTTTTCTTTTCTCTGATTTCTGGGTTTCTCTGATGCCATTAATCTTCTTTTCATTTTGTGCCTTTGTTGTTTATTAACTTTTTCAGTTTTTGTAAAACTATATCAGAAAGATCACAGGCAGCAACATTTTTTATTGCAGCATTTGATTGACATGAAAAAGCATCATTCGATGGAAAGAAATTAAATTCACTGCATAGTTCTTCAGTTGGTATATTAGGAGGTTCATTCTGATCTTCATATGATGTGAACTGAGTCATGTGGACTTCTTTTTGTTTCACCAGTGGCGTACAAATGGACATTTGACAAAAGATGTTCTCAGTCAGACCAGTGGTTGTGTTTCTCCTTGGAGTAGAGGGGTTTGCTTCATCAACAGTTGTATCAGCGTGAGTAGATGCCACAGCAGTGGCAGCTGTTGGTCTGCAGACTGTGTCTGTGATAGTATCACTCAGGTTGACTGTGCTCATACTGTAGAACTGCACAGGCTTCAGCTCATAGTTACAAGAGGGTGATATCTCCATCATTTGATAAGAATCTTGTAGCCTCTTAATCATGTCACTGAGGAGTGTAAATTTCAGCATCACAGCTGTACCACGATTACGTGACTGTAGTAGTAGAGAAAGACCACTGGGTGTTCTGGAGTGTGGGTCAAAGAACCCATATTCGCCTGATGTGGATCTGAACACTGCAATACACAATCCACTCATAATCAGTAAGGCATAATGCACATCTGACAACAGGCAGCTCAGTCCTGCTTCTAAGCTGAGAAAGGTATCTACTGCTTCCTCTGGAGGTTCTTCAAATGTCCCATACCGGGAAGGCTGTGTCATGTCGACATGATACATAGACCTGCGAGCATAAACTTTGTCTGGCAGCTCATCGGTTGCCAAATGAATACTCTTGGGGAATCTTTTCTTTGCCTCTTTGTACATCACATCACCTTTATCCAAGACCAGATTAAGGTCAGCTGTAGTCATGTTTTCATTCTCATGAAGGAATGCAAGAAATGTGAGTGAGTTACATGTGCACTGGTGGTTTCTGGAGTCTCCATATTTAGGATGTGCCTGGCTGTGAGATGCACAGACATGTGTTACAGAGGGCTGGTTTTCAAAGTTCACTCTTTCTGCATGAGATGGTCCTGCCACATCACTGTGATGGCCTCTTTTCAACAAATCAGCATAACCCACCTGTGGGGCACTTGACACCTCATGTTGTTCACTAAATTCATGCTGCAGTCCACTCTTTACAGCATCAGCATAAGATACCTGTTGTACATGTGCAGGAACATGTTGACCTGCCTGTTTGACACTGTCAGAATTGGTCTTTGTAGACACACTGTCTTCTGCAGAGCTCTGAGGAAAATCACACTCAGCTTGTTCACATATTGGTACACTGTGAATCTCATGGAACTTCTTCCAGCGTTGTTTTGCAGCTTTTGACTTTTTCTGCTTCCTTGGCATTTTCACACACCTGCAAGTGTTTCTTAGTCTTCAGAAAATATGTTCACAAGATAAGAGTGGCACACACCAGGAGATGTTGTCTTGTTTTTATATTTCAGTTTTTATTTGTCTGAAACAGTTGTCTTTCATTTGACAGTTTGTTCTTCAGTCGAGAGAATATTATGTACTGTCTTTATTGGCTTGGCACAACTTAGCAGCAAGCCCAGAATGAAAAACAGGTAGAGAGAAAATCTAGAAGAGAGAACAGGCAGAGCAGGAGAGACACGGCTGGGAAATCACAATCAAACCGTGAATTAGAGTTTTCTTTGTTTGTTCAGTTTGTTCTCAGGTAGAGGCAATATATGCACTCTTTATTGCTTTAATGGCTTGGCATTTTTCAGCAGCAAGCCAAGAGTGAAAAACAGGTAGAGAGAAAATTTAGAAGAGAGAACAGGCAGAGCAGGAAAGACACGGTTTTGAAATCAAACCGTAGAGTTTTCTTTTGTTTGTTCAGTTTGTTCAAAGGTTGAGGCAAAATATGCACTCTTTATTGCTTTATTGGCTTGTGCATTTCTAGCAGCAAGCCAGAGTGAAAAACAGGAGAGAAAAAGAGAAACAGGTAGAGAGAAAATTTAGCAGAGAGAACAGACAGAGCAGGAGAGACACGGCTTTGAAATCAAACCGCAATAAGATTCTTGGTTTGGCAAAATTTCTCACAAACCACAGGGTGAAATACAGATGGAAAGAAGGCAGAGACAACAGGTGGAGCAGGACAGAGGATAGAGGGGTTGGGGGTTGGGATGTGAGAGAGAAGACTGGAGATCTGGTCCTTGTTCTTCTTCTGCACACTGTGAAAAAAAAAGAGAAAAAAATAATAATTTTATTAAAATGATATCACATGGTAATTGTATGAACTAATTGTGACTACTGAAAAGGACAAAACAAATATTCAAGCTAAACTGTTGTTGGCTGCCATGTGCAAAAAGTTGCATAATTGGGCACTTTTTAAAAGAATAAATATTTAATTAAATTCAGCAATAATATTTTAAATACAAATATGATTGAGTGAATCATTAACTATTCACATGTAATGTGACGACAACAAAATGTATGAAAAAAATATTTTAGCCCAATTGTTAAGCTGCACTTATGTGTATTTATTATAAAATTGTGTTTAAAAGGTCTAGCACAAAGTTTGAACCCATCACTTTACAGCTTATATTAGTCAGATTATTTTTTATTTTGGTCTACTTCTCTTACAGTATGTGCACACCTACCAGGCAAAGCACAGGTGTCAGTCAAGTTCCTGAAAGTGTAAGACGAGAAATAATATGTTAGTTGTCTGTACAGTGTTATCAGACTAACAGAAATACATAACCCACATGACATGATACACTGAACTTAGTCAGCAGGGTAATTATAGAGTAATATAGCACACCAGCTGATACAGCAGCCATTTTGTAATTCAAACTAATTAACTGAAGTATTTCCACTTATGTAAGGCTTATGTAACGCTACTGTTAGACTGTTACTAGTCTTAGCATTGCTGCTAGCGCTAGCATTCCTGCTAATGTTAGCACTTCAGTTAGTGTTAGCATTGCTGCTAGCACTAACACTCTTACTGTTAAAACTGAGCGACAATGGCAATAATAAAGCTCATTTGTTACTTTTGTCTCACTGACCGCCAATAAATATCACAGGAATATCACAGTAATATTTTTTTGTCAGTTAACAACTGCTAAGGCTAGTGTTAGCACTATAGCTAGCGTTAGCATTGTTGCTAGCATTAGCATTGAAGCTAGCGTTAGCACGGCTACTAACAGCAAAAGTCATAAAGCACTCTTACTGTTAAAACTAAGCCACAATGGCAATAATAAAGCTCATTTGTTACTTTTGTCTCACTGACCGCCAATAAATATCACAGGAATATCACAGTAATATTCTTTTGTCAGTTAACAACTGCTAACACTAGTGTTAGCACTATAGCTAGCGTTAGCATTGTTGCTAGCATTAGCATCGTTGCTAGCATTAGTATTGAAGCTAGCGTTAGCACTGCTGCTAACAGCAAAATGTCATAAACCTATATAAATGATAGTGAAGGTTATTCTTTTTTTTCTTTCTTTATTCTTTGAACTCTTTTAAACTCTGTTGGACTTGATATGTGAGTTTAAATGTCAAACATGTATTTTTACCATCATAAAAATAAAACAGTGCAGTACTGAGTGTACTGTACTTACCACAGCAGAGAGCAAAGCGGAATGACGACAGTTGGTCCAGTGATGGGTTGAAAACAGATGAGGCGTTCAGGTGGTGCTTGGAAATTTGACCATCAATTTGAACAGCAATAATGAGTATATACATGTCTGTGTGTTAGTCTCTGTATGTGAGAGACATAGAGAGATAGAAAAAAAATATACTAGACTAGTGTACAAATTGGTACTTTTTGTATAAGCGAATGAGTGACATACAGAAAAATATGGCAACTGGCATTACATGAGCAAATAAAAAGTATTTCATCTTGAACTGTTATGTGGGTTTTATTTTAAGACTACTTTAAGTTTGTTAGTGGGGAGATAAACTATACAGACTATAAACAGAGACATTAAATGAGATTAGATTAGTTAAACATTAGTTAAAATGTGGGAAAATCAACTACAGACAGGTAGATGCTGTAAGCTTTAATTATCCAGTCAGAAAGGATGATTTTAAAGTCATCAACTGACTCCAACTGCCCAGATCTGAAAAACCTGTGTGCCAATCACAATGCTCTACTAGTTGGCATATACTAACTACTGACCCCTGTCAAATCTGTCTTATTGTACCTATTGAAAAAGTTAATCTTACTACAACTGCTTAGATGCAGCAGACATTTTTAGGTTTAACCTTGGCAGAGTGAGAGAGAGCTCGTTAAGCAGGCAGGTGTGAGCCTGGTTGCTATAGTGACTGCACCCAATGGCTCCATACACACACACAGACATGCACCTCACTTTAGCTGCTTAAAATGAACAGAAAAGTCAGGCCGAAACAAATCCTTCCCAAATGAAAAGTATAGGTCGTATTGACGAAATTCTTTCACTGTGAGTGCCAGCAATGTCCAGTCTACTAAATTCTCAGTTTTCATGCCTGTGGAGTTTATTATATGGACGTGGTGACAGTGTAAAGACAGCCTGTACTTCTGATTTTCAAAGGAACTTTCTGAGTCATTTTAACATTGGAGTCTATGGAAGAGTTGGAGGAGGAGGCTGCACATTGGTGAAATTTATGAAAGAACCATAACACCTAGTATAATAGTAAACACATTGGATGAAAGAGGACAGCGATGGCTACGTTTTGAGGGTAAAATCATACCTGTAGAGCAAATGCTGCGGACACAGCAGCAGTTTTAAAAAGATTTTAAGATTAATTTTTTCGCTCCTCTCACTCTAGCAGTTCAGCTGTCTCACTCTAGCCCCAACATTCCGTCCCATACACACCCATTATAAACTCTGAAACGGCTGAAAAACATCATGAAACTTAAACTGGAACTGAAGAAAAGTATAACAGATATTGAAAAGATAAATACAAGTTGAAAGGTTGAATGTCTTGGCTTCGTTTTAAAGTTTGAATGGTGGTTCTATGTCAACGTATGTGGAAGTAGTAGGAGTTTAAAATTGAGTAAGGTGAATGAGGATTTGAAGGGTCTCCCCATTGAAATACATGGGAAATTTTTGTTGAAAAAGTTGAATAATTTAAAAATATAAATGTTAAAAATGAGAAAAATAGAAGCAGTCGTGTCCAAAAGAAGAGGAATCTAACGGTGTTTGAATGGTTTTTCTAAGTTGAACGGTTTTGAAGGAGTAGGAGTACAAAAAACGTACGGAATAGATAATAATAAAATAGAATAATAAAGATTAGAAGAACAATACTGTGAATGCTTTTACAAGCATTCACACTAATTACAACAACAATACTGTGAATGCTTTTACAAGCATTCACACTAATTACAACAACAATACTGTGAATGCTTTTACAAGCATTCACACTAAAAAGCGCAGCGCACATATTCAGAAATCGGCCTTACTTAAACAATTAAAACACCAGGTATTTTGGTTTTGTGCAGCCACTCCTTCTCAGACCAAAGTAAAGAGTTTTTCTTCATTTTTTGAGCTACTTTTATAATGGGTTTTCTCAATAGACAGAAACCCTAAAAGAAAACGGTCTTGTTTTACGCATATCGAGGAGGAGTCAACAACCCCTCTAATCGTTATTAGTATTTCTTAATGCCTCCAGCCAAGCAAAGAATTTCATATTGGCCTCAACTCATTGTACGTGTAACCCTTAGTGAAAAAAAGCACAGCGCACATATTGAGAACTTGAATAAGTTCCGTCGGTTCATTACCTCCGAGAGATCGGGATGCTTCCTCCGTCTCGTACCATAAACGTATGAGAAAAAAAAACCCCCAGAGAATTTATTATTTTGGTAAGAGAGAGAGAGAGAGCGAATCAAACAAACTTTTCTACAACACGATATACCACTCCGGGTCAGGAGGGGCGATATAGCACGGACCGGTCAGATGACTACGCCGGATGGAAGCATAACCGGAAGCGTGGCAGGGAGTTTCCCTTTGACCTTCATCCTGCTCCATGATCAGCCGTTAAAACTTTCCCCAATATTGCTGTAATGTAACAACAAACTTTGTTTTTTAAGATCAGACAGGTCCCAAAACATTCCTTACACGCAGTCACTGAATTAGCATCTGTGGCACAAATAAGCTTCAGGGACTGACTTGTTTTTTTTAGAACCGACCTTTGACACTTGGATGTTGGCTTAATTTTTACACAAAGAGAAATTTGACCCTAATAAAAAAAACATGGTGAATACTTACCTCAACTTTGATGGGGTTTTTCACAGCTATTTATTTTGGAAAAAGTAAACACGTTACAAGGACACAATGCACATTGCAGAGTACATGAATGGGAATTCCTCCTCTCTACACTTACACTCCTCCCTAACAAATGCCAAGTCATCATCTCCATATTGTGTGTCCCACTTTTCTAGTTTCATTGAAGTGTATCCAAGTGCACAAGATGTAAAAACAATGCATCAGTTTTTTAAGTCCCCGGTCTAACAAGATGCCATTCATTTAAGAGACTAATCATTTTTTGATTTTAAATGATGCTAACTTCAACGCAGTATCGTTAAAAATAAAACATATTAGAACTCATTTTTGTTGGACACAAGAACAACTCGAGCATATTTTTCGGGAGCCGAACTAGGGCTTACAAGTTTGACGTGCCCCTGGGGATCAGTGCGAGGTTGTGCGGCGTGGAGGGTCCAGACACTCCCACAGCGCAGACTTTGCTATGCGCACAGAGCGTTTCTGGTGTGTCTCATGCAAAAGAGACAATACAGCGTGTTTCTCTGCTCCCGGTAAGCCTGCCCTTTATAAATATCTCTTTGATTATTCAAACAGTGTTTAAATTGTGACTCCAAAAACATTTTATCTATGTTAAAATATACATACATATATTTCAAGTTTTTTAGCTTAAACAGACTCTTGAGCAAATCCGTAATGGCATAACCAGTGTGCACCCTAATGTACATCTTTTAAGTGTATGTTAATCAGTACATGAAGCGTACCTCTGAAAAGAGTCCATCATTTGTGAATTTACTGATTTGTTTTTTAACCGCAGTTTTCACAAACTGCGGATGATGAAATTATTGTAGAAAATGTCTTTAAACTATCGCTGTTCCTACTTATTGAGCTACTTCTTTACTATGTGAATAAACAATTTGAACGAGAAAGGATTTAAAGACACAAAAGTAAAAAATTTGTAATGACATTTATGTGACCGTTCTTCCAAAATCCGACAGAGAGTGAAAATCCAAGAGCTGCTGCAAGCCTCTGCATTAATGATCTTTCTGTTTCTCTCCTTGTGTGTGTGTGTGTGTGTGTGTGTGTGTGTGTGTGTGCTCACAGAGCGGAGGTCACGGCAAGAGTTCCCTGAGTTGACACGTATGAACCATAAAGTCAGTTTGGACTGAGGAGCAGTCGGTAAACTACATTCAGTGTAGACAAAATTACTTTTTTATCCAAAGCATGCACAAGAATCCAAATCTCTGTATCACAATGATTTCATTAAAGCCTTATTATTTTATGGGGTCAAATCACCGTAGATCATTAATAGGGAACAAAAAAGGAGGATCACATCAGCAATGGGAGACAGAAGTCTTGACACGTGCTTATAACTTAAAAACACAAAAACAAAAACAGATACAGCCGGTAAGATTTATGGTATAAACCAGACTTTCACAGTCTGCATCTTTACAGAGGTTTTTTTCTGCTTTTGTTCACTCCTAGTGTGATTAACAAACAACAACCCAGAGAGCCCACTAACTATTAGCCGCCCCCCCCCCCCCAAACAGTCAGTTGACTGAGAGAAATGCAACCCATTATTGTGAACGCTGAAGGAGATGTGCTCCATAGTCAAACTTATATTTCCTTAACTTACATCCTATGTTCTGTTTAATCCCTTTGATGGAAAATTGGTTAAACCGTTGCTCAACTTATGTCTGAATGACGGCAGATAATTCTGATGAAACTGACCCCGTAAGCACTTTGCAGCTGAGTCGAGGGCTCGTGCACACAAGGTCAGGAGGTGTCCGGCGTGAGTGCGGCCTGACATTCCATTTGGGACAGCTGCCAGACACATTAGTGCAACTCAGAGTGTGAGCAGCAACTCCTGTATACTGAACATAAGAAAAGTAATGTGTAGTGCTAAACCGAGATTCCAGGGCTCGTGCTTATATGGTTCAAAAACAGGTTAGTTTAGCGATCGTGTAACTGTGTCCTTGACCTTTTTACCGGTTTGAGGAGTTGGTTCCCTGGTCCAGATATTTGGGACGGTTCAAATGCCGAGTCTCCAAATGCAAACAAAAGGATATTTTCCACGTTATTTCTTAAATGTGCATAAATGGGATGTCCGATAAAAGTAATAAACGATAAATGTAAATCAGTTTTTTTTAACTGTGCAGACCCACTCCAGTGAAAGCGATAAAAAAACGTTCATGACTTTAAAGAGATTATGAACAAAATGCAATACATTTTGGTTTTTGCTACATTAACAACTTTTCCAACTCTGATTTCCTGCACGACCCACACGGACATCAGTTCAGACTGAAATCCAGTTCAGAGGGCACACGCAACATGTTCAAGCTTGCACGGAGGCCTTGCAGTAAAAATAAGAAGATGGTTAAGGCGAGAGATTGCTATTCTGTCTTTTACATCGGTACAAAGGGAGGACTAAATGCCAAAAGGAGAAAAGTTTTTTAAAAATGACGCTTTAAAACAGTTCGAGTATCTTTGTGTTTACGGGGAGAAGGGAATAACTGCGGCCGAGGCTCTGAAAAGAGACGGTCGCTTCGCCGATGACCTGGGCTACTTTGAGCTGGTTAACATCGACGACGAACGTAAGACCGAGTGCACAGACATAATCGATTGTCTGGACAATAAGAAATTCCAGATATGTTTTCCACAGGGAGCAGATACGGATGTATCCATCCCAGGGCAGCAGAAACCTCCACACGCATCAAATAATGCAAAGCGCAGCGGCGGAATGACATCGGTCTTAGATGTAGCACGACAGAACGGATTGAGTCTAACAACGTCAATCAAAGAAATGGGCAGCGGCGTTGACCGTAAGGAGGTTTACGATCTACTTTGTCGGCAGTACCCGCGTCTGAAACGATGGATGGAGAGTAGATTCCCTAAAAATTCTTTTCAGGAAGCACTGAAGTACAGGAAGGAGAGCTTTGGAAAGAGCCGGCAGCCTTTTACTGAAATTCGCAGCATTATGTTGCTGCTCGAATTGAGCGAGTCAGTTTGTCTCATATCCGGTTCCTTCATAAAGCAAGGCACAGGCTTTGTGCTGTTTGACGACTTTGTCTTGACCAACGCCCGCTTATTCGACTACTGGGTTAAATCAAACACACCTAACTGGCGTGAATTTGTAAACGTTACCGTGGTCTATAACTTTGAAGACCAAGAGTCAGACAGGAACAACCTCAGCGCTAAGGTGTTTATCGGCGACGATAAGTTAGATTATGTCATACTCAAGCTAGAAACAGAGAAAGTGCCGCCGGGGCTCCTTAAGAGATTTGGGCCTGTACCTTCAGACGGCGAGGCCTGTGTCGTCGGACACCCGGGAGGAGGAGTGAAAAAAATGAGTCCTACGTGGGTCGTGGAGAAAGAGAGGCGAGAGCATGCTGAGAATAATGACAATTTAGAAGACTGCGAGGAATTTTGCAGTCTTTGTGAAATCAATCAGCAGATCAAAAACGACCCGTATGAAAATATCTACGTCACCCACAACACACTCATGTACCACGGCTCTTCCGGCTCCCCGGTTTTCGATGCCGAGGGACGAGTGTTTGGTCTTGTTACGGGTTCGAAATTGAGGATGAGAGTAAAACAATGATGGTCCAGAAGAGGTCAATCAAACAATTGATTTTAATGAATGCACGCAGCGTGGAGAGGTGCAAACTGCAAAACAGTTGTACATCTCTACCCAAAATACACTCTAGATTGCTTTTATAACATCAGGGTATTGTAACGCCCCTTCTTGCGTTTACAAGCACATAATTTGCATGTACAGAACATTCATGTATTTTAAGAATTAAATGCAAACACAGAGGTTCCTCCTTGTGGCATACTCTTCCGAATATGGTGATGACCTAAGGCCTTTGAGGTCACCATGGACTGGACATCCTTCCGTCACCTGTAACTAAGCAAACTCAAATACCACAAGAAGCTGAATACATTCAGGCCTTTGCTCAGCTACTCTTTTACTGTAACAATATACTCAGCATATGAGTTATGATACATATATATTTAACTCAATCATTTTAAAGTAGTTATAACTGCACCTGTAATAAACATGTTAATATTTGATTATGATAACCCTATAATATAAATTATAACATAATGCCAGCAGCTTCAATAAACACTTTGATGAAATGATAATTACTGCAATGATAAGATGATGGTTATATAAAATAATCCCTGTAATTCCACAATTCCCTCTCTTGACGTCTTCCAAAGACGTCACTACACTATTCCCAGGTCCACTACCTTCGCTCTGACCCTCTCTAGCCGCCCCTGACTCAGCAAATCCGACAACAACCTCATGTCCTCTAGGTGGTCCAGCAATAAAACACCAGCTCCCACTTGAAAACACTTCATGCTTAAGTGGTCTCTGCTCCTTTTCTGGGTCCCTCTCTAGTGGAAATCTTCTTCTGTAAGGGATAGAAAACAAACAGCCTCTCTCTGCTATACCTTACTAACTTACTGTGTTCATCTCAGGTTCCTGTCATTATTCAAAGTTGGTTCCCAATATCATATCAGGCAAAATCACAAACCCTACTGCCACGTCTGCTTTGTTAAGCTCTTCAGCTAGACTCTGTACCGGTTTGCCAATCTGTGTGTACATGCCTCTACACTTTTAATGTCTAAATGCACATCTGGATGTATGTGCACTTGTATGTCTATCTGCATCTATGAGTCAGTGGTTTGTCAGATATAAGGCGTTAATGTGAGAAATGTTTCCTGACTATTAACTCCTGATATTGGAGGGACTTTCCCAAAGAGATTTTTTTTTTGCTCCTGTGCTTGACAGGTTAAGCGAAGTTGTTTTTGTTTTGTTTTGAAATTTTTCCCTTCTATGTGTGTGTGTGTACATAAGTAAGAATATAATAATCAACATAAGATCCCTGGTTTGCAAATGATTTTCTGCCCCCGCTGCAGGGCAACATCATGTGGTGGTGAGTCTATGTTGGCTAGTTTAATACAGATATGTAACAGTTGCTTGATTGCATGGCCCACTCAGAGTTGCACAGTTTTAATGTATGTGGAGAGTTCAATACACATTTCTTGGCTAATTATTTTCCCAATAAAAGTGAAATCAAACATTACATTTGATTTTACTTATATATTATCCTGTTCTGGGCTCTATCCATTATATTAACTTTATTTAATCTCAATACTCTTTTATGTGTGTGAGCAACGCTTTTAGTTTTATTAAACACCACCCCAGTAAAATACACACCATCCCCATGTCAGCCTGACTCTCCGCTAAAAAGCACACTTCAAAGTTTTCTATCTGGTTTTACGCCTCTTTTGGCCTCAAGCATATACATAACATGCCAAGGTTACTGTTAATGCCCGTTAGACAAGTTTCCATTATCTACAACATTTTGTTTCACCCGGCTCACCCTTACACATTTCCTGTTCACTTATTGCATATTTATCTTTAACACCATTTACCTCAGTAGTTGCTAAGCAGAAACAAAGCAACCTGTGGTCCACCTTTACCCTGTAAAATAAACCCCTGTCATGTTTGTGTCTGTAAGCATGTTTTGCATTCATTCATTACACTCCATTCCTGCAAGCTAGGAGCTGTAAAGTTGAAAGCTGCATCAGGTCCAGGCCTTTGGCCTGGCCTATATTTAAATCATGTGTGTTTGTAAGCGTGCGTGCAATTAACCTGCTATGTTCTCATCTTCCCTCAACATGTATCACCTGGACACTCTCACCAGTGAAGCTTAAAACCTGTTCGGACGGAACATCAACTCTAAACAAGCACAGTTATGCATTGTGTATAAAATTAACTCAAATTGTAAATAGAGACATCACTGTTATGACAAACATAAAATAATACTGTACAACACGTTATTAATACAGTCATCCTAAGGCAGATTATATGATAGCAATAAAAAATCTCTAAATCCCCAATCCCAACAGGTCCTGCTTTTAAATCTTTCCTGACTTTCCCTTCAAGTTCTGCTGTCTTAGTACAATAATTAGGTCCTCCTAATCCCATTAAATCTGCCATATTGATTCCTTCATGGGTAAATGTCAGGTTTCGAGCATCTAAAACTTTACTCAGTCTCTGTTGTGCTAATGATGTCATAGTGAACGCCTGCAAGTTCACATAAGCCACCACACTATGTTAGTTAGAACTTTTAGTGAGTGTTCTCTCCCTACTTGTACTGTTTCCTATATTATTTTGGCCACCCCTGCTGCATGCTGTGCACATTTAGGGTGCCTTGCTTCTGTTGGACTCAACCTCATACTAACCTACATAAGTACCTGTCTTAAGAGAGACCTCTGCACAGCTCAGACGCCAGTTGCAAGAGCTCTCTAACATTAGAATCATCAGCTGTGACTTATATAGTGTTATTTGGTACTTTATACTTCACACATTTTCAACGTTGTTTATATGGGGAGTTCCTCTTTTGTGTCTATATTTATTAATATGCCTTGTGCACTAAAGCTTCCTGTTTTTCAGTCTGGCTGAGCACTTGTTTGTGAATATAAACTGGCCTCTACAAGCCTTCATTAGCAGATACACATTACAAATGCTTCATATATACAGAGAAAAACCCAATAATCCACATTTCACTATTTCGTTCTTTGGTTCAGATTTGGATTCTGTATTGTTCTTTATTTACTATTATTTATCTTCAGATTATTTTTTGCTAGTCTTAGTTTGTTGTTGTCTGTTTGGGAGCTGACATAGTCTCTATAAATAAGCTTCTTTTGGTGGAGTAGCATCAGGAGAGAAGCTCCAGAGAGGCATCTTCCATGTTAAACACTAAAATATAACATAAGAGATCTTCTCAACGTGTTGTATATTTTTAATATTTCCTTATTATTTTATCATAAAATAAATCAACCCAATAACTTAAGCTGTGTGACAGCACCTTGCGTTTACGCCAGGCTGTGAGCTGCCCTGAATCACTTACTACACCCCCCTTTCACCCAATTTAATTTCTCAATCTTAGTTTAACTATTCCTGACCTTCTCCTTCTCTCGTCTGATCATCTCAAGTACGTCCTGTACCAAATTTGCTTCCTCTTTTCAAGTCCCACATTTAATTACAAGCTCCAACACATTTGCCCTATATGGCTGTTCCGACGTGTTTCCTGTCAACTTAACAGAGTTATTCTCAAAACTCAGAGCTGAAGTTCCCCTTTTCTAAGTCTGTATGTTCTACAAGAGAGCAAGTCGGTAAACAAGTTTATCATCACAAAGGTTGTTAGGTAAAGGTCACGTAGACATTTGCTTAGTAACCCTAAAAGAGCACATTTCATGTAGCTAATCGCATATATTAACACCCCCCCTTTTTGTGACACATCTCATGTGTTACAAACTCAAAATCCTTCACTCAAGCTTAGGAAATTAAAAGAAAAAGGTTAGTCCTATCATATTAGGCATACATGCTCCGGCCCTTCAAACCTGTATTTAAGGAATGAAATCAAATTAATCATCATGTCAAATCCTTTCTTGGCTCCATCCACAGCCTGCATCCTTGAAACGTCCTATAAACAAAAGCCTGTGTGTTAACCAGAACATCACCTTTTATACTCACTTTCTCCACTGATGATCCAACCTGTGTTATAACCCAAAATAAACTTACACAGAACAGTTATTAATCATGTGTCCCCTCCGTTCATGGTAACTTAAGTTACATCAATGTTTCCTTTTAGCATTTAGCATTCTATAATGTAATAACATAATCCAACCCCAGTAAATAATTTTCTCAACGCACACATCAATATCCCAAAATCAGCATCCCCAGATTTAAGTCTCCCACTTGTCCTGTTTGTCAACCTTTTATTTATTTCCCTCTTGGTCCCATCACTCACATTCACTCCCATGCATTCACATGATATTTTTGCTGATCTGCAGCCTTCTGCGCACGTCATCAGATGCTCCACATCAGCAAAATGAGCTCAATCATTTGTTTTATTTCGTTTTCCTTTTAGGAAAATAGTTCTCTATACTTTTGACTGGATTGAATCGATCAATCCATTTTTAGACAGAGACTTGCCGCCAATCAGTCTCTGATTGTAATCAATTATAATTCTGTAATGCCCACCTGATATTCGTACTTGGTAATTTTGTCAACGCCGTCCGTTCGCTCTCTTCCAGGCCTGCTTAGAACAAAAATGAAAAAAGAGAGCTGATTATTAGCTCATCAAAGTACCAAACAAAATCACCTGACAGGTTTTTTCTAAGTGCACCGTTATAAAAACTATGGGCCCTTTTAGACATGTCCATGTTTATCAAAACTCCCTCTATTAAAATGAAAACAACAGCCCCAAAAATCTTAAACCATCTTAAATTTCACCCATTCAACGCACTGAAAACCTTGTCCAAACTGCACCGTTTTACACACAACCATGTCCCCTTAGACACTTCACCATACTTAGATTCAGCCTAACACCTTACAACAATGTGTCAACACTAATTTATAAACCTCCTAATCAAATTTGCACCTCTGAACAATCTACCCCTCCTTTAAGGCCTCAATCACACCCACACAGCAAGCTCCTCTGTCCACATTCACACGAGCTCTCAAACTTTTTCCATACTCAGCCATATCTCAACAATTTAACTTGGCAAAAGAAATACATGTTTAAACCTCATGCCACTATTCAATTATTTTCATTTTCTTTCTATACTAATCACTTGTTTTGATCACTCAGTGCAAAAGCACTGCTAAGTCACCCTTTTAAACTAGTTTAATCAGTTTATTCAACATTCACACCATTCTATCACTCATACAAGTAGCAAGCCGATCTTCATTGCGTATGTTTGTGTGTGCTATTTTGCATATATGGCTTCACAGTCTCACAGACACTTTCCCATTCTCCAGTTAAAGAGTCAGTTTTCTCCTTCCCCGAATTACTAACCCAAACTTTAATTTCCCACCTTAAATAACAGCCCTCCTGGTCTTCCGCCAGCAGTTAGGGCTTGCTGTCAGGTTCCTGGACACTGTAAACAATTCAACCAGAAACTTGCCTTAACATATCCATTCATGTTAACCTGTAGTTTCATCCGACTCCTGGATCTGGAGAATTGGTCCAGGTCTGCTTGCCCCTAAAAATAACAACCTAAAACATTCTCATTATTATCACGGACGCCTAAACGACCCATTTCTCTTTTTCTAGTCAAAAATACCAATTATGCCATGTATGTAAGCGTGTTCTTCCTTGCGTTATGTGGTCATGTAAATGCAGTGTAAGCTGTTTTCTTCATTGCATCCTTATATATTCATTGCATTTTCATGTATTCATATTTAATTTATGCATCTTTTCACTGAGCTCTAGATTCAAACTATCTCACTTCTGATTCGTTTCAAAAATAATCTCACATGTAACAATTGGTATATGTGTTTTCTATTCATTAAGGTAATGACAATTATCTTCGTTCATTATTCTTACCTTTTCTAATGTTTACCTCTTTGTTATGCGGTGGTGGACATCCCTAAACAATTCATGAGTTCCCGCTTCAATTTTCATTCCAATTATATCCTATATTCTCTCAGTCAAACTCGTCCAGCTTCATCTCTCACTGGTCCTCTCTGCACAATGTCCTGATCGGGCTTCAAAGCTCCAGCAAACACAGTCTCAACTCAGCTGTTGTCTTCTTCTCTGTTTCTTTACAGTCTTTCTTTCAGATTAAGTCCCAGCGTGGCAAAATATCACTCAATGTCCAGTGCTCTTCCACAATTCTTTATCCCACTGTTCAACTGCCCAGCCTGTATTTTCACAGTACATGTTGCAGTACTCTTACATGCTGCTGCTGGTCGTCAGTCGTCATCAGTGTTAATGGATGAGTGGCACTGTCGTTTGCCTGCTGTATTCAAGTCCACGATGTTCTATCGGTCTTCATCAGGCGATTGACTGTCCTTTGAACTTCTTCTCCGCTTCAGGGACAAAGTGAGAGATCCAGCCGCACAATTCCGAGCCAAAAACTGGCTTATTCTCCCAATTCTTTTAATCTACTTTTCTGCTGCTGAACTCAAGGTTGCAATGTTGAGAGAGTCCACCTGTATTGACACACTAAAGCATACAATTAGTAATATATTCATTTTCTTAAAGGCTTCATTTGCTCCATGGGCCTCGTCTGTCTCTCTGTGTTCTTTCTGTACACACTCAGTTCCCATATATGGGCATGCATTTCCTGTCCCAGACACACACATTTTAATAGCGCTCTTTCACACATCACCATTCTTTAGGTCAGTTTTGTAGCATCAGTCACACAATCATTTCTTGAGTGGGTGTACTAAGTGCATATACTTATGTGTTTTAAACAGAAAAATAAACTCAGCCTCTCATAACATCAGTCTAGGTCAAATATCTTCATAGACCTAAAAGTAAGCATATTATTTCCCTAGTCAAAAGTCAAACCGTTACTCACAGTAATTTTTAATCTAACAGCCTTTGTGTTTTGAAACTAAAAAGAGGAAGGAACAGCGCCCAATTTAAACTGCGCATGTTGTCACTCAACAACACACACACAGAAAATGTAACTGTATATATTATCTCAAACTGAAACAGAACCCATCTAAAAATCCTAAAACATCTTCCTTCGACACCCCAAAACACACATCGCTTACAGACATCTTTTTTAATTAAATTATCTCAAATTCAATTTCAGTTCTTAGAACCCAGATAACGGTCTTAAGTATCAACAGTTTATGTATCCTATCTCAAAACCCAGCAAAAATTCATACAGTCATGGCAAGAAATAAAACTTTACTTACAGTCTTGTAATAAACAAAACCAGCGTCTTAAATACATGCATCAGCCATGTGTAGCAGTCTCTATAAACTTCCTATCAGTCTTACACAGTTTTACCTAGTACAGACACGTGTCAAGCAAACCCCATACTCATTTTCTACAGTTATCATGAAATACTTATCATAATCAACAACAGTCACACAAATATAATAAACATAAACTGCATTTCTTCCCTTAAAACACAGATTGAAGTCGTCCTTAACCCAGGCTCTGCAGTCAGTCATTAGCCACTCATTAGTAAACAGGAAATGTCACTCTAAATAAGTCACAGGCATCTCATTTACATAGACACAGACACACTCTCAAAATAAACAGCCTGCTGCAGTGCCCGTGGCAGACAGAGCCTATATACAAACATAGAAATTATAACACAGAGACGTCTGATAAATTAAATAATATTTACAAGGCCTTAAATTGCACAACCTACATAATTTAGACAAAATTTGAATTAACCCTCCAAGGGACAAACTCCAAGTTTTTGATAATCAATGACAGTCTCAGTTCCAAACTGTATCTGCTCTAATCCCTAAATATCCTAAGTAAATTTAAAAGCGTCCAACGCCCAAGGTCCAACCTTTGCTACCCAAAAAAGTGCATAAACCGTTCCAAACGGTAAAGTGGTCCAACCACTAGCTATTTTGGAGGTTCCCAAGTTCTCCACGATGGCCAATCGGACTATCCCGTCCAACGGAAAATCCTGAGCGTCCTCAGGAAATTGGGAGCGTCACCTCCGAGAAATGCACTTCCTAGAACATCCCACAGTTCCGTTCTACAGAAATTTACTTGTATTTTAAAGACATCCTATGAAACCACAAAACCGACTGTATTGATGTCCAAGCCCAGCTTTATATTCAATTATAACTGTATGACCATATACAGATTTCAAATTACCTAATCCTAAATTCAGTAGTCCAACTACTTTAAATTCTCTTTCCTTAGCAGTCCAACTGCATTTCCTTTAATCAGTACTGTCACTTAACCTTATATTATCATTACTTCAACTTCAATTCTCATGAGATTTTCACCAAAATCAAAACAGACTTTTACCAGTAATTTTCAGTGAGTAGACTTTCAATTTTGTCAGAGCCAATTCAGCACTGTTTGGAAATAATTCAACAGGTAGTGCCTTACCTTTGAATAAGCCGGCTTATGTCCACTCACTTCGACCACTGACTCGTGTCTGCCTGTTTGAGCACCTTGGACCCTCTCAGTCTCAACCTCCAACTCTCTCTACTCAACCTCGGCCAATGCACCAAATGTTACGGGTTCGAAATTGAGGATGAGAGTAAAACAATGATGGTCCAGAAGAGGTCAATCAAACAATTGATTTTAATGAATGCACGCAGCGTGGAGAGGTGCAAACTGCAAAACAGTTGTACATCTCTACCCAAAATACACTCTAGATTGCTTTTATAACATCAGGGTATTGTAACGCCCCTTCTTGCGTTTACAAGCACATAATTTGCATGTACAGAACATTCATGTATTTTAAGAATTAAATGCAAACACAGAGGTTCCTCCTTGTGGCATACTCTTCCGAATATGGTGATGACCTAAGGCCTTTGAGGTCACCATGGACTGGACATCCTTCCGTCACCTGTAACTAAGCAAACTCAAATACCACAAGAAGCTGAATACATTCAGGCCTTTGCTCAGCTACTCTTTTACTGTAACAATATACTCAGCATATGAGTTATGATACATATATATTTAACTCAATCATTTTAAAGTAGTTATAACTGCACCTGTAATAAACATGTTAATATTTGATTATGATAACCCCTATAATATAAATTATAACATAATGCCAGCAGCTTCAATAAACACTTTGATGAAATGATAATTACTGCAATGATAAGATGATGGTTATGTAAAATAATCCCTGTAATTCCACAGTCTGCACAGCGGCGGGTTTTTCTACGGGTTTCCGAACCTTAGCGAGAGTGTGATTGAGTACGCCTTTCCTCTGCTCACTATATTTGAAAACTTTGTGGATAATCTAAAGAAAGATGGGTATGGGGAGGTGTTGGAAAGAGTTGAGGAGGAAGCGAAGGGAAATCCTCACCTAGAAAACATTATAGCCTCTGTTGTGGGGTCAAAGCAAGGCGTACCTGACGCGTTGTTGCAGGAAGTTGAGAGTAAAACAGATTCTGAGGAGATGGCTGTGTAGAGACAGAATGATCGCAGTAGTTTGTCTGCCTGTTTTGTACAGATGACCTCTTATTTTACAAATTCTTAGTTTTCACTCGTTATCATTACGACAAAGGGTATGGGGCTCTTGACAACCATTTTCACAGTTTTTGGAAAAAGCAAGGACAATTTGTGTTTCCTTTTTTATTTTATCGTAGTTTTGTTTTTAGTTTTGACAGACTCGATACATTTAACTTTGTCATAATTTTTTTCTTTTATGAGCCTTTAAGATTAGTTGAGTGACCGCATGATTTTACATTGCTCAACTAGTGTAATGAAATCAGTTTTTCTACTTTGTGTGTGTGTGTGTGTGTGTGTGTATGTGACCTCACTGTAGATGCTGAAGACGTTGTAATTCTTAACGCTTGTTGTATGTATTCAAGTAAAGTTTGGGATTTATTAAAGGTTGTTTGGATACAGCTTCTGTTTTGAGGCTGCGAGGTTTTTTATTTATTTCACATCCCCCCAAAAACACCATTTTTAAAGTTATGTTCTTGCATTGTATTTTTATGTTCTGAAGTATTATACCCAGTCTCATTTCTTCAAGCCACGCCCTCTCATACTCATGTTGTCTCTGCGTATCTACCTCTTCACCAAGATCACAACCTGTCAGTTTTTGGCCGGCGGTCATGGGTTCCTTCCAATAATATGACGCGAGCTTTTGCATGAGACACACCAGAAACGCTCTGTGCGCATAGCAAAGTCTGCGCTGTGGGAGTGTCTGGACCCTCCACGCCGCACAACCTCGCACTGATCCCCAGGGGCACGTCAAACTTGTAAGCCCTAGTTCGGCTCCCGAAAAATATGCTCGAGTTGTTCTTGTGTCCAACAAAAATGAGTTCTAATATGTTTTATTTTTAACGATACTGCGTTGAAGTTAGCATCATTTAAAATCAAAAATGATTAGTCTCTTAAATGAATGGCATCTTGTTAGACCGGGACTTAAAAACTGATGCATTGTTTTTACATCTTGTGCACTTGGATACACTTCAATGAAACTAGAAAAGTGGGACACACAATATGGAGATGATGACTTGGCATTTGTTAGGGAGGAGTGTAAGTGTAGAGAGGAGGAATTCCCATTCATGTACTCTGCAATGTGCATTGTGTCCTTGTAACGTGTTTACTTTTTTTCCAAAATAAATAGCTGTGAAAAAACCCCATCAAAGTTGAGGTAAGTATTCACCATGTTTTTTTATTAGGGTCAAATTTCTCTTTGTGTAAAAATTAAGCCAACATCCAAGTGTCAAAGGTCGGTTCTAAAAAAAACAAGTCAGTCCCTGAAGCTTATTTGTGCCACAGATGCTAATTCAGTGACTGCGTGTAAGGAATGTTTTGGGACCTGTCTGATCTTAAAAAACAAAGTTTGTTGTTACATTACAGCAATATTGGGGAAAGTTTTAACGGCTGATCATGGAGCAGGATGAAGGTCAAAGGAAACTCCTGCCACGCTTCGGTTATGCTTCCATCCGGCGTAGTCATCTGACCGGTCCGTGCTATATCGCCCCTCCTGACCCGGAGTGGTATAGCGTGTTGTAGAAAAGTTTGTTCGATTCGCTCTCTCTCTCTCTCTTACCAAAATAATAAATTCTCTGGGGGTTTTTTTTTCTCATACGTTTATGGTACGAGACGGAGGAAGCATCCCGATCTCTCGGAGGTAATGAACCGACGGAACTTATTCAAGTTCTCAATATGTGCGCTGTGCTTTTTTTTCACTAAGGGTTACGCATTACAATGAGTTGAGGCCAATATGAAATTCTTTGCTTGGCTGGAGGCATTAAGAAATACTAATAACGATTAGAGGGGTTGTTGACTCCTCCTCGATATGCGTAAAACAAGACCGTTTTCTTTTAGGGTTTCTGTCTATTGAGAAAACCCATTGTAAAAGTAGCTCAAAAAAATGAAGAAAAACTTTTTACTTTGGTCTGAGAAGGAGTGGCTGCACAAAACCAAAATACCTGGTGTTTTAATTGTTTAAGTAAGGCCGATTTCTGAAGATGTGCGCTGCGCTTTTTCTCCTCTAAGGTTTACACATACGAGGTGGGTGGTCTGTAGGTTACAAGCGGATAGAGAGTTCTTCTTTTCATTACAAGCAATGGTGTAGCCTGCCTCCACCCCACTCTATAAAAATGCAATTTGTTGCTAGGCAGATAATCTTAAAGGTTCTTTATTGCGTCTGTAATATAAGAAAGTAAAATACTATTGAAAGAAATGGTTCTCTACAGCCAATAGGAAGTCACTATTTTCTTTTCCCATTACAAGCGCTGGTGTAGCTTACCTCTACCCGGCACTATATATGTGTAAATATATATATATATATATATATATGTATATATATATATATATATATATGTAATCCGTTACTAGTCAGATAATCTCAAAGTTTTTTTATTTTATTGTGCCTGTCATATAAGAAAGTAAAATACATCCGCTATTGTAAAAAGAAATACTGAGAAAATTGTCATAATATTTACACAGAATTCAAACTGCTGTCTGTGGAAAACTAACTGCCGCTCTGTCTCTCTATACAGCACTGACTCAACAGACATCTGATGCTTCACCCCCAGGAACCATACCCCTCCCTCTTTGATCCCCAGATCTCTTCCCCGTCCAAGTACAGAGGGCTGCAGAATGAAAGGATCCATCTTGCGTCTGTGCATCTCTCTGTTTTTATTCTCCTCCCTCCGCAGACCCCCCCTCCCTCTAAAAACTTTTTTTTATTTTTTTTCTCACAACAGGTGGCGCGATTATGGATCATATTACACACTTCCTGTGGGGGAGGGGAGGGGTGAAAAGGTCAAGGCTAGGGTCATCAATCAAATTTTGACACAAGCTGCTGATGCAATTCGTCACGCTTAGGGATCAAATTACACACTTCCGGTGGGGGAGGGGAGGGGTCAAAAGGTCAAGGCTAGGGTCATCAATCAAATTGAGACACAAGCAGGGTACCTATTTTTTTAATGAGTTTTAAAAATAATATTATACTGTTTATTATGTGTATGATATGCATATGCAGCCAAGACAATCCTTGTAGCTGATGACAGTGATTTCAATAATGACACTACTTCAAAACAGCTTCAAATATTGCAGCAGGAGGCAGCGACTTCATGTCATCATCTCTCCTTTGTTGTTAATAACTGGACTGAACAAACAGCAAGAATACTTGACATGGATAAGAGTTTTGTACAAATGTTCAAACACATAAAAGAGTCTTTGAATGTTCAATGTTTTTAAAGATGTAATGAAAGAGGTTTACATTCCTGTAAATAATATTTATTTAGTTCAGTTTACTGCACTTGTGATGTGAGACACTGTATTTTTCTTCAGAGCTGTATTGGTGAAATAAAATACAATCTAGCTTGGAAAAAATAGCTTTGTCTAACTTTTTGCAGTTACAAATTGTTCATCCATTATGGAGACTACATTTAATCAAAACGTCAGCAGGAGGCAGTTCTCTGGTTTCATAAAGATGTAAAATTAGATAAATGTCTATGAGGAAATTACTTGTTGTTGCTGTCATCTCTGACCACAGTAAACTCCTCACAGATACATTTATGTTGTCAGTTGATAGTTTAAATTTTAAACAGGCCTACCATATAAAAGTATCTCAATATGTCAGTCATCAATGCAGGACCCTGTTTATGTAGAAATATTTCTATTTCTGCCTGGCAACACCACAAACTGCTGATCACTGGGTTTATAAACAACCCAGTGATCATAAACACCATAAACATTAAGGGTTAAAAATACTTGTACAAAGCACACATGGGAACACAGATCATATGAAAAATTGGATTGGAAATTAATATTTTAGGTGGCTTAACAATGACAGATTTCAATAAATAAATAACTATTTGGATTTTTTTTAAAGCAAAAAATGAAAACGTATCATAAATAAAAGGTTTACTTTTCCTTTACTTTGCATTATTAGTTTCATGTTGCCACTATGTTAGTTATAGAAAACAGCACAGATCAACTGATTAGTGTATACTAAACTTGAATGTGGGCTACATCTTGGAGAAAAAAAGTTGTTTCTATGCTGAAAATAAACCATCTGCAGTTTGAGTGTGACCACATGTCTGTGGGGGTGGGGTGTAATTTAGGCCACCACAACTTCCACGTTCAAGACAAACTCATCATATTAAAGATTTTACCCACAGTTTCAACTGAAAGCAGTCCTCAGGTAAGTAAAGACAATGTTTACAATTATTGTTATTATTTATACTTGAAGTTAGTTAGATAGAATTTTATTTCGAACATGCAAATATAATTGAAATAACAGGACAAAACAAACAAAAATTACAAATCATCAAGTTTTCTTGTATATATCTATGTCTACAGAATATGTGTGCTCAAAAAGGAGTAGGATGAAGTTTACACTTTTTTTGTTCCTGCCCCCTTATTTCAAATTTCATTGCTTAGAAATCCATATCCAGAATTAAATGTTTAACTATGTACAGTTCTAACACATTGAACATACACAAATAAAACAATTTTCAGCATGTAAACCAAACAACAACAAACTACATTTTTACATAAACTAAGCACCCTGTGTTTAACACTCGCTTAATCTCTGAATTCATTTTATATCTGTGTGACAAACACCTTAATGAACACTAAAGCTTGGGTTACTCAGGCCTTGATCTATAAAAAATGAGGACACAATGAGACAACTCAGTCACTGAGAGGAAGATTTCCTATATTCATGCAATGTATTTTTTTTTAACAATCGTGTGGATTTTTGTATTGATGTACTTTACTTGATTTCATCCGTACATGTGTTCCACCTAATAGCTCCTCTGACTGTAATGCTGTGATATTTTAAATTTGTCCTTACTACTGGCTTGCTGAACATAAGGGTTCCTCTCAGGTCAGGAGTATTTGGTCTTTTTTGGAACAAGTTCTGAATGTTGTGGGGCAAAGATTTATTTGCTGCTTTGTACATTGTTTGCGCAGTTCTGAGATCAACCATATCTTTAAATTTGAGAATATTTAATTTGATAAAAAGTGGATTTGATGATTCTCTTAAAGTAGTATTATTTATTGTCCTTATTGCTCTTTTTTGCAGAATGTATATTGGATAAGTGTGTGTCTTATACGTGTTTCCCCACACTTCCACACAGTATGTCATATACGGCAGTATAATAGAACAATAGAGAGTATATAATGATGTTTGATTTATGAGATCCTGAACCTTGTAGAGAATTGTCAGAGACTTCGATATTTTGCCTTTGATATGAGTAATGTGGGGAATCCAGGATAATTTGTGATGTTTTATCACACCAAGGAATTTTATTTCAGATACTTTGTCTAATTCAGTGTAATTTATTGTCAGTTTACTATTGGTAGAATAAGTACAATTCCCAAATATTATGAATTTTGTTTTACTCAGGTTCAGTGTTAATTTATTATGGTCAAACCTGGTCTTCAGATTATTTAATTCATTTTCTAGTTCATTCAGAAGTTGTTGTTTACGGTTTTTAAGGTAACCCATGATAATGCCACCCCTCTGACCCCATATGTACATAGTTTGTTAAGTAAAAGGTTCGGATTAACTGTACCAACTGTATATGCTTTCTTCAAATCTAAAAACACTCTAACAGCATATTCTTTGTTTCCAATAATAGCTGTTACTGTATCTATAAACTCCATTAAGCCATGCGTTGTGGTCCTTTTGGGTCTAAATCCATACTGCTGTTCATATAGTACATTGCTTTTTATGATAAAGTCATATAATCTATTGTAAAATATTTTTCCAGCATCTTAGAGAACTGCGGTAGTAGAGATGAGCCAATAGTTTGTGAGAAGATGTTTATCTCCAGCTTTGTATATTGGAACTACCTTTGCAATTTTCATCTTATCAGGAAATAAACCACTTTGTAATGGTCTGGTCGGCTGGGTGACAGACTTTCTGACTAATAGGTCACAATGCGTGAATCATGTATTTTCTGATGTGCTCTCCTCCTCTACTGGATCACCCCAGGGTTGCTGCCTCGCTCCCCTTCTGTTCATTCTGTACACAAATGAGTGTCGCAGCAATTTCACTAACAGACACATCCTGAAGTTTTCTGATGACACAGTGATCGTCAGTCTTCTAGTGGGGACGAGTCATGCCATGGGCAGGTTGGTGTGATGAATCCTTCCTTTCACTTAATGTGTCTAAAACTAAAGACATGATAATTGATTTTAGGAAGTCCTCTTATAGCTCATCACCGACTATTATTAAAGCTGCTGATATTGGGATCGTTGAGAGTTATAAATCTTTAGGTGTGGTACTTGACCACAAACTGTGTTTTGAATCTCATGCTGATGCCACTACTAAAAAGTTCAACAAAGACTGTTCTTGTTAAGGAAAATGAGATCTTTTAATGTCTCATCTGAGATGTTGTCTTTGTTTTATAGAAGTTTTATCGAATCTGTGATGTCTTTTGTATCGCTGCCTGGTTTGGTAACCTGACGGTGAAGAATAAGAATCGGTTGGGACTTCTGGTAAAACTGCTTGAAAAATTTCAGGGTGCTGGCAGGATGGACTTTTGGCCATCTACAATAGAAATGTGCTTAGAACGGCTCATTCTATTATTAATTGTTTGAACCATCCACCATCCAGTTGTTGCCTTCCGGCTGCCATTTCAGAGTACCTGTGAGGAAGACTAAAAGACTCTTTTATTTTCTTTTATCCCCACTGCATCTTGTCTTCTCAATGGCAAATAACCATCCTTTCACTTTCACTATCACTATTATTCATTATCACTATTATTGTCATTGTTATTTTATATTATTGTTCTCTTTATTTTTATCCTGCTGCTAAACTAATTTCCCCTTGTGGGACAAAATTGAATTGAATTGAATGGTTTCACAATACATCCATTAATATCTTTAATTAAGTCCATGTCAATGCCATCACAGTCAGTTGATTTCTAGGAGTTAAAGGATGTAACTACATCCATAATTTCCTCTTCATCTACTCCCCTAATAAACATTGAGTTTGCTACATTAATAGGTTTAGTTTTAGGAAGGTCTCCAGTTTTTACAATTTCTTTAGCCAAGCCAGGACCAACATCAAGAAAAAAAAAAATAATTAAAACCATTTGCAATTTGTTTTATGTCACTAGTCGTTGTATTTTGTATTTGAAAGTTATTTGGATATTCCAGTCCTTTAGTTCCTTTATTTACAATATTATTTAGTACTTTCCACATGTTTGTCATATTATTTTATTTTCATCTAAAAGTTTACTGTAGTAATTCCTTTTGCTGCTTCTCATGATCCTTATCAATTTATTCTTATACTTCTTATAAGTTTGTTCAGCTTCTATTGTTCTTTTCTTTAAAAATGTCTTATACAACAGATTCTTTTTCTTACATGCATTCAGTATCCCCTTTGTTAGCCATGTGTGTTTTTGCTGAGTTTTCAGTTTTCTTTGTTTTATTCACCAGGGCACAGTATTTATTGTAAAGAGTTAATATTATTGATAAGACGTTTTCATATGCCACGTCAACATAGATGTTACTCCAGTCTTGGTTGTTGAGCTCTTTCTTAAGGCAGCAAATTGCTTCTTGTGTTTTAAGTCTAATTAATTTCTTATTAGGTTCACATCTGTTAATCCTGGCGTAGCTCTGTACTGTTGCAAAAACTGGTAGATGGTCACTTATGTCATTTATTATTAATCCACTTACAACATTAGTGAAAATATTATCGCTAAGTGTAGCACTATGTGAGGGTATTCTTGTTGGACAGCGGATTAAGGTATAAAGACTAATGCTGTACATTGTATGGACGAAATCAGTGATGGCACTGTTCACAGTTGGATTCAACAAATCTATATTGAAATCACCACATAAAATGTCTTTTTCTTGTTGTTAATGGGATTGTACATCTTCAGCATTTCCCCTGTGAACATTTTTATACATGATCCAGGGGTCCTGTAGACACAGCTGATTTGCAGATTCTTTGACTTTTCAGCTTCTATTTCAATAGTTATGCACTCCATTATGTTATCCAGTGCTAGTGACAGTTCACTGATGATTTTTAATATCAGTATACAAGGCAACGCCCCCTCCCCCTTTTTTATTTCTATTGATGCAATACATGTCATAGCCATCAATCTTCACTAAGTTTTGATCCCCATCTAACCAAGTCTCTGAAACTGCAATGACAGTGAATTTCTTAGAAAACTGTGCTAGACAGTCCAGGATTTTGAATGATTGAACTGAGGCTTCTACTATTAAAATGTATGTTTGATATTACATTATCCATTATTATATTTTGATTAAACTGCTCATTTGTATAATATTCACATTTTGGTCATGCTTATGGGTATAGAAATTGTTTTTAGGGTCTATATCATGTTCTAAGTCCCATGGTCTGTGATCAGTATATTCAAAGGGTTTTAGTCCCAAATCCTTATATACTATGTTCAAATGTGGGTAACATTCATTTTCACCTTACTAAGAAAAGTGATTATTATCACAGTTTTGTCAAGTTGTATGATTTATTTCTATAGTTAGTGTCATTGTTTTTAACATTTCTAATATTTATCCAGTTCTGAAAGTTCTTTAATGACCACAGCTTTTTGTTCCTTTCATTTTGATGTAGACCTTGCAGTTTGCAGTCCATGTTGATTGAATCTTGTTTTGTCTTCTTAGTATTCGTGCTTCTCGTGCTATGTCAGCATTTTTTTTTTTGTCAGATGCTTGTTTATGTAGACATTGGTTCCTCTCAGCGTCTTAGCTTTTTGATTTTTGTTCACAAAGCGTATTATTATAGATGGTTTTCCACTATTATTTTTTCGAGGCAGAAGATGGCAAGCTTCAATATCTTTACTATTATTGGTAATTCCCTTGCCACTAAAGAAATTGACAATTTGTTTCTCCAAAGAGTTGATGTCAGCTTCAGTGGGCTCACTGCCTTCCTCTGACACTACAGCTCTGGCATACGTTCTGTGTTTGGTCTCCAATCCACTTACTATTAAGTGATTAATACAGGTTTACTGCTCTAGATCTGCGACTCGGGACTCAGGTAGGGCTATTTTTTTTGTCCTTTTCTTCATTTAGTTTTTGCAGTTCTTTAATCTGTCCTATCATATCCAAAAGCAATTTCTGTTGTTTGGAGATGTTAGAAAGCTCTCCTGACGTGTAATTTAGAGATTTCTTAATCTCCTCCATCTCCTCCTCGGAGACTGTGCCTTTCTTTGGCGGCATTTTGTAGGCCGGCTCAAATAAGATGCAAACCCACCTGTTTAGTTGTTGATGCCTGCTGGAGGATCCTGGGCCACTAGATGTTAATAGACTGCAGTTTGAAGTGAGCTGAATTCTGTTTCCTTTACCTGTGTCCCAGGTAAAGGAAACATCGAGCTATCGAGCGGGTGGGTAACAGACGTCTCTGAAAACATTGGAGCACTTTTGCAAATATGCAATGTCTTGATAAACCAAGCAGGTATTTAAAGTTTGCACGGCTACTTTCTCACCTGAAAATATGTTAAAGGTTTATTTTGTGACCCAGAAAGATTAATAAGAGTAATATTTAAACTTAGTAGCGGCCGCCATTGTGGGAAACTGGAATTGGCTGGGCCACGCTATGAATTCTGGGATATGGTGGGCCACGAAGGACACACCCAACCCATCCTTCAAATTTGGGGAAATGAAGGACGCATTTGAAAGAGTCGACAAATTGGGACAGCCTTCATCGCCTGGCTGTGACGTAATCGGCCTTCAAATGCGGCCTCTGGTGGATGCAGCCTCCCAGAAGATTACTTTAAATTAGACTGGTTTTAATTTCTTGGTTAAATAAATTTCAAATTTAACAGTTGCTGAAAGTTAAAAGTGACAATATTTAAAAAAAATATTAACATGGGACAAACACAACTGGGCAATGACTTTGGTAAAAATTGTAACTAAAAATCATATGTTATACATCACAGATGAAAGCAGGTTTACTCTGAGTGCGTGTGTGTATTCTGTGTTCAACATGAGAGAGACTGTCCTTTCACCTGGTTAAGCAAAAGTCAACAGTCCTCCAGCTGACGCAGGTGACCAAAAGGATAGGAGCAGATAGTGAAAACACAGTCCTCTTATCAGGGAGAATAATTGTTCTGGCCAGTCTTGACCTTTGCTAACCGCCTGAAGAAGATAGTTGTTTGGGTTCAAACAAACAACTGCATTCAAATTCCTTGCAGACCAAGTTTGTTTTTTTTTCATTTTTTTCACACAGTATATACAGTCGTCCCTCACTTCACTGTTTGCGCCTCGCTGTTTTGCAGATATTTTTTGGTGCAATTTTGCATAGTTTTGTTGTTGTTGTTGTTTGTTTTTTCAGCGCATTTTGTTCTGCATCCTGATTGGCTGTAGATCATTGTCAATCAATCTCCTCCTTGCCCAGTCTCCTGTAGAGTACAGAATGCATTCAGCTTGTCAAATTTACATAAATCTTTGATCGCTAGTAGTGTAACTCTGAAGTGCTGTACTGTTTCGTTGACACAACAATGTTAATGAAACATTTTGCACCGTCAGAGGCACCTGTGGTAGCACTCAAAAGGCAGAGGAAGATGCTAACCATCACACAAAAAGTTAGACTTCTGGGCATGCTAAAGGAACGTAAAGGTTACTGTATTTTCCAGACCATAAGGCACATTAAGCGAAACAAAACAGTCAGATAAGTCAAACTTTACTCAACTCATTCCTCTTCCTTCCTCTATTTCCATACCATTGATTCATTAATTTTGAATTCTCTCGCAGCTGCTCTATTCCCATGTTCTGGACCTGAAAACAGGGTTTGATTTTGGTTTCATTCTATAATACTGGACTTATTTTACTATGAAGGTTTGAACTTTGAGTGTTTAAACAAGAGAGAAAAGTGTGAAAATGTTCATGCCTGTCTGAGAAAAGTGTATAAAGTGTGTAGTGAGGGGTTCTACAGACTTAAAACATCTATAATAATTGTAAAAAAATAAAGCTACTTTGCAGATTTCACCTATTGCGGGTTATTTTTAGAATGTAACTCCCGCGATTCACTAGAGACCACCATATACAATACATGTATTTTAGGTAAAATAGAAAAAAAAAACATGAGTTTGAGGAGAGTCATTTGGAGGAACTAAGTGTCTTTTCCAGCATTTAGAGCAAACCAGTGAGCCATTTTCACCACCTGCTGTTTCACATATTTTTTCTTTCAGTTTAAAAGAGAGTAGAAAATTCTTCTACAGCAACTCCACCACACAGAAAGTCAGCTAGAGATGTGGGTAGTCCTGATTTGGATCAATATCTGTTTCTTCCTTCCCGTGACCATACTGGTCTTCTGCTGTGTGTTTTGTGTGGTGAGTAAATATGTAACATCTTTTTATGTCTGTGAGTGTGCGAACAATTAAAAAACTCAGCAAAAAGTAAAAATAAAATAAAATAACATATACAAAAAGAAATGAAATAAAACTTAACCCAGCAATAGACTGCCGACCTGCCTGGACTATAACCAACCGTTGACAGATGACATAAACTTGAATGTCAGTTGATAGTCAACAGTGTAGGAATAGTAGAATAAAATAATAAATTCTTAACATATTGTATTTTATTGGTGCAGCAAAAGTAAAGTGTAATAATGTGAAGTCCACTGAACCAGATACAGTCATGTCATAAAATTAGCTCATCCCAGATGAGTGAATATATGAGACTCATTAAAACCAATCATGTGCTGACAGCTTCACTACTAATCAGAAATTATTCTCTAAATTTCTGTCATTAATGGGATTAATATTTGTCCTTTGGTGCTTTGATAATATGTAAGAGTATCGTTCGACAAAATCTCCTGTAGACGTTCAACATGTTTGCAGTTTGACTAAAGAAGAAAAACCCATAAAGTGTGTATATTTCGGCCTCACATTTTTAGACCATTCAGTGACCTCTGCACCTATGTTGTTATTCTACAGCAAAACAGTCAACACTTAATATAGATATATCTTAAGATAAGTGTGATAATTCTCTGTAATATTTTTAGTAACAGTAATATATAATTCTATATACAGTGTTTTGGGGTCATAACAGTTTTTTTTGTTTGTTTGTCTGTTCTGCAACTGACTTTTCTAAATATTACAGAATTAATTTTACTTACTGAGTTAGAAGTTAAATAACAAATATTTAGTATATGGCTTGTATGTTGGTTGTATTGTGATGAAGCAAGAAGGTGCTGTGCTCAAATATTCATTTTGTTTCTGTTGGGAATCCATTCCACTATAATAGTTTGAAATTTGTGTTTATTTTGAGGTGTATGAATAATATATATATATATTATAAGATAAATAATTACTTGTATGTTTTCTGACATACAAGTAAAATATTTCACTTGCTTTATATTTTAGCTCTTTATAAGAGGTAAAATAAATATATTTTATTCATTCATACACATTAATTTACACTTAGGTACAATCATTTTAAACATTGTATTAATGTGGTTTCAATTAATATTTCCTGCAGGGGCGGAGATATCAGGTTCCTGTCATCTATTACACAAACCTCATCATCTCCATTCTGATCCATCACAGCACAATGTTCGATTGGTGGGGAATAGTGCACGGCACCATTGCGTGTTTCTTTTACTATTTTGCTGTGACGGCCAGTCTTTACTTCAGGTTGTTCATTGCTTTGGAAAGGTACCAGTGTGTTTGTGTGTGTACTTGCATGTCTCTGAACATTATACTGAAGTATTGTTATGGTCTGTACTCTGATCATCTGTCTGTTTGCGTTGCAGGTATTGTTTCATCGCCTGCCCACTGTTGGACTGCCTCAGACAAACTGAGGGTTCTCTTCTGGTCTGTGTTCTGGTCTGGCCCTTTTGTATTGTTAGTGTTGCTCTTGCTGTATTTTTATATGAATATGTACGTTTAATTATTTATGCCGCCCTTCCTGCCCCGCTGTTCATCTTCTGTCTCGCTGGGACACTTAAAGCTCTGCCTGCTGCCACCTCAGTGCCCACTGAAGAAAAACGAAGAATTGTAGGAACCTTGGTTCTGTTGCTGCTTAATTACTTTCTCATAAACCTTCCTGCAGTCACTCTATTAACTTTGAACTTATATCTACGCTTCCCTGAAACACTTATTGATTTTATCATTATAAGCTTATTTCTGTTTAGTTCATTGTTGGACTTCATTCTGTTTGCCTTCATGTGTAAAGGACCCATTGACAGACTGCTGGCACGTCTGTGCTGCTGCAGTATGGAGAGAAATAACACAGGAGATGTGACTGATGTTAGCACAGACAGGTCAGATCATGTAGTCAGAGATGAAGGGAAAGAGGAAACAGGGTCACATGATGGGGAAGATGAAGAGGAATTAGAAAGTGTGAGATAAGTAAACACCATCCAAAAAAATTCTTCAGCTGAAGCCTCAGGCTGTGAGAATTGTTTTGTTGAGTAGTTGTGTATCAGTTTAGAAGAAATTATGAAACAATTTGTACTTTTAAAGGCCCCGTGGTGGTGAGGTAGTCAGAAGGACCCGGGTTCATATCCAGTCTGGGGCCTTTCAGTTTCAATTCAATTCAATTCATTTCAATTTTATTTATATAGCGCCAAATCACAACAAAAGTCGCCTCAAGGTGCTTTATATTGTACAGTAGATCGCACAATAATAAATACAGAGAAAAACCCAACAATCATATGACCCCCTATGAGCAAGCACTTTGGCGACAGTGGGAAGGAAAAACTCCCTTTTAACAGGAAGAAACCTCCGGCAGAACCAGGCTCAGGGAGGGGCGGGGCCATCTGCTGCGACCGGTTGGGGTGAGAGAAGGAAAACAGGATAAAGACATGCTGTGGAAGAGAGACAGAGATTAATAACAGATATGATTCAATGCAGAGAGGTCTATTAACACATAGTGAGTGAGAAAGGTGACTGGAAAGGAAAAACTCAATGCATCATGGGAATCCCGGCAGCCTCACGTCTATTGCAGCATAACTAAGGGAGGATTCAGGGTCACCTGGTCCAGCCCTAACTATATGCTTTAGCAAAAAGGAAAGTTTTAAGCCTAATCTTGAAAGTAGAGATAGTGTCTGTCTCCCGAATCCAAACTGGAAACTGGTTCCACAGAAGAGGGGCCTGAAAACTGAAGGCTCTCCCTCCCATTCTACTTTTAAACACTCTAGGGACAGCAAGTAGGCCTGCAGTGCAAGAGCGAAGTGCTCTAATAGGGTGATATGGCACTACAAGGTCATTAAGATAAGATGGGGCCTGATTATTTAAGACCTTGTATGTGAGGAGCAGGATTTTGAATTCAATTCTGGATTTAACAGGAAGCCAGTGAAGGGAAGCCAAAACAGGAGAAATATGCTCTCTCTTTCTAGTCCCTGTCAGTACTGTTGCTGCAGCATTTTGGATTAACTGAAGGATTTTCAGGACTTCCTGATAATAAAGAATTACAGTAGTCCAGCCTGGAAGTAATTAATGCATGAACTAGTTTTTCAGCGTCACTCTGAGACAGGATATTTCTAATTTTAGAGATGTTGCACAAATGGAAGAAAGCAGTCCTACATATTTGTTTAATATGTGCATTGAAGGACATGTCTTGGTCAAAAATGACTCCAAGGTTCTTCACAGTGTTACTGGAGGCCAAGGTAATGCCATCCAGAGTAAGAGCCAAGTACAATAATCTCAGTTTTATCTGAACTAAGAAGCCGAAAGTTAGCGGTCATCCAGGCCTTTATGTCTTTAAGACATTCCTGCAATTTAACTAATTGGTGTGTGTTATCTGGCTTAATGGATAGATAGAGCTGGGTGTCATCTGCATAGCAGTGAAAATGTATGCTATGTCTTCTAATGATGCTGCCTAGGGGAAGCATGTATAATGTAAACAGAATTGGTCCTAGCACTGAACCCTGTGGAACACCATAGTTGACCTTAGTGTGTGAAGAGGACTCTCCATTTACATGTACAAATTGGAGTCTGTTAGATAGATATGATACAAACCACTGCAGTACAGTACCTGTAATACCTACAGCATGTTCTAATCGCTCTAATAGGATATTATGGTCGACAGTATCGAACGCTGCACTGAGGTCTAGCAGGACAAGCACAGAGATGAGTCCACTGTCAGAGGCCATAAGATCATTGTAACCTTCACTAAAGCTGTTTCTGTGCTGTGATGAGCTCTGAAACCTGACTGAAACTCTTCAAATAAGCCATTCCTCTGCAGATGATCTGTTAGCTGTTTGACAACTACTCTTTCAAGGATGTTTGATATGAAAGGAAGGTTGGAGATTGGCCTATAATTAGCTAAGACAGCTGGATCTAAAGATGGCTTTTTAAGTAAAGGTTTAACTACAGCCAGCTTGAAGGCCTGTGGTACATAGCCGATTATTAGAGATAGATTAATCAGATTTAAGATTGAAGCATTAATTAATGGCAGGACTTCTTTGAACAGTTTTGTAGGAATGGGGTCTAAAAGACACGTTGATGGTTTGGAGGAAGTAATTATTGAAGTTAACTCAGAAAGATCAATTGGAGAAAAAGAGTCTAACTTAACATCAATGGTACTGAAAGTAGCTGTAGATAATGTTACATCTGTGAGATGATTATTGGTAATTTTTTTCTCTAATGATTAAAATTCTAGATCTAGAGTGTGATTAAAGTGGTGGGTGGGTTTTTTTTACATTTTGAGAGAAGCCAATTGAGTCTAATAACAGATTAAATGCCATGTTGAGGCTGTCATTTTTAGCATCTACATGGATGTTAAAATCACCCACAATAATTATTTTATCTGAGCTGAGCACTAAATCAGATAAAAAGTCTGAGAAATCAGACAGAAACTCTGTGTAAGTCCCAGGTGGATGATAGATGGTAACAAGTAAGACTGGTTTCTGAGTTTTACAGCTGGGGTGGGCAAGGCTAAGCATCAGGCTTTCAAATGAATTAAAAGTCTGTCTTGGTCTTTCGTTGATTAATAGGCTTTATGAGTGTTTTAAGTTATAAATCAGACAGATTTGACCAGAACATGACAGGAATTATGCTGCTTCCACCATGATTAAGTAGTCTGTTGCCCTCTCTGTTGTGGTGTGCCCCAGGGGTCTGTATTGGGCCCTTTATTATTCTCTTTGTATATGCTACCCTTGGGCTCCATATTTGAAAAATACAATATTTCTTATAACTTTTACGCTGATGACATTCAAATCTATTGTGAACTGACTGATGATCTGTCAGCATCACTGCACTCCCTGTTCAATTTCCTGAGAGAGGTCAAACATTGGCTGTCAGATAATTCCCTCATTTTAAATGAGAAAAACTGAAGTTATGGTGTTCGATAGCCATAATCCTCGAGACCAGCTTGTTGCCTTGCTGGGGCCCCTAGCTAACTCTCTCTCGATTCTATTCTACGTAACCTGGGTGTTTATTTGGACAGCTCCTTTAAGCTCGATAAGCAAGTGTCATCTGTAGTTAAATCTGGCTTCTTTCAATTGCGCCAGATTTCTAAAGCTAAGCATTATATACCACAGAGGGACCTGGAAAAACTTATTCACGCTTTTGTGACCTCCAGGTTAGACTATTGCAATTCTCTCTACTGTCGTCTCCAAGCCTTCTCTCTTCGAAGGCTGCAGCTCGTTCGGAATGCTGCGGCTCGCCTTCTTACTGGAGCTAGAAAATTTGATCCTATTACTCCAGCTCTTGTTGATCTACACTGGTTACCTATCAAATATCGCACTGAGTTTAAAATCTTGCTAATCACTTTTAAAATCCTGAATAATATTGTGCCCGGTTACCTCACTGACCTCCTCAATCTGTACACTCCTTGTCGTGCATTAAGATCATCAGGTCAATTACTCCTGGCCCAACCTAAGTTTAGACTGAAGACCAGAGGCGATCGTGCCTTTGCTTCAGCTGCACCCAACCTTTGGAATAGCCTCCCTGCTTCTAGTCGAGCCTTGGACTCTATCTAATCCTTTGAATCAAGATTGAAAGCATATCTATTTGACCTGGCTTTCCTGACCAGTTATTACGCTTTTAAACTTTTTATTAAATTTATTATTTTATTATTAATTTTACTGCTGTTTTTGTCTTCTTAGTGGATATTTTGTATTCGAGATCTGACCATCCCTCTTTATTGAGGTTTGATACGTATTTTATTTAACTCTCTGGTCTATTAGTGCCTCCATTCTGTCTGTACTAGTGCCCGATCTGTACCCTGTTATTGACTTATATTGTTTCTCCGTATTACTGTAAAGCACTTTGGTGTGCCTTCGGGTTTTTAAATATGCTATATAAATAAAACTGTACTGTCCAATGAAATAACAGAAACAAACTGGCCCCTTCCTATCTTAATAATCTTATAGTACCATATCACCCCATTAGAGCACTTTACTCTCGCACTGCAGGCTTACTTGTTGTTCTTCGAGTATTTAAAAGTAGAATGGGAGGCAGAGCCTTAAGTTTTCAGGCCCCTCTTCTATGGAACTCTATTCCACCAACGATGAGGAGATGCAGCTTCCTTTTAAGATCCAATTAAAATCAAGACACTCAAAAAGATGTTCTGGAAAAGAGTAGAATTCTTGGAACAGCAGGAAAAATACATACATTTAGCAAGAGAATTACATAGCAGAAAGCAAGAAAAGGAAAACCCCGGTGTATACAGCCTTAAGTACAGACAGCAGAGCAACACAGGGACGGAAAGAAAGTAGCAGGGAAAACAAAGGAAGTGCTGGTGTGTCCTCTGGTCCTCTAATATATAGGGACCAAAAGTCGCACATTAATCCTAAATATTAAATCTTACAACAAGCAGTTAGCAAGTGGCATAATCTTATAATATACATGTGAATAATACTTGACCTAATGACATAGGTTACATGCTTAACATGGTGATTCTCATATAAAAATACTTGTGTGTGTTTGTGTGTGTGTTATATTATGTGATACTTAAGGTGATCTTATCGTGATGTGTTCAGTATCTCTGTTACAATGTTACTGTTTTGGTTGTGCTGCATGAGAGATGTTGAGTGTGTATTTGGGGAGGGGGTTAGTTACCGGAGCTGGAGAGTGAGTTATTCAGGAGAACTCTCCCCAGCATTAACTGCCCCGTTACTGTACCACCTTAATAAACCATGGTGGAGCAAAATGTCTTCTGCTTAAGACTCTAGGTGAAAGTTAAAATATATATGTTCCGTGCAGATAGATATATAGTCTATATAGTTACATAGGTATACATGTCATCCAAAAATCCACCACAGCAGCTTCCAGTTTGGATTCAGGAGACAGACACTATCTCTACTCTTCAGGTATCCTGACTTCCTCCCAAAGCCTAAAAACATGCATGGGATTGTAACTAGTCATATAGGTGTGACTGTGTCTGTGTTAGCTGGGCTCTGAACCCCACTGAATCTGCATGTTTGTGACTGAAGATAGTGATATTTAAAACCACGTTGTCAACAGTGTGTTTGCTGCCACTTCAACTACTCGCATCTGCTGTGTTTGTGGGTTTTAATGTGGCGGAAACAGGAAGATTCAGTCTGAAAGGAGCTCATGGAAACACAAAATTTCATAATGCAGCTGCCAACCTCAATTGATAATAAGCATGTATATCCTGTGTATATCTGTGTTATTTTTTTTTATCAGAATTCTCCAACCCTGGCAGACACAGAAACCTCATCAATCATTCAGGACTTCAAAGCTGAAATAAATATTTAAATTTATCCATCATTGATTTAAATGGATGTGAATAAATCCTGCTATAACGTGACCAGCGTTTGATTTTTTTGTATTTATTCACTGGTGCAAAGAGCAGCAGATTCTGTTCTTCTTTAATCACTGTTGTGATCTACTGTTGTCCCAGCCATGAATTTAATAATAAGCACACTGTGTTATTTTTGCCTCCCTTTATGACCCTGTTATAAAGATACTATTCAGTAATGGTCACTAGCATGTGTGCACATAAGTGTTCAAGTTATTTGGATTGTCTTTAGTCACAGTTCTGCTTTTTGATGCATCAGTTTTTGTGTTAAGTGGTATCAGATCTGACCCCAAAAGGAAAAAAGTAGCAACATAAAGTGTCCTGAGATCTTAGTAAAACCTGTTAATCCTTTCCAAAAAAATTGCAAATCATTGTATCTTACCACCCTCCAAGGAAACAGGTGGCCTTCTGACTGAGAGCATCCTTCCTAGGCATCTCCAGTGGAATCCAGTCCTTAGATGGCACCACTCAGTCTTTGCACCAGATTTCTACCAAATAAAAAAAACAGCCTGCACACAATGTGCAGAGGAATCACTTCACTTGTAAAATAAAACACGTATCTACCAACAAATCCTTCTGAATCCCATTTGTACAAAATTAAATAAAAGTAAAATCAAATTTCTCTAAAGTGTTATCTTCTTGTCTTTACATATCATGCATCTAACAGATCTTATTTGCCAATAACAATATATTGAACCGGTCAGGGCTGTTTGGGGTTTGACAATTGTGTTCTGTTGTTCCAGGCGGCAGCGTTACGGTTGCCATGGTTACAGTGTGAGGCTCTCTCTTTGCGACTGTGTGTTTCTGGGTGGAGATAGCGCCTTTGTTGTTGTTGTTATGCCAAGCTACGCCGAGCAGTTGGGTTTAGCGGCGGTGTGTTCAGTGTTGGAAAAAATAAACGGCTGTGGTCCCTCGCTAAATCGGGGAAGCAAGACCAAATGAGACCTATGTCTCCTCCTTTTCTGAGCTCACCACATTGGTGTCAGAAATGGGCTAGCTCACCCTCGCTGGAATGGAGAGAGAGATTCAGAGGCTGGAGCAAGCCGTCGAGGAGAGCATTCGCTGCTTGGGGAGCTGGCGATTGGAGCGAGAGGAAGCGACCAGGCAAGTCCCCCAACGGGTTCCAATGGCGCGAGCGAACCGCGGCAACGTGGGTCCACGGCAGCCGGGATGGTGGGGGAGCAGTGGCCCCCCACGACAGACGCTAGGACAATGCTTCATGGGCTGCCTCCGTTGACCGACACACCGAGCCCCCGGCAGCGTGCAGTGATGCCTACAATGCCAGCTAAGGTACCGAAATACAATGGGCTAACCCCGCTAGAGCCCTACCTCTCACAAGTCCGGCTGGCAGCAAGGCATAGTGGTTGGAGCCACGAAGAGGCTGCTACGCACCTAGTGCTAGCATTGGAAGGAGATGCACAGCAGGTACTCCTGGCTCCAGGCCCTCACCATGGCACTTGAGAGGCGATTTGGGCAGCGGCACTCCACTGATCAGAGCAGGGAGCAGCTGACCAACCGGAGCCGTTGGGCGGTGGAGAGCCTGGGCACCGTTGCAGCGGATGTGTTGCTGTATGCTTGTCGTGGCTACCCGGAGTTCCCAGCAGCAGCTCGGGAGGAGCTTAGCCTGCTTGCCTTGCTGCGAGGACTTTCTCCGGAGCGACTACGCCAACACGTCTGCCTGGCCATGCCTCGAACTCTCCGTGAGGCGCTCCTTGAGGCTGAAAGGGCCGAGCTGGTGCTCGCCTCGCGACCTAACCAGCAGGTAACCCCCCCAAACTACCCCCAAATCAGAGCCGCAGACTGCGACAGGGAGGGGGAGGTCGCGGAGATATGCCAGCTGCAGCCCTCAGTGCCCCGAAGGCGTCCTCATCGACTGACCGACCACTGCTACCGGTGCGATGAGCCTGGCCACGTGGTGCGCGACTGCCCGGCACCTGCGCTGAAGACCAGAACTACGCGGCCTCAGGGAAACGGAGGGGGAGCGGTGTAGTGAGGGGACCACCGCTCCAGTTTCCTGCCCCCATCCAAGGATGATGCACGGTGGTGGGCCGAGTAGGGCACATCAAAGGACTCTACCTGAGCTGCTGTGTTGAGGACCAGCCCTGCCGGGCCCTGGTGGATACGGGGTCTACCATTTCCCTAATACGACCTGGTGTGCTCCCCGGAACGTCCGGGCTGCTTGTGATGTGTTTGTTGGGTCTGCGCCTCGCAGGTCCCGCTGGTTCAAAGACTTATCACCCATGAAGAAAGCAAGACAAACAGCTCAACCGGTTTTAACTTGCTAGCAAGGGGAGCCTGGTCGGATCTCAGAGCAGTACCTTTGCCCTCGACCTCAGATGACTCCAAAGAACCAGTCGCCCCTGCAGTCTTTTATTCTGTGACACACAGTTTCACAAACACCCATTGTAAAAAACCCCTGTGGTGCGTCATAAAACTCAGGCACTGTGTGTGTGTGTGTGTCTGTATGTATGCATGTGCGAGCATGAGTGTGCCTGTGTGTATGCATGTGGGTGATTTTGTGTGACTTCCTGCTGATCACAAAGGGTCATTTCCCCTCATCCTGTATATGGCTCAACCCCTTTTTAACAGTCTCACCATACACAAGCACAGGTGAGGCCATAAAGGGCAGGAAGTAAAACATCCTCACTAAATAAGGACACCCAGAACCTTATATGCATTGTCTGCAGTTAAAAACTATAGCTAATTGCCTCCCCCACCGAGATGTAAGGAAAGAACAGGAAGGAACAGAAAAATCTCTAAACATACAGGTTAAGACAAGGTTTACAAATTGAAGTACAATAATGGCAACATTTAACAATTCACTCTAACAGGTTGGTCACCTACCGACACCCAGCTGATGACGGTGACGGGGGAGAGGACTGACATGCGGGGGAAGAAGCCGTTGCGGGCGAGCGAAGGATCTGGAACTGGTGCATGATTTCGGGCTTGCTGACATCCAAGACCAGTGCATCATCGGCCTTGATCTGCTGACCCGCTGGGGGGCCTGCATTGACACCGTGAAGCTGCCCATCACTCTTGGTACAGAGACTCTGGCCCTCCAGTGCGGTCAAAAGCAAGGAACGGAGGGGACCAGCGACAGACAAGCCGGGCTCCAGGCAGCTGCCGCTCAACAGACTTCGGACGCTGGCGGCTCTGGATCATCTCTATTCACCTCAGCCCCAACCTCCCTCGACCGAGACAACCCAAGCTATTGATGACCTGTGGCAGCGCAGCAGCGTAGGTCTCACCGTTGACCAGTGCCAGCGGTTGAGGTGCCTCCTGGACGAGAACGTGGACATCTTTGCCGCTAGTGACAAAGACTGCTGGCAGACAGGGCTGGTTCAGCACACCATCGACACCGGCTCTGCTCAACCCATCCGTCTGCGCCCACACCGGCTGCGGCTCAACCCGGTGAAGTGCCGGCTGTTGGCGAGAGAGACCAAATTCTTGGGCCATGTGGTCAGCGCTCAAGGCATCCCCACTGACCCAGCGAAGGTGGCTGCGGTCCAGGACTGGCCGACTCCCTCGAACGTCAAACAACTGCAGAGCTTCCTGGGCCTAGCCTCCTACTACCGCCGGTTCATCAAGGGGTTCGCGACGATAGCCAACCCTCTCCACCGCCTGACCGATAAGGGCCAGCCGTTTGGCTGGGGTGATGTCTGCGCTGCAGCTTTTGCACAGCTGACAGAGGCCCTCACCACAGCTCCAGTCCTGGCCTACCCCAAAGCTCGGCGACCTTTCATTGTGGACACTGATGCTAGCAACGTAGGAGTCAGGGCGGTTCTTTCCCAGCAGGATGAGGCCGGAGAACGAGTGGTGTCATACGTCAGCCGTGCACTGAAGCAGGCTGAGACGAACTACTACATGACTCGACGGGAGCTGCTCGCCCTAGTATTGGCAGTGCGGCACTTCCGGCCATACCTACACTGCTGCCGTTTCCTCCTGCACACTGACCATGCATCTCTCACTTGGCTCCTGAACTTCAAACACCCAGAAGGTCAGGTGGCCCGCTGGCTGGAGGTCCTTCAGGGCTACGACTTCGAGACTCAGCATCGGGCAGGTTGGCAGCATGGCAACACTGATGCCCTCTCCAGACGGCCCTGCATGGCCTTCGAGGGCCGCTACTGTCGGCGGCAGGAGGAGCGGGCCCAGGTGGCACTGGGCATGGCTACTGCTCAGGCCGCAGCCAGCGGAGGGGGATGGCTCCCGTTGACCATGCAGCAGCTGAAGCAGCAGCAGGAGGCTGACGCGACGTTGGTTCAGGTGGGGGCCTGGCTGGAGGCGGTGCAACGCCCGGACTGGACGGGGGTGTCGGAACAGGGGCCCGAAGTAAAGGCCTACCACTCCCAGTACAACAATCTGGAGATGCACGACGGCCTCCTATACAGGAGATGGCGGGCCCCAGGTCAGGGCAAAGATCTCCTGCAGCTGTTGGTGCCTCGGTCGCTGCGGTTGCAGGTGCTTGAGCTTGTCCATGGCTCGGTGGGGGCCGGCCACTATGGGAATGCCAAAACTCTCTGCCATCTCAGGGGACAGTTCTACTGGCCTGGTTGTCGACGGGATGTGGAACATCATGTGCACTGGTGTGATACCTGCATGGCACTGCATAGAAATATTCTAAAATTCTTTAATATGGGACAAATCACAGCTAGACCATGACTTTGGTATCAAAATGCAAGTAAAAAAGTAAAGTTTAACATGCTATATATCATAGACGTAAAAAAGTGTTTTGTGAAAACGAAACAAAAAAAGCTTGACACAAAAGTATGGTCCTGACCGAGCTGATTCGTTCATGGGTTTTTCTGATATCCTTTTCCTGATATCATTACAATAAAGTCTGGGTCTAAGTGTCAGACAAAGGTTCCACCTGCTGACGTGTCACAAATGAATCCTGCATTTGCTGCTCTCCCAAGAGGAGTTGGTCACAGCCCAGAAAGATCATATGATGCTGTCAAAATGTCTCCCTTCTATCCTTAGTCAGCAGGATGCCATAAAGAAGAAAGTGGCTTACTTTGCCGATGAAGGCCTATTTATGCGGAAATGGACCAATGAGGTCTCAGACCACACAAATAGGTCTTCCGCTTATCAGGTGGTTATGTCGATCACCTACCATACAGAGGTACATGACCATCCATGCCTGGGACACTGGGACACTAAAGCTACATGTCTGTGACTGAAGATAGTCTTTAAAACCACATTGTCAACAGTGTGTTTGCTGCCACTTCAGCTACTCTCATCTGCTGTGTTTGTGGGCTTTAATGTGGTAGAAACAGGAAGATTAAGTCTCTAAGGAGCTCATGAAGTTTAAAAAAAACTTCTTAACACAGGTGCCTACAGCAGTTGACAATAAACATGCATATACTGCATTTGTTTATGATTATTTCTAGCTGTAATTCACAAATGATAATTTACTGAGTAAAAAGAACAATCTTAGTTATGTTTTTATCAGAATTATCGTGCTGATTATAACAGAAAAAATGTGGAATAAGCCATCACCTACTGCCCGGCTTTAACATGTTTATTGCTGATTCCATGTGCCATTAATATTAATAATAACTTTTTTACTATCAGTCCCAAATAATAGCAGGTTACATCATGTTTGCTGTCACACAGTTTGTTAATTGTTAATCATATTTTAAGTTTCCTGTAGCTGTGTCATGATTTATGCAACAGCAGCACTGGGGAAGGAAAAAAACACTGTTTATGTTAAAAAGATTGTGCAAGTCACTTTGAGAAGGACAGACACTGACCTCTCAGTCTGAAATAGGTGTTGAGGATATTTGTTAGCATCAGTGTAAAGCAAATTATCACAGTCAGGAGCTGGAGGGATGATACTTAGCTGGGCAGAAAATCTGAGTTAAAATGTGTCCTGCTATTGCTGACTCTATGTTTGGGCTTTTTTGAGTGTGAAAACCAATGAGTACAGGGTGGGGTTTGTAAAGTAGGCTACCACAACTCCTCCGTTCAAGACAAACTTGTCATATTGCAGATTTTAATCACTGGTTCAGCTGGAAGCAGTCCTGAGACAAGTAAGGGCAATTCATTTTATCTCTACTTGAAGAACAGTATAGTTATGAAGAAACTGAATCATAATTAGGACATGTCCATATTTTCTTTCTTTTCTTTTGTGCTTGCAGTGAGTCTCTGTGTAAATGCAGAGAATGTTAATCTGTCTATTGGTAATATAATAACTCTACTTGGTCTGCGTATTTCACAGAAATCACATGGTATCAGTAATTTTTGGTAACGTTTTTCGATAAAATAATGGCAAAGACCAACTACCTTAAATCCTGGACTACAGAGCGCACCTGATTAAAAGCCGCATGCTCTAATTGTAGAAAGAAAATCAATTTTGTACTTGTACAGGCCGCACTGGATTTTAAGCCGTATGCGTTTCACTTGTAATATGAGATATTTACACAGAAATATTACACGTGAGGATTTTTAACGTTTAATTTAATCCGTAAGGTAACATAAACATGGTAACATAAACGTTATGGTAACATACAAAAATACATACTGCAAATGCTTTTTTTCCTCGAACAGCGCCTGCAACACGGCTACCTTTCAGTATACATACGTATCAGTAACACACAAATTACGTTGCTTATGGTTTTTTTACAGAACAGTGCACAAACAACATTACAACATCTCTTAACAACCGGTAAAAATATATACCGTATATATACTACTTATCAATTTTATTGGTCTACTGTTACCAGGCAAAATGTTTTTGGCCACATGAAAAAAAATATGCATTAGCCGCACGTCAGTATAAGCCGCAGTGTTCACAGTTTGGGAAAAAGTAGCGGCTTATGACCCGAAAACTACGGTATTTGATCCTGATGAATACAATATAACAAAACCATTGCCCATATAATTTATTATCCAATTCATTAGACAGAGCTAAAAGCGTCTCATATCTTTATCTAATATTTGTTTCTTCTTTCCCAATTTACATACAGAAAAAAAGAACAATGTTAACCTAATGCTTTTTCCACCACTTGCTATCCCACACAATAAAGTGATTTACACAGGAAAAAACCCCATCACAGAAAGTCATCGACAGGAGCGATATATTCTTGAAGTGTTGATGTGGCTCAACATATGTATCTGCCTTCCTTTGACCATACTGATCATCTACTGTGTGTCTTATTTGGTGAGTAAATAATGACTTACAACTTACATTTCTTACATCTCCTTTTGTGAGTCTGCAAATATCTAAATAATTAGAAGATTTAGCAATAAAAGGAAAAAAACTCATGTAGATCATTTTGCAATGATGACAAATGTGTAGAAGTTCAAGGGGTATGAATACTCAAGGCACTGTATTAGTCTCCCTCTTTCATTTGTTTTGCATATTTGTATGTCTGCCCATGTCTGCATTTGATTCCTCACCTCTTTCCATGTCACTCAAAATGCAGATCATGACAGCTGCTGTAATAATTGGGTAAAATCTGTTAGCATGATTCTCTTGGACTTAATTGTAGTTGGCTATTTGCAACATAATGTAGCTTTTGTGACAGGGATTTCATAGCCCATTCAATGCACTTTAAAGTTGTTCTTTTGTTATTGATGTTGTTTTTGGCTTTTTTAAATTTAAAGTTAAATGGAAAATTGGAGAGAACAGAGGGATGACACTGACTTTGGATCTCCTCCTGAATATAAACAGGCCTTGGATGGATTGATTTAAAAGTTTAAAGGTGCTACTGGTGTGAGAGTGATAATTTGAGATTGTCATTTGTACTTAGAAACATTTAATCATTTATGCTTAGAGATATATAATCGTTTGTATGTTGATAAAATATCTCATCCTTATTTAGGTCTGCTAAGGTTCTGTGTGCACTCTGTGTCTCATACACATGTTAAATTCAGGGGAAGGTCGCATCTTGTTTGGTGATATATGGTATGGTGGAACACGCACTCTATATCTTTTCAGTTACAATATTCTTTTGTCTTAGTTGGGCTGCTGCAAGGAAGACTCCCACTATTCTCACGGGAGGCACCTGGCACCAGTCATCTTGGTAGTTTCATCCCTTTGCAGATAACATAGTAAAACATCGTTAGGCCTGGCTGAGCAGTTTTCACAGGGTCATATTGTGACACACACCCACACACACACACACACACACACACACACACAGACAGGCGTACACTTCGCTCACACACACATGCCTGCTTGAGACTGTCACGTGTTAATGGAACTATGCATATTCATGTAATCACAGTTGTTAATAAAAGGAGCGGTACGGCGAGTCCAGCCAAGGTTGACGGGGTTCAAGTGGAAGGAACAGCACTTGACCTTGGTCGGCTTCCCTTGTGAGTGAACACACAAAGAGCTCTATCTTGTGTCTTGTTTCGCTGCTGCAGTTGGTTGTCTTACGTTCCAGCAGAGTTTGTGTTTAGATAAACCCAACAACTGGTATCTGTTCTGATCAGTGATCCCACATGAAATCAAATCCAGCATGGAAAAATTGTGTCACGACTGGGGAAAACACGCACAGATTATTCTTAATAAATCAGTGCACCTGTTTAATGTGCTGGCTAGACCCAAACGAGACAAAAGCTAGCAATGGGTTGGAAAAGGCACGAAGTTTCTTTAGTAACACCCAGAGCGCTAATTGCAGCTTCAGAACCAGTGTTACCCGGAACCGGGATGCACCAGGATGAGCTTCACAAAGTGAAGCAACACTTACGACACCTGAGGCAAGTGGAGGCTGAAACAGGCAAGGGGTTCAGAGCTCCTGACATGAGCAGAGAACAGGTGGGTGGCTCTCCCCTTTTAAACACCACTACTTGACAGACCCGGTCCCCTGGCTGAAATGGATGGCCCAGGGGGTGTCGGCGGCGATGTTGTATGGTGTATTGGACATTATATCAGGAAATAGCAGCTCATGCCTTGATCCAGGCCAGTCAATCCAGGCCAGACCAACCGCTGGGCAGGAAGTACTTCAACCTCCTGGTGGTCAAAGACAAGAGGGTGACAGACATGACAGACTAGAGGAGGAGACATAGAGATTGTGAGACAGCTCAGCCCACAGCAGATAACGGGGCCAAAGAGATGGTTGGGGATGAAGCATCTAAAAAAGCATCCCAGTTGTTTGTTGGCCTGTTCCGCCTGCCCATTAGTCTGAGGATGGTAGCCAGACGTAAAGCTGGAAGAGGCCCCAATCAGGTGGCAGAAAGCTTTCCAGAACCTGGTGGTGAATTGGGGGCCCCAATCAAAAACGATGTCCTTGGGGAAGAAGGCATGCAGCTGGACGACATGTTCCAAAAAGAGTTCGACTGTCCATTTAACAAATTTCCCCATGTGGGACTAATAAAGGTTATCTTAGCGGAGGGGAAGCCGGCTAAGGTGACCAGGTGTACTGCCATGGAGAAGCGATCCACAAAGGTGAGGATAGTGTCAAGGCCATCCACTGGTGGTAACAAAGGCCGATGTGTGACTAGGGACGTCTGGGAACAGGGAGAGGCTCAAGGTCACCAACAGAAGGTTGGTGGAGGATTTGGACTCCTGATCACAATTGGAGGGAATGTAGAGCCGACCTGCTGGAGTGTCTGAGGTCCTGAGGCAGATCCAGTTTAATGAAGATACAGGCCTGGGAAAGAGAGTTGAGTGCGGTTGAGAGCAGGGGAAGAGGGTGGCAGTTCTTGATGGTGACTTTATTCAAACCTCAATTATCTATACAGGGACGGCAGCAGGGGAGGTGGAGGGTCGAATAAAGCCCTGCTGGAGAGCCTCCTCACTAATATACTAATAGTATTGTTCTTCCCAGGGGACAGTGAGAACAGGCAACCACAGGGGGCCACAGCTCCGGGGAAGAACTCAATGGCCATGTCGTGGAAGCGTTGTGGGGGTAGAGTAGAGGCTCGCTTCTCACTGAAGACCTCACAGAGTTTGTGATAAACCAGAGGGATCTTGTCCAAATCAATGGGCTCCGGAGGAGAGGCTTCTGTGGGAACAATTCTGGTCTTAGGAAAAAGGGAACGACGTAGATACTGGGGACCCCAGGCCAGGATCTGACACGATGACCAGGAGATGCGGGGTTCCTCACTCACTGCTGACGACTGACGCTGCAATGTGGTGATGGAAGCGGAAAGCTGGATAATCATTTCACTGAGAGATTCCAGTTTTGTGCTCTGCCAATCTACCACACCACGAAGATACAACACTTCGGCGTTGTAATTTGAAGTGTTCAAATTCCACTGGGTCTATGTGTGGCTCAAACATCTTGTCACAATTGGGGAAACGTGTGTGGCCGGGTGGAGGGTCGGTGTTATGGCACCATGCCACTGGATGGCGCTGTTTCTTTTGGGGTACCTCTGAGAGCGCAAGGGATGATGGGGATCTACAGACACATTCACGGAAGTGCTAGCTTGCAATGGTGTAATGTGGATGTGTAATGCCGTTTTTCGCTGCGTGGTCTGTTTTAAACACAAAGTGTGGAACAGTTAAGGCACCAGGAGTTGCTGCAACCGACTTCGTCGTTCATCTCAGAGGGATCTGTATTCCGTTTTTGCTGGATTAATGCACTATATGTATTTGAGTTCACACTTGTATTATAATATCTCTGTGGGTAAGAGGGAAAATGTACCTTTGTTAACTGTTTAATTTTGGCTCTGTATTTTAGCAGGAGAAGCCACTACAGTTATTTTTGCACTGCTAAGTTTGTTGTATTTCTGTATGGGTTTATATCAGTCACAAATTGACGCTAGACATCTTTGAGTTCCAGACGCTGATAAAGTTGGGAAAATAACCTGCAGTAGCAGTGGGTTACCAGTGCACAAAGCTGTTACTGGATAAGAACTGTCTGTAACAATTTTATTTCTTTATTTTTACAACCTTTTTTCATCTTCTTCTGAGCGCTTACTTTATCATTCAAATTAAAAGAACCCCAAAGATAATCTGTGTTCTGCACTCTTAACCCGAATTAGTTGACTTTACTCGCAAATTGCGAGGAAACCCGTTGCCTTATACCACTTTAGTTTTTACACAAGCTGAAACTAAATACGTTTAGTTTAACTAACATGGAATGTTAAGTTTTTACACAAGCTGAAACTAAATAGGTTTAGTTTGACCAACTTGGAATCATAAGTTTTACACAAGCTGAAACTAAATATTTTTAGTTTTATTAACATGGAATACTACGTTTTACACAAGCTGAAACTAAATAGGTTTAGTTTAACTAACATGGAATGTTAAGTTTTTACACAAGCTAAAACTAAATATTTTTAGTTTTATTAACATGGAATACTACGTTTTACACAAGCTGAAACTAAATACTTTTAGCTGTATTAATATAACATGAATTTTCATATTCATATTTTTTGTGTAGTCAGAATTATTGAATAACAAGATATTACTTGTTACTGGTACTTACTAAAAAAATTAGATTGTATTTTCCTCTAACAAAATAACTTTTTATGAATTATAAAAAACATTGTTACAATGAAGTTGGATAGGAAAAAAACAAAATCTTCAAATGCTCCAATGCATTTTATTTTTAAGAAAAAGCCACAACAAAGCCAATGTTAATTTGTCTGTGTGGTAGTTGAATGTGTGTGTGTTTGTGTGGTAGTTGAATGTGTGTGTGTTTGTGTGGTAGTTGAATGTGTGTGTGTTTGTGTGGTAGTTGAATGTGTGTGTGTTGTGTGGTAGGTGAATGTAACAACCAACAAAAACAGAATTCCCAAAAATTCCCTGTTACAAACAGGATCTGCACCATCTGCCTACATTAAGGCAGGTCAACAGACATACTAACAAAGACTTTCTAATTAGAACAATATCCAACTCCATCTACAAAGACTTATGATGCAACAACTTAAACAATGTCTGTCTTTCAGGTACAACTCTTCAATTTTACTTTCACGTCACATGCTTCTGCTCACTTCTAAAGCATCTAAGTGTGTGTGTGTGTGTGTTTGTGTGTATAGAAGTTTATGTGTAGTGTTTTTGTTTGTAGGTGTTGTATGGGACTGTTCTGACTGGGTGCTGAATGTGTCTGTTTCTGCGTTTTGTGCCTTTTTGTTGGGCTGTTTTACAGAACCAAAAGGTGAGAAAAAAACAAACATGTCACAGTAGAGATGACATCACTTTACATTGTAAGCTGATTTTTCAAAGATTGTATCTTTGGCTTTAGGTCAGTGTGGCCTAATGAGAGCAAAATCTGTTGGATGAACAGAAAGGTCAGCTTCATACTTTTAGGATAGTTAAGATGGAGTGCATACGTGAGTCCAAACAGAATGCACATTGCTTTAGGCAGATCTTGGATGTTTTCCATCACGACTTCTCCCTCAATGATAATTTTCAACAAGGTTGGACTTGGATGCTGGGCAGATGTGAGCACAGCCTCTTCACGCTCAGTGAGAAGAATCCCGATGTCAAGGTCACGGAAAAAATCAGCATCTGATTCCTTGTAAAACAAAAGTACATAATCATTAGAATACTCGTTACAAAAATAAACTTCAATCATGATACCATGAGAGTGTCATAGTGAAATGTAAAAGAAAAGAGTGGAATAGAGGCTTCGGGAACACTTGGAAGTGCTATAAAACAATCTTCATAAGTAGATTGACAGGGTTATTGAAACAAAAAACAACAACCAACCAACCAGCGTTTAAATATGCAGCATAATATAGGAAGGAACGTCGATACACCAATCAAAATGTAGGGGTGGTACCTTCAATTTAATTGGGTCAAAAGCAATTTGAACTGGATCAGTATAAGTGATTTTTCAGACTTGATCCGGTTCTAATTCCATTCTAATTGTGTTAATTACTTCCTTTTATACTTAGACATTCTTTCTTTGCATTCCTTTTGATATTTTATTTTTCATATTATTTTTCTTTTGTTCTTTTTTCCAAATATATTTTGTGCATTTCCAGGTTGATTATTGTTTCCTATAACCTCAAAGCGTTTTATTTACTGCAGGCGTCTGTCCAATCAACTCTTGACCTTCTCTGTGCACCTTGCATGTGGGTGAAGCTGTGCCAGGAGACGTTTGGCTAAAAGAACACAAGAGTGTACTTACAAAGCCTGCTTTGAAGAAGGTTGAAGGATTGTCCCCCAGGATGATTGGAAGCCCTCTGAGCACCTGTGTCCGGATTGCAGTTGGGTCAGTAGTCTTTGGGAATGAAACAGAATAACAAATTAGACGACTAAAATAAAACAAAATAACTTATCAGTAAGAAAGCTACTGATCAACAATAAACTGAATTACACAAACTATAGACTGGGACTATGATGTTTGTAAAACCTGTAAAGAACAATACTAAACATAATTTGTATGAACTTACATTGGTCTGTTGTGAAATCTGAGTCAACAACTGTCCAACATTCCCTCTCTTGGGAACGAAATAACTCAAGGAAACGAGGACTGTGCCGATCGATGTTCTCATAAAATTCCTGCTTGAGGTTCTTGCCCACAATCCTGCTGAACTCCATGAACACCTGAAAAATACAGAAAGAGAGAGAGAGTAAAAAAAAAGCACTTAACATAACCAACCTGTACAAGACAAGCCATCTGCAAAGTAGAGCTGGAGAAACAGCCATGAATGTCATTTTTGTGGAATTTTAAGTTTTGATGTTTCTATGTATAAACGACATGCTCCACATTAAAGTCATCCATGTTTTCCTTAAAGGGGTCAAAAGAAATCGACATCTAGGCACATTATATAAAACACAGATAGTTATTAGTTATCTTTGCTTTTGTGAACATACCTGATCTTCTGTGAAGAGGGCAGGCCAGCGTTTCACCATCATGTTTATGGGGGTTCAGAGTCCACAACCTCTTTTCTTCTCAAAGCAAAAGTCTGATCCATCTTTTGTTTTACAAGAAGTCCATTTGGGGTTCTCTTCTGCATTTCATCAGCCAAGTCCTTACGGGCCTCTTCCAGGGCAGCTTGATCAAATCCATCCGGAAAGTTGGGCAAGTAGTTGATTTCACCTTTCTTTGCCTTTTTATCCGCTTGTTTGCTGGTTGTCCATCTGATGAATGCCTTCCCGCTTACCGGCATTTACTGCAACATCAAGGCATCCTGATTGCCTGCGCTTTGTTCTATAATTTCCCATTTTATGCTTTAGAACTATTTTTCCAACCACAACAGCGAGTGACAGAGCCTCGCTCCTGGAGACAGGGGTGTTTGTTTATCAGTGCTGTTGCAACACTTTCAAACTGAGCAGCAGTTGGGTATGCTGTGTAGCTATACATGCTTTCTGCCAGTCTCTCTAGTATCTCATGTTTCAGCTCTTTTGAGACCTTAAGGTGTGTTCCTTCACTCATAAACAGCAAATCTGCTTGCCTCAGTCTATACTCCACATCAACAGAAAATGTTGGAATGTCAAAAATTCTGGCCATGGTTCACGTCGATCCTGAGGTGAATGTGAGAGTATCTCTGTATCTGCAGTACTTGTGTCGCTAAAGACGTCATCAGATGAGACAGGCACCAGGTCAAAGACAGGCAGGACTTTAATGGTTGGTTTTTCTGGAAGTTCTTGAAGATCTGTTAGATTACATAGTTCATTATTGAATTCAGGGTCTTGGAATTGGAGACTGAAGTTGTATTGAAGTCCCAGTGACTCTCGAAGCTTGGTTATCAAGTCTTTTACTGTAGAAGGCCTTGAATGTAGGATGACTTTCCTTATATCTGCCTCTGTTAGAATGACTCTCATGGTCATTTTCTGGTTTGCAGTCATCTTGGAAATAGAAACAACAATTAGAATATAACTTTACATATAAAAAAGGAATTTAACGGCTAAACAATCACTATGTGCATCACAAAAATAGTTGATTAATGCATTTGTTGCCTAAATTCAGTACACTTTTTTCCTTCAGAAGAAACATCACTATGAAAATAATTAAGATAACTTAAATGATAGAAGTGTTTATGATTTCAAGTCAAAATATTTGAGAGCATCATACTGGGCTTTGGAAAACACTGAACAAGCTGAACTATCACCAACACAGAAACAAGTTATGAGTACTATCCAGAGGGGAAAAACTATGGATGTCCATGAGATTGAAGTTGTACATCCAATAAATGTGTGTTGTTTTTGTTGGTGTTGCTTGTGTCTGTGTGGTACATGACTTTGTTGTTTGTCTTGGTGTTCTATGTAAGATAAGAAAATTATGATTTATCCTGAGATTTAAGTGGTAATTCCATTTTTAGTCTATTTCTATAGAAGCCCCCTACTCAAATGTACAAGAAAAACATTTACTAAAATAGTCAGACATTTATGAAAAATATAAAACCCTTCTCAGACTGTATTATTATATATTTCATCATGAGCTCTAAAATTAGACAAAAACCTTACAGTCTAGACTGATTGCAGAAACCACACTTTTGCTTTTTAGCATATAATATGACGCTTGAGGGTCACTACTAAATGTTGACCATATGTGTATGCTGGAAGAGGGAACACATCATTTAGATCTTTCAGCTGCACCACACACAGAGAGGGGTTCCTGCTGTCACAGATGAGTTCAAAAGACCTCAGATGCTCGTGGTACCAAGCAGTCATCTCATTACAAATAAACAGGATCTCGGTGTTGAGTGCCACTATCTGTTTGATCTGCCTAAATGAAGGTAGCCCAGCGCATGAACCAACAGAGACTATCATGCCAGAACGATATGTAACTCCATCTACAGAGACTGATGATGCAACAAGCACTGATGTGAGCTGAGGAACTTTCCGGCAGAAAACCTGTTGGACATCCTCAGGATAAGATCTGATTGATGCTGTAGTGACCTTGTCCATTTCAACTGATGGCCTGAAAAATGAACTTGTGTCCAAATAGTAAGCCATCATTTTCTGATGCTTAACAGCCAATGTCAGAGCTACATTTTTGAAGTTGTGGGCATTACGTATGACCCGTTTGAAGAATTTGTGTTTCCCCTCAAATCGCATTGTCCAAACGTCTGAAAGGGGACCAAATGCTTTGATCAGCTCGGGGTAATGCTCGAGGTAGTGATGTTTTGGCCGTAATCTAAAATCTGGGAATGTTGTTTGCAACAATTCTCTGTGTTCTGACACTTTGCAGTCAAGGAAATGTACTGACTCTTCAGTGTGCTTTGTTGCAACAGCCAACTCAACAATCTCTTTTAGGAGCAGTAAAATGTTCCATGCATCGTCTCCCTCAGGGACTTTATGGCCAATGATAAGTGGGAGCAGCCTAAGTAGAGCCCAGTTCTCATGGCCATTGCCACCAATGGTCCCTTTGGTAGAGAAGCTGTGGGAAATTGGCTGAGGCTGGTCAGTTTTGTCATCAAAGGCATATTCAAAAGCTTTTATAGCATAGTTCAGTGTGTCTATGGTAAAATATTTTTAGAAATCATGTTTGAAATGCAGAGTGATAGCTCAACAGGAACAATCCTTCCAAAAGGTCATGGAGGATGTCGGGGGGATACCCATGGACAACGTGAAAATGCTCCAGACCATCAGTCAGTACACACTCTCCTTTAACACCATATTGTTTTGCCTTAGTAGGATCCTGCTTTACCTCCTGCACCTGCTGATTGTGAGCATCAATAGTGCGGGGTTCAAAAGCACCTGAATTTACCTCTTTGGCTTGCATCTCGTCCCTTGTTGCCATGCAGAACCTGCAGAATCTGTCCACCGTAAAGCTTTCGAAGAATCCTGCCAGAGAATGAGCAGCCAGGTTATCTGCAGCCACATATACAACTGTCCCTTTAACACATTCTCCCAACTTCTCAACATAGACACCATGTTGCTCCAAAGAAGCTAGATCTTGAATGAGTGGGTGGAGAATTTTGCATAGCCAAATTCTTTCACATAAGAGGCTTTACACAAGACAGCAAGCTGGATGGAGTGGAGTGTGGATCTGTACTTTGATGGGACATTAGCTATCACCCAATACACTGCACTCATTTTGTGTTTCTTTCTAGATGTTCCCAAAGGGTTGGACACTTCAAAATCATCTGTATATAGTCCAACAGCGATTTTGAATTCATCCCCTTTAAGGAGGTCATTTTCATTACAGTATGTACCATCTCTGTATGAACTGTACTCATGTTGCACATGCTTTTGGATGGAAAGAGCTTTATCCAAAATGTCTGCCCTACTCAACATCTTCTGTAGCATTGGATGCAAAGGTACATATACAGCACTACATTTTTTTTCCTCTTTCAATAAGGTACTCTACTGGTTTAACCTCTGTAAAGTTTTTATTCACATATGCTGCTCTCCTTTTGTAGTTGATAAGGGGCCATTCTTGCCACAGAATTTCATCATTACATTACCCTTTTCAGCAGCCCTTACTAATTCTTCCACAACAGAATCTTCCACATTTGTATGTGGTTTGAGAATTTCCTTGACTGCATTATGCAGCAGTGGCTGGGCTAGTTCACAAATCTGTAGCAGCTGTTTTATAACTTCTTGTACTGTATTTTCTGGAATGTGTAGCACTGTTTGCATCTTTAAAAAAAGAGCAGCAAGATTGTGCTCCAGCTGTTTTCTAAATCATGAAGATCTTCATTGGTAGAGTCCTCATTGTCTTCCGATTCGGAGGTGTCATTGGGAGGCTCGTGATATTCTTGTGCCATTTCATTAGTTACATTACCAGCAACAATTTCCGGCCTGAACATCCTCCAGTCGAGTGTTCTGTGCTCTTTACTTCTGTGTGCATTAAATGTAGAATACACACTGGTGTGAAAGTTGCAGCCATTAAATGGACACTGGACTCTGTGATTTACCTTCAAATGTGTACTGCGCAAGTGAGTGAGGAAGACTGCTTCTGTGCAGGGTGCAGAAAAGTCACATGACTGACACTGAAAGGTTACTTGTGCAGTATATATTGGCTGTGGAACCTGGGTTTTTTGGTGGATCTTTGCTAAGTGAACCTTGAGTGCATTCATGGAGTTGAATGTGCACACACATTCTTGGTGTAAGCAGGGAAATGGGGCTGTTCTTCCATAGTTTCCGTGTTTTAACCGGTAATGTTTTAAAAGGTAACCCCTTTTCTCACACATAAACTCACAATACTTACACTTCCACAGCATCTTCACAACACAAGGATCTGTAAAACATAAAACAAGAAAACTATCAGACCAAAATAATATTGCTGTATAACACAAAAAAGTAATAGAACCAAAATATATGTGTTACCATAAAACTGGCACGTAAATAGGTAAGAGAGAGTGAGGGAGAACGAGAACAGAGTTCCTACAGGTTAGTTAGTCTTTTTAAGACCTTTTATGTTAAAAATGAAAGGTGGCAGTATGTGTAAAAGTTGATAACAAGCCAAGCAGAGTTGTGAAAAATTAAAGAACACTTCAGAAGGCCACAAGAAAGTTTGTCTAACAATGTTGTTTTTTAACGTTGTTACATTTTTTTAATGTTAATCATTTCTCTAAGACATCGTGTTCTGAGTTTCTGACCTGGGTCATCATAGTGTTCTAAATCGTTGATTCAGCAAATATAAACTTATGTTACCCTATATATCAAAGTAATTGTGGTTGACAAATTAAACTGACTAAATCTAACTTTATTATTCTGCTGACAATAATAGATGGACTCTAGCTAGCAATAAGTAGCCTATATATTACCGATATGCACCAAGTTTAAACCGTACAGTAAGTGACAGCGTCAAAAAAATACCTCAAGCTTTTTGGTGTTGCATGTTCCAACAAAGATATTTATACTACTTATTTTACATACTAACCGTTCAAGGCGTTCAATGCTGCTGAGAAAATGTCGGCAACAGTCTGCTTTCTTCCCTCCCGCAGAGTCGCGTTGAATCCGTTGCAGAGGCCTTGTGGGCGCCCAGTGAAGTTTTGAATTAGGCCCCTCCCTTTGTTATAAAACTAAACACACCAAGTTAATTCTACTAAACCGGATTAGTGGCACTTACTATTTCAGCTAAAAAGTACAATTAACTAATGTTGTTTAGTAATGATAGCAGGTTTTTACAAAACATAACAGTATAAGTAATGATCACTCAGAAGTTTAACTAGAAACAAAATCTGGGTTTACAGTGTGGGCTGGTTAATTTAGCCAGGCTACACGTGCATGGATATTCTCGATAAATCGGCGCACCTGTGTAGAGGCGAGCAGAGGCTGATGCAGGCAAGGGGTTCAGAGCTCCTGACATGAGAGAAACAATGTCTGAGAGGAGAACAGGTAGATGGATCTCCCCTTTTAAACCCCAGCCCGGTGGTCACCTGACCACTACCCGACAAATTGAGGTGGTACTGTAACACCACCAGGCACAGAGTATAAAAATAAACTTTTGTCAATCAGTCATTTCTGGTCAGTTTACAACTTGAAGGAATGACAATTGTCTTAATATAAGAAAAGGTTAAGAATGCTTCAATGTTGTCAGTTACTGAAGCCTGTTTCCATTATGATGACTCTCTCTGATGAACTGCCACAGACCTATATTTAATGCACACATACATACATGTATATATACATGTATATTGATGTTTTTTTTTTTCAGACTCCAATTAACAAGCTGTGCTCATCCTGTTAGTCAATAATCATAAAGATTGAAATGAAAAAACTGCACCCGTGTTTAGAAAACAGCATAACTTTTGCAAATCACCTGCAAAACTACCTACATCAGCACTATTATGGGATTGACTGCTCTCATGCTATTTTGCTTCATTTACTTAACCTGGCCCAAGTCTCTTACAATGAACAGTATTAAGTAATTACAAAAAACACCTCATTTGGTGATTTAGGCAGTTTGCTAAATGGAATTGTTCTTAAATAGTGGTTTTCTACTCGTGCACTCAAAGTACTTCTGTCTCATTAACCCATTCACAAAGTCACTTTTTCTGTGTTTCGGTGCTTTCTATCTAACATACCACTGATGAACGCATCAGCAGCAGCTCTGGGTTTCTCACGTAAGCATACTTTAGCATGGAAACTGGAGCAGCCAGTGATTGAACCACCAACCTCCAGCTTTACCTGCTGAGCCATAGCCACCAGTTTGATAACCATTAAAAATAAATAAGAAAGAGTAGCTCTGATATTATAGAAAAGTCTTAAAAATAACCAAGTCAGGAGCCACACTATGTTTAGGGGGATTGCTACAGTGTAATGAAGACACTGATTGCTGTTTTATGTCTTCTTGTGCTGTTCATGTCATGTTTATTACTGCATTAATGTAAGTTATAGTAAATATCAATTTAATTATTTATGAATTAATTACATTTATATTTCCTGCAGGTGCAGAACAGTCAGGTCTCTATCATCTATTACACAAATCTCCTCATCACCAAACTAATCCAGATCTGTATGATGACCATTTGGGTGACAAGAGTGGAAAGCATCATGACCATCATTATTTATTACTGTGTTATGATAGCCAACCTTTACTTCAGGATGTGCATTGCTCTGGAAAGGTACCTGTTCAGTGTGTGTGCATCCTTGCATGTCTCTAAACATGATCTTGTACTGTGAAGTATCCTTACAGTCAGAAATATAATTTTTTGTGCTCTAATAATTAGAATTTGTGTTTCTCTTGTGTTACAGGTATTTTTCCATCAGGCACCCACTGCTGGGCTGTCTAAGAAACACTACGAGTTCTGTGCTGGTCTGTGTTCTGGTCTGGGCTTTTTGTTGTGTCAGTGTCCCTCTTGCCATAGTCTTAGATGAATTTCAACATTTAATTATTTATGCCATCATTCCTGCTCCTGTGTTCATCTTCTGTTCAACTCAGGCCTACAGAGTCCTGCCTGCTGGAACCTCAATGCCCACTAAGGAAAAATTGAGAAGTCTAGACACTTTGATTCTGTTGTTCTGTAGCTACTTTGCAATAATCGTTCCCACAATCACCTGTTATAATCTAGATAATCCCTGGTATCTCAGTTGGATCTTGTTTCTGTTCATTCCTTTTGTGGAATTGATTCTGGGGGTTTTTCATCTTCTCTGCATGTGTGTGTTATGTTTGGACAGCACTGCAGCAGATGAACAAGATGATGATTAGTGTGGCTTACTTTAGAACAGACAGGTGTGTTGATGAAAACAGAGTGAAGAGAGAAACAAGGATGAAAATGGTTGAAGAGTTTCTGAGAAATGAGGCAAAAAAGATCCTTCACAAATACTGTTGCATGAGGACATCAGACTGTCAGCCATGCTTCTCCCAGCTGAAGTGTGTCTGTGTAAATCATTTTAAAATAAAAAATAAAATAAAATGGTAAATCTACTAAAAATCTGTCTATATATCTGTAAATATGTATATATCTTTGTGTGTTACAAAACCAAATATATCTAGCAAAATGTAAATAAGGATTTATGCTTAAACTTTAGTTTTTGCTTCTTCCTGCTTCTATTTGTGTAATTGTAACATGTTCAATAAAAAGATTTTTCTATCAATCTACCTATCAACTTTTTTACACTGTATATTCATACATAGCAGTTTTGTAGCTACTTCAGAACAGGTTTAAATAGTTGGATACACCAGACTTAATGTCTTAACTTCATAAATCAAATCATCTTGTTGCCTGCCTTCTTTGAGACAATTAGACCTCCAGTCTGCAAAGTTTAAATCTCCCTCCTTCTCCTTTTCAAACTCTCATTCATGCAACTCACCTCCTTCCCATGCCCACCTAAACCCAAGTAACACAGAGCTCCAGCATCCATCTTCATCTTCACCACCATCACCAGCGTGTAGATTCCAAGGGAACATAAAATTGTCCAACATGTCCTGGTAGGGCTGCGACGATTCATTGAGCAATTCGATTCGATTATAAAAAAAATCCTCAATTCTTCGCTTCAGTGCTTCGTTTTACACATGGCACTGTAGCATCCAGTTGTCACACATTTGCAACTAAAAAAAGTTTTGCAATGTAAACATATTTAGGAGCAACGCGTAAATAAAAAGTTTGACAACATCAAGCCCACACAGCTGCCAGTTTTAAACAAAAGCACTGATAATACAACAGTAGCAGTGATGATGACCCTGGCACAGTTTAACGTGGAGGCGGAGTCTATTTATGCATGAAAAGAGGTAAGAGGTGGAGCGTCCATTCTAGCATCCAAACCAGCAGCAGTGTTCCCACAATGACCATTCACAACAGGACTTCTTCATCAAAGCACCTGATCAACAGACTTGGGCCATGGAGTGTCCTACACCATATTAATTTCAAGGCTTTCTTAACATTTTTCACATTCAAAGGGAAATAATGTAAAACATTGTATTAACTAGAAAAATTTGCATTTCCTGCGAAAATGCTGTGTGGATGCCTTAACGCTGAAGCTGTCTGCTGAAAAGCTGAAAAAGATGAAAAGTTGCAAAAAGTTGTATGGTGGTGAAGAAACTGAAAATTCCGCTGAAAACAAGTGAAGAAGGAGAGATTTTTGCTTAAAAGTGGTGAAAAGCAAAAATTCTACTGCAAAGTGGTAAAGACGGCGAAATTTTGCTAAAAAGTGGTGAAAGAAACCCGTCCTATGTTGCCATGAGCAGGATTCGAACCCGGCCCTCCTGGTCTCAAGGCAGCTACTCATCTCACTGAGCCAAACTCATTCTCCCAATGAAGAGGTGGAGAGACTGACACTTTTGCTGAAATGAGCAGAAGCTGCTGAGAATTGTGCTGATAAGAGGAGAAAAGGCTGAAAATTTTGCAGAAAAGAGGTGAATCAGCAGAATTTCTGCAGAAAAGAGGTAAAGAAGCAGAAAGTTGCACTGAAAAGAGATGAATCAGCAGAATTTCTGCTCAAAAGTGTTTTTTCTGAAAACAGCTGAGATTTGTGCTAATAAGAGGTGAAAAGGCTGAAAATTTTGCAGAAGAGGTGAATAAGCAGAATTTTCAGCAGAATTCTACCGAAAAGATGTTTTTGCTGAAAATACCTGAAAAAGCAGGGACTTGTGCTGAAAAGTGGTGAAAAAAAATACTGCCGTGAGCAGGATTTGAAACTGGCCCTCCTGGTCTCAAGGAAGCCACTCATCTCACTGAGCCAAACTCACTCTTGCAAAGAAGAGGTGGAGAGACTCATAATTCTGCTGAAATGAGCAGAAGCTGCTCAAACTTCTGCAGAAAAGAGGTGAATCAGCAGAATTTCTGCTGAAAAGAGGTAAAACAACCTGTTTCTGCTCAAATTCACAAATCAGAGGTACTGCCTCTGTCTGCTTCATCAGGTGGGTACTTGTATGTATTTCTGCCATGGAGCATTAACAAGAATCTGAGGTCCATATTAGAAAAGCTGCTAAAATCATAAAAGCGTGCGCTGAAAAGAGATGAATCAGCAGAGTTTCTGCTGAAAAGAGTTGGGGTTTTTTTTTTCTGAATACAGCCAAAAAGGCTGGAATTTGTGCTGAAAAGGGGTGAAAAAAATGAAAATTTTGCTGAAAAGGGTGAAGAAGCTAAAGTATACAAAATCAAAGTATTTGTGCCAAAACATAGTGTTTCTGCCATATGGTGGTACTACTACATTACAACATGAATACGGATTAAAGATGAAAGAAACTGGCAACAAATTCCTCCACTACAAACCAGTCTGATACCACTTCTTTGCAGTGTTCACATTTACTAAGGCACTATCCAAAAGGCGCCACAAGAGGGCACTCCAACACAACAGATGACCTATGTACACTGATGCACTTAGTAACAGTCAGCCTCCTTGAATTGGCAGAAATACTGTGATTTAGTAGTAATACTATAACATAACAGATATACTGTGATGTTGCAGACAGACATAGTATGTTTTTGCACTACTCATTTGTAGTGAAAGAAATTAGCAATATAAATTAGAGGTCTGTGATAGTGTATAAATTTGTAGGGAAAAAAATGTTGACCAAGGTGGGATTGAACATACGACCTTTGAACTGCAGAGACGTGTCATTACTTACTCTGCTGAAATTAGCAGAAGCTGCTGAGAATTGTGCTGATAAGAGGTGAAAAGGCTGAAAATTTTGCAGAAAAAAGGTGAATCAGCAGAATTTCTGCAGAAAAGAGGCAAAGGAGCAAAAACTTGCGCTGAAAAGAGATGAATCAGCAGAGTTTCTCCTTAAAAGAGTTTTTTTTTTTTCTGAAAACAGCCCCAAAAATGGAATTTGTGCTGAAAAGGGGTGAAAAAATGAAAATTTTGCTGAAAAGGGGTGAAGAAGCTAAAGTATACCAAATCAAAGTACTTGTGCCAAAACATAGTGTTTCTGCCATATTGTGGTATTTGTGCCACAAAAGTTACTACATTACAACATGAATACGGATTAAAGATGAAAGAAACTGGCAATAAATTCCTCCACTACAAACCAGTCTGATACCACTTCTTTGCAGTGTTCACGTTTACTAAGGCACTACCCAAAAGGCGCCACAAGAGGGCACTCCAACACAAGAGATGAGGTGAATGAGCAGAACTTCTGCAGAAAAGAGGCAGAACAAAAGAGAAAACTGAAAACAGCTTTTGCCATGACCGGGATTTGAACCTGGCCCTTCTGGTCTCAAGGTAGCTGCTCATCTCACTGAACCAAACTCATTCTCACAAAAGCAAGAGATGGAGCAACTGACAATTTTGCTAAATGAGCAGAAGCTGCTGAGAACTGTGCTGAGAAGAAGTGAAAAGGCTGAAAATTTTGCAGAAAAGAGGTGAATAAGCAGAATTTCTGCTCAAAAGAGTTTTTTTTCTGAAAACAGCTGAGATTTGTGCTGATAAGAGGTGAAAAGGCTGAACATTTTGCAGAAAAGAGGTGAATAAGCAGAATTTCTGCAGAAAAGAGCTAAAGAAGCAATAAGTTGCGCTGAAAAGAGATGAATCAGCAGAGTTTCTGCTCAAAAGAGTTTTGTTTTTCTGAAAACAGCCAAAAAGCTGGAATTTGTGCTGAAAAGGGGTGAAAAAATGAAAATTTTGCCTACAGGGGTGAAGAAGCTAAAGTATACCAAATCAAAGTATTTGTGCCAAAACATAGTGTTTCTGCCATATTGTGGTACTACTACATTACAACATGAATACGGATTAAAGATGAAAGAAACTGGCAACAAATTCCTCCACTACAAACCAGTCTGATACCACTTCTTTGCAGTGTTCATGTTTACAAAGGCACTACCCAAAAGGCGCCACAAGAGGGCACTCCAACACAAGAGATGACCTATGTACACTGATGCACTTAGTAACAGTCAGCCTCCTACTTAGCCATTACGTAATACAGCGATATTACAGTGTACAAATTCACATAAATTTGCAGGGGAAAAAAAAACAAAGCAGGAACAAGCCCAAAACAATAAAATAACTGGGCTGCCATAGCTATTGCTAACTAGCACATACGCTAAAGGTAACTAAAACCAATACCAACCAATGTTTTTGCAGAAACACTGTAATTTCACTCAAATATTATGAAATAGCAGTAATACTATGATTTTGCAGAAATACTATGTCTTTGCAGAAACACTGTAATTTCACTCAAATAATATGAAATAGCAGTAATACTATGATTTGGCAGAAATACTATGTTTCAGTACAAATACTATGACAAAGCAGAAATACTATGACTTAGAAGTAATACTATAACAAAAGGATTCCTCAAAATACTATGAAATTGCAGTGATTCTATGATTTGGCAGAAATACTGTACCGTTACAAATACAATGCTTTGGTACAAATACTATATTTTGATTTCAATACTATGATTTGGCACGAGTAGTATGATTTAGTACAAATACTACGAATTGGCAGAAATACTGTGACTTAGTAGTAATACTATAACATAACAGATATACTATGATTTTGCAGACAGTCTATGTTGTTGCACAACTAGCACAACAATATGGCAGAAATACTATGATTTGGCACAAGTACTATGATTTAGTACAAATACTCTTATTGGCACAAATACTATGTTTCAGTACAAATACTACGATTTGGCAATAATACTGGGTTTTAGCACAACTACTGAGATTTGGGTGAAATACCATGATTTAGAAGAAATACTATGACTTCGTTACAAATACAATGTTTTGGTTCAAATAATATGATTTGCAAAAATACTATGATTTGGCACAAGTACCATGATTTAGTACAAATACTACAGTTTCGCTCAAATACTATGAAATTGCAGTGATACTATGATTTTGAAGGAATACTATGATTTGGTAGAAATACTATGCCTTAGTAGTAATACTATAACATAGCAGATATAATGTGATTTTGCAGACATAGTATGTTTTTGCACAAATACTACGATTTCGCTCAAATACTATGGAATTGCAGTAATACTATGATTTGGAATACTATGATTTGATAGGAATACTATGCCTTAGTAGTAATACTATAACATAACAGATATACTAGGATTTTGCAGAAATTCTATGTTTTGCACAAATACTACAATTTGGCAGAAATACTATGTTTGGGCAGTAATACTATGATTTGCTATAAATACTATGATTTGGCACATATACTATAATCAGCAGATATACTATAACATAACAGAAATTCTACGACTTAGTAGTAACACTATAATATAACAGAAATTTTAACTGGACACAAATAACATGATTTGCCCCAAAACCATGATTTGGCAAAAAAAATACCATGATTTGGCACAAATACGATGATATGGCAGAAATACTATAATTGGGTACAAATACTATGATTTGGCACAAGTACTATGAATAAGTACAAATACTATGATTTGGCAGAAATACTATGACTTAGCAGAAATACTATGTTTTAACATAAATAATATCTTTTGACAGAAATTTCTGCTAAAGGTACTATTTCTGCTTTTAGCAGAAATACTGTAATTTTGCATAAACACTATGATTTGGGATAAATACTATGATTTGGCAGATATACTATATTCAGCAAATATACTATAACATAACAGACATTCCTCCACTTAGTAGTAATCTCATAACATTAAATAAATATTATGGTTCTGCCCCAAAACCATGATTTGGCACAAATACCATGATTTGTCAAAAATACTTGATTTAGCAGAAATACTATGATTGAGCAGAAGTACTAACATGTAGTAGAAGTACTTTGATTTAGCACAAATACTATTATGGAGGAGTAATACTTTAACATGGGAGAAATATTGATACTCACACACACACATACACAGAGAGCAAAGTGTACAGTGGCTGTTAAGAGTCTGTGCTTGGTATATCTAGGTCAGCTAAATTGGCTGCACCTGCTGTAATCAGCACTTACACACACAGACACAGAGAGAGGTATAAGTTTTCTGCAGTGTATTTCTCACATTCAGGATTCCCCTCGAACAAATGGCCATAATTTCCTAACCGTAGGAGCTAGAACGGTCATTCTGACACCGTTTTGTTCAGAAGAGATGGGGAATCTGCAGGTCTTCATAATTCAGAGATAAAATATAAATTATTGAAGATATATGACTTGTAACACACTGTAACTGAGTAGAGGCAAAGCAAAACTGCCTTGACTTGCCCTCAAACAACGTTTTGTAACTCTAAATCTATATGGAGCATCAAAATCATTCTTTCACCGTAAGAAACAGCAGGCTTTGGTGAACAGTCATGGAAATTTTCAGGTCTCTGTTGAAATCCATCAAAAGATATGACGAGAGAAAAAGTGCCTCATTTCCAGAGTTTGAAATCTGAAGAGATCTGAGCAAGGCACGAATTTCCTACCCTCAAACAAGTGTAACTCATCTCAAAACGGTAATAGGTGGGAAAAAATTCTTGAATTGTGAGCATCAGGGATGTCTGAAGATATATGGGCACAAGCCTCATGTCTCAACTTTGTTTCGTTAAGGAGATATGACGATTTGAAAATGCCTCATTATTAGAGAATTCCAGCGCTGATTTTGAAGAAACTCTCCATTGAGTTTCTATGGAGAGTTTTGATACTTTATGTTACTCTGAGGAGATTTGCAAAAATCTATAAGTCCCACAACAATGATGGTGACATTTTCTGAAAGCCAGCAAAAATACCTACGTTTTGATGTATAATTTGTGGGGTTGAGTGGAAATTGAGCGAGTAGCAAGAAGTCGTTCAGACATGAAGAGAAAATTCAGAAAGGACGAGTGCACACTCTGAGTTAATTGCATAGCAACCATAACAACGCATGTATTTTCTGAAAAATCCCAATTTTGCAACTGAAAACTTAAAGAGGTATAAAATTAAAACGGTAGAAGATCTGAAAAAGCTGAATCACACAGCAATAGCCCAATAGTCTGAGAACATTTTAAAGTTTGAATGGAGTTTCTAGGTGAAAGTATGACAAAGTAGTTAAGTTTCAAAAACAAGCAAGTTTTAGCAGAATTTCTGAAGATTTCCATTCATTTCAATGGGACAAATTAAAGGAAAAAAGTGTAATATTTTAAAAAGTATAACAGTAATAAACACCAAAAGTCATAGCAAACATTAGCAGAAAGAGCAGAACAGTATAGAGTTTGAACGGAGAAAATCGGCTGAAAACTGAGGCAGTAGTTAAACGGCAAAAACGCACGGAAGCAACTTGAAGAATAATAATAAAGAAGAAAGAGAAACAGGATCTCAATAGTGTGGAAGCCCTTTTAGGGCATCCACACAATTAAATTGCATTAATATTTAAAAAAAAGTAAAATCTGTTGTCCATTAGCCAATAAAAATATACAAGGACCAGTAAAACTCGGCAGGACACTAAATTGTGATTAATATTATTTAACATCTGCACCATAGCCCGCTCATCTTTGCAGAATTGTTGAAATTCAACCACATTGGATTGGGGTGGAGGAGGGGGGTTTGAGCATGAACTGCCTTTTAAAGGTCATGCCACATTGTCTCAATTCCAGTCAGGTCAGGACTTTGACTAGGTCACTCCAAAGTCTTCATTTTGTTTTTCTTAAGCCAGAGATGGACTTGCTCTGTGAATCCCTACCTTATTGTGGTGAAGGGGTTTGTGTATCCCAGGGATTCCAGGGGCTATGTTGTCTGTGAGCTTTTGCCCCCTGGTAGGGTCTCCCATGGCAAATTGGTCATGTGTGAGGGACCAGACAAGGAGCACTTCAGAAGACCCCTATGAGAAGACCATTGAGGGAAATGTTCCCCTCTGCCCGGGATAGGGTTACCGGGGCCCTGCCCTGGAGCCAAACCCGGGGAGAGTGTCCGAGGATGAGGTCGCCTCAAGCTCCTGAAGGCTCTGGATGTTGTAGGGCTGTCTTGGTTGACACGCCTCTACAATCTTGCGTGGAGATCAGGGGCAGTACGCCTGGATTGGTATATCGGTGTGGTAGTTTCTATCTTTAAGAAAGACTATAGGGGAATCACAGTCCTCAGCCTCCCTGGGAAGGTCTATGCCAGGGTGCTGGAAAGGAGAGTCCATCCATTAGTCGAACCTCGGATACAAGAGGAACAATGCGGTTTTCATCCTGGTTGTGGAACAGTGGATCAGCTCTTTATCCTCTCAAGGATACTTGAGGGTGCATGGGAGTTTGTCAAACCAGTCTACATGTGTTTTGTGGACTTGGAGAAGGCATTCGACTGTGTCCCTCGGGGGGTCCTGTGGGGGGTGCTCTGGGAGTATGGGGTGTCTGGCCCATTGCTACGGGCCATTCAGTCCTTATACAGTTGTTGCAAGAGCTTGGTCCGGATAGCCGGCAATAAGTCAGACTCGTTTCTGGTTGGTTATGGGCTCCGCCAGGGCTGCCCTTTGTCACCAATTCTTTTCGTAATTTTTATGGACATAGTCAAGTGGGGAAGGCTTTCACTTGGGTGGTCTCAGAATGTCATCTCTGCTTTTCGCGGATGATGTGTTTCTCTTGGCTTAATCGGGTGATGCTCAATCAAGTTTGTCTGACAAGGGGTGTCTCAAAACAAGGAAGGGAAGAGTATATGAGACTGACTAACTGTACTATCTTAGATTTGGGTAGATGCCCCAACAGCAGGTCCAGATGTTTAAGAGATTCTGAGTTGTTAAGGTGGTCATGGAAGATGCTGTCATCAGGGTCACACACTCCTTTAGAATCATCCTCTTCCATTAAATCTCCCATGTGAGATGCAACCAACACTGGCTTAATTTCTTCTCTTCTAGACTGCTGGAACCATGTACAAGTGGGCGGGCTCAATGGACTGATTAGGCTTGCCATAAGTTCTAATATATGCGGAAATGTCCTTTTTCATTCCAGGCCAATAAAAATAGAGTAGGAGTTGATTATCAGTTGACTTCATCCCCAGGTGTCAAGCCACAGCATCATGAGAAGATTTCAGATTTCAAAATGAGCTTAGGAATGTCCTTCCAAAGCTCTTATGGAGCTACAACCTGAAAAACAACATTACCCACAGCACAGTCATCAAAAGGATGCAAATCCCTTAGCTGACCAGGGAGGAAGGCGGTGTCTCCAGCTCATTATCTGGATGCATTGCTTAAACAGTTCTTTCAATGATGGATCAGCATTTGGCTCATCCTCCAATACGAGGTCTGAAAGTGACACTGAAAGAGAACCAAAATGATACATTTTAAAAAAGCTAAGCATGATGATCATAAGTGACAGGGGATTTCTAAAAATCACCCCGCAGTTCTTCAGCTGAGACACCTGAGTTAGAAAACACAAACACTGCAGTTGTCTTTTACTCGCGAGGGCAGTCATAGAGCGCTCGTACTCACAGACTCGCGCTGTATCACTGTCTGCGTTCTTTATTTATACAAGCTTATGTGTGTACAAAGATAACAAAGTTATTCTAAGAACTCAGAGCTGAGGTTCCCCTTTTCTAAGTCTGTATGTTCCAGAAAAGAGGAAGCTGCTAATTGGTAAGTTTATCATCACAAAGTCACGTAGACATGTGGTTTACTTAGTGATCCATAAAAAGAGCACATTTCATGTAGCTGATCACACTATTTACAATTTTCTTTTAACAATAAGAGACACAGAGACTAAACTGAACCTGTGATAAATTAAAGTCTTAATAATAATATTGATCACCTAACATGGCTTCACATGGCATTATATTCTCTATTAGCAGTATTTTTGTTGATGCCACTCCACTGACAAGTTGCAAATATCCCAAAATGTACAATGATGTCATTTATCTGCTGAAAGTGTAACTTGTTGTGTCACAAATAGAGCAGCAGACAGCGATTCTAGAAAGCCAAGTGCCCAACCACACTCCACTAGAAGCAACAATAAAATTACTGTTCACAATATCTAAAACCAGAATGAGAAACAAACATGATTATTATAAAAAACAGTTTTTAAAAAATTGTTGTTTTACAAGAATTTAAACAACAGAACAAAATTAGATTCAAACACAGTTTAGTTTTAGAAATGCTCCTCTGATTTTAGTGTCTGAAAATAGAAAAGAGAACAATGACTGAATGATACCTGTACCTTCATACCACCTGTGAATGTTATAGTAATAGTAATCTTTATGACCCATCCATCTCTCACTCACACACACACACACACACACACACACACACACACACACACACACACAAACACAAACACTCACACACACACACACACACACACAAACACATATTTCTTTTGAGCAGATGCAACAAACTGGCGACTGCATAATCTTTATGATTTGGAGCTGTAAGATCTGTGTTTTTTAACAAAGTTAAAACTCCTTCCATCAAACATTAATAACTACTAAAGACCTGAGTCAAACTTTCACACTCTGGCCGCAGGTTCTGACTGAAGATAGGAGTCTTGAAAAACATCAACAGGGTGTTTGTTGCTACTTCAGCTGCTCGCAGGAAAGTCTGTGGGTTTTAATATGGTGGAAACAGGAAGATTAAGTTTGTTAGGAGCTCATAAAGTCAACAACATAGTTTCATAAAGCAGCTGCCAACTTCAGTTCTTTGCAAAAGTAAGCCAAACGTGTATGTACTGCATTTGTACATACACAAACTGCATTTGTTTCGTATTATTTCTAGCTGTAATTCACAAGCCGTTTTCTAGTATCTATTTCTGAAAAAAGAAAGTCTCTAATTTTTTATATCAAAAGCAAACCCTACGCTCATTGTAGCAGAAAATGAAATAGGACAGAATTTTTCACTGCGACATAAAAGGAGCAGCATCAATCATTCAGGACTTTGAAAGTGAAATAAAGATTTAAATTTAGCATCATTTATCAATCATTTATTTGCATGGTTAGTTTAATTAATATATCAGTGACTGTTGCTGGCTTCATGTTTGTGCTGTTGTGAGTGTGAACACTGCAGAGTTTTGGAGGTGGGGTTTATAAAGTGGGCCATCACAACATCCTTGTTCAAGATAAACTTGTCATATCTTTCATAGCTGATATTACGCACTGGTAAAAATTGCCCTTATTGAGACAAATAATGGCAATTTTTACACCTGTTCTTATTAGTTACTTGAAGCATAGTTATGAAGAAACTGACTTATAATCAGGAGAAGTTCGAATTTTGAGATAGCAATGGAAGTTACGACACTACCTTCTTTGATAAAAAAAAAAAAAAAATAGCTGGACTGTTGACATTCAATGATCAGAAATCATTATATGGCAATTATTCCTTAGTTTAGCCTTTAAAGGGTAAAGAAAAGAGACTCATAAGCGTCATATACAAAATATGTTTCCATTATGGCATTTTTAATTTCATGTAGCCACAGACTGGAGGTGGAATTATTCTATTCAAAACTTCAACGTGGGCAAAAATCTGAAAAAAATGTTTGCTGAAACTCAACCAGCTACTCTATATTTTGAGTGTGAGCACATGTCAGTGGGGGTGGGGTGTGAAGTTGGCAACCACAACTTCCCTGTTCCAGATAAACTCATATTATAGATTTTACCCACAGGTTCTAGCAGTCCTGAGGTAAGTAAACACTATGCTGACAGTTATTCACATTATTTCTACTTCAAGAGCAGCATAGTTATGAGGAAACTCCCTCATAATTAGAACAAATCATTATTATCAGATTGCATTTATTTATTTTCTGCTTGCAGTGAGCTTCTGTATAAATACAGTAAATTTAAATGTGTTTATCTGTAATGCACAAAATGCACTCGCTTCTGCACAGATTGGTTAATAGAGACTTGATAACGGATCAATAATTTGTTTTCAAATCTTTGCAACAAAGATCTTTCCTTAAAATCATTAGTTGTGTTAATCCTACCTTAATGATGATTCATTTAAATGAGACTGTATCCAATTGTTTAGCATACTCATGGATTTAAACAATTCCCTTAAAAGTAACTGTATGAAAAAGATGTTTAACATAGCACATCAGCTAGAACAGCTAGAAGCTAAGTATTGAACCACATTATCTCTCATTGGACATTTTAGACATTAAATTGGTGCAGTTTTGATATTAAGACTACATATATTACTGTATATATTGCATGATATTGAACACAAAGTTGGATACAAAAAAATCACTATAGATTGTAACATTTGCAGTTGATGTAAAAAAATCCTAAAGCTTTTAGGAAAACAATATGGCAACTGGAAATGTGTCAAAGTACTGCAACTCTACAATGTCCATAAAAAGTGAATTTTTGAATTGCTTCACTGGATATGGCAAAATTATTGTGCAAATGAAATTAGGTGATTATGAGTGGGGCAAGTTGGAAGTGTTCTGATTTTTCCTATTGTGAAGAGCAGTGTTTACCCACTTTGTCTGCTATTTCACATAAATGTTGTTTTTTTGCATGTCTTTTCAGATGAGAAGAGTATGTCCTTTTACAGCAACTCCAACAGCACAGTTAGACAGTTAGGCATGCTGAATGCACCTCCAGAGATAATATGGGTCAACACTGGTATCTGCCTTCCTTTCACCATAATGATCCTCTGTTGTATTTCTGTGGTAAGTAAATAATAACTTAGATCTGTGTATTTTTTATAAATCTATGAATATGTGAATAATGTGAAGGTTTAGCAAATAATGGGACTGCAATAATTTGCTTGAAATGTGCTTCTGTATAACTTGAGGGACTGTAAATGAGGGCATTGATTTTTTATTTTTTATTTATGTATCTTCTTATTAAAACAAAAGTTCTTTTGGGTGTACAGGGCATTCAGATGAGGGAGCTCCTGTCATTTAGGGTGAGGGGTATTTTGGGTGGGTTGAGGGCAGCCTGTTTCAGACTCATACATTTTGTAGTGACCTCACTCAGCAGCTTCTCCTCTGATCTCCATACATACAGTTGTGTGTCAAGTTTGACAAACTAATAGTTTGAAAACCAATAAGAAATAAATCAAGTCAAGAGTCACTTTCACAGGGACATCAAATTCATTTTACGGCATACAGCTCACTTTAATCTTAAGTGGGCTATATGAAACTCCCCTTTCTGTCACTGTAAATACGTTTAACTACACATGAAATCCCTGAGGTATCTTAATATATGAAGATGCAATTTCAACAGCATGTCTCAAAATTTCTACATGATAAATGCATCAATTTACAGAAAACAAAGTTGTGATAGTTCCTTAGCCAGACTGTCCTGTATTTATAAAACAGAAAGTTTTTGTTCATTAACAGAAAATCTTCTTTTTTTAACTAAATAAATATAGATGGTAAAAACAGGTATATTTCTGTGATTTAATTTTTTTGTATCTATTACTTAATTACTTTGGTTTAGCATGAATGACTATGGAGAAGTTTAACACAAGGAATAGCTGTAAATACTACAAAAATCCAAAAGTGTATTAGATCCTTTACATTTTCCTGCCTTCTGGCCCATGACATCCCTGCTACAGTCTACAGATAACACTGATTGTTAATCTATTTGTGTCTTCTGTCTTTTCTTTCATTACATTATTATTATAGTTATGATTTATGTGTCCTGTAGGTACAAAGGAGTCAGATCCCTATCATCTATTACACAAACCACCTCATCTCTAATCTAATCCAGATCTGCATAATGATTGTTTGGGAAGCAGGAGTGCAAAGTAGCACATGTGTTATTATTTATTGCGTTGCTGTGTTGGCCAGTCTTTACTTCAAGTTGTGTATTGCTCTGGAAAGGTATTTGTCTTTCACTGTGTTTGTACTTACATGTCTCTGAACATTATATTGCATTATATTGTATTGTCAGCAAAATATTATTCTGCACTGTTATAATCAGAATATTTATCTTGTGATGCAGGTATTTTTCATCATGCACCCACTGTTGGACGGCCTCAGAGAAACTAAGAGTTCTGTGCTGGTCTGTGTCCTGGTCTGGGCTTTTTGCATTGTCAGTGTCCCTCTTGCAATACTCTTGAAAGAAACTGTACATTTAAGAATGTATGAACTCCTCCCTGGCCCTGTGTTCATCTTCTGCTTAGCTCAGACCTACACAGGCCTGCCTGCTGCCACCTCAGTGTCCACTGAGGAAAAACAGAGAAGTCTCAGAACTCTGATTCTGTTGTTCCTTAACTATTTTCTAATAATCTTTCCTGCAATCATCTGTAATATTTCCTGTTTTTCAATTACTTTCTATCGTATAATTTTGATCTTGTACCTGTTCTCTCCGTTGGTGGACTTGATTCTGTTTTATTTCCATGGACAATTGGCATGTTGTCTATGCTGCTGCAATACAGACAGCACTGTATCAGATGTAGCAGCTGATCAACAGAGTGGCTGATGGTAGTAAAAATAGTTAAAGTGTTTCTCAATTAATCACATACCGTCCTTCACAAATATTATTGAGAGTTGATATCAGCCTCCTAGCCATGCATGTCTCAGCTGAAGTTTGTAATAAAAAAAATCATAACTTTATATTCCAATATTAAACACATCTTACATTTTTTGTCTGTTATAGTTTCACATATAGATTTTTGTCATTTACTTTTTTCTTGCTTATAATTATGCTTCCCAAAACATACTCCTTTGTTTCTATGCACAAATAATATATCCAATTATCCAGCCATACTCTTCTGCTCCTCTGCTTTAGTGTTGCAGGTGGGTGGAGCCTAGCCCAGCAGCCATATATGACTTTTTAGCCCTTACCGACTACTCAGGTCTAATTTAACACATTTTACATTTGACAGAAGAAAACTCATCCTAGATATCTGTCTTTCGACCTGAAAGTTGATTACTTTTCCAAAATACATATAATACAAAAACGTAATGAATACACAAAAATCAAAAATTAACATTTTATGCTGTTGTATATCTGCTGAGATTGTTTAGGTCAAATGTGACTGATTGCAGATCCACCAGTTCAAGGTGTCTTGAAATGTTATTATACAGAATACTGTGACATTTCTTTCACCCCGGCTTAAAAAAATCATCTTTCTTTGTGAAGTAAAAGAGATAAAGTAATATTTATTTTATTATTTGCCTTTTTTATTATGTAGAAGATATGAAATTATGACAATTATGACAAATATGAAATAATTTCACTGCCACACATTGTAATTTCAGTGTCAACATATGATGTAAACATAAAATAAATCTAATTTCCAAATCCTTGCTGGATCATATCCTTTGTGTAAAAACTGTTTAAAACTCTAGCTGTGTGTGTTTTTTAATACCCTGTGACGGTCAAATAAATAAAAAAATTAAAAAAAAAAAATTAAAATGTGAACCTGCATGTGCGATGAGTGTACTTTTTTGGACTTTTGGTGACAGAGTTCAAGGAGTCTGTGACACTGACACTGTGTCATTTTGGCCTTTGAAGGATCATGGGGGAATCTCCATCTTCTTTGATATATGTACCAGAAGGCAGCCTCACTTCTGTCAGTCTGCCCCAACTGTAGCTTGCCTCCACCAGTGTGTGAATGAATAGTGGAATTGAAAAATGCTTTGAGGGTCTCGAAAAGCGCTATATAACTGCAATCTATTATTATTAAGAGTAGCAGGAGGACATGACCTCATAATTAGGAAAGGTATGGATTATGAGATTGTTTAATGTGTATCATGTTTACAGTACAAATGGAGTAAACTTTATATTCTAAAATAAAGACCCAACAGTATTAGAAAGAAACACCAATAATCAGAGATTACTCGACAAAAACGTGACAACAGATAATTAATCAGTAGAGAGAGAGAAATTAGATAAAACTTTATTAATCCCTTGGGTGGGTTCCTCCAGGAAATTCTGTTTCCAGTAGCACAGCACCGACAGAAGTTGCAAAAGAATGTAAGCAGAAACAGAAATATATCATATATACACATATACACATATATAAATACAGAGTATATAAGAGTATATATATATATATAATATATATAATAGTATATAAATAGGAATAGGAATGCTAGGGAACTGCACATTTCAACTATTTTGAGTCTATTGCGCCGTTGAATATAGAAAAATTATTGCACAGTGAAAAGGGCACTACAGATTAGTTGTTCCCGCCTTCCTTTGTCCCCGTTTCCCCTCCCTCTCCCCTTCAGCGAGGTGTTAAACAGTTTGATGGTGTGTGGGACAAAGGAGTCTGGCGTTACTCTGGCACAGATAGACAGACTGGAATTATTGTACAGGGTGGGCCATTTATATGGAGACACCGTAATAACATGGGAATGGTTGGTGATATTAAAGTCCTGTTTGTGGCACATTAGTATATGTGAGGGGGCAAACTGCTCAAGATGGGTGGTGACCATGGTGGCCATTTAGAAGTCAGCCATCTTGGATACAACTTTTGTTTTTTCAATAGGAAGAGGGCCATGTGACACATCAAACTTATTGGTAATGTCACAAGAAAAACAATGGTGTGCTTGGTTTCAACGTAACTTTATTCTTTCATGAGTTATTTACAAGTTTCTGACCACTTATAAAATGTGTTCAATGTGCTGCCCATTGTGTTGGATTGTCAATGCAACCTCTTCTCCCGCTCTTCACACACTGATAGCAACACCGCGAGGGAGAAATGCCAGCACAGGCATCCAGTATCCGTAGTTTCAGGTGCTGCACATCTCGTCTCTTCACACCATAGACAATTGCCTTCAGATGACCCCAAAGATAAAAGTCTAAGGGGTCAGATCAGGAGACCTTGGGGCCATTCAACTGGCCCACGATGACCAATCCACTTTCCAGGAAACTGTTCATCTAGGAATGCTCGGACCTGGCACCCATAATGTGGTGGTGCACCATCTTGCTGGAAAAACTCAGGGAACGTGCCAGCTTCAGTGCATAAAGAGGGAAACACATCATCATGTAGCAATTTCAAATATCCAGTGGCCTTGAGGTTTCCATTGATGAAGAATGGACCCACTATCGTTGTGCCCCATATACCACACCAAACCATCACTTTTGTTGTTCCAACAGTCTTGGAGGGATCCATCCAATGTGGGTTAGTGTCAGACCAATAGCGGTGGTTTTGTTTGTTAACTTCACCATTCACATAAAAGTTTGCCTCATCACTGAACAAAATCTTCTGCGTGAACTGAGGGTCCTGTTCCAATTTTTGTTTTGCCCATTCTGCAAATTCTGTGCGCCGATCTGGGTCATCCTCGTTGAGATGCTGCAGTAGCTGGAGTTTGTAAGGGTGCCATTTATGAGTAGCTAATGTCTGCCGAAGGGATGTTCGACTAATGCCACGCTCCAGTGACATGCGGCGAGTGCTACGCTGTGGGCTCTTGCTGAATGAAGCTAGGACAGCCACTGATGTTTCTTCATTAGTGACAGTTTTCTTGCATCCACATTTTGGCAAATCCAACACTGAACCAGTTTCACGAAACTTAGCAAGCAGTTTGCTAACTGTAGCATGGGAGATGGGTGGTCTCGTAGGGTGTCTTGCATTGAAATCTGCTGCAATGACCCGGTTACTGCGTTCACCAGATATCAACACAATTTCGATCCGCTCCTCACGTGTTAACCTCTTCGACATGTCAATGGCTGTGAACAAACAGAAACTTGTAAATAACTCATGAAAGAATAAAGTTAGGTTGAAACCAAGCACACCATTGTTTTTCTTGTGACATTACCAATAAGTTTGATGTGTCACATGGTCCTCTTCCTATTGAAAAAACAAAAGTTGTATCCAAGATGGCCGACTTCTAAATGGCCACCATGGTCACCACCATCTTGAGGAGTTTGCCCCTCACATATACTAATGTGCCACAAACGGGACTTTAATATCACCAACCATTCCCATGTTATTACGGTGTATCCATATAAATGGCCCACCCTGTACATTAAACTAAAAAGTGGGCCACATCTTGAAAAAACAAAAAATGTTTCTGTGATGCAAATCAGCCAAATCTGCACTGTGAGTGTTACCACATGTGAGTGGGGTGGGGTGTAAAGTAAGCACCTGAACTTCCTTTTAAGACAAAATCATCATACAAGAGATTTTAACCACGTCAAAGCAGTCCTCACGTAAGTAGAGCCAATGTTTTCAGGTTTTTTTAATTATTATTTCTACTTGAAGACGAGCATAATTCTGAGGAAATAACTTAATAAATATGTCTGTGAAGGTGAACTTAATAAATAGTTAGTGAATGCTTTCATTTCTTTTCTGTTTGCAGTGTGTTTTGTGTAATTCATAACATCAGTTTCCTCACGGTGCTTTAAGATAAAGTTCCTACAGTATTAGAAAGAAACCAAAACAACCTCATCTTTACTACAAAGATGTTCCTTAAATAAGTTGTTTGATCCTCATTAAGGCAAGTACTCTGTACAGCTGATATTATCAGTTACCAGTGTAGTGGGTACACATTGTTAGTCTAATAAAATATTATGTGTTGAGGAAATAGAATGTCAAATTTGCTTTAGAAGGTCCTGAACCCATCAGCAGGACCAGTATCTACCCATTTGTGCAAAAAAAGCACAAGGGCGTGGGGTGTTCCAAATTTTTGAGAGGTGTATATACTATTTATAATTTATATAAATTGGTGTCTCCAAGACCACAGCTCCACAACTGCTATTTCACATTAAGTTTTTTGTTGTTGTTGTTTTTAGATAAAAGAGAATCAAAGATTCTTTGCTACAACTCCACAGAAAAAGTCAGTTGGAGATGCAAGAAGTGGTGATATGGATCGACGTCAGTGTCTTCCTTCCCGTGACCATATTGTTCTTCTGCTGTGTGTGCTGTGCGGTAAGTAAATATGTTATATCTCTGAGTATGTGAACAATTTAAGAACTTAGGAAAAACACTAAAAGCAATTTAAAAGCAATATAAGATAAACAGTTGACAAAAAGGAGAAATTGAAAAACATACTAAAATATAATAAAATAAAACTACTTTCCAGTGATACTCTATATGTTCATCTGACTACCTAAGTAGCCAATTGATAGTCTAGGAAGAGTAGAATAAAATAACAAATTCTTAGCATATTTTACTTATGGAGCAAAACTAAAGTTTGAAAATGTCAACATGTTCTAATATGTTTCGATAAAATTGGTACATCTCATGAAAACTCTTAACATGCAGATAAGCTGACAAATTGAAGGTACTGCAGCCAGTCATGTTCTTACAGTTTCAATACTTCTCTGAAATTATCCTCCAAGTGTCTGGGACTATTACAGGAAAGAAAACTTATTAAAATGTGTTTCATCCTTTTGGGCTTTGATGAAGTTTGACACCACTGTTTGACAAAATCTCCCACATACATTCTAGTGGGTCACAATTCACTTGAAGAGGGTATGCAAGGGTGTGGGTTTTTTTTTCTTTAATTTGTCACTCATCTTTCTCCTGCAGAGAAACCAAGCAGGTTGATACAGTGTGACACCTGCTGTTCATGTTTTTGACAGCTTCTGGTAATCGTCTCTAAATCCTGGAGAACAAATTTTACTTATTTATTGAAGTTAAATAGAAAATAATTAGTATCTGCCTTTTACTTTAGAGCATGGATTGTGGTTTAACACTCACTTAATAACAAGCAGGTGATGTATTTAAATCCTCCTTTGTTCTTCCTGTTTCTTGGTTATGCAACAAAAGATTAATTTAATATCCCAGTTAGCCAAAAGTGCTCATGTAAGTGGCTGAAATGTCACACACACACACACACAAACACACACACACACACATCTATCTATCTATATACACATCTATATAAATAATTCCCCGCCGCCCCTCATGGGCGGTCTATCCTTCGGGTCCTCTACCAGAGGCCTGGGAGCTTGAGGCCCTCCTCAGTATTTTAACTGTTCCTAGGACTGCACTCTTCTGGACTGAGATCTCCGATGTTGTTCCTGGGATCTGATGAAGCCACTCATTCTAGTTTGCACCTAGTGCTCCGATTACCACTGGGACCTCCACATCTTCGAGCTCTTCTCTGAGCCCTTGGTATTTCTCAAGCTGCTCATGTTCCTTCTTCCTGATGTTGCTGTCATTCACTACATCGATCACTACAGCCGCCTTCTTCTGTTTGTCTACCACCACTATGTCCGGTTGGTTAGCCACCACCATTATATCTGTCTGTATCTGGAAGTCCCACAGGATCTTAGCTCAGTCATTCTCCACCACCCTTGGGGGCATCTCCCATTTTGACCTCAGGACTTGCAGGTCACATTCAGTACAGATGTTCCTGTACACTATGCCAGCCGCTTGGTTATGGCGTTCCATGTATGCCCTGCCTGCTAGCATCTTGCACCCTTCTGTTATGTGCTGGATTGTCTCAGGGGCATCTTTACACAGCCTGCACCTGGGGTCTTGCCTGGTGTGATAGACCCCAGCTTCTATGGATCTTGTACTCAGAGCTTGTTCTTGTGCTGCCATGATTAGTGCCTCTGTGCTGTCTTTCAGTCCAGCTTTGTCCAGCCACTGGTAGGATTTCTGGATATCAGCCACCTCCTCTATCTGCCGGTGGTACATACCGTTCAGGGGCCTGTCCTTCCATGATGGTTCCTCGCCTTCCTCCTCTTTCTTGGGTTTCTGTTGCCTGAGGAATTCACTGAGCACGCTGTCAGTTGGGGCCATCTTCGCGATGTGTTCATGAATGTTAATTGTCTCATCCTGGACTGTGGTGCTGACACTCACCAGTCCCCGGCCTCCTTCCTTCCACTTAGCGTACAGTCTCAGGGTGCTGGACTTGGGGTGAAACCCTCCATGCATGGTCAGGAGCTTCCTTGTCTTGATGTCAGTGGCTTCTATCTCCTCCTTTGGCCACCTTATTATCCCAGCAGGGTACCTGATCACGGGCAGGGCGTAGGTGTTGATAGCCCGGATCTTGTTCTTGCCATTCAGCTGACTCCTCAGGACTTGCCTGACCCTCTGCAGGTACTTGGTGGTTGCAGCTTTCCTATCAGCCTCTTCATGGTTCCCATTTGCCTGTGGGATCCCCAGGTACTTGTAGCAGTCCTCTATGTCTGCAATGCAGCCTTCTGGCAGGTCGATCCCCTCAGTTCTGACTACCTTCCTTCCCTCTCTTTGTTACCATCTGACTACACTTCTCCAGTGCGAATGACATTCCGATGTCATTGCTGTATATCCTGGTAGTGTAGGGAGGACTTCCGGATGTGCTTCGCCGTGTGAAGACGTGCGTGCGGAGGCTCCGTGTAAAAGTAGTCAAAATAGTAATATCGCCAGTTTGCTACCATTTTGAGGAAGCTCGTTTAATACGATTCGTGCTTTGGAGTGAACGAGTGTGCTCACGGGGCAATTTATGACCGAAAATGTCCAACCGACAGACTCGTGCCGGCGTAGAAAAGTTGCACGCGGATAGCAACCCTGCCGCCGCAGCTAGCAAAGCTAATGCTAGCCCAGCACACGCCGACAACATACCTCAGTGGGCCCAAGACATGATGTCCGAGATCAAGAAAACGAATGCTGGGATCACAAAATACAGAGAGGAGACGAAAACCGAGATCATGAGATGCAAAGAAGAAATAGAAAAAGGAAGAAAAGAGTCCAAAGCCGAGATGGAGAAGTGGGCTAAGAGTGTGGAAGATAACACTAAAGCTCAGTTTGAGTTGCTACGTGAGGAGGTGAGGCTGGTAAGCGAGACGACCATCAGTCTGGCTAACGAGATGGAAGTGCGGAAAAAAGAAGTGGATGACACGCTGAACGACCAGTCTGACAGTATAACCAGCATGGAGACGAAATTGAAAGAAATGGAGAAGGAGATGCTGAAGCTGAGGAGACGGAGTGAGGACCTTGAGGCGAGATCACGACGCAACAACATACGCATCGTGGGGGTAAGAGAAGGGGTTGAGACAGGCAAGAAGCCGCCGGAGTTCATAGCTGGACTGCTGAAAGAAAAGCTGGGGCTATCAGTGACACCGACGCTTGACCGAGCACACCGAACACTCGGCGCGAGACGAGATGGAGCCGGGGCTCCACCGAGAGCGTTCGTGGTGAGATGCCACTACTATACAGAGAAGGAGGAGATACTGAAGAAGGCGAGGGAAATGGAGAGAACGCCAGAAGGTCGGAATGGACGGATTCACATCTTCCCAGACTACACCCAGGACGTAAACAACAAGAGAGCAGCCTTCAAAGAAGCAAGGAGCCTCCTGCGTACCTGCGGGGGGGGTCAGATATGGGCTCCGTTACCCGGCAACGCTGGTGATTACACCAGAAGGAGGACAAACGAAAACCTTCGAGAGCCCAAAGGACGCCATGGAGTTCATCAAGAAGACACTGAATCCCGGGTGAAGTATATGGGCTGGTCTGAGTTTGGCTAAGTATAAGGGCTACACTGGTGTAGGGACTTAAATGTCTCAGGAAAGATATTGTTGATTGGATTTTACAATACTGACAAAGTAATATCTCATTTTATTGTTTTATATTTGAATATTTTATTTAAGAAATACTGTGGCCCTGCTTCATACTACTTACACATTATTTTTGTATTACTGTATTTTGTTTTCAAAGATCTTTTTGCTACAAGCTTCCCCTACTGTTTTTTTTTCCCCCTCCTTTTAGGAGGTGAGTAGATTGCAGGGGTGATATTATATTTTTAGAACCATGGGATATTTTGCACGGAGCCGCACACGGTAGGCTTGGCGTGTAGGAGGTGGTGGACTGGTTGGCCACAAGAGTGCTTGTTAAAGAGCACTGTGTTTGGGTTCATGTTCATATATGCAATGTGTTATGTGTTACTTGTGTATGTGTGTGTGTTGCTTCCCCGTTTTTTCCCAGACACCGCCCCTTTATTTTTTCTGTTTTTGCTGCCAGATCTTCAGGGTGTGATCCAGATAGTGGACGGCATAGGAGTGTAGTGGGCATGTTGGGCTGTGGACTCCTGGCATGGCACCAAACATGGATGTGAGCAGAATGGGCACAAATTTGATGAGCTGGAACGTGAGGGCGATCAATAAACCGGCTAAACGGAGTAAGATCTTTTCCCATTTAAGAGACCAGGAGCAGAGATAGTATATTTGCAAGAGACACATTTGTTAAACAGGGACCATCTCAAGCTGTGTAGGGGGATTCAACCAGATCTATCATTCAAATTTTGATAGTAAGAGTCGAGGAGTGGCCATCCTCATACACAGGAATGTACAATTCATAGAAACAACTGCCATAAAAGACAAACATGGTCGATACGTTATTGTAGCTGGGAAATTATTCAATATGCCAGTGGTGTTGGCAAATGTATACGCACCCAATTGGGATAATGTTCAATTTTTGAAGATTTGTTTTCATTACTACCTAATTTGGACACACATAATTTGATTTTGGGGAGACTTGAATTGTGTCCTAGATTTAACTCTGGACCGCTCTAGCCCAACACCTAGTGTGCTAAGTAAATCTGCTCAATGCGTTAACTCCTTTTGTAAAACATATGGTATATTCGATCCATGGAGATATGCAAATCCGACTATCAGGCAGTACTCCTTTTATTCCCCGCCACACCAAACTTATACTAGAATTGATTATCTTTTGTTAGACAATAAATTGACCCCTATGGTAATGAATGTAGAATACCCTGGTATAGTACTATCTGACCATAGCCCAGTCACACTGACACTTAAATTCCCTGACTATACACCACCTCAGAGGATGTGGCGTCTTAATAGTAGATTAGTGGCTGATGATGATTTTAAAGAATTCATTAATTCGCAAATAGTTTTTTTCTTGGATCTTAATGATACTCCTGATATAAGCAGTGGCACTTTATGGGAGTCATTAAAAGCGTATATACGCGGACAAATCATTTCATACAGTGCTGGTGAAAGGAAAAGAAAAATGAAACGTACCATAGAATTAATGAAAGCAATAAAAGAAGTTGACCTGGCAAATTCTATGACTCCATCTGAGGAGCTGCATAGAAAAAGGATTTTGCTTCAGACTGAATATGACATCCTGACAAGTCAGCGTGAGGAGGATTTATATCTTAGGTCAAGACAAGATCTCTATGAGCATGGTGCGCGCGGTAAACTCCTGAGCTACCAGCTAAAACAATCAGCAGCTGCTGGTATGATAGTAGAGATAGGAGATATTGTGGGTAATAAAATTATAGATCAGAAGGGTATTAACAATCAATTTAAATCTTTTATGAGGACTTGTATACCTCAGAAATAAATGATAGGGACCGAGTGAAGAATTTTTTTGACAACCTTGAAATACCACTACTAGAGGCAGCAGATAGAGATAGGTTAGAGGGACCCATATCTGCCACGGAGATAGACAAAGCAATTCGAATATGAAGACAGGAAAAGCGCCGGGCCCTGATGGGTACCCAAGTGAGTTTTATAAAACATTTGCTCCCAAACTGATACCCTTGCTTTGCAGAGTATTTAAGGAAGTTCTTGATAAAAAAGCTCTGCCCCAAACAATGTCACAGGCCTTGATCTCTGTACTCCTTAAGAAGAATAAGGACCCACTTAAATGTGAGTCATATCGCCCAGTAAGTTTACTTGGATGTGATTATAAAATACTGACCAAAGTACTGGCAGCTAGAATTGAGCTTGTTATAAGTAAGATAATACATCCTGATCAGACAGGGTTTGTTGCAGGTAGACAACTCTCCAGCAATCTCCGCCGTCTGTTCAATGTAGTATATACTGCTGAAGATAACATTATGCCAGAGGTTGTGATATCCCTAGATGCCCACAAAGCCTTCGATAGAATAGAGTATTACTATCTATTTACGGCCCTCGAGAGATTCGGCTTTGGTCCAACATTTTGCTCGTGGATTAAAATAATTTATTCGAGCCCCCAGGCTATGGTAAGAACAAATAATACCATATCTGAACCCTTCTCTCTATTCCGGGGAACGAGACAGGGGTGCCCTTTGTCACCCCTGCTCTTTGATGTGGCAATTGAACCCCTTGCGATAATGCTAAGACAGGCTGCTGAATTGGTAGGGATACAAAGGGGGACACAAAACCATAGGCTGTCCTTATATGCTGACGATCTCCTCCTTTTCCTGTCAAACCCTGCCATTAGTATCCCGGTGGCCCTTGGTATTATCAAAGATTTTGGGAGGGTGTCGGGCTATAAAATTAATTTAGACAAGAGTGTTCTTTTCCCCATTAATAAACAGGCGAGGAAACTTTCTTTCCGGGCCTATCCCTTTGCAATACATAAGGATAAATTTACATATTTAGGTGTTGATGTAACTAGTAAATATAAAGATTTACTGGACAATAACTTTAAAGTCACACTGGACAAAGCAAAATTAGATATGGAAAGGTGGGCATCGCTCCCCTTATCATTAGCAGGGAAGATAAATTCTGTTAAAATGAATATAATGCCACGGTTCCTTTATTTATTTCAGACGATACCAATTTTCATTCCTAAATCATTTTTTAAGGAATTGAACAAATGTACATCTGCCTTTATTTGGAAAAAAACAGTCCCCAGGATAAGAAGAGAGTTTCTTGAGAGACAGAAAGAAGAGGGAGGCCTGGCTCTGCCGAACTATATGCACTATTATTTTGCTGCCAATATACATAAGTTGTTATTTTGGGTCAGAGAGTTAGATGAGGATGAAACCCCAATATGGGTTCATATGGAAAGGTATGTCTCTAGCCCAGTGTCCCTGCGCTCCCTGGTCTGCGCTCCTCTACCCTTGAGCAAACATCTTTACACAAACAACCCGGTGGTATCTAATTCTTTGAAAATTTGGACTCAATTCAGATCACATTTTAAAAACAGAAACGCCCTCCTATCTGCTCCCATCTATGGAAATCACTTGTTTTCCCCAGCCCTCGGGGGAACAGCCTTTAGGGAATGGCATAGAGCTGGGGTGGAATGTGTCAAACATCTGTTTAAAAATGGTACTTTTATGTCTGCTGCTCAACTGGAAAAGGACTATGGAATCTCCTCCAAGACTAATTACTTTAGATATTTCCAGGTTCAGGACTTTGTGAAAAAGTCATTCAGTCCCTCCCTCGAGCTTCCACAAAGCGGATGGATAGACGAGCTGATGGACACAGATCCGACTGCTAAGGGGACAATCTCCACGCTATATGCAAATATTCAGAAGGTGGCTTCCCCCTCCCTGGACAATGTAAGAAGGAAATGGGAGGAAGAATTGGGGCTGGACATTTCAGAGGTTGACTGGGGAGGGGCAGTGGATCTAGTACACTCTGCTTCTGTATGTGTACGACACGGATTGATGCAGTTCAAGGTGTTACACAGACTCCACTGGTCAAGGGAGAAACTGGCAAGAATGTACCGGGGGGCCGATCCGACCTGCCCCAGATGTAAACAGGTGCCAGCCAACTTATGCCATATGTTCTGGTCTTGTTCCAGGCTGAAAGACTTTTGGGCTAACATCTTTAGAACATTCTCATTCATTTATAATAAAGATATGGAACCAATGCCTCTGACAGCCATCTTTGGTGTGGCACCAAGGGAAACTCAACTAACAGCCTCTCAGAGGAAGGCAATAGCGTTCACCTCATTGTTGGCTAGGAGACTGATTCTATTTAACTGGATAAAGGCAACACCGCCATCCCATAAACGCTGGGTGGAAGAGGTGATGGCACACCTCAAATTGGAACATCTCAGATTTACTATACAGGGCAACACCAAGAAATTCTTTAAGGTCTGGCAGCCTTTCATTTCCTATTTTGAAGATGAGTTTCCGTCTACTCCATAACTGGCAACTTTTTACCCCCCCCCCCCCCTTTTTTTTTTTTTTTTGTTTGTTTTGGTTTTTTTTGTGTTTGTTTGTTTGTCCCCCCCCCCCTTTCTTTCTGTCTGGGTACAGTTTTGTCTTACATTGTGTTGTAGGACTTGAGTTCGAGTTTTTCTGTATGGATGATATGCTTTTTGAAAACTCAATAAAAACACTTTGATTATTATCCTGGTAGTGTAGATCAGTGAATCGATGTCTCGTTCACTCTTGGCATACAGCTTGATGTCATCCATGTACAGGAGGTGGCTGACAACTGCTCCATTCTGTATCGGTAGCCAGTCTTGTCAATAATCTCACTGATGGCTGGGGCCTGGTGCTGTCCAAGTCTTCATACTAGAGACCCTTTTTTGGATGTCCGCCACTGTGATGGTTACTGGACCCTGTTCAGGGAGGTTGCTGTGTTCTGCCCTCAGATCCACTAGCCACCCAGCATTACTGATATGGGTTGCGTCCTTCTCCCATATGCTCTTCTAGTATTGTTTCATCTCCAGCCTTGGTGGTGCTGTTTTCCCCTGCCACTCAGAGTAGACCTTGGCTGGTTTTATGGAGAACAGCTGGTTTATTCTCCTGCCTTTGATCTCTCTGGTGTATGTCATCAAGCGGCTGGCCAAGGCTGTGAGTTGTTGCTTGGCAGTTTCCAAGTCCAAGTTGGCTAACCTCCCTCCATGCTACCTTGATTTTAGCCTCTAGCCTCCTTCTCCATGGAGGGTACTGCCCCCTTGTGGCTGATCAACTTGTAGCCAAGCATCCGTATTGTAGATCATATATGTACACCGTATTGTATATATCTATCTATCGATCGATCGATAGATATGAAACAGTAATGTTCTGTAGCATACATAATCTTACTACTTACTTAATTTCGGTTTTTACACACACACACACACACACACACACACACACACACATTTTCTTTAGATTATTAAATGACTTTCTACTGTAAATGTCCTGACAGCTACACCTATGATTATGTTATCATTATTATAAAAAATAATGTTTTCAATTCATATTTCCTGCAGGGTCGAAGTTGTGAGGTCCCTCTCATCTATTACATAAACCTCCTCATCTCCAATCTAATCCATCGCTGCATGACGTTCTTTTTGTGGACAAAACTGCATGACAGGACCTTGTGTTTCTTTTATTATTTAGTTGTGACAGCCAGTCTTTACTTCAAGTTGTGCATCGCTCTAGAAAGGTACCTATCTTACTTTCAGTGTGTGTGTACTTGCATGTCTCTGAACATTATATTGTACTCTGAAGGCTCAATATAGTTAGAAATAAACTCATCTTTATTGTGATCATCTGTCTGTTTTGTGTTGCAGGTATTGTTTCATCGCCCTCCCACTGTTGGACTGCTTCAGACAAACTAACGGTTCTCTTCTGGTCTGTGTTCTGGTCTGGGTCTTTTGTATTGTCAGTGTTGCTCTTGCAATAATCTTACATGACCTTGTACGTTTAATTATTTATGCCGCCCTTCCTGCCCCGCTGTTCATCATCTGTGTAGCTGGGACACTTAAAGCTCTGCCTGCTGCCACCTCAGTGCCCACTGAAGAAAAACGAAGAACTGTAGGAACCTTGGTTCTGTTGCTGCTTAATTACTTTCTCATAAACCTTCCTGCAGTCATCTTATTAACTCTCAAATTAGAGCTACACTTCCCTATTACAACTATTGATTTCACTATCATGATCTTATTTCTGTTTAGTTCATTGTTGGACTTGATTCTGTTTGTTTTCAAGTGTAAAGGGCCCATTGACAGACTGCTGGCACGTCTGTGCTGCTGCAGTATGGAGAGCAACAACACAGGAGATGTGACTGATGTTAGCACAGACAGTTAAGTTCAGATAGAGATAAAGGGAAAGAGAAAATGGAGGATCACATGATGGGTGAAAAGAGGAATTAGAAAGTGTGAGATAAACACCATCATTTCCAAAATAATTGTATCACCTGAAATCAATTTCTTAGAGAATCTGCACCTATAGGAGTAACAGGAAGCATTGTTTTGTTGAGTAGTTGGATGAGTTCAGTGAAAACTTTCAAATTATTTCATCACCTCTTCTGAAGGGCAGCATGGTGGTGCAGTAGTTAGCACTGTCACTTTACATCAAGAAGGTAATGGGTTCATATCCAGTCTGGGGCCTTTCTGTGTGGGGTTTCCATGTTCTTCCCAAGTCTGCAAGGGTTGTCTCCAGGTAAAATAAACAAATAAAATTGTATTTATATAGCACCTTTCTAGACAGAATCACAAAGTGCTGCACATAAGATGACAAGATAACGGCATTTGTAGGCCGATTACCAGAGGCGGAGCCAGACATTTGAAACACCCGGGGCTTACCCCTAAAGGGTGGTATGCATGTGGATTTTTTTTTTTTTCTGGGGGGTTAGAAATGACTGAAAGATTAATTGGCTCTGTTTTGAGTTTTGTTCAAAAAAGAATGACTTCATATAGGGAAAAATATATATCACATATGCAGGACGCCTTAAACTAGTTTTTTAATTAAGCAGCAAGGCAGAACAAAGTCAGGCCTGTATCAAGACACGCGGACTAAACCCCAATTCAACCAGACCCAGAACTGATCCGGAATTAAAACAGGACTACAACAGTTCAAAATCAGGACTAGTTAGGACTTAACCAAGACAGAACCAGAATCAGAACTAGATGATACTAACACTAAAAATCATCACAGACCTGCACTACACTTATTTTTTAATTCTACCAAAGTACACTATTTAGATTCTGAAAAGTTTATATAATTATTTAGCCTTGTTGTGCAAACAAGCCTGCATAACTTAATAAATATAGAATTTGAAAAATAACAAACCTAAAAAGAAACACTAGGTACGAGATACATGAGTACCTATGATACGGTGATACTTTTAGTGAACAACCATTTGACTAACATGTGTCTCACCTGCTCTTGTTCCATCTCTGTTCTGTCCTCATTTTCCTCTCTCTCTCCCTCTCTGCTCCTCTCTCTCCCTCTCTGCTCCTCTCTCTCCCTCTTTGTGCTGACAATCATCAAATATACAGTTGAAACCAGATATTTACATACTCTTCAGATCAAAACACAAACACTTTTTAATTGTAACATCAAATCAGACTAAATGTTTATTTTTTTTTTAGATTGATAAATATAAAAACATATTTGTTAACTTTAAGAGTAAAGAGAGAAACTATCTGTATTTCTTAATTGCAAATGGCACCAAATTGTATTCAAAATTGAGCCACACTTATGGAGCTCCACAATTCTTTTCCTGGTGTTTTGGTTGACATCTCTTGATTTTCCCATGTCAAAGAAACAGGCTCTGTGTTTTGCCTTATATGCATCCACAGGTGTGCCACCAATTTACTCACATGGACTCTACTAACCTATCAGAAGCTTCTTCAGCTCAGAATGGAATCGTCTGGAGTTTTCTTATTAATTAACAATAAACTTAGTGTATATGTACTCATAAATTTGATGAAAGTGATTAAAATAAACAGCTCTGTCTCTCTTTATTCTGTCATTAAACTAATTCAAAAGATATTTCAAATATTTATTTATCCAAAACAAAACAAATTTACTCTAAATTGATGTTGTACAGTAAAAAAATGTTCTTGTGTTTTCCATAAAGTGTATGTAAGTATCTGCTTTAAACTGTGAATATACTGCTGTGTATTGAAATTCCTCTTGTTTTGCATAGAAATATACTGAACAACATACAAAGCATAATATATAAAATAACATCTACCAGAGTTTTTTCTTTGAAAGAAGCTCCTTATGTCCATTGTTGTATATCAGTACATTACTGAAACCGATTTATTTAGCCGTGGAGGGTAACAACTGAAAATATGAAATAAACACACATGTAAGCTAAGACTCTCTAAAGAAACAGCATTGTTGTTCGGCTTTTCATTTCGCCATTTGTTGATTCACTTGAAGAGGAAGTAACAATATGGGTCAAGTGATCAGTTTGATATCAATCTTTCGTGATACACCGTCATATTTACATTATTTGTACAGTACGAATGATTTGCTTTAGTACCTGGTCGAACTTCAGTTCTCCTCTGTCTGCCTGGCTGCATTTCTCCAACAACGCACTGGCAGGCAGCAGCTGCTTAGTGCCTGAGCTCGGATCATACCAATATTAGGGGGGATTTACGCACAGTCGTAAATTCCCACAGTGTGCACTATGTGCTTCGAATATTGTGTGTAGTTTTTTGTTTTATACAGTTGTCAGCCAGGCATCTAACTATGAAAAAATTACACTCCAAAAGTCCCCGGGCTTCTGAAAAAACAACCCAGGCTTAAGCCCAGTAAGCCACCCCCCGCTCCGCCACTGCCGATTACGTCACAGCGTTACGACAAAGGCTGTCCAAATTCGAAGACTCCTCCAAATGCGATAAATGCATCTTCCTTTTCCCCAGAGTTGAAGGATGGGTCAGGTGTATCCTTTGTGGCCCAACCTACTGTGGATAAATATATATTGTCCATATTATCCATTGTTGATCTGCACACAGCTGTTGTCACGAACGTCGCACTCGCTTAAGTCACTGTCATGAGACATTCTCGCAAAAAAAAATCACAGTTTTAGTAACGCAGTAACACAGCGTTCCTACAGGAAAGTACCGTTTTTGCAATAGTAATCCCTTACTTTACTTGTTACCTGAAAAAAGTAATCAGATTACAGTAACGTGTTACGCATTACTGCCCATCTCTGTCCATTTCTGAGAATAGCAGGAGGAGTAGGGACATATCTGGGTAAAAGACAAGACAGTTACAGATATACAGTGGCTTGTAAATGTATTCGCCCCCCCTGAACTTTCCCACATTTTGTCACATTACAGCCACAAACATGAATCAATTTTATTGGAATTCCACGTGAAAGACCAATACAAAGTGGTGTACACGTGAGAAGTGGAACGAAAATCATACATGATTCCAAACATTTTTACAAATAAATAACTGAAAAGTGGGGTGTGCGTAATTATTCAGCCCCTTTGGTCTGAGTGCAGTCAGTTGCCCATAGACATTGCCTGATGAGTGCTAATGACTAAATAGAGTGCACCTGTGTGTAATCTAATGTCAGTACAAATACAGCTGCTCTGTGACGGCCTCAGAGGTTGTCTAAGAGAATATTGGGAGCAACAACACCATGAAGTCCAAAGAACACACCAGACAGGTCAGGGATAAAGTTATTGAGAAATTTAAAGCAGGCTTAGGCTACAAAAAAGATTTCCCAAGCCTTGAACATCCCACGGAGCACTGTTCAAGCGATCATTCAGAAATGGAAGGAGTATGGCACAACTGTAAACCTACCAAGACAAGGCCGTCCACCTAAACTCACAGGCCGAACAAGGAGAGCGCTGATCAGAAATGCAGCCAAGAGGCCCATGGTGACTCTGGACGAGCTGCAGAGATCTACAGCTCAGGTGGGGAATCTGTCCATAGGACAACTATTAGTCGTGCACTGCACAAAGTTGGCCTTTATGGAAGAGTGGCAAGAAGAAAGCCATTGTTAACAGAAAACCATAAGAAGTCCCGTTTGCAGTTTGCCACAAGCCATGTGGGGACACAGCAAACATGTGGAAGAAGGTGCTCTGGTCAGATGAGACCAAAATGGAACTTTTGGCCAAAATGCAAAACGCTATGTGTGGCGGAAAACTAACACTGCACATCACTCTGAACACACCATCCCCACTGTCAAATATGGTGGTGGCAGCATCATGCTCTGGGGTGCTTCTCTTCAGCAGGGACAGGGAAGCTGGTCAGAGTTGATGGGAAGATGGATGGAGCCAAATACAGGGCAATCTTGGAAGAAAACCTCTTGGAGTCTGCAAAAGACTTGAGACTGGGGCGGAGGTTCACCTTCCAGCAGGACAACGACCCTAAACATAAAGCCAGGGCAACAATGGAATGGTTTAAAACAAAACATATCCATGTGTTAGAATGGCCCAGTCAAAGTCCAGATCTAAATCCAATCCAGAATCTGTGGCAAGATCTGAAAACTGCTGTTCACAAACGCTGTCCATCTAATCTGACTGAGCTGGAGCTGTTTTGCAAAGAAGAATGGGCAAGGATTTCAGTCTGTAGATGTGCAAAGCTGGTAGAGACATACCCTAAAAGACTGGCAGCTGTAATTGCAGCAAAAGGTGGTTCTACAAAGTATTGACTCAGGGGGCAGAATAATTACGCACACCCCACTTTGCAGTTATTTATTTATAAAAGATGTTTGGAATCATGTATGATTTCTATTCCACTTCTCACGTGTACACCACTTTGTATTGGTCTTTCACTTGGAATTCCAATAAAATTGATTCATGTTTGTGGCTGTAATGTGACAAAATGTGGGAAATATGGGGGCCGAATACTTTTGGAAGCCACTGTACATGGTCACGGGATAGAGTGTATGGATTCAGTGATCACAGTCACATGTGGGGGGTCAGGTCAAAGTGTGTAAATGTATTGTGTGACATAGGTTATAAATGTAACAGACTGAAGGAGCGCGGTTCAGATCTGCAGGAGGCTTCGCGCTGTGCACATCTACTCATACATGAGTAAATAAAGGAACATTGGAAGTGAAGGATTCTGTCTCGAGTCGTGTGTTTTTTACCAGGTCAGAATCAAAGGACCAGGAGCAACAGGCAGTTGCAATACTATCCCAGAATTCATAGCGTGGCTCAGCCAATTCCAGTTTCCAACAATGGTGGCAACTACTTAGTTTTAATATTACTCTTTCTGGGTCACAAAATAATTTTTTTTTTTTTTTAATTTAAATAAGGAACATAATACAAAACAACCTATAAAAACACAAATAAACCGAAATAAACAAGTAATCGAACTTAAACAAACGGGTGTACCATCTAGTTATATATATATATATACACATATATATATATATATACACATACACACACACACACATACATGTATGTATGTATGTATGTATGTATGTATGTGTGTGTGTGTATGTGTATGTATGTATATGTATATATATATATATATATATATATATATATATATATATATATATATATATATATATATATATATATATATATACACACACATATATACATACATACACATACCTACATACATATATATACGCCTATACATACATGCATACACACATACATACATATACACATAGCAGTTCAAAAATATGGCATACAGAATTACAGAGATTCAAACAAAATCGGGTCTCCTTGTCAAAATGTAATGTTTCCATTTATCCCAAATCTCAATAAATATACCATATTGAAATCTGTTAGAGAAGGTAATTCTTTCCATTTTAAACACTTCATAAACAGTCTCATGCCAGTCATTTAGTGATGGAATTTTCACACTTAGCCATTTCTTACTGTTAAGAGAATATGGTATATATGTGATCAGCTACATGAAATGTATTATCATTAAGCACATTTCTACATGACTTTTCACCTAGTAACTTGTGTGCTGAACCTCTGCAGATACTAACCGCATCCTGTTGTTCTGAACATTTAGATGTAGAAGAAGACCAAGCTCAGCTCTATTACAAGAACATACAGATGTAGAAAAGGGAAAGTCCCGCTACTGGAGTGATGATGTTATCTATGTAACACACACACACACACACACACACACACACACACACACACACACACACACACACACACACACACACACACACACACAACAATCTTGTATAAATAAAGGTCGCAGGCAGTCGTGGGGGCAGTTCGTGCGTTCCATGACTGCCCCTCGCGAGTGAGAAACTTCTGCAGTGTTGTGTTTTCTGACTCAGCCGTCTCAGCTGAAGAACAGCAGGGTGATTTAAAGAAATCCTCTGTCACTTACTAATAGTCTTTCGGGCAGCCAGACTCAGAATACCATATAACAGCTTGGACATTTTATCTACATTCACTGAGTATAAATATCCAAACAAAAGTTCAACCCAATTAAAGGGGAGTTGCATATTAAAAATGGTCTGTAACTCAGAGTGAATCAATACCCAAAAAGTGTTGATCAATGGGCAAGACCAAAACAAGTGGAAGTGTTTTATTCCTTGGGCCCCACAGTTTCTCCAGCAGCTAGAGTGATTAGAATAGTGTTTACTTTGTGCAGGTGTAATAAAAAACCTACAGAGACTCTTCCAACCAAAACATCTCCATATATTAGAACTAGAAATTCTCCACTGAAAGGCACACTGCTGATACCAAATGTCATTTGAAATTGCCATATTTGTTTCCCTTTCCCATTTTTGTTTAATGTAGACAGTATTCAACTTCTTAACCTCTTGTAGACCCTTGTACAATCTAGAAATCACCTTGAGGCCAGGATCTGCATGGTAAGCCTTGACAAATATATTCAAAACGGGAAGAGAGAAAAGATCTGTTCTCTTAGGTATAAAGTTATATAGATGATGCCTGGTTTGAAGAAACCTGAAAAAATCCGAATTGCTTAACTGGTATTGATCTTTTACTGATTGGAAGTCCCTAAGAGTTCCCTTATCATAAAACATACAATATGCCGTTAAGCCTTGCCCTGCCCATTTTTTATATCTTGCGTCTAACTTATTGGGTAAGAAATCAAGATCATAAGCGTACCATCTTAAGATCCTGGCCTCTTCATTCCAATCATTCTTATTAAGAAATTGTAACCAGAGTTTTAATGATAAGTTAATCCATTGGTTTCCTTGATTAATTAGTTTTTTAATAAGTGTCACGTCCCCTAAGCTTGCCTGAATCGGAAAATCTCTTGAGGCAACTGTTTCTATTTCTTTCCATCTTGCTTGGTAGTCTACATTGCACCAGCACACTAGGATCCTCAGTTGAGCTGAAATATAGTAATCTTTCAAGCATGGGAACCCCAACCCCCCTTTATCTTTAGCCAACTGGATAGTTTGGTACTTAATCCGTGGTCTTTTCCCTGCCATATGAACCTAGAGATTATTTTGTCCCACTCCTGAAATTGTTTATCAGTTATTTCAACTGGGAGTGTTAGGAACAGATAAAGCATCCTAGGCAAGATGTTCATTTTGACTGTATCGATACGTGACTCAAAATTTAAAATTGGTATTAAGTTCCATCTTTTAATATCCTCATTTATTTTATAACACAAAGGTTTAAAATTTGCATGGTATATTTTAGAGAGATCTTTAGTGATATTTACTCCAAGATACTTCATTTGCTCCAACTCCCAATTCAGATTAACTTTAGACTTAATTTCCTGCTTTGGCTTATAATTAAAGGTTAATATCTGAGTCTTCGATATATTTAGTTTATAACCTGATAGTGAGCTAAAGGTCTCCAGAAGTGATAACAGCTTGAGGAAAGTAATATTTGGATTTGTCAAGTAAATCAAAATATCATCAGCAAACAAGGAAATCTTATGTTCTCGGCCCATGATCTTGACTCCAGTAATATTAATGCTTTGTATAACACCTGGCAACCCTGGCGTGTCCCTCTCTGTAGATTGAAAACATTAGAAAGCGCCCCTTTGACTTTGATTCTTGCCCTTGGTGATTTATATAATGCTTGAATGATCATGATAAACGATTGATGAAATCCAAACTTACCCATAACTTTGTATAGAAATTCCCAATTAACCTGATCGAAAGCCTTATCAGCATCTAAGCTCATAAGGACCATCTGAATTTTATTTTTAACTACATAATCAATAACATGTAATGTTCGGCGAACATTATCTTGCTCAAAATAAACTTTTAAGATAATTTCAGGTGAGAATGTAGTTATGTAAACTTCAAATATCTGCTCGGTTTATCAAGACATCACATATTTGTGCTCCGACGTTTTTGGAGATGTCCGTTACCCACCAGCTCGATATCTAGCCGGGGGTTCAAGGGTCACTAGAGCCAGCGAGAATGATTTGATTTATTAAGTTAAGCCATTAAATCTGGTGTATATAGCTATTTAGACCTATTTGAAGGAGCTTCAAAACAGCTTGGTATGGATATAGCTACATATTACAATATACAGTATACTACAGTTGATAGGTAGCTTCTTATTGAACATGTTACAATTATACAAAAACAAAAAAAAGTCAAACATAAGCAAAACCATTATTCAAATAATGTTCAAATAGAAGCAGGAAGAAGCATAAACACAAGTTTATTTACATTTTGCTACATGTATTTGTTTTTTTAACACCAGAAACATACATATGTATATCTTTATATAAGCTGGCCAACGTAGGAGATAGAAGCCACTGACATCAAGACCAGGAAGCTCCTGACCCTGCATGGAGGGTTTCACAACATCTCCAGCACCCTGAAGCTGTATGCTAAGCGTAAGGAAGAAGGCCAGAAACTAGTGAGTGTCAGTACAAAAGTCTAGGAGGCAGCGAACATCCATGAATACATCAGGACGAGTGCTCAGTGAATACCACATGTGGACCGGATTTTTTTTTTTAAAAAGAAAACAAAAAATCTCAGGTTTAAAAAATTCCCGTGTATGTGTGGACGTAGCCATAGAAACAAAGAAAACAAAAGAAAAGGAAAAAAGGTAAACTATATGGGAAATGTAAAAAAAAAAAGGTATTTTTTCAGTGTTCAATATTGGAATAAAAAAAGTGTTCATAGCAGCTTATGAAACATTTTTAAGATTATATACACAGACACACTTCAGTTGAGAGAAGCACAGCTGACAGTCTGATGTCCTCGTGGAACAGTATTTGCGAAGGATGTTTTTTGCCTCAGTTCTCAGAAACTCTTCAACCATTTCCGTCCTTATTTCTCTCTCGTGTCTCTTTTAATCAAAACACCTGTCTGTTCTAAAGTAAGCCACACTCATCATCATCTTCTTCATCTGATGCAGTGTTGGCCACACACCACACACATGCAGAGAAGATGTAAGAAAACAGAATCCATTCCAGAAAAGGAACAAGCAGAAAGAAGATCCAGCTGATATAACTTTGAATAACTAGAATATCAAAGATCATTGTGGGAACGGTTCCTAGAAAGTAGTTAAAAAACAACAAAATCAAAGTTCCCAGACTTCTCTTTTTTTCCTCAGTGGACATTGAGGTGGCAGCAGGCAGGGCTGCGCAGGACTGAGCTAAGCAGAAGATGAACACAGGAGCAGGGATAATGACATAAATAATTAAATGTTGAAATTTATTTAAGACTACGGCAAGAGGAACACTGACAAAACAAAAAGCCCAGACCAGAACGCAGACCACCACCGAACTCTTAGTGTTTTTGAGACAGTCCAGCAGTGGGTGTGTGATAGAGAAATACCTGTAACACAAGAGAAACACAGATTCTGATTATCACAGTGCACAATAGTATATTTCTGAAAGTCAGGATGCTTCACAGTACAAAGATCATGTTTAGAGACATGCAAGGATGCACACACACTGAACAGGTACCTTTCCAGAGCAATGCACATCCTGAAGTAAAGGTTGGCCATCATAACACAGTAATAAATAATGATGGTGATGATGCTTTCCACTCTTGTCACCCACATGGTCATTATGCAGATCTGGATTAGATTGGTGATGAGGAGATTTGTGTAATAGATGATAGAGCCCTGACTCTGCTGCACCTGCAGGAAATATAAATGTAATTAACTCATAAATAATTTTATTTATATTTAATATAACTTACATTAATGCAGTAATAAACATGACATGAGCAGCACAAGGAGACATAAAACAGTGATCAGTGTTGTCATTAGACTGTAGCGATCCTCCTAAACACAAACTGGCTCCTGACTTGCTTATTTTTCGACTTTTCTATAATATTCTTATTCAAGATTCAAGATTCTTTATTTGTCACATGCATATACGAGTACAACACGCAGTGAAATGTAAATTTAAATAAAATAAAATAAAATAAAATAAAATAAAATAAAATAAAACAATCTGAAAGGTCGAAAAATGAGAATGTATTATACATATACTATTCTTTTTCTCTAATATCAGACCTACTCCTTTATTTTATTTTATTTTATTTTTAATGGTTATTGAACTGGTGGCTGTGGTTCAGCAGGTAAAGCTGGTCATTTTGGGTTCAATCCCTGGCTGCTCCAGTTTACATGCTAAAGTATGCTTCATCAGTGTGAATGTTAGATAGAAAGCACTGAAACATAGAAAAAGTGCTTTTGTGAGACAGATGTACTTTGAGTTCATGAGTAGAAAAGCACCATTTAAGAACAATTCAATTTAGCAAACTGCCTAAATCACCAACTTCATTTTTCTAATTTTTCTATGGTGGATTTTATTTCATGATTGAGTACTGCTCAGAACAGAAACCAGTAGCTTCCAAACCAGTTCAAACCAATGTCCATCCAAGGCCTGGTTATATTCAGGATGGTTTCTGTTCTTTCCATTCTTCCACTGAACTTAGAAAAAACTAAAAACATTTTAAAAACCCAGCAACTTTAAATTGCATTACACATTACAATACTTTTAACTTACAAAGGCTCCTAATGTAGGGCAGACTAGTGTGTCATGACACATAAATTCTGAAAACATATTAGTGATCATTAATAATAATCAAAATAAATAGTTAATATAAGAAAACATAGCTTTTAATCTTACACTATGGGGTAAAATTAATGTGATTAAAATGATGGTGGCCCCGCAGTTCAATTATGTTTCCATGATGTTACCTGTAAGAATTCCTTTACACATATTTAGTCAATTTGAGAAGGTAATTGAAGATTTTTTGTGGAATAACAAGAAGCCAAGAGTGAATATAAAGAAAATGTGGGCCTCTAAAGACATTGGGGGAATGGCCCTCCCGAATGTGAAGTTGTATAATTTAGCATTTGAAATGTCAAGACTGGCCAAGCACTGGACAGGTTCGGACTCTGGGCTGAGATGGATGAAGATCGAACAGGAACTAGTGAGCCCTTTTACACCCTTGGTTGTTCTCTCACAGGGCTCAGCTATTAATGGACAAGACTTTCATGATAACCCAGTGCTCGGGTATTCTAAGGCTGTCTGGGTAGAGGTGCACAAGATGTGTGGAGCATCTCATTTAAGACAACCTTATACCTCGCTATGGATCAAGACTGCTGTACAGACTGGGAAAAAAAACGGTGTTTTGGAAGGAATGGCTTGTAAAAGGCATACACATGATAAGTGATCTTTACTCAGGGGGAGTGTCATTCGCTGAAATAACCCCAAAATATGGTTTGATAAGGGAAAATAATTTTTGGAAATATTTATAAATAAGGGATTTGTTTACCAAAGGAAAATTTACTCAAAGCCCAAATACGGTGGTGGAGTTTTTAGAATTGTCCAATACAGCACATAGAGCAGCTGTTTTCTACAAACTGTTTAACAATCTAAAAAAAGAGAGATGTGAAAACTTGAGGATTATGTGGCAGAGAGATTTGAGTTGTGCAATTTCTAAAGAAGATTGGTGTAGAATTTTGTCATTCTCCGATAAATATGTAAGAGAGGCCAGGGGTAAATTTACTCAGTACAAATTAATACACAGATGGTACTTCACTCCTTCTAAACTTTCTAGAATGGGAATCAGTCCCAATAATATATGCTGGAAATGTAGCTCAGATCCAGGGACATTTATGCATGCTATTTGGGAATGTGGGAAAGTTTATCCCTTTTGGCAAAAAGTATTAGACAAAATAGGAAGGTGGATTGGTTTGATAATACCCTTGTCACCAAGACTGTGCTTATTAGGGGATCGGTCGGTGTTACCTGGGGTTTCAAAATATGATTTTGTGGTTATAAAGGTGGGGGTGATTGCAGCGGCCCAAGTTATCCTCAGTGTATGGAAGGAACCATCTCTTCCAGGATATAATAGGTGGAAAGAAAATATGCTGAAAATGGTGTTGTATGAAAAATTCTTGGCTAGGATTACTGATGATAGGGAGGGTTTTGACAAATCATGGGGACGTGTTTCTGGCTGAGATTGATGGATTTTATTTTGTCGGGGCAATTATCTTTTGTTAAACTTTATGCTTGCTGTGTTGTATGTTTGTTTAGGCTCTCAGTAACGGAATAACTTAAGAATTTGATTTATTGTCCCTTTTTTTGTGTGTGTACCGATAGTTAGTAACTATTGAAAATAGACCCAAAATGCAAAGGTGAATTAACCATGGGATTGGAAGCTGTCTTTTTTGTTGTTGTTGTTGCTTTGTTTGTTGGTTTGTTTTGTTTTTGTTTTTGTTTGGTTAAATGTTAAATACAAATAAAGGCTTCAATTACAAAAAAAATCTGGAATGTAAATTTGCCTGTGTCTGAAAGAATTTGGGTAAATGTCTGTTGGCATTGAGTCCGAATGGACCATGTTCAGCGTCTCCATTGCCGAAGCTGCTGCATTGAGCTGCGGCCGCAAGGTGGTTGGTGCCTGCCGTGGTGGGAATCCCCGAACCAAATGGTGGACACCAGAGGTGAAGGGAGCCACCAGGCTGAAGAAGGAGTCCTATCGGGCTTGGTTAGCCTGTGGGACTCCAGAGGCAGCTGACAGGTATCGACAGGCCAAGCGGAATACGGCTCGGGCAGTGGCTGAAGCAAAAACTCGGGTGTGGGAGGAGTTCGGAGAGGGAGCCAGTTGAGGTGGTTCGGGCATCTGACAAGGATGCCCCCTGGGCGCCTCCTGGGTGAGGTGTTCCGGGCATGTCCCACCGGGAGGAGGCCCCGGGGCAGACCCAGGACGCGCTGGAGAGATTATATCTCTCGGCTGGCCTGGGAACGCCTTTGGTGTTCCCCGGATGAGCTGGAGGAGGTGGCTGGGGAGAGGGAGGTCTGGGCTTCTCTGCTTAGGCTGCTGCCCCCGCGACCCGATCTCGGATAAAGCGGATGAGGATGGATGGATGGATGGATGGATGGATGGTCTGTTGGTTAAATGTCCTATTGGCTATAAATGAAATAGATTTGACAGTCAACTGTAAAAGGTGAGCTATAGAAACAAAGTATCAGCCATCTTTATGCTAGTATTCTAACACCACCATTGGTATTGGCAATAAAGACATTTGTATTGATACGGCCATCGCTATTACAAGAGTTAAACATCCTACTTTGTTATCCTTTGTCATAAATACAGATGCCAAATCAAGAGCTTTCACTATCAAACTGACCTGCTCCAATTCATTAATTTAAACAGCCTGAGAAGGTATCATGAAAATGACGTAAGGAACGAAAAGCATCGGTCCCCAACCTTTTTGCGCCAAGGACTGTTTAATGTCAGACTATGGAGGCATGAGACACATGAGACAGTAGCAAATATTTCACGGACCGGCCTTTAAGGTGTCGCAGATAAATACAACAAAATGAAATGATACGACCAAGACAAAAACTGTGGTATTTTGTAAATATAATAATAAACATGAATTCACTGTGTAATTGTATAACTTTATTAGCAGTGTCCTCCTGAAATGCGTCAACAACATTGAGAATAACATCCTCCTCTCTGCCCCTTAATGCTCTCTGGTTGCTATGGTAACACATAAATATTTGTTTCGAAATAAGACACAATTACAACACCGGAAAAGACCCAGGGAAACCGAGTTAACAATAAAAACCCTTAGACCATGAATTTCACATCCGAGCCTCAACTCTCGCAGCCTGGTACCAAACGACAAATGGACCGGTATCGGTCCAGGGCCGTTTGGGGTTGGGGACCACTGACGTAAAGAATGACGGGGGGTTTTTGCTAAATCTTCTAATTATTCACATAATTGTAGACTCACAAAAAGAGATTGACAAGTCATTATTAACTTGGTCCTCCTGACTCTTGGTGGCGCTGTCACTTGGTGTTCGCTCGCTTTGTGGTAGAGTATCACTTCCTGTTCCTGCTCAAACACAGTGGTGTTTCTGAGTAGCTTTTCTGCTTAGCAATTTAATTGAAATCTTTTGATACATCCCTTTTTCATAGTATAATCTTAACGTGCTTCATCTGAATCACCCTTTCTGTGTACTCACTACCTAATTTATAGCCAAAGTATTCACTCACTGTCTCTTTACTGTTTCGCTAGCTTAGCTCGTAGCCGACTCGTTAGCACCATGGCTACTTCACCTGTCCCTCCTGCACTTTCCTGCTCATTGTGTCAGATGTTTAGCTACTCCTCGGCCTCCTTTAGCAGTAATGATACCTGTAACAAATGTAGCATATTTGCAGCTCTGGAGGCCAGGATTACTGAATTGGAGACTCGGCCGCACCCTTCATTCACCCGTAGCTAGCCAGGCCCCTGTAGCTGGTGCAGCCGAAGATAGCGTGAGGCCCCGCTAGCTGTTCCCCGGCAGACCCCAAGCAGCTGGGGAAAGAGGCGGCTGGGTGACGGTGAGGAGGAAGCATAGTCTTAAACTGAAGCCCCAGGTACACCACCAACCTGTTCATGTGTCTAACTGTTTTTCCCCACTCGGCGACACACCCGCCGGGGTCAAACTCTGGTAATTGGTGATTCTGTTCTCAGACATGTGAAGCTAGAGACACCGGCAACCATAGTCAATTGTCTTCCAGGGGCCAGAGCAGGCGACACTGAAGGAAATTTAAAACTGCTGGCTAAGGGTAAACGTAAATACAGTAAGATCATAATTCACGTCGGCAGTAATGACACCCGGTTACGCCAATCGGAGGTCACTAAAATCAATATTGAATCGGTGTGTAACTTTGCCAAAACAATGTCGGACTCTGTAGTTTTCTCTGGTCCCTCCCCAATCAGACCAGGAGTGACATGTTTAGCCGCATGTTCTCCTTAAATTGCTGGCTGTCTGAGTGGTGTCCCAGAAACGATGTGGGCTTCATAGATAATTGGCAAACCTTCTGGAGGAAACCTGGTCTTGTTAGGAGAGACGGCATCCATCCCACTTTGGATGGAGCAGCTCTCATTTCTAGAAATATGGACCAATTTATTAAACCCCCCAAAATATGACTATCCAGAGTTGGGACCAGGAAGCAGAGTTGCAGTCTTACACGCCTCTCTGCAGCTTCTCTCCTCCTGCTACCCCCAAAACCCATCTCCATTGAGACTGTGTCAGCTCCCAAAAGACAAAAACAAACCAAAACCAGCAATAAACAACTTAAACATAAAAATCACAAAGAAAGAACAATACAGTATCCACATCTGAACCAAAGAGTAAAACAGTGAAATGTGGATTATTAAATATTAGGTCTCTCTCCTCCAAGTCTCTGTTAGTACATGACTTAATAATTGATCAACAAATCGATTTACTCTGCCTTACAGAAACCTGGTTGCAGCAGGATGAGTATGTTAGTTTAAATGAATCAACACCCCGAGTCATTCTAACTACCAGAAATCTCGAAGCACAGGCCGAGGGGCGGTGTGGCAGCAATTTTTCACACCAGCCTATTAATTAACGAAAGACCAAGACAGACTTTTAATTCATTTGAAAGCCTGATGCTTAGCCTCGTCCACCCCAGCTGTAAAACTCAGAAACCAGTCTTACTTGTTATCATCTATCGTCCACCTGGGCCTTACACAGAGTTTCTCTCTGATTTCTCAGACTTTTATCTGATTTAGTGCTCAGCTCAGATAAAGTAATTATTGTGGGTGATTTTAACATCCATGTAGATGCTAAAATGACAGCCTCAACATCGCATTTAATCTGTTATTAGACTCAATTGGCTTCTCTCAAAATGTAAATGAACCCACCCACCACTTTAATCACACTCTAGATCTTGTTTTAACGTATGGCATAGAAACTGAACATTTAACAGTGTTTCCTGAAAACCCTCTGCTGTCTGATCATTTCCTGATAACATTTACATTTACAATAATTGATTACACAGCAGTGGAGAGTAGACTTTATCAAAGTAGATGTCTTTCTGAAAGTGCTGTAACTAAGTTTAAGAATATAATCCACCCACTGTTATCATCTTCAATGCCCTGTACCAACATAGAGCAGAGCAGCTATCTGAACGCTACTCCAACAGAGGTCGATTATCTTGTTAATAATTTTACCTCCTCACTACGCACGACTCTGGATACTGTAGCTCCTGTGAAAACTAAGGCCTCAAATCCAAAGTCCCTGACTCCGTGGTATAATTCTCAAACACGTAGCCTAAAGCAGATAACTCGTAAGCTGGAGAGGAAATGGCGTGTCACAAATTTAGAGGATCATCATTTAGCCTGGAGAAATAGTTTGCTGCTTTATAAGAAAGCCCTCCGCAAAGCCAGAACATCTTACTATTCGTCACTGATTGAAGAAAATAAGAACAACCCCAGGTTTCTCTTCAGCACTGTAGCCAGGCTGACAAAAAGTCAGAGCTCTACTGAGCCAACAATCCCTTTAACGTTAACTAGTAATGACTTCATGAACTTCTTCACAAATAAAATTTTTATCATTAGAGAAAAATTACCAATAATCATCCCACAGATGTAATATTATCTACAGCTACTTTTAGTACCATCAATGTTAAGTTAGACTCTTTTTCTCCAATTGATCTTTCTGAGTTAACTTCAATAATTAATTCCTCCAAACCATCAACGTGTCTTTTAGACCCCATTCCTACAAAACTGCTCAAAGAAGTCCTGCCATTAATTAATTCTTCAATCTTAAATATGATCAACCTATCTCTAATAATCGGCTATGCACCACAGGCCTTCAAGGTGGCTGTACTTAAACCTTTACTTAAAAAGCATCTCTAGACCCAGCTGTCTTAGCTAATTATAGGCCAATTTCCAACCTTCCTTTCATATCAAAAATCCTTGAAAGAGTAGTTGTCAAACAGCTAACAGATCATCTGCAGAGGAATGGCTTATTTGAAGAGTTTCAGTCAGGTTTCAGAGCTCAGCACAGCACAGAAACAGCTTTAGTGAAGGTTACAAATGATCTTCTTATGGCCTCTGACAGTGGACTCATCTCTGTGCTTGTCCTGCTAGACCTCAGTGCTGCATTCGATACTGTTGACCATAATATCCTATTAGAGCGATTAGAACATGCTGTAGGTATTACAGGTACTGCACTGCAGTGGTTTGTATCATATCTATCTAATAGACTCCAATTTGTACATGTAAATGGAGAGTCCTCTTCAGACACTAAGGTCAATTATGGTGTTCCACAGGGTTCAGTGCTAGGACCAATTCTATTTACATTATACATGCTTCCCTTAGGCAGCATCATTAGAAGACATAGCATAAATTTTCACTGCTATGCAGATGACACGCAGCTCTATCCATGAAGCCAGGTAACACACACCAATTAGTTAAACTGCAGGAATGTCTTAAAGACATAAAGACCTGGATGGCCGCTAACTTTCTGCTTCTTAATTCAGATAAAACTGAGGTTATTGTACTCGGCCCTGAAAATCTTAGAAATATGGTATCTAAGCAGATTCTTACTCTGGATGGCATTACCTTGGCCTCCAGTAACACTGTGAGGAACCTTGAGTCATTTTTGACCAGGACATGTCCTTCAACGCACATATTAAACAAATATGTAAGACTGCTTTCTTCCATTTGCGCAACATCTCTAAAATTAGAAATATCCTGTCTCAGAGTGATGCTGAAAAACTAGTTCATGCATTTATTACTTCCAGGCTGGACTACTGTAATTCATTATTATCAGGATGTCCTAAAACTCGCTGAAAAGCCTTCAGCTGATCCAAAATGCTGCAGCAAGGGTACTGACAGGGACTAGAAAGAGAGAGCATATTTCTCCTGTTTTGGCTTTCCTTCATTGGCTTCCTGTTAAATCCAGAATTGAATTCAAAATCCTGCTCCTCACATACAAGGTCTTAAATAATCAGGCCCCATCTTATCTTAATGACCTTGTAGTACCATATCACCCTATTAGAGCACTTCGCTCTTGCACTGCAGGCTTACTTGTTGTTCCTAGAGTATTTAAAAATAGAATGGGAGGCAGAGCCTTCAGTTTTCAGGCCCCTCTTCTGTGGAACCAACTTCCAGTTTGGATTCGGGAGACAGACACTATCTCTACTTTCAAGATTAGGCTTAAAACTTTCCTTTTGCTAAAGCATATAGTTAGGGCTGGACCAGGTGACCCTGAATCCTCCCTTAGTTATGCTGCAATAGACGTGAGGCTGCCGGGATTCCCATGATGCATTGAGTTTTTCCTTCCAGTCACCTTTCTCACTCACTATGTGCTAACAGACCTCTCTGCATCGAATCATATCTGTTATTAATCTCTGTCTCTCTTCCACAGCATGTCTTTCATCCTGTTTTCCTTCTTTCACCCCAACCGGTCGCAGCAGATGGCCCCGCCCTCCCTGAGCCTGGTTCTGCGGAGGTTTCTTCCTGTTAAAGGGAGTTTTTCCTTCCCACTGTCGCCAAAGTGCTTGCTCATAGGGGGTCATATGATTGTTGGGTTTTTCTCTGTATTTATTATTGTGCTATCTACTGTACAATATAAAGCGCCTTGAGGCGACTTTTGTTGTGATTTGGCGCTATATAAATAAAATTGAATTGAATTGAATTGAATATAAGACACACAGTAGATGATCAGTATAGTCAAAGGAAGGCAGACACACATGTTGATCCACATCATCACTTCAAGGACATATCGCTCCTGTTGATGACTTTCTGTGATGGGGTTTTTCAATGTGTAAACCACTTTATTGTGTGGGATAAGAAGTGGTGGAAAAGGCATTAGGTTAGCATTGTTCTTAAATCTAAATATATAATATAAATACATGCAATTATGTAAAAATAACTTAAATAAAATAAAGTAAGGACTAATTAGGTCACAGTGAGAGAAGCACAGATTTTACCTGTTTAACTTTCCCTGTAACCTCCCAGTGTGGCCACAATTTTCACCCTACAGTACAGCCTCTCTTTACCCTCAAAGCTAGACTTTTTTCCTTTCTTCTTTTAAACAAACCTTTTCTCACAGCGGACACACACTTTTGGAACTGGAGCTGTTTGTTTCAAACAATGCCATCCTGAAGTCCGATTCACTACCTGTTTAATTTCTCCAATTTTGGACAGACACAAAAAAAACTTTTGTTTAACTCTCCTGGGCTCAATTTACAGAGTAAACACACCAACATCCACAGATATGTAGAGCGACTTCTTTGGATGTTCACACTTTTGAAAGGCCATCCATACCACTGATGGTTTCCACTTTATAAGCCATTTTCTGAGAGGAGTGCCAACCGCTTCTAACATAGAGATAACAGAGACATAAGTGCACTCTCCTGTGACTCCTTTACTCATTTCATTATTATTCAGTGATTAGTTGGAATTACCAGTCACTGACTTAACGAACCGGAATGATCTTCTTTTACTCTACAGCACTAAATTATTTACCTACAACTTTTTAGTCCCACTGACCACAAGCCAACGACAGAGACCAGCAGTAGCAACGATTCCACCAGAATTTCTTCAGAAACTGCAGTCTAGTTGAGTTTGTTATGTTCCTTCTTTCAGTTTACCCTGCATCCCAAATGTTAACTATGTATTTTTATATGAGTTATATCACTTTAAAGTGAGGAAAAATCTACATTTCATTGATGGATTATATATATTTACAGGCCAAGGAATAAAAGTCATTCAGAAATTTCTCATAAAATGTTCCAGGACACCAACAACACTGAACACAAACTGTCTTTTTAACAGTAATTGTAGTAACTATGATTGAGGCAAGATTAGCTAAAGATATGTTTTATCAGACTATTAGCGATGTGTATCTGATGAACTGGATAATGAATAATTTTATTCTTATATTGTATTCATCAGGCTCAAACACTTGCATCCTTACCACTGTTTTATCTAAAAAAGTTATTAATACTATTTGATTTCTGTCAAATACATAGACCGAGTACAGTTGTTATATTAGGAGCAGACACATTAACAGCACTTATTAAACACTTACACAGAGGCGCACTGCAAGCACAAAAGAAAAGCAGGTAGTGTCATTACTACAATATGCTGTCTGAAAATATGGACTTGTCCTTATTAGGAGTCAGTTTCTTCATAACTTTGCTGCTCTTCATGTAGAGATAATGTGAATAAGAGTAAACCTGCCCTTACTTGTCTCAGGACTGCTTCCAGCTGAACCAGTGTGTAAAGTCTGCAATATGACAAGTTTGTCTTGAACGGGGAAGTTGTGCTAACTTACTTTACTAACCCCACCCTGTACTCACACTTTCTGCACAGCTACTAACCATCAAACCATCCAGCTCTGTTGACTGTGAAATTTTGATTACTACATATTTTAAACACCTAATTCAGACAGAGGTCAGTGGCTGTCCTTCTCAAAGGGACATGCAAAATCGTTTTAACATAAACAGTGTTTTTTTTCTTCCTCGGTACAGCTGTTGCCTAAATCACAACACAGCTACAACAAACTTTCAACATTTAACAAACTTTGTGACAGTAAACATGTAAGTTTATTTGAAAGTGTTAGTACAAAGTTATCGTTAATGCAAAAATCTGGTATCAAAGGTGCAGCTAGATGTTTTCATGGCACATGGAATCAGCAGTGAACATTTTAAAGCTGAGCAGTAGGTGATGGCTTATTCCAATATCAGTTGCAGTTGGCAGTTGCTTTATGAATTTTATTTTAAACTTTATGTGTCAGGGACCCTGGGTCTGAGCGACCCAGGGTCCCTGAGCAGTTATGGACTTGTCTCGTATTGTATGTATATTTGGTGTTGCTGTCCCTCTTCTCCCTTTTTGCGGATGTGTGTATGTGTTTCTGCGAGCGCCGGTTTGCGGGCGCCTTCAGGCCTGGTGGGTGTGGCCCTGCTGGCGGACTGGCCACACCCAAATCTCCTGCCACACACCTGCTTTTGATCAGGGCTCGTCAGGGGAGCTATTTAAGAGACCGATGGAGCTCCCACTGACGCGGGATCATTGCGTGACTTCACGTTAGTCTCTTGGCCAGTCAGTACGATTGTTCTTCCGCTTTGTGTGTGTCTTACGGCTGCCTGTTTGTTATCTCCCCAGGAGAAGCGGGGAGACGAGAGGACAGCGAGCACGGGGTGCTCAGACTTCACAAGGAGCGGGGAGAGGGGACACTGACACTGGGAAGAGAACACATCACGGGAGTCAGAAACGCACTGAGGATTAATTGTTATTTTTCCATGCCACTGTAAATAAACGCACTGCTAAGCACACAGAGCTCCGCGCCTGGGTCCTCATTCCTCACTTTCCCACGGTTGGCCATCGCCGACAGTGACATTATGAGCTTCTTACAGACTGAATCTTCCTGTTTCCACCACATTAAAATTCACAGAAACAGAAGATGAGATTAGTTGAAGTGGCAGCAAACACACTGCTTACACCGTGGTTTAAAAGATCATTATCTTCAGTCACAAACATGTAGATTCAGTGCGGTTCAGTATCTTGGGTACTTTGACGTGTAGACTGGAGGAGCTGGGGACAAATCACATGAATTCTAACTATGAGTTCATAGTAAACCAATGGTTAAACTGATACTGTGGTGCCAAGCACAGACATACAGAAATCACTCACACCTATAGTCACTGACCAGTGTGATGGGAAATTTCTTTATTTCATGTATTGATCACTTTAGTAATAGTAATTTCACTTTGTCTCACTTAGTTATATACATATAGGATAACATCACATATGTGTTCCACACACACACCATTGTGGTAGGCCAGAGACATGTGTGGGGAGGATTCAAGAGGTCAATCCTTAGATGACGGCTAAGTGAAAAAACTTCTTGTAATCCTCTCTATGAAGGGAAGGTTTCAAGGATGAGCTGAACTGTGAGGTATAGACCAATGTGATGTGCTGTGGAATGTCTTTTGTTTCTGTGTGTGTATATAAGACAGGAGTAGAGCAGTAGTCATCATGAGATACCACTTTGGCGTTTGACCGGCCTGATTAAACCACTTCAAAAGGTGCTCATAGAGTGTTTGCAGTTAATTTAAAAAAACGTCCATGACAATTTGGCATCACAAACAGATTCCCCAAGTGAGTGGCCATCCTGAGGAAAGATCACGTCAGCCCACCAGTTTTAACAAAGGGGGAACTTTGGAACGCACTCCAGCAACACACACATCCAGGAATTCTGACGAACCAAAAAAGAAAGACAAAAAAAAGACAAAATAAAACAGAGAAGGAGGAACTACAAAAATCTGCAACAGTGAGCTGTTTTGGGGGTTTCCAATCAGACTAAAATGGGATACAGGCATTAAAGATTGCGTGGATTCAGAGTCAAGCACCAAGAGCCTCAAAACAGAAGTGTCTGTGAAGGTTCTCAGTCATCCAAGTCATCGTAGTCTAAGGAGCTTGGAAAGAAAAGCCTCTGGAGTTCTTTAACTTGCTTGAAGATGTTTCATCTCTCATCCGAGAAGCTTCTTCAGTTCTAGGGTCAAATGGTGGAGAGTCCCAGATTTAAACCCTGTGGGAGTGTCCCCCGATGGACAATGGACAATGGACCCCCGATGATCCTCTACCTAATCACACGAGCCGAGGTGTGAAAATGGGTGCAGGTCACAATCAGCCAGGGTTTCAGGTGAGCTCATTGTGAAACCTAGCCCCACCCTATCATGTGACTTCCTGAGGTCCGATGGCCCAGGATGTGAGTGGGCGTTAAGGCATCAGGGAAGGGATCTCAAAACTGGATTATAGATGGCAGACAGTTGGTGTCGTAAGCCACCGCCTCTGTTCAAAGATGGTCGCTCACAGTGGACATAAATGGCTTCTTTTACTCCTCTTTCAAACCATCTGTCTTCTCTTTCCAAAATGTGAACATTGGCATCCTTGAAAGAGTGACCTTTGTCCTTGAGATGCAGATGGACTGCTGAGTCTTGTCCTGTGGAGGTGGCTCTTCTATGTTGTGCCATGCGCTTGTGAAGTGGTCACCACATTGTTAAGTTTAAACTTAACTCACACTCTAGATCTTGTTTTAACATATGGCATAGAAACTGAACATTTAACAGTGTTTCCTGAAAACCCTCTCCTGTCTGATCATTTCCTTGGTGTTCGCTCGCTCTGCGGTAGAGTATCACTTCCTGTTCCTGCTCAAACACAGTGGTGTTTCTGAGTAGCTTATCTGCTTAGCAATTTAACTAAAAACGTCTAAATACATTCTTTCTTCATAGTATAATCTTCACGTGCTTCATCCGAAGCACACTTTCTGTGTACTCACTACCTAATTTATAGCCAAAGTATTCACTCACTGTCTCTGTACTGTTTCGCTAGCTTAGCTTAGCTCGTAGCCGACTCGTTAGCACCATGGCTACTTCACCTGTCCCTCCTGCACTTTCCTGCTCATTGTGTCAGATGTTTAGCTACTCCTCGGCCTCCTTTAGCAGTAATGATACCTGTAACAAATGTAGCATATTTGCAGCTCTGAAGGCCAGGATTACTGAATTGGAGACTCGGCTTCGCACCCTTCATTCACCCGTAGCTAGCCAGGCCCCTGTAGCTGGTGCAGCCGAAGATAGTGTAGGCCCCGCTAGCTGTTCCCCGGCAGACCCCAAGCACCTGGGGAAACCTTTACTTTAAAAAGCCATCTCTAGACCCAACTGTCTTAGCTAATTATAGGCCAATCTCCAACCTTCCTTTCATATCAAAAATCCTTGAAAGAGTAGTTGTCAAATAGCTAGCAGATCATCTGCAGAGGAATGGCTTATTTGAAGAGTTTCAGTCAGGTTTCAAAGCTCATCACAGCACAGAAACAGCTTTAGTGAAGGTTACAAATGATCTTCTTATGGCCTCTGACAGTGGACTCATCTCTGTGCTTGTCCTGCTAGACCTTAGTGCTGCGTTCGATACTGTTGACCATAATATCCTATTAGAGCGATTCGAGCACGCTGTAGGTATTACAGGTACTGCACTGCAGTGGTTTGTATCATATCTATCTAACAGACTCCAATTTGTTCATCTAAATGGAGAGTCCTCTTCACACACTGAGGTCAATTATGGTGTTCCACAGGGTTCAGTGCTAGGACCAATTCTATTTACAGTATACATGCTTCCCCTAGGCAGCATCATTAGAAGATATAGCATAAATTTTCACTGCTATGCAGATGACACGCAGCTCTATCTATCCATGAAGCCAGGTAACACACACCAATTAGTTAAACTGCAGGAATGTCTTAAAGACATAAAGACCTGGATGGCCGCTAACTTTCTGCTTCTTAATTCAGATCAAACTGAGGTTATTGTACTCGGCCCTGAAAATCTTAGAAATATGGTATCTAACCAGATTCTTACTCTGGATGGCATTACCTTGGCCTCCAGTAACACTGTGAGGAACCTTGGAGTCATTTTTGACCAAGACATGTCCTTCAGCGCACATATTAAATAAATATGTAAGACTGCTTTCTTCCATTTGCGCAACATCTCTAAAGTTAGAAATATCCTGTCTCAGAGTGATGCTGAAAAACTAGTTCATGCATTTATTACTTCCAGGCTGGACGACTGTAATTCATTATTATCAGGATGTCCTAAAAACTTGCTGAAAAGCCTTCAGCTAATCCAAAATGCTGCAGCAAGAGTCCTGACAGGGACTAGAAAGAGAGAGCATATTTCTCCTGTATTGGCTTCCCTTCATTGGCTTCCTGTTAAATCCAGAATTGAATTCAAAATCCTGCTCCTCACATACAAGGTCTTAAACATTCAGACCCCATTTTATCGTAATGACCTTGTAGTACCATATCACCCCATTAGAGCACTTCGCTCTCGCTCTGCAGGCTTACTTGTTGTTCCTAGAGTATTTAAAAGTAGAATGGGAGGCAGAGCCTTCAGTTTTCAGGCCCCTCTTCTGTGGAACCAGCTTCCAGTTTGGATTCGGGAGACAGACACTATCTCTACTTTCAAGATTAGGCTTCAAATTTTCCTTTTTGCTAAAGCATATAGTTAGGGCTGGACCAGGTGACCCTGAATCCTCCCTTAGTTATGCTGCAATAGACGTAGGCTGCCGGGGATTCCCATGATGCATTGAGTTTTTCCTTTCCAGTCACCTTTCTCACTCACTATGTGTTAATAGACCTCTCTGCACTGAATCATATCTGTTATTAATCTCTGTCTCTCTTTCACAGCATGTCTTTATCCTGTTTTCCTTCTTTCACCCCAACCGGTCGCAGCAGATGGCCCGCCCTCCCTGAGCCTGGTTCTGCGGAGGTTTCTTCCTGTTAAAGGGAGTTTTTCCTTCCCACTGTCACCAAAGTGCTTGCTCATAGGGGGTCATATTATTGTTGGGTTTTTCTCTGTACCTATGAAGCGCCTTGAGGCGACTTTTGTTGCGATTTGGCGCTATATAAATAAAATTGAATTGAATTGAATTGAATATCTGTCCATGAAGCCAGATAACACACACCAATTAGTTAAACTGCAGGAATGTCTTAAAGACAAAGACCTGGATGGCCGCTAACTTTCTGCTTCTTAATTCAGATCAAACTGAGGTTATTGTACTCGGCCCTGAGAATCTTAGAAATATGGTATCTAACCAGATTCTTACCCTGGATGGCATTACCTTGGCCTCCAGTAACACTGTGAGGAACCTTGGAGTCATTTTTGACCAGGACATGTCCTTCAGTGCACATATTAAACAAATATGTAAGACTGTTTTCTTCCATTTGCGCAACATCTCTAAAATTAGAAATATCCTGTCTCGGAGTGACACCGAAAAACTAGTTCATGCATTTATTACTTCCAGGCTGGACTACTGTAATTCTTTATTATCAGGATGTCCTAAAAACTCCTTGAAAATTAATCCAAAATGCTGCAGCAAGAGTCCTGACAGGGACTAGAAAGAGAGAGCAGATTTCTCCTGTATTGACTTGCCTTCATTGGCTTCCTGTTAAATCCAGCATTTAATTCAAAATCCTGCTCCTCACATACGAGGTCTTAAATAATCAGGCCCCATCTTATCTTAATGATCTTGTTGTCAGCCACCTGGTTCTGATGACCCAGGGTCCATGAGCAGTTTTGAATTTGTTTATACATTAGTGGGGTGTACTGTGGTATTGAGTATTTTTGCTATATTCTGCTGCTGTTTCACTGCTTGCAGGTGTGTATGTGTGCTGGTGTATCCGATAAGCCGGATTACAGCGCCATTAGGCCAGGTGAGTGTGCCCTGCCAGGTGGCTGGCCACACCCAAAGATGATGCTACACGCTTGCAGCTGATCAATCTCGTCATGGGAGCTACTTAGCAGTGTAGTGGTGCTCTCCTCGACGCTGGATCGTTGTGTGAGACTTCCTGCCAGTTTCCCAGCAAGTTAGTCAGCGAGTGTAAGCTTGTCAAAGTGTGATGTACTAACAGCTGCCTCTATAATTTTCCCAGGAGTATTGTGTGTGCGTGTGTGTGTTCCTCTCTAGCTATCTTTGTGAGGACCGAAATCTGCATTCTACTATACTTGTGAGAACCAACAGTCACTTGTGAGAACACACTCACCGGTCCTCACAAGTTTGAAGGCCTTTTTGAGGCTCAAAATGTGGTTTTAGTGTCAGAGTTACAATTAGGTTATGGTTAGGTTAGGCATTCATTTTTAATGGTTCAGAATAGAGGGGCTAGGGAAACCATTATGTCAATGAAGGTCCTCACTAAGATAGCTGAACGTGTGTGTGTGTGTGTGTGTGTGTGTGTGTGTTAGGCTGGGTGAATGAAGCTTGTAAAAAAAAAGTGCTTGTGTGTTCAAATAAAGTAGAAGACTAATATCATAGTACTACAGGGGGAAAATCATCATCTGGCTTCATATCCAATCTGGGCTTTTCTGTAATGTTATCCTTGAGCCTGTGAGGGTTCTCTCCTGTGAGGTATTCTGACTTCCTTCCACAGCCTAGAAACATGCATGGGATTGTAACAGGTGATTCTGTATGTCTGTATTAGCTGGACGCCATGCTATCAGTTTTAACTATTTGTTTACTACTTTCCATAAGAAAAAATAAAATATTCCATTGTTTTCACATTTATTTATTTAGAGATTTACAGCTGCTGGTGACAGACAGGCAGCAGCCGTTTATCCTGAGTGGTACGATACTGTGTATTAAAAAACTGAACTGACTGCAGTTAAACTCCGTGACGAAACTCCTGATTTAGGCTGCACTGGTAGAGCAGGTCATAGTTAGAATGCACATGATTTCTCCCCAGCTCCTCCTGTCTACACATCAAAGTACCCAAGATACTTAACCCCACTGAATCTACATTTGTGACTTATTTAAAACCACAGTGTCAACAGTGTGTTTGCTGCCACTTCAACTACTCACATCTGCTGTGTTTGTGGGTTTTAATGTGGTGGAAACAGGAAGATTCAGTCTGTAAGGAGCTCATAAAGTTTTTTTTAATTCATAAAGCCGCTGCCAACCACACTTGATAATAAACATGTATATACTGTATATATCTGTGTTATTTTGTTTTTATCAGAATTCTCCAACGCTGGCAGACTCTGTGCTCATTATGACAGAAATACAAATTCAGTCTACATGAAAGGTGGTAAAGTCACAGAAACCTCATCAATCATTCAGGACTTCAAAACTGAAATAAAGATTTAAATGTATCCATCATTCATTTAAATGGATATTTGAATAAATCCTGCTATAATGTGACCAGCATTTGATTTTTTTGTATTTATTCACTGGTGCAAAGAGCAGCAGATTCTGTTTTTCTTTAATCATGTTGTGATGTACTGTTGTCCCACCATGATTTAAGTGAAGAGCACACTGTGTTATTCTTGCCTCTCTCTGTGACCCTGTTATAAAGATACTATTCAGTAATTCGCTCTAGCATGTGTGCACATACTGGTGGTTGTGTAACAAGACGTCAGAGCTTCTTGATTGTCTGCCTAATGATCACCTACTGATCAGCTTTGACATGTTCACTGCTGATTCCATGTGCCATGGAAACATCCAGCTGCACCTTTGATACCAGATTTTTACATCAATAATAACTTTTTAATAACACTTTGAAATAATAGCAGCTTACACCATGTTTGCTGTCACAAAGTTTGTTAAATGTTGATCGTTTGTTGTATCTGTGTTGTGATTTAGGCAACAGCTGTACAGGGGAAGAAAAAAAAAGACTATTTATGTTGAAACGATGTTGCATGTCCCTTTGAGAAGGACAGACATTGACTACAGTCAACAGAGCTGGAGGGCTGATGCTTAGCTGTGCAGACAGTTTGAATTAAAATGTGTCCTGCTGTTCCTGATTTCATGTTTGGGCTTTTGTAAATGTGAACACAAATGAGGACGGGGTGGGGTTAATAAAGTAAGCTAGCACAACTCCTCCGTTCAAGACAAACTTGTCATATTGCAGACTTTACACACTGGTTCAGCTGGAAGCAGTCCTGAGACAAGTAAGGGAAATGTTTACACTTATTCACATTATCTCTACATGAAGAGCAGCATAGTTATGAAGAAACTGACTCCTAATAAGGACAAGTCCATATTTTCAGACAGCATATTGTGGTCATGACACTACCTGCTTTTCTTTTGTGCTAGCAGTGAGCCTCTGTGTAAATGCAGTGCACGTTAATGTGTTTCCTGCTAATATATATATGCATGTGTCTGTTGGTAATATAAGAACTGTACTTGGTTTATGAGAGCTCAAATAGTATTAGCAATTTGTGGTGTATATGATGAATACAATATAATATACAATAATGTACAATTTAACTGTCGATATTATCCAATTCATTAGATACACATTGCTAAAACAGTCTCATAAAACATATCTTTAGCAAATCTTGCCTCAATCATAGTTACTACAGTTGCTGTCACAAAGACATTTTTTACTGTTGTTGGTGTCCTGGAACATTTTCTGAGGAATTTCAGGATGACTTTTATTCCTTTACATTTAAATATATATATATTCCATCAATAGATTTTTCCTCACTTTAAAGTCATATAACTGATACAAAAATACATAGTTAATGCTGGGTAGAGAAGGAACATAACTAATTCAACAAGACTGCAGTTTCTGGAGAAATTCTGGTGGAATTGTTGCTACTGCTGGTTTCTGTCTTCGGCTTGCAGTCGGTGGGACTAAAAGATTATAGGTAAATAGTTTAGTGCTGTAGAGTGAAAACAGATATGCCTAATTAAATGGCAGAGCAGGGACGGGACTATGGTCTGTCAAAATGAGACAGAGAGGAAATTCCAACAAATTGCAGAATTATAATGAAATAAGTAAGGGAGCCACAGGAGAGTACACTTATGTCTCTGTTATCTCTATGTGAGAAGTGGTTTGCACTGTGACTATAACCACAAATGGTATGGATGTGTTTTAAAAACTGTGAAACCAGGTTTTTGTAACAATTCTGTGTCACAACTGTGTGGGCTGGGCAAACGGTGTGGGAGAAAATGGAACAGAAAAAGTGGAAAATATGAAATGTTGAAAATCTAAATAAAGGCAAGCACCACACAATCAAGCCGCCTGTGACAAATGCTGTGAAGCTAATTAGCCGGCTAATAATAATAACAAGAACAACAATACTAATAGTAATAGTAATAGTACCACTACTACTACTAATAATGATAATAATAATAATACTGTTAAAAATATCCACTTCGCAACCAAAAACAAATACAGAAATGACAAAAGTCAAGACATCAGCCACGTCCCACCTCTATTCTGTATACCCAGAATAAATTCTGATATTATTCGGGCTCTTTCATGTTTTTGTTTTCTGTTCAACAGGCTTTGTTTCTTCTTTCCCAATTCACATACAGAAAAGAAGAACAATGTTAAACTAATGCGCTTTCCAACACTTGCTATCCCACACAATACAGTGGTTTACACAGGAAAGAACCCCATCACAGAAAGTCATGGACAGGAGCGATATGTCCTTGAAGTGATGATATGGATCAACATGTGTGTCTGCCTCCCTTTGACTATACTGATCATCTACTGTGTGTCTTATTTGGTAAGTAAACGATGACTTAGATTTTATATTTCTCTCTTTTTGTGAATCTGCAATTATGAGAGTAATTAGAAGATTTAGCAATTAAAGAAAACTCATGCAGAGGGCTGCAATGATTGGATCTAATGACAATTAGAAATTAATCATTAGTTCCATATGTCATTTCTGGATGATGACACATCAGGCTGATTAAATGAATGTACTGAAGAAGGTAAATTTTAAAGCAACAGCTCTTGATTTAAAATCTGTATTTATGACAAAGGATAACAAAGTGGTATGGTAACTCTCGTAATAAAGGTGGAAGGAATGGTTCAAATGTCATTTGTATCGATACTGGTATTAGTAATAATGTATACTTTATTGATCCCTGTGGGGAAAATTACTCCTCTGCATTTGACTCATTCACTCAGGGAAGCAGTGGGCAGCCACTTAGCAGACGCACAAGGAAGCAGTGTGTAGTGATGGTACCTTGCTCGGGGGTACCTCAGGGTAGCCAATTAGTGGATTCAAACCCCCGACCTAGGATCATGGGGCGACCACTCTACCTACTGAGCAATCCTTGCCCAGTATTGGATGACACTAGCCTTACAGAATTGACACTTTGTTTCTATGCCTGAACCTTCATTTGAGTTTCTCCGTTTCCGCCACTGGCCACAGGGTTGACCACCAGAACTGCTCGATCACCACCGCTGGAACCATTGCTGGCCTCCTGAGCCAGCAGTGCATGCAGATTTATGATTCATTGTGTTATTAATATAGTTTAAGTTTAAGTTCATTCAGTCTAGTCTCAAGTTTAGTTCGTTTAGGTCTCTGAGTTTGTTTATTGTCTCGTTCATGTTCTCGTGTCTTTTAGGTTTCCTTTGTGTATTAGTCTTCATCTCCGTCTCCTGTGACAGTCTGTCATGTTGTGTGTGTTTACATCTCTGTGCACTCCCTCCCTCTGTGTATCATAGTTTGCGTCTTACAGTTTCCTTTTTTATTTTGACAGCCTCTCTTCCTGTGTTCAGTGTGTTTAGTTTCACTTCACCCATCTTCGCTATGTCTATTCATTCACTTTCACACATATTTATGTTGTCAGTTTCCCCTTGTCCCTTAAGCTGGGCATACACTGTGCGATTTTTGGCCCATTTTGAGCTGATTTTTCAGTCGTGCGACCGTTTTGGTGATCGGCCCAAGTTTCGTGTTAATCGTGCGTCGTGCATCATGTAGTATACATGGGGTAATGAGAAGCGATTAACACTTCAAGACCAGCTCCCGATCACGCATGGTCACAAGAAAATCAAACTTTGAAATCCTGTCCTGTTCTCACCCCTGTGATTCAATCATACAGTTTGAGCAGGAGCTGAATAACGCGACTGAAAAAAATCACACAGTCTATGACCAGTTTTATTGGATTGTCTGTTTCATGTTCAGGTTTCATGTTCCGGTTTAGGTTCTGTTTTATTTTCCTAGGGTAAAGTTTTAAGTGTTTAGTGTTGTCCAGTTTAAGTTCTTGTTATTTAGTTAGTTTCAAGTAAAGTGCCTTGAAAAAGTTTTCATAATCCTTGAATTTTTACATATTTTGTCACGTACAACCACAAACATAAATGTTTTTTATTGTGATTTTCTGTGACAGACCAACACAAAGTAGCACAAGTTGCAAATGGTAGAAGTGGTAGAAAAATGCAGTGATCCAGTGACCGCTGCGAAAGGGCAGCTGACAATCAGGGAAAGACCAGATGACAGCCTGGAAAGACTGCTGACAGGAGGGAATAGACCCTAATGTGGCAGGTGTGGGTTAGCGCCTCATACCAGCAGCACTCGGCGCTTTTTAGCGTACTTGGGTACACCAATATTGCTACAGAAATCTCAAAGGAGAAGATACCTCTAGGGTCTGCGAGAGCAGGGGCAGAAGAAGACCCTTTCCGGATGGATTTCATCGCAATGAACCACAGAACTGTACCAACGATGAATAGATCAACCAGCATTGGAAATGTACCATCAATGATGGTAGGAAAGAAACTGCAGAACTCCATTGGCTGGTCAAAACTAACAACTGACATGGGCCTTAAAATCCACCAAGACAGGAAGAAGTGCCTCAGCGAGCTGAGAAAGGTGCCTCGCATTAACACATATTGTTTAAGAAGTAAGTCAAGTCAGCCGAGTGAAGCCCAGAGGCAGGAGAACCCGCACAGTCCTCAGGGTGTCAGCACCCCGATCGAAGTTCATTGTCGTACAGACTCCCCCATAGTCACCAGACTGGAACTCAGTCAAATCCAGCCAGTAGCAGTTCCCAGTCTAGAGATTAGCCAGCCACACCTGATATTAGATTCTAGCTCAGGGCCCGGCCATTTAAAATCAGCCCCTAGCTTGGAGTTTAGCCACTAACAGCTAGCAACACATTTGTGTATAGATGTAAGCTAGCCACAATCACCACCATGTTCCCGCCCAGAGCCCATCCAGAAACAGCCAACAGAATTTTCCAACTGAGTCTAGCCAACCACAACCAGCAAGGGAAAGGAAGATGGATGATAGGAAAGATCAGATTCTGTGGCCCAGATCCAGTGAGAAAAGAGAGTGGGAAACCATTGACTCGGAACTGGTTCTTATACTAGATCAACAAAAGGGCCCAGTTGAAAGGAAGTTGGAGAACCTGGAAACCATCATCTACAGCTATGGGGCCGAGAGGTTTGGGGTAAAGAACAAGACTCAGAGACAACAGAAAGGCCCTTTAAACCAGTTAAAGTCCAGGAGACCGCGGGAAATTGACAGATTAGTGAAAGAGAGAAGGCAACTGAGGAAACAGTGGAGAAGGGCCTATGAGACAGAATGGGAGGGACTTACTGCCTTGCAGGAGGAACTAAAGCAACAGCTTACTAAGCTGCGAAGAGCAGAACACCTCATATGACAACGTAAGAAGAAAGAACGGACAAGGACCCTTTTCTACAGCAACCCATACAACTTTGTTAAAGGCCTTTTTGTCAAAGAGAAGAGCGGGTGCCTCAAAATGCCCATAAAAAACCTGAAAGATCATCTGAGGAAAACTTACTCTGAGGATCAGAGGCATGAGCCAGTTACTATTCCGAGTGACATGTCTCTATCAGCTTTGTACATCTAGAGAATGGAATTGTTGCCGATTGTTAGTAGTTAATAGTTCAAGCTCAGACAGATTGGATGGAGAGTGTCTGTGAACAGCAATTTTCAAGTGAATGACCAGCTTTACCTGCTGAGACGTTATAATAAATATCAATCTAATTAATTAATAATTACATTACATTTATATTTCCTGCAGGTGCAGAAGAGTCAGGTCTCTAGCATCTATTACACAAATCTCCTCATCACCAATCTAATCCACATCTGCATAATGACCATTTGGGTGACAAGAGTGGAAAGCATCATCACCGTCATTATTTATTACTGTGTTATGATGGCCAACCTTTACTTCAGGATGTGCATTGCTCTGGAAAGGTACCTGTTCAGTGTGTGTGCATCCTTGCATGTCTCTAAACATGATCTTTGTACTGTGAAGCATCCTGACTTTCAGAAATATACTATTGTGCACTGTGATAATCAGAATCTGTGTTTCTCTTGTGTTACAGGTATTTTTCCATCACGCACCCACTGCTGGACTGTCTCAAAAACACTAAGAGTTCAGTGGTGGTCTGCGTTCTGGTCTGGGCATTTTGTTTTGTCAGTGTTCCTCTTCCCATAGTCTTAAATACATTTCAACATTTAATTATTTATGTCATTATCCCTGCTCCTGTGTTCTTCTTCTGCTTAGCTCAGACCTGCAGAGCCCTGCCTGCTGCCACCTCAATGTCCATTGAGGAAAAACAAAGAAGTCTGGGAACTCTGACTCTGTTGTTCTTAAACTATGTTGTAATAATCCTTCCCACAATTGCCTGTCATGTTCTTGATGATCATATCAGTTGGATCTTGTTTCTGCTCATTTCTCAGGTGGACTTGTTTTTTCTCATCCTCACTGTATGTGTGTGGTGTGAGGACAGCACTGCATCAGATGAAGAAGATGATGATGAGTGTGGCTTACTTTAGAACAGACAGGAGTGTTGATGAAAACAGAGTGAAGAGAGAAACAAGGATGCAAATGGTTGGAGAGTTTCTGCAAAATGAGGCAAAAAAGATCCTTTACAAATACTGTTGCATGAGGACATCAGACTGTCAGCTGTGCTTCTCTCAGCTGAAGTGTGTCTGTGTAAATCATTTAAAAATGTTTCATAATCTGCATGAACGCTTATTTTATTCCAATATTAACCTTTTTTTATTTTATTTCTCATATTGATGTTAGTGCAGTGCTTCTCAAGGTGTGTGGGCAGAGTTCTGACAGATGGGGTGCAAGTCACCTGGCAGAAAAGTCACGCAGAACTAATGTTTAACATCGGAATCACTTTGATGGCATAACAAAGAAATACGCAGCAGTTACGTTAATAATATGCGCATCTGCTGCAACAGATAGCCGCAATAAAGAAGTGTACTAAAAGTGCATGACTGCGGATGCCGCTCAGGTGCGTCCGCCTCCTCCACATCCGCACCGCAGACCACTAAATTATATATTTTTCATCTCTGTTCACAAGTTTCTGGATTTCTTATTTGTTATAAGACTAAGACTGAACCTTATTTTTCCATGTTTGGCAATCTTCACTTTCTGTTTAACATGTTGCTTTTTTGAAGAAGTGTTGCAGACTAATGAAGCAGTCTAGAGGCAAAAGTTACAAATAGTTTTTTATTTTTTTCCTGCCATGTGGGGAATGATGTAAAAAGTTTGAGAACCACTGTGTTAGTGGTTTACATTTTCTTCCTGTTATTTTTTTCTTTTCTTTTTTTTGCCTCATCATATTTCTGTAGTCCTCACTTGTGAAAGACGGAAAATTAATGATGGAGTATGATGATGGTGGTGTGGACAGCTAAGCTTGTGAAGGAGATAACTCAAAAACGAGGTGACATATGAGCTTCTAATTGATACCACATCATATCTATTAAAAAAAACTTGTATAAGTTTGAATCTACATAACCTCAAACTCACTCTCAGAGGACAAGTGTATTTGAAAATTTTGTGAATGTTATAACTCAAGAACAAGCTGCCATAGAATTTTGCAATTGTTGGGTCTCTCATTCATTTTGTAAGAGACTCTTTAAAGTTAACACATTGTTTTTCTGGACTACATTTGTGTTGCCCCACAATAACATTTGCATTTCTTCTGATCTATTAGCTGATGGCTGCAGGTATTATTAAAACATTTGCAATTTTTGCATCTATGCAGTGTAAAGCTGCAGCACAGGCAGATGAACTAAAGCAATGTCAAAGCATGACAAAATACACCAAGGGGCACAAAATACAAGGATGATGAGCTATGAGTGTTGTTACAGAGTATCAACACTTATGTTGTATTTTTAATCTGCATGTGTTTGCACATGTATGTTTGTGTATGGACCTTTGTATGTATAAGTATATAGATATATGTACATTAGTGTATATCTTGTTATTTCTGGGGTTGCAAAACCAAATACTCTGGCTTCCTGTTTTTAGGAGAGTGTCCTCCCATCTCAGTTACATATTAGCAAAACCTCAGCTTCCCAAACCACCTGCTGTTAGAATGTAAATACTATATGCTGATGTAGGTTAAGCAATACTCACAGTTTGTGCATGTATAAAAGGGGAAATGTTGTTGGTAGGTCAGTCACGTCTCTGAGCACATTGGTTTTCAGTGAAGATAGAAATCTTTAAAGAAACGGTATCATCGAGGCTGCTACGTTAAGCAGCTCTCATCTGATGTGTCTGTGGGTTTTAATGTGGTGGAACCAGGAAGACTGAGTTACTAAAGCCCTCATAAAGTCACACGTGTGGTTTAATAAAAATTTTATTAAGTGTATTAAAAGCCAAATGCAGTTTTTAGCAAAGATAAGCAAAACATGTATAAACATTTGAATTTTAATGCCAGCTGGATATGGATCAAGATTATGACGTTTTTGGTCGAGTAAATTTTTACTGGTTTGCATTGCAAATTTCCAGTCTAGTGTCATCCACTACAAATACACTGAACAAAAATATAAATGCCACACTTTTGTTTTTGCTCCCATTTTTCATGAGCTGAACTTAAAGATCTGAAACATTTTCTACATACACAAAGGACCCATTACTATCAAATATTGTTCACAAATCTGTCTACAGCACAATGATGTGTAGCATTGTAGCATATTTACAGGAAGAAATGTGGGATAAACTTCTTCTTGCTGCTCTGCAAGAAGATCATATTCTCCACAAAACAAGTGCAACAATGTTGACTTTTACACATTGTTGCAACAACAAACAGGACTTCAATGGGTGACCTCATGCTGACTGCATGCATCTTTCATCTGTGACGGGCGTTCGTCTTTGTCAATGAGTGTTCAGAGATACAGCAGAGAAGCAAAATTAAAAAACATGATGGAAAACATGTTCCAGTGTAAACTGATTGAACTTACAGCAACATGATAGTTTTATTAGATGGAGTTCACGTCTCTCTAACACTGCACAGCTTGTTAGACTGTTAGTCACTGTGGTTATCAACCACCTCCAACAAGAAACAGCGGTATGGAAAGGGCTTTAAAAAGGTCAGATATGAATTGGCAGTTTAGTTGTTGACAGTGTCGAAATACATGAAGCTGGTTAGTTAGTTTTGGGAAACAGCTGTACTGGGTTTTTATTACTGTTTACAGGTTATAGAAACTTTTCTGAAATAAAGGCCTGTCTGACCAAAAACAAACATCTTTATAGATCTATGATCTAATTATGTCTGTGGTTTATCTGCAGCTAGTCAGCTTAAGAGGGGGTACGACTGGCCTGTACAAGCAGGATGCAGCTGTGACTACTGTAGAGGCTTTGAGTTCAGACTGCTGCAACATCTGCACTGTGATTTTATGATTTTACACATTCAGTTTTTGTTTACATAAAATAAAACATCAGAGATAATTCACTGTTTCATGAGCTACAGTCAGCACTCTATATGTGTGTGTGTGTGTGTGTGTGTGTGTGTGTGTGTGTGTGTGTGTGTGTGTGTGTGTGTGTGTGTGTGTGTGTGTGTGTGTGTGTGTGTGTGTGTGTGTGTGTGAGTGTGTGTGTGAGTGAGTGAGTGAGTGAGAGAGAGAGTCAGGGGATGGGGTATAATGTAAGCTGCCACAACTTCCTGACTCAAGACAAGAATCATCAAATTACAGTTTTTACCCCGTTGTTCAGCTGGAAGCAGTCCTGAGGTAAATACAGACAACATTTACTCATATTCACATTATTTCTATCTGAAGAGCAGCAAATTATGAGAAAACTGACCTATATCAGATATCTTACTGAAGTTTTCAAGTTACACTCTTTTCTTTTGTGCTTGTAGTCACCTTCTGGATGAATGCGCTACTTTTTTACTTCCTAAAAAAAGTTTGATTCTTGTGAATCGAGCTAGCTTTCAAGAATTAAATAAAGATTTACTGCAGAGGGAACTTTCTGTTTCTTGGTAGAATAATGTGGAATATCTGAATCATTAAAGAAAATTCAATTTCATTTAGAAGTCTGAACATAAATATCAAACTGAGCAAACTCCAGTCAGCTGTAGTTCAGACACATACAGCATTGGGCTCTATCATAGTTACACTGTCAGCTCACCAGGCCTTGATTCTTCTTTTAATCTGTTGTTTCTTTTCTAACAGTGTTAAACTTGCTGCCTTTTCCAGAAACAATATTTTTCTCTGAAGAAAAAGTTTTTACTGCAACTTCATCACTGAAAGCTGGAAAAAGATGCTGCCCATCATAGTTATGGTTGCATGGATCTATGTTTTCGACTGCCTGCCTTTGACCATACAGGTCCTTTGTTTTGTGGGCTGTGTGGTAAGTAAATAGTAAATTACTTTCATGTGTTTTTATGCCAGCATGTGAATAATTTTGAGATTTTTTTAAAAGCTGATTTTGAAAAAAAATCATTAGTTATTTGTTGCATGGACATTAAGCACTGATTCTTGTTTACAATGGATAACTTGGAGGCAATATCGCTTCAAAAAATTTATGTAATACTGAATTAAAACAGAAACACACATCCTACAATGTTTGATCAAATAGAGACCGAGACAGGAAGTAAAACTAACAAAGGACACAAAAGAAAATGACCTCCACAGTAAACCAGGAAGCAACCCAACCATCAAGACCAGATACAGAGACAAGAACACTTCCATAAACTGATGGATTGAGCCTGCTGTCCCAGTATCCAGTACAAACACTGTTATACTGAGTCTTCCTTTTACTTCATTAATGTGACTTAAATACATGTTTCCTGCAGGCAAGAAGGAATCAGGTCCCTGTCATCTATTACATAAACCTCATCCTCTCCAATGTGATCAAGATTTGCGCCTTCAACATGACAAAAGCAAAACCAAATGACCGCACAGTCTCCAGCATTGCTTCAGTTATTTACCTGTTGAGTGTGATGGCCAGTCTTTACTTCAAGACGTGCATTGCTCTGGAAAGGTACCTATTTGTCTCTCAGTGTGTACTTTGTACTGTACAATGAAGCATCCTTATGGTTCTGAGCTTCTGTCTTGTGTTGCAGGTATTTTTTCATCGCCTGCCCCCTGCTGGACTTCATCAGAAAAACTAAGACTTCTGTGCTGGTCTGTCTTCTGGTCTGGACCCTTTGTGTTTTCAGTTGCCCTCTTGAAGTATTATTACAGCAGTCTGAACGCATCTTTATTTTTGCCTTGTTTCCTGCTCCCTTGTTCATCTGCTGTCTAGCTGGGACTCTCAGATCTCTGCCTGATGCCACCTCAGTGCCCAGTGAGGAGAAACAAAGAATTATAGGAACTTTGGTCCTGTTGTTGATTAGCTACTGTCTGATTATCATACCTACAATCATCCTAATAGTTTTGGAACCATATCTTTTTGACAGTTACTTCATTTCCATCTTTTCTCTGCTCAATTCTTTTGAGGTCTTGATTCTGTTTGTCATTATGTGTAGAGGTCCAGTGGAAAATGCGCTGGCATGTCTGTGCTGCTGCAGCAGATCCAGCAAAAGATCATCAGTGTGAGTGATGGCAGCACACACAAGTGGGTTCATGTCAGCCAGGAAAGGAAAAGAGAATAAGAGGAGAACACAGCAGGAGAGAGGCTGAGAAAGCAAGCAAACAATCTATTTCACTAGAAGTGAACAAGAACCCTCATTCACTAAAGTGTGTATGGAACATAAAATTTGTGTGTAAAATCATTGTCAGATTTAGGAAATGTGTTCACTATTGTCCATATGTTAGTAAATTAGACTCATTCTAAATGAACGAGCTTGGCTGCAGTGCTGCCTGCCCCTATTTTTCTATTTAAGGAAGACATTTACCCAGAGGTGAAATTGACAAAAAAAAAAAAAAAATGAGCAAAAAAAAAAATGGAATTAGCTTAAAATTCCAAAGGACAGTTGTGTTGCCACTGCTGGTAACACTAGGGGAATTGGATCAAAAACATTAATCGGAGCATCCAGAGCAGTGACCCTGAAACTGGGGGCGTGCCTCCAGCAGATCCCAGGAACAACATCTCTCTAGGAACAGCAAAGATACTGCACAGGACCCTCAGTCTAGAAGGATAAAGACGGGCCAGTGGGGATTCGGTTTTTTCAATTTCAGTTTCAAATTTTATTAATTGTTTTCTCACATTAACATTTGTATTTACTCTGATCTATTGAGTTATGAAACAGTATTGTGTATTACTAAAAATATATTTAATATATAGCAGGGGTGTCAAACTCCAGTCTGCAAGAACTTGACTGCATGATGAGGTGGCAACCCCTAACCCTACTCAAGTAAATTCAAGTAAATGTAAGTGTTTGGAAAAATGTTCCTGTAAAAGTACCTTTATTGCACCATGTTCATTCACTCTTTATCTGCTGTAACATGAATCAAATGCCTGAATCGCCTCCTCAGCATGCAGTCAAGTTCCATGTAAAAGTCACATGTAAAGGTTTCAGGACACCGGCCCTCGAGGACTGGTTTGACACCCGCGGCCTATAGTAACTTCTGCACACACACTGCATCTATATTTTCTTATTCTTGCAAAATTTTGGTCATATCCTATTTGCTTCTGTGCTTTATGTCACTGTCATCTTTTTTCATTCATGTTGGGTGGGAGTGTTTGTGTTCTGTAGGGCCAGGTGGTTTTATCTCTTCCTTAAATCTTTGTTATTTGATTTATTAATGACAATAAAATGTAAATATATCATGGGAAAAAAAAAACGTTGCCATTTTTGGTTGAACTAACTATAACTTTAAAAGCACCAAAGGATGATGTAGGAAACCGTGAAATCATTTTCTTTGTCAGCAGAATGATGTGACAACATTTGAACCATCACCATTTTTTAGCCACTAGATGGAGACACAGGGTTGAATATAGGATGGTGTTTTAGAGGCTTATGTGACGGTGAGTCTGTTTGACTACTCTATGTTTGCAGTTGAAGAGTGACAATAAATTGTCCAGTTTTTGGGGGTAGTAACTTGTTAGATATGTATTAATTTATTTGTCTTTGGTGTATTTCCTTTGTGGTCCACTGCACTCTGTAATTGTAGACCTGCCTGGAAAATCCTGTAGCGAGCCAGAACCCCGGTACACCACCAACCAATTCATGTTTCTAACCACTTTTCCCCACTCTGTGACACACTCCCTGAGGAACAAACTCACACTATTGGTGATTGTGTTTTGGTGAAATGTGAGGCTAGAGACATCAGCGCCTGGCTAAGGATAAATAAAGACTTCATAAATAATAATTAATTAAATGATTTAATAACAGATGAACATATCAGTTGTGTGTGTGTGTGTGTGTGTGTGTGTGTGTGTGTGTGTGTGTGTGTGTGTGTGTGTGTGTGTGTGTGTGTGTGTGTGTGTGTGTGTGTGTGTGTGAGAGTGTGAGACTAGGTGAATGAAGCTTGTAAAAAAGTGCTTTGAGTGTTCAAATAAAGCAGAAGAGCACTATGTAAGTATCAGTCCTTTTGCTTTGTGTAGTTGCGCTTGTGTTGAAGGTGGAAATGTTCTATAGACTTGTGTCAACACCTGTTTACTTTTCATGCTGACTTTTATCCTGACTGGCTGTTGTCAGTGTGAACACCAGTGAGCACAGGGTGGAGTTCATAAAGTGTTACTACAATTTCCTCGTTCAAGACAAATTCGTCATATTGCAGATTTCACCCACTGGTTCAGCTGGAAGCAGTCTTGAGACAAGTAAGAGCAAAGCTTCTACTAATTCATATTATTTCTACTTGAAGAGCAGCATAGGTATGAAGAAACTGGCTTATAATTAGAACAAATCAGCATTTTCAGACAGCATGTGGAAGTCATAGTATTACCAACTTTTCTTTTGTGCTTGCAGTGAGCTTCTGTGTGAATGCAGTGGAGGTAAATGTGCAGCGTTACTGTACTTTTTATTTGACAGAGAAGATCGGATATTTGTTTAATACAGTTTTAAAGAGGACAGGTGTTTGATCCTGCTGAATTCAATATATGAAATAAATGAATTGCCTATTTTATCCACAAGTCTAATAAAAAATATCCATGAGGATTATTTAAAGTTATATAGAGGTGTTTTTGTCTTTATTTGTTAACAATTTAAAAGGAAGTTCTGAATCACTTTTATTCACATTTAAACAAGTTAAATCAAATAATGAAAGGTAGATTTTACCTGACTTTAAAGTTATTATTTTAATTATATATTAATTCATCTTAATTTTACAGGCATACAGACATGTTCTTGTGTATGCTCTTCCTTGGTTTGCTTCTTCTTTATCAGTTTCATCCACAATTTCATGTCAACATAAGAACAATGTTAACCTACTGTTTTGTTTTTTCTACCACCACCTGTGTGCTTCACAAAAGTGTCTTACATCGAACAACTTGGATCACGCATACTAACAAATCCGATCACAGTACGTCTTCAACATGAGCGGTATTTCCTTGAAGTGATGATGTGGATTCACATGTGTGTCTGCCTTCCTTTGACCGTACTGATCATCTACTATGTGTGTTGTGTGGTAAGTAAATGAAGTAAATAATCACTTAGATTCAGTGTGTAATGTAATATAATAATTTATTTTTCCTTCAGATGCAAAGGAGTCAGGTCCCCGTCATCTATTACACAAACCTCCTCCTCTCCAATCTAATCCAGATGTGCATAATGATCGTTTGGATCATAAGAGTGGAAAGCACCATGGGTGTTATTATTCACCACTTGTGTGTGATGGCCGGTCTTTACTTCAAGGTGTGCATTGCTCTGGAAAGGTACCTCTCTGTCTTTTAATGTGTGTGTCCTTGCATTTCTATGAACATCATATTGTACTGTGAAGCATCCTGTGATAAACCTTTTTTTTGTACTGTCAGAATTTGTGTCTCTCTTGTGTTGCAGGTGTTTTTTCATCACACTCCCACTGTTGGACTGCCTCAGAGAAACGAGGAGTTCAGTGCTGCTCTGTGTCCTGGTCTGGGCTTTTTGTATTGTCAGTCTCCCTCTTGCCTTAGTCTTACATCAGTTCATACATTTAATTATTTATGCTGCCCTCCCTGGCGCCCTGTTCATCTTCTGCTTAGCTCGGACCTTCAGAGCCCTGCATGCTGCCACCTCAGTGCCCACTCAGGACAAACGTCGAAGTCTAGGAATTTTGATTCTGTTGTTCTTTAAGTACTGTGTACTAATCGTTCCCGTAATCATCTTTCCGCATGAACATATTCGCTTTTATATCAATTGGATCTTGTTTTTGCTCTGTCCTTTTGTGGACTTAGTTTTGTGTCTTTTCATGCGGCAGGGGCGCATTGACAGGCTGCTGGCATGTCTGTGCTCAGCTGATGCAGCAGCAGATCATCGGTGTGACTGACGGCAGCAGTGAGAGGTGTGGTGATGAAAACAGAGTCAAGAGAGCGAAAGGGGGGAAGAGTTGATATCAGAGTGTCAGAGTTTTTTGATAAATGAAGCAAACAACAGCTGATATCTGCATCTCAGCCACACTTTTCTCACCTCAGCTGTCCGTTTGTAAATAATTTCAAAATTACTTTATAATCACCTTTAACCACTCATTGTATTCCAGTACTAAACACATTTTTCTTTTCTTTTTCAATTGTTTTTTCATCGAGATTTTAAAAGTGTTTTGTTTTCCCTTCCTTGTAATTATGATTACCAGTTAATATTCATTTGTTTCTACATGCAAATAATGTATCCAAATATTTGTAACTTTTTAAATTTGAATTTGAATTTTTATTTATGCCATCTCTCGTTCATTTTTGTATGGAACTCTTTAAGGTTATTTGCATTTCCTCTCATCTACCGACTGATGCTACAGCAGCACGTGTTATTAAAACCTCTGCATCTCTTTATGCACCCATAATCCTTAGTTTCGGCTCTCTAATAAAAAAAAGTCCCTGATCCCTGGTCTCAATCCAGGTGTCTTCGTTGCTTTCCCTGATATGAAGAAATCTGAGTAACCTTGCAGGTCAAATTGTATCAGTCAGGTGCCTCTCTTTTCGACTGTGGTACTTGATCACCTGGGATGGGTTTAGAAGCCTGGACTATCTCTGACTTACATGATTTAGTCTAAACCTTAAGATCACTTCATTCCATTTCCTTTGTTGTTCTTAAGATAGAGAATTCACATCACATTTAAATATTCAGTCATATATGGATATTTCTTGAGCTAGTTTATTGTAAATAATTAGACCTGGCTTGAGTTAATTATGCAACGAGGATGTAAAACAATTGGGGGGGGGGTGGTAATTAAGCAACATGAGTGAGCCTTGAACTAACGCTGGTTAGCTGACATTCTGGCAGAGACTCGTATGTGCTGGTCTTGAATACTGCCAAGATGATTGGCTTCAGGTGCGCCTCCAGAGGAAAAAGGAGAAGGACTCCGCCCAGAGGAGTGGAAAAATACAACCGCTTGCTCAGACAATGACAGCTAGAACGACAGCTCATGTTCTTTGTCTTGACAATACTTTCTTTAATGATGTATAGCAGTTTGGGGTCAAAAGAAAGCCATATGTAAAATCTAAAAGTGAGATAGAGGTCAAATAATTCAGAATCTCTAAATTATTTTTATGCAGTCCCAATCAAAAGTTTAAGACCATTTGAAAAATGGCAAAAAAAAATCATATTTTTCATGGTTGGATCTTAACAAGGTTCCAAGTAGAGCTTCAATATGCAACAAGAAGAAACGTGAGTGAGACAAAACAGTTTTTTTAACATGCAATTTATTGAAAACTACACTTAAACTGAAACAGGCGGTTTTACAGCTCATCAAAAGTTTAGGACCACATGCCTTTAAATCTGTGCAAAATGTGGATTCATTGTCATTTTCTGTCAGGTAATCACACTGTCATGACGTTCTGATGGCAATGGCAAAAAAACTTTCCCTTGTTGAACATGGTCGGCTTGTTGAACTGCATAAGCAGGGTCCCCTGCAGCGTGCCATCACTGCTGAGGTGGGACACAGTAAGACAGTCATTGGGAATTTCTTAAATGATCCTGAGGGTTATGGAACAAAAAAGCCAAGTGGAAGACCCCAAAAATTTCACCAGCACTGAGCCGGAGGATCCAATTGGCTGTCCAGCGATCGTCGACCCAAATTAAGGCCGTTACTGGTGCCGACTGCAGCCCCATAACCATTAAACAGGATCTGAGACTGAAGGGCTTCAAAAACAAAAAACGCCTCCAAAGGCTTCGACTCCTTGAACGCCACAGAACTGACCAAACATGGGACACTGAAAAGTGGAAGAAAGTTTTATTCTCTGATGAGAAAAAATGTAACCTTGATGGTCCTGATGGTTTCCAGTGTTACTGGCATGACAAGCAGATCCCACCTGAGATGTTTTCTACGCCCCACAGTGGAGGAGGCGCCATAATGGCCTGGGGCTTTTCCCTTCAGTGGAAAAAATGGAGCTTCAGGAGGTGCAGGAGTGTCAAATGGCCGCTGGCTATGTCCAGATGTTGTAGAGAGCATCCCTCATGACTGAGGGCCGTCGTCTGTGTGGTAACAACTGGGTTTTTCAACAGGACAATGCTTTAGTACACAATGCCCGCAGGACAAGGGACTTCTTCCAGGAGAATAACATCACCCTTTTGGACCATCCTGCGTATTCCCCTCATCTAAATCCAATAGAGAACCTTTGGGGATTGATGGCAAGGAAAGTTTACAAAAATGGACAACAGTGTTGGACAGTAGATCCCCTTCGTGTGGCCGTCTTCATGACTTGGAGAATTGTTCCCACTGACCTCATGGAAATGCTTGCATCAAGCATGCTGCATTGAATTTTTGAAGTGATCAACAATAACGGTGGAGCCAATCATTACTGAGACTGTATTTTATTTTACATTTGCAGCTATTGTCATCAGTCTGGTTTCCTTTCTTTAATGTTGCATCTTTAGCAAAACCTTAACTAACTGAACTGATTGCTGTTACAGTGCAAATGCTATGCACTGATGCAGGTTAAGGAAAACTCACGCTTTGTGCATGAGTAAAAGGGTAAATGTTGTCAGTAAAAGAGTCTAGTCTCTGAGCACATTGGCTTTCAGTGAAGATATAAATCTATTTAAAAAAAACATGTTATCAGCAAGTTCAGTTGCTCTCATCTGATGTGTCTGTGGGTTTTAACTCAGTGGAAACAGGAAGATAACGTTTCGTAGAAACTCAAAGTCACAAAGATCATTATATAAAAGTGCAAAGTGCAGTGTTCAGCAAAGCTTATACATTTATGAAAACTGCATTCATTTTGATGTTAATACCAGCTGTGGGCTTTAGATTCAGAAATGAACCTGTCATGATGGGTTGTGTGGCAGGCTAGGTCAGGACCCAAACACGGGACTCAGAGACAGAATACTTAACTAAAGGCCACAGCTTTATTGCTGGCAAAAAACAAAATACATGAATACTAAAGAAACAAACCAAACATGAACTAGAACAAAGAAACTTCTGACTGGTCATAGATGACATGGGACCATAGAACTACACATGACACACAGCAACACAGAGAACACAACAACAAACAAAGGGAGACTGAGGACTTAAATACACAGGCAGAATAATGAGAGGATGGGGAACAGGTGGAAACACAGCTGGGACTAATCAAACAGAAGGGAAGCAAAATTAAACACACTGCACACAGGACAAGTACAAAATAAAACAGGAAGCATGACAAATACTTTGATGCAAATAAGACACGCAGCTTCACACTGTGACTGGGGGAATGAAACAGACATAAGATATGAAAACTGTATGACTAGAACTATGAAAACATGGGGAAGTAACACAGACGACGCGACAATGAACAAGGGAGACGGAGGGCTTAAATACAGACATGAGGAGATCAGGGGAAGTGGAGACACATGAGGGCACAGCTGACACACATGGACCTAATGACAGGACAGGGAGGTGAAACTAAATACAATGAACAAAGAACAGACTCTTTCAAAATAAAACAGGAAACATGATGGGGCAGACATGACAACACAGGCTTGACAACATAAACCACGCAGACATGAGACATGACAAATTAGACACACTAACCAACTTACCACAGGGCGAGATGGCACAATGATTCTACATGAACAAAGAACTAAAACTAGGAAACCTAGGCGCTGAAGAAGACTAAATATAACAAAACATAAACAATGAATATCAAAATGTTATGAAACACAAAAACACTGGGCCAAACGACCCAGGACCGTGACACTAATCTCACTTAGAATATCCTTTTAACCCAATAAACACAGTCCGAAACCCAGAGACTAAAGAGTAACAACAACCATAACTGATACAAAACCAAGAAATATTAACCATACTCAAAAACACATGGACACTGGGTCCAGTAGCGGTTTTAGATACGGGCGACACGGGCGGTTGCCCGGGGCGGCATCGTGATGGGGGCGGCATCACGGGCATCGGCAAAAAAAAAAAAAAAAAAAAATGCATGACGTACTCATGCCCGACGGCAGCCAGCGCATATTGGGAATGTCATAGGGACCGATCGGTTTTCTATCGCCCATTTGCTGGGAGTAAGGGCGCCCTCCGTTTCGAGGTGCGCCTGCTGCTGCTGCACAAGGAGGAGAGGCGGTGCGGTGGGGATTCTCTGGCTGGCTGGAGCAGCATCTAATAACCAACTCGCAAAATAAAACAAAATAAAAACAAAACAACAAACACGAAAACACCAGACATTATGATACAGACTTATAATTTGCACCGATGTTTTTCGAAATTCTATACACGAAAACTGAGCGAGAGCCCTCGAAGCGCCTGCTGCGCTGCTGAAGTCAAAGTAAACTTTGTCATCTCCGCTACATACAGTCCAGTATATAGAGAGACGAAACGACGAGGCTCCAGTTACAGCAGTGCAAATAAACGAACAATAAATATAGTAGAGTAAGAAAATAAATATACACTTTAGGACTCGGGGTAAAGGGATCAATAACAATTTAAAATTTATAATTTACAGTTTGATGATTTAAAGTCTCACACATAACCCGTCGAAAGGGGAGGAGACCTGCTGCTTCAAAGAGAGCACATTTCATTCATAATGTTGTAAATCCAAGCCCATTATGTATTCATGATTTGAATCCTGGGTTGTGTGAAATCCCAGAAATACACCCTAGACAAAGTTAATCTGTGAACTAAGGTGTAGGTCTATTAGGTTATGTTGTGGTGATCCTCTGGTTGAGGGATGGGTGTTCATACTGGAGTGCAAAATTAAAACCAATGGAAGATGGACAAGAAAAGTTCAAAGCCATCAGGTGCTCAGTTTAGAAAAAAAGAGAAAAGAAGAAGAGAAGAAACAAACAAATGATACAGGTAAACAGATGTGTCATTGGATAATGGCAGGTCATCCTGAAACAATCAGAATCAGAATACTTTATTAATCCCTAAGGAAATAATGTGGGTTACAGTTGCCCCAAGAAGAAATGGTAAAAATAGTAACAGTAACAGACTAAACTCCAAACAATACATTATGTTACAGATTTTAATATTAATAAGTCATTGTCAATTGTTGATTTGTCCTATTCTCATTGTATGACGAATTATGATGGCTGTTTGGTAGCCGTTTGCATACTATGCATACTCTCTCTCTCTTCATATGTGTGTGTGGACAACAGTTTTATGTTAATGTACAATCCTTAACATGTTTTGTGTGTGTGTGTTTGTGTGTGTGTGGGGGGCCAGAGCCAGAGTGTTCGCCCAGGGCGCCAAACAGGCTAGGACCGCCACTGACTGGGTCACCAGACCTGGACCATGACAGAACCAGGTTGTAATTAGTATTTTACTGTGGTTTATGGTTAAAGAAAATATGCTGAAATGAACATATCATAGAGAACCTGTCTGACAGAAAAACCCAGGATGCCTGACCTGTACCAAGGGGTGCAGCTTACACAGTGTGTCTACTGTGCAGAGGCTTTGAGTTTAAATGTTGCTTGACTGTTAATGACTTCCTGTTTAGGTTCATGTCTAATGGTATGATAAAAATAAGAGGCTCGCTCATGACTGGCTTCAAAGCTCGTGACTATTACGTTACCGTATCAGATTATATTTTACTTTTTATTGTAGGATTAGGATTTCTGAGATATGATGAGATGACCAATAACAAACCTACTGAAATCAACAGTAAATGGAAATGTGGATTACTAAATTACAACACATTTCAGTGACTGAGCTGATTGAGCTGCACAGCTTCACAATTACTGCTCTGTATGATTCTGAGCCACTTGGAGTCCCACATGTCCATCTAGTGGCCAAACAGTAAAAAAAAAACAGTATGCACATCTTTCACACAGTCATTGGCTCAGACACATGGAGTTTGATATTTTGACATCACTGATCACAAGACTAACAGTATGATGATTAAAATGAACTAAATCTATATTAGAATATAAATGAAAAAACAAGGGAAAAGCATGTTACATTTTTCCATTACTGTTACTGCACTCTTGTTCTGATAGGCTACTTTTTGAAGGGAAAGACTGCACAGTTAAAGCTTACATGTAAGTCCTCATGTTTTTAAATCAGATATTTTACATATGACATTATGCTTTTCATATTGAGAAACATGATATTTAAAGGCTGCATGAAGTCCTCTGCAGGTTAGTGCAGGATAAACAGGTTAGTTTGCTGTACTGTGATGGATTTGCAGGAAAGAACAGAGTGTGTGACTGGTGCACAGCAGCTGCAGTTCCATGGTGAGAGGTAGCTTACATCAAATGTAGCAGAGATGAATTTAAAATTAAGATGATGATGCTGAGATTCATTTACTGAATTCGACCTTCATACCAACTGTATACTGTCTAGTATAAAGACAGCATACACAGTGTACTGTCAGTGTAGAGGATGGAAATCAGCCAGGACAACTCATGAAGCATCTGCTGACAAGCAGGTCAGCTGACCACAACCTGTAGACTAAAAAAACAACTGGAGCTCTCAATAGAAATGATTGTGAGTTGTGATTCTTTTCCCCACACTGAGCCACTACAGCTGATTTTATGCGTTCCCCACCTGCTGAATTCCACTTAATGTCTTCCCTACTCATGTTCCTGTTTAGAGGCAACATCTTTGCTGATGTTCTACTTACCTGATTCAAGCTGAGTACCTTTATTAGAATTAAAATTTAGACTGAAATAAAGTCAGTATTATACCCACTAATATTATTTAATTGTTACATTAATGTAGGACAAGGTTCAGTTAGCTTTGCACAAACATAGAAATGTGCTCCTAAGAGCTACTTTTTCACTTTCTTGCTTTGAGAATATTTTAGAGTCAGAACTTTCTCACTTTGAGTAAAGAAGTTGAATCAGTACTTTAACTTGTACTGGAGTATTTTTAACACTAGCATCTGTACTTCTACTTAAGTACAGAGTATCTGTACTTTTGCCACCTCTGGTCTACTGAAGCTCAAGATCAGTCATACTATGTAGTTGGTGGCTCAGCAGCGCCCTCAGGTGGTCATTGGTGTGGCAGGTCGGTCCATTCTTAGTTTCAGAAATGAACTCTGGCTTTTCAAACCCTCACTCAGCACCAGGCAAACAGAGCTATCACTAACCTAAACCTAAACTAAAAACAATGAGGGATGTAAAAAATGGTTTGATTGGACCCAGATACAGGATTTCACCATATTTACTGCCTCATGAGGCTGACAATGCAGTCACATGGTGGACATTGTAAGCTTTAACCCAACTTTTGAGATCTACGATCATGTTTGAGAAGGTTTTGGTGTGGAGACCAACTGAAACAGCAAAAAGTCACTCAACATATTGCATGTCACACAGATAAATGTCAAAATAAAATTAATTAAAATACGGAAGCATGTCCTCATTTTGTATGTCCTATAAAATCTAAGGAAGAAACAGATTGTAAATAATGAGACTGATCCAGCTTTTGTAATTCTTAATCTCTCTTTATTGCATTAGAACATACATTTCTCATATATATCTATATATATATATATATATATTTTATAAATGTGAATTTGTACACTACAATCTTTTATTGTAACATGTTAGAAAATACTCGTAACGCTCCAAAAACATAGCACTAAAAACAGTTACCAAACATTGATTATTACATTTCCTCGTTTTGTTTTTGGCCACCAAGAACAGAAGGAAAAAAAAGATGGTGGAGTTGAACCTGTGGATGTAGAGGAGGAGAGGACCACTGTGGCACAAACAGGTGGGCTGTTGCAGTTTTTAATGGCAGCCAATTCATAACTAAACCAAGACGGACGAGGGGAGGCTGGGGTATGAGGACGGGAGAGTATGGATAGCCACGCAGGAATGAGTCACATGACCACGTAAGCCAGAGACAGAGAGGCAAAGGATCCAATCACACAGGGTTCCACTTCAGTGAAACATTCAGAATCCTCACCAGCCGTCTGATCTGCAGTTAACTTTAAAAACGTGACACACGACAATGAGCGTATCGGTGCACAAACAGAAGCATGTCAGGAGCAGGTGTAAACCTCAATGTTTTGGATGGTCTGAGCCTCCAGTTTGGTCTCATGGCAAAGTGTCAAACAGTTAAATTCAATAAACTCAAGACTTCACTGGCGACATCACCCCTCCATCTAAAACGCATAAAATGGTTGTATTTCAACACAAACTAATATTTAAAAAAAATCTAAAATCCAGCAATTAGTTTTTAATGATAATAACCAGATTCAGTGAACAAAAACCCCTCAAAAGATTAGCAACACCTGCTGCCTACAAAACTCAACCCCTGTACAGTTACCATGAACAAGCAGCCAGAGACCAAACCTGCTTCTTTTGTTTTTTTTAACCAAGTCAAAATTAAACGGAGGAATCTGAAGCAGCTGGACGTACTGGAAGCAGCGTGAGCAGGACAGACAGCAACAACATGGACACTGAGGCACGTTGAGAACAGGGAACAGCGGCGTGACAAAGCAGTGACAGCAGAAACAGTGCAAGTACAGTTTAACCATCTAACGAACACGCACACGGCAAGGCTAAGGTTTAAAAACTAGCAATACGGACACAAGAACTGGCACTGCAGGGGTTTGCACAGGTTTGGAGGATGTAAAGGAAGAAGAAGGAGCAAAGTGAGGCATCAAGGAAACATTTAGGATTCAGTTCCCTCTCCAAGCAGTCCTCTAAATGTTCAGCTGGGGGAAAGGGAGTGATTGTCCTCTTGAACACACCTCTCCTCCCCTCCTCATCTTAACCAAAGCGTTCCTTTTACTTTTTAACCTCCCCCTCCTCTTCAGCCCACATTTGGCAGATTTTCTTTCCATGTATTTGCTCCTTCATTTTTACATGCGCAGACACACATACACACAGAACCCTGTTACCATAAACAACATTTACACACACACACACTCTCCCACGAGCAAAGACACAACAGGTGGATGCGATTAGATCCAGTGTTACAGCGGTCGGGTTTGTTAGCAGAGCTGAAAGACGGTTGGTAAAATGCACAGACTCCTTAAGTCTGTTACTGATATGACAATCAGCGCTACAGTGACACAATATAACTGTACTGGTACAAAAGTGTTTTACAAATGAGATCGTTTTTCCCACCTATTTGTCCAAGAGGTGCATTCAGATTACCTCTGAGCACGAGTGTACAACACTGCAGTTCCCAAATAACAAATCAATTAGGGACAGATTTATTAACAATCTGAGTTAAATGAAATCCATTTTTAATTAACTGCAAACAGTTAATTAACTGTTTGTATGCTATATTTTGTACCTATTCCTTGTGAGGCTTTTACAAATCTCACAAGGAATGTTCCACTTTTTGGAGGAGAAGATGTTACGATGGTGCAGGTGGAAATCTAGAAGTTGTGAACAAAACTGTTTTGTGCTGAGGTTTGCAGGCAGGTAAATCACTGACTGCTCTATAACGCAAACTGCAAAGCTCACAAAGTCTCTGCATTCATTTTCTCAGCAGTGCGCACACACGGAGCTCCATGACATCATAAAGTGACTTTCATTCAGTTATTTTTTTCTAACTTCTGTCTAGTTTTGGATCATTATTAATAAACCTGACCCACACTGCAATTTCAAATTAGTCATTCACCCAGAAAAAAGCAAAAAATACTGTTTTACAAATATTTACTGAATTTTATATTTTTGGGGTTTCATTGTTTTAGTTGGAATTAAAAGCGATTTAGAGTCAATTTTCTGCAATTTTGTAAACCAGACAATAAGTCCAGTAATTGCACTCCTAAAAACAAGATAAACACACGAACATTTACCTACATTTAAGACTTCTCATGTTTCCTTCCCTCCCCTCCTCCTCTCTGTGAGTAGTATTGTGGTATTATGATGTTAGATTCCTAAGGCAGTATCACAGTACAGTCCATAGAGAAACAACAGCAGTACAGAAATACACTGACTTGCCCAGAACCTTACATCCAGCTCAGGTGGATCACTGATGGCTTCTGGCTGGTTTTTTTCTCGTTTTTTTAAGCCTCTGAATATTTGGTTTGCACTTTCCAAAATTGAGGAGAAAAAAGATTCTGGAGGTAATTTAAAACTAAAATCTCCTTTCTTGTGGTGCCCTTGTAGCGCAGTGGGCTAAGGCACATCCCAAGTTCTTGCGACATCATTGGTTTGAAACCAGCTCATGACCACTGTTGCCATTTGCTCTCCTCTCACCCTTCCCATCACGTTCCACTGTGGAAAAGCTACAGGTTATATTACCACCACTGGTTTTCTAGCATAACTGAGGACTTTAAATTGGCCTGGAACTATTTTACTTCTCTTGATTGCTGGGAAATTGTAACTGGTCCCAAAAAAACAACAAGAAGTGAATTACTAACAAAGCAAAGTGAATCCACGAAAACAGATTTACCATAAAAATGAGGGTAAAGTGATGAAGTGTAAAAGTTCCATCAGAATCCATGTGCTGAAAGACACACAAAGGATGACCTGATTTACCATTTAAAATATATTTTCATTTATAACAGATATTAATGTAATTCAAACGCTGATACTGTGATTTCGAAACCCTGACACTTGACTTTATATCCCATTATCGTCTTTTTGTGCAACTAAAAATTAGAGAGGCAGGTTTGGGACGCATTTATTGTTAATCACTTTTAGCTCTGGAAAATAGTTTATATTGTGATATTTGTAAGATAATGATTTAACTGAAACTGTTTGAACAGATTAAGCTGTACTAACAATGACTTAACTGTATTAGTTTAGTGCAAAACTAATCTTCGTTTCAAGATTCAACTCACAGCATTTGGTTGAAATACTTTTACTGCCAGTCTGCACCCAAAACAAACAGAACGATTTCTACATAACACAGCTAACAACTACTTTTAAACATAAAGGTAATAGGAATGCATATGCACATGCATAGACTAATTCAGGTTTCTGGTGCAGATTAAGACGTGACAGAGACCACAGTGGAGTGTGATGGGAATCAAAAGCTCATTTTTAAAAATAAAAGTTTACAGAGCTTGTAGATGTTATCAATACTACTCAAGGCTTCCAGTAAATTCAGTGGCTCAACTTTCAGATATAGAGTTCTGGGCGAGAGCTGGGCCGGCAGCCGTCCGGCGTGACGTGGGTTGGTTCTGGCACTGAGGTGGCCGATTTCTGAGTGGTCTACAATCAGCTGGGGACAGCTCAGGCCGCTCGGGTTGCCCTTTTTTTTCATGTTGTGCTAAGATGAAAAGGGTTCAACTATACACTATGATTTTTAGACAGTTACTATCAGGTGACAACAACTAGAGGCACTGAAGCGTCTGCGAGTGCCACAACCAACCCGGACGTCTCTTGTTTGAGTGATATTGTAGTGCGTGTAGTCTATAGTACAGTAGCATCAACACAATGGTCCAATAGACAGATCAGATAGAAGATATCATACAGATGGTCCAATACAGTTATAGTACAACATCTATACATTGTGCGTTTTTTTTTGTTTGTTTTCTCATATTTTTCAAGAGATCTCAGGGGTTAAACTTGGTCACCATTACATCACTGCTGTAAGACGGGTAAGGGATTAAAAGAGTGGGCAGAGCCATAGAAAAACAGTGTTTGATCTTTAGAGTCTTGCAACTTGGCGTCGGGTGTGGAGAACCACTTCTAGAGTGCAACACTGTCAGAAATAAACAGAATATGCCAGTTTAACAGGGTGGCAGTAATAGAGCAATAAAGTAGGCAAGTTTAATAATTTTGAGGTAGAGTTTTGGAGAACTTGTTCAGTGGTTTCACAAAGGGACTTTAGTTGGGTGGCCTGCCCGGTTATAATTTGCAACCATTTTTTAATTTTTATCCGTGGACAACTGCCTCACTCTTTGGATGAAAGGTAAGTCACTCCTAACGCTGACCCTCTAAGCCTTTCTTCCTCTATCAACCGGCTTACTCGCCAAATCCAGGTCCCAAGATATGTTCCATGTACGTTCATACGTTCCATAACTCAACTACATCCACCAAAAAGATCTCGTCCCACAGTCGTGCGTACTCCAAGTCAGCTGTTGACAGTAATTCTTGTTCTGCTCTGAAAATCAGCTTTGACCCAGAGGTCAGCCGTATGCTTGGCAGCACTGTTTTCTCACATCAAGAGGGTTGACTCCATGCAGGAAGCTCACATGTGGAGTTTACAAGTCTTCACTTGTTGGGATAGGTTTATGTTACCCATCTAGTCCCAGTACACTCAGATACTCTCCCATCATTTCCTAATTAAATAATTTTTAATAAATAATCAGAACCTGCAGAAGGTGGAGAACTGTTTCTACTGCTCCTACGCTGAGCTCACTGCAGAGCAGAACAAGGATGACCTGTAGATGCAGCTAATTATTGCTATTGACTATGAAAAAGTTTGTATTCTTTATCGTTTTTTTTATTTTTTAAGAAAGCATGGGTACACCTATTTTCATGTGCACGTACATACGTTGACACGTGCGCATGACCCTTACTAACACCACAAATACACTCTGACTCTGTGGGAGACCCTGTTGTTAAAGTTATTCAGCAGCTGGGTCGGTGTGGATAGACTGACGTGCATCAAAATACACTGACATCACTATTCAGTGTGGCTACAGGGGCAAAAAAACCAAAGCCACACTGACGAGAAACCACAGAAACTCTGAACCCGAGATCGTTATCAAGCTATCCATGAGAACTTTTTGATAAGACTTACTAATCAGTCTTATGAAGCTTAAAATATGGTAAAATATTATTTTAAACCAGAAGTAAGACTAATAACTTATCCTAGCAGCACTCCAAGAACAAAACCTCTCCCATGTTTTCTATAAAAGTTATGAATTTTGCCCAGATCTCAGTTTACCAGCTCCAAATCAATTCCACTGTCATGCAGATGACTGAATACTGGATGCTTTTTTTAAGCCATCACTCTCATTAACCTTAACATATGACATTTTGTGCTTGTGGAAGTTCACTATCTGAGTCATCTGGAGAGCCCAAAAAATTTCTAAAGAGCTGCTGCAAAGTCCTCTCGGATACCCTGACCAAACCTTCTGTCTATCCATGGCTCTGGTTCCAAAACAGGGTTAAGGGTTAAGTTAGGGATCAGGACACTGAGGACTTCAAAGGGTTAAAGGACTAAAGGGTTTACAATACTAAGGTGTTTGAGGAGTCTGGATGATGAGTTATTGAAGTTAGGCAATGACAGTCAAGGTTTACAGTAATGAGAGATTTACCGAGATACAGGAGCTGAGAGATTTATGGGTGGAGAGGTTAGTATGAGTCTTATGGGTGGGCAATGTTAGGATATGACTGTGGCCTCCGTAACTATAGCAGGATCTTCTATGTCAGCTTTACTTTGGACCATCCGCAGCTCCAGCTGGGGCGGACTGGGCCTCCGACCAGGACCTGCTAACTCTGAGGGCGAGAGGGGCGGGTAAGGGTCACACAAAATTCATTTAACCCATAAAGTTTGATCGTGCAAAGTTTGGAATCTGAAGACAGGTGTTATGAAAATACTGCCATTCATGCAAAGCATTTAAAAGCAGTTATGCAGGAGAAGCCAGTAACTGATAACATAACAGGAGCAGACCAACAGATGTGAACTATCAATTAGCTGCTGTAGTGAGGACAATTGCACCCCATGCAAATAATAAATATTACAGCTAGTTTTTATTTTTACCACTAAAAAATTTGAAACCCTAAAGTAAGATGCCGTTTAAACTGATTTCACATAATTGTTAGTGTTTTTGTTTATGAAATTCAAACAAGGAAAGCAAGTTCTGTTTTTCTCACCGTGAGCGTAGGATATGGTCCTCTGGATAACGTGATGCATCACTGAAAACGTTTTCTCACAGGCCGTCTGAGAGACAGAAAAGAAAAAAAACCTGTAATTTATCTTTTTTCATCCTCACTTAAAATATGTCACCTTACCTTTTATTTACTTACCTGTATTTCTACCATATTAAGTGGAAATACCATACCATGTTTTGGTGAGCAAAAATGTGTCACTAGATTTGAGATAAATTCCTCTTAATGTTCTCCCTCAGGCGCCTCAAGACATTACAGCAGACTGACGTCTGACCCTGGAGAATGAAGTCACAGTGTACCAATCCGATGAGTGCTGAGAAAGCATCAGGTGGAGGTCTCGTTCCTCCCCCTGATACTCAGCCTTCGGACTTAGAAACTTTGGACTCACCAACTGCTGAAAACTGTTTAGCTTTTACCACCAGTGAGTATCCACCACATGGATTAAGTTATCATTCGGTCTCTGGGGTGAGATCACATAGGGCACAGTGTAAGTGAATGGGACTTCCAGGGAGTGATCTAAAACTAGCAGCAGTGCCTGACAGGAAAGTCAAATCTGAATCAAGTAAGGGTTTGAATTTTATGGATGTGATTACCCCTCTCACACAGCATTATTGTTGCATGAGCCTATGTTATAGTCTTCTCCATTAATGCCACCTACTGGACCGTAGTGGAGTATTTCATTATATAGTAGTGTCCAGAAAAAGTTGGTAAAAAGCACAACCATTGCTCTTCGTTTTAGTCAGAGGACTAATTCATCAAATCTTTGCAGGTCTTTAAATAATCTGCTCCTATTCCTCAAACTTTCAGGTACTTTGGACTGAGCTCCAAACAGTTTTTTCTGTGTTTGTTTGTGAGTGTGTACCTTTAGGTCAGTGGGGTAGTGATGTGTCCACGCTAGCAACATAGCAGCAAACAAGTCTCCAGTTCCTACAAAGACAGCATCCACTTTGGGAACTTCTAATCGCACTCTCTGTGTTGTCCTGCTGCCATCTGGACGAACTGAACAGCACAACAGACACACAACAGGTTAAACTCCTATATTAATGTCAAACTGCATTCCTAATCCTGTCACCTACCATGACGCTGGCTGCCCAATGACACCAGGAAGCGGTCTCCCAGTCTTGAGGGAAGATCAGAGGATGTAATAACAACTGTGTCTGGGCCCATCGCATGGAGGAGGTCCATTACCTACAATCAGAACATGAGATACACAAGAATGAAGCTGGAAAAAGCAAAAGGACAAGCTATACTTTTACAGCAAGAACTAATGTTCATGTAGACAAGAAAAACAGGATAAGTAGATATGTTACCTCTACAGCGTCTTTCTCTGTGCTGATGTTTTTCCCCGTCAATAATCTAAAACACAAGCAAACAATCACAACAGCTGCAAAATAAATAACACATGAAAACATAGTTGCAACAAAGACCCTAAAGACACTAAATCAAGAGTCTTTCATGAACAGAAAAACCTGATTCAGTCTGATTCTGCAGGCATACAGAAAAACCAGCAGGTGGAGTAACTTCACAATGAAGCTGTGACAAACGTGAGATTCTTGAACTGCTTAATATTACTGCAAAAAAGAGGCTGTAAGGGTTAAAAAACCTTCACATGTGACTGTTTCTCTGTGGAGATCATAAAAATGTCATTTAAAACCTCAGCAGCAGATGTTACACTTTTAAGAATTTATAACAAAGAATCTGATGGCTTCATCTGTTAGGTCCACAGAGCACATACAACTATAAAGGAGTTAAACATAAGGCTTTAAATCTTTCCACGTTGAATGACTTAGTGCAGAACATTGTTTTCTTATAGAGACACTAATATGCATTTAAAAAGGTTTTCAAATAGTTTCATGTTTATTAATGTGATGAGAAAACAAATAAAACACGAATGACATAATGCAAAATATTAGGACTGGGCTTTAACCACCATCTTTACTTTTCCACAGAATAATGAGCGGGCCGACTAACAAGAGGTTCAATTTATCAGTTTCCATCAAAATTCTGCAAGTTCCAAATCATCCAAATTATGTATTTTAAAGACCATTATGTATAGCTTCAAGCTAAAACTGTACCTAATGGTAGCTGTTAGCCTATTATGCTGCTTTAGAGTTCATTGCTTTACAGGATGCACTAATCACTCTGCCTGGGTCCATCTCGTGGTCCATTACCTACAGATAATGGACCACTAGTCTCTCTAAAACAGTTTGAACAGACTAGTCAAAATATGGAGACAATTCAAGAAAAACAAAAGATCAAAGCAACTGTCAGAATGTTTTTTTTCCGTCTGTTGCTGAGCTGACAAATTATTTTTGACTTAATCAATCATTACGGTACATGAATGGCACTAACTGTATCCTCCTGCTGGTATAACCTTTGAACTGGAGCGTGAATCAGACTTAATCTTGTTCCAAAAACAGCACAGCTCTAATGATGCAATCTCACTGTGTGATCTTAGGGTAAAGAGGAGGGCTAAATATACAGTGACAAAAGAAAGGATCCATCTTTATTTACACATATTTATAAAGAAATATTTAGAGAGGAAAAAAGTAATTTATTACAAAATTATATTTTCAAAGAACTCAAGTCATCTTGGGTTTAAAGTGCTTAAATTAAGAGTACATAAAAGAGATTCTCATAAAGTGTGGAAGGAAAACTTAACAAGGAAGATAAGAGAGGATACAACGGGAGCAAAGATGTATTTTTGGGACCACAAAATGGAAGTATTAGGTAACATAAGTGGCATTACATAAAGACCGTTTGCAACAATATACTCAGAAAATCAGAACAACTACAAAACCATTCGGGGAGAGTTTGTCTCAGACATGAGAAGAGGCCCGCTGTAAGGACACTCTCACAGAATGTGTGTGTGATTGCATCTGCTCACATGGGCAGAATATGGATTGTAGCAGTCATTGTCAGGAAACCAGGCAATAAATAAATAAAATGAAATAAAAACACATCCAGCTGTCTTTGTGAGACCTACTTACTCACATTATTACTTGTTTACGGATTAAACTTAACTTAGGGATCAGAGTTCTGCAATAAGCTGTGATGATTAAACTTACCTGTAAGAGGATTGGGAATGCATGTCAATGAATGTTCTCCCTAAGGAACTAAAGTAATACATTAACTGTTTAGGAATTAAAGCTATTTTTCTATTCCTCGCAGCAAAAAAGGGTCCTGCTCTCGACTTCTTGTCCGTTTGGGGACTTGCTGTGCAGAGGCTACCCTGACTGATTCCTTTGTTATGCTGCTGGGACAGCCTGGTTCTTCCAGAGTACACTTCCTGTTTAAAAGGAGTTCTTCCTTCCCGCTGTCACCAAGGGCTGCTCATTGGTGACCATATAATCATCTAGTTTTTACTTTGCAATATAAAGCACATTGAGACAATGACCATTGTGAACTGGAACTATATAAATAAAACTAAATTGAACTGTGACATTAATAAAAGGCTCTGGTATGCAGTGATATTAGTCTACTAATCAGAAGGTGAATGAACAGATGGCCACAGAGTCGTCAAATTGTCAAGATTGAAAACACTTTTACTTACTCAGCCTCAAACTGGTTAGGAGTGATGATGTCAGCAACAGGAACCACCTTGTTCTTATAGACAGGATAAAGATTCTGAGGAACATACTGTGGAAACAGACAAGTTCGAGTCACACAAACACAGAGGACTTCATCTGTGGGCTGAGTTAATACAAAGCTTTTCTCTGATGTTTGTGTTCATGCTTTTACATGATCAACGCAAACTGTCCGCATAATGTAATACATACACAATACAGACACGCGCACACAGAGTAGATATATATACACACAGAGTGAGTCACTGTGTGTATGTAATACTGTCAGATCACAATAATCCCTCTGTCATGAGAAATTAGTCTTGTAACACACCCACAGAACACGAACACAAATATATATATTTGTATAAACACACACACACACACACACACACACACACACACACTAAATCCCACCCACACAAAACTGAAAGGCACAAAAATCTTTCTTTAAAACAACAGACATCAGCATGGACACACATACAACAGGGTACACGAATAATCAGTAATCTCACCATAGATCCATGATCTCCAAGGACAGGGTCACACACTGAAACGACAAAAAGATACTGAGAGTGAGAGCACACCAGCAATCAGCGCATTACATAAACACACTGCAGTGATGGGAGGCATGAAAGTGGATTTGGAGATGAGCGCATCCAAGCTGGGAATGAGACTGACAGAAAAACCTATTATCCATTTTTAAAGTATTAAAACAGAAGACCTGGAGACCCTGCTTTGGGCTATACTGTTTATTACATATCAGTTTAGGAAATGACCAATTTCGTACTTTTTCTCGTTATTGGAGCCTCTGCTGTGGTGAAGGCAAAAATATAAGTTTAGTTCTGGGGGTGGAGTTGGACATCAGGTCTTGAAAGGTAAGTATGCTATACAACCTGTTACTGGGAAGATGTTGATGAAATAATGAACTAATAAGGCAGAGATTAAACATCCAGTAATGTCCTGATACGACACATAAATATGTGTAATACAGCCAGAAACATGTGTACAATTACTCTCTCTTCAATAAAACACCCATGCTGTCTTACAGTCACTGCTCTCCTATGTTATTCAAGTATGACAACATTCAAAAGCATCTCGCAGCAGCAGCATGTAACAGAGGATCTTCTATACACACAAAATGCTTAGGTAAACACATTCTGCACATCACCCAATGTTTGCTTATTATTTTGAGCAGAGGCAGTAAGTCTCACTGTATATCTACTAATACAGTGTCCACAGGCAAAGCTGCAACAGTCTTGATTTGAGTCAAACTGAGTGGTGTGACATGAGAATAAAATCCTTCTGGCTACAGAGTCATCCCTGGAGTGAAGTGGATCTATTTTGAATAAGCTGGTTAAATAATAAATGCATTTACTGCCTCACCAAAAATGTGTGTAAACTCTGATAACGAAGGCTTGGATGACTTCCTGTAATGTAAAAGCTTTCAGCCCAGGAGCCAAACCTCTCATCTTGATAAACCTGAGAGTGACCTGTGGAAGGATGCTGCAGTTGTTCTTGTCCCTCCCACTCTGTCCTCCACCACATCTACCACTCTAAAATAAACTTGTTTTTCATTTGAATTATTTATTTAGGTTTAAGTTGAAATCCCCAGTAAAAAGACACTTTTCTTAAAATTAATTAAAAGTATGACCAAAATAATCTGATTACAGTTTTTACCATAACTGAGCAGCTCTACTAACCGCAAGAATTTCCTAAAGGTAACAAAGGTTACAGTTTTATTACAGCCAAATGCTCAGTCACAGCAGTGGATCTTTTGTTGCATTTAATGTGATTCTTGTGCCTTTCTCACTCTGTGAAACCGTGTGTTTGCTTACCGTACACCAGGTTGGGGTTGGCTCTCTTTAGCTCCTGAACGATGTCCACCACCATCTCCAAGAAGGACGTGTCTCTGGTATACCCTGCAGACATCACACACACACACACACACACACACACACACACACACACACACACACACACACACACACACACACACACACAAAAGGAAGAGACAGAGCAGAGAAATTATTATAGGCTATGTGTGAAAAGATTCATCAGTAACTATACTTTTTGATTTCTGTTAAAAACTGTTTTAAACTTAAACTGCTCTGTATGTCAATAATGGCACCCAGTTGAACTTAAACTTACTTAAATCCAAACTGATTCTCAGATTTACCTTAAAAAGTTTTCACAGAAGAAACTCGTGACTTCTTATCTCTTTTTCCCCGTGGTCAAAATTGATCTACTGCTTTGACAACATTATCAATATTTGGCACACAAGTACATGATGTTAAAATAAAGTAAGAAGACTGCAAGGAACTTATTCAAATTTAACCTCAGGGGGATCTAAAAATCAACTCTGATTAAACTAAATTAAACTGTCCAGATATCTGCATTTTGAGCAGCGGTAGAAGTGAAAAAGTAGGACACCCACCTGTTAAAACATAGTCATAGTGGTGTACGTTGTTCAGTTTGATCCCCTCATAAAGAACGTGGAGCTCATCTGCTGTCAAGACCTGACCTTTCCAGTGAGAATATCCTGCAGAAAGCACAGGAGAGACGTTACTGTGAAGAGACTCATGGATAAAACACACTTCTCCTGCAGGGAAATGTGAGCTTTTCAACCAGTTCACAAAAAGTAAATCAAAGAAAGCTTAAATGAGAATCAAACATGACGTGATGTGATTAGAAAACTGTACAATGATACTTTAATTAGTCGAGCCTCTCTCTGTGTGAGTTTGCTTCAGTCATTCTTTCAGTTTACTTTCTGTTTTATTCTGAAGGTCAGACCCTCGTGTGGATTTCTTTCTTTTTCTTCCCTCATTTATTATTTGTATTTTTTAATGTTTGCTTAGGCTCAACTGTTCCCTATTATTCCTCCCTTCCTTACTGTGTCTATGCCCTCAGTCTTTTTCAGGGTTCACACACAGGATAGCTTTTCTACCCTCATTTCATAATATCTAATGTTTCATTATATCACATCTTATTCACTGACATATCAAGATTTTACATTTAACATCTCATTTCAATTAAACCTTGCAAACATCTTCCAAAGGATAAGACAAACATCCTGATCATAAATTCCTGAGAAGGTCTTTTTGCCCCAGACATGTCTTTACCACACGACCCAGAATTTTCTTTCCTTCAAACTTTTAATGCAGGTTTGAGGCACTTTCACAGATTTCTCAGAAGTTATGGAGGATTCGATGTATCATAAAGACATTTTTCAAAAATCAATAATAAATTTATTCAGTATGCCACTTAACATTTAAAATTTTATTTTCATCTAATTGCATGAAGAACACACACACACACAGCAGCAGCAGGCCTGATACCTGCAGACACAGTATCTGGTTAGACAGGGACAGAGTGGAGGCTAACAGCAGGACAAAGACATACATGCTCCACTACACACACACACACACACACACACACACACACACACACACACACAGTGTTTGTGTGTTGCTTCAGCATGTGCTGAATACTGTATACAGGTGTGCATATATGTGACATGGCCACAAGCATGTAAGCCAGTGTGGAGGGTGTCTGTCTGCACATGACATGTTTGCTGCAAGCTGGTGACGTCGTGGCTCCAGGTGAGTCACAGCCAGGTCACGTGGCTGTGGTGGGGGTTCTGGTTGCTAAGCAACAAGCCAGGAGAAAGCCAAAGGGGCTAAGAAAAGAGATGAGCAGTCAGAGTGGTGTGTGCGTGAGAGGGAGGGCAAAATGAAGGCAGGCCTTCAGATAAGAGCTGCTTCTGACGTCATCGCACGCTGCTGTCGCAATTTCCCAACGCCTGCTGCTGTTTACTGCTGCGTCGCATGGCCGCTCCCAGCGTCCTTCTCTCTCCATCATCTCTCTCTTTGATTCATTTTCTCTCCTCTCTCCAGTTTTTTCCTCTCTGTTCACCTTCTCTGCCCCTCTCCCCAGCCGCTCTTCTCTCCCTTTTCAGATGAAAACGTCTTCTTCAATATGTCACACCAAATTACACACTCTCCTCTGAGAAATTGCAAATGTAAAATCTGATTAAGGTCTGAGGCATTTCTACGTTAAGGTCACTCAAATAGAATCCCACAATTGATGCGAGGACTTTTTCTTCTCTTCTTCACAACACACCGTCCTCAGCTGTATCACTGTCTACTCTGCAAGTGGATTGATAATAACAGTGAGCTTGTAACCTGTGATTAGATTACTCACTCCTGGCTTTAACTCGTTCCTAAGGGTTTAAATTGAACTCGAGTAATTCTCTAAGACAAGTAGTGCAAGAAAAAACTCATTTCAGAGGGACTGCAAGGAAAATCCTGCAGTTGGCTCAACCTTTTCCTGCAAAACTATCCAATGTCTTCTGGAAAGTGATCATGAAAAAGGTGACACTGATGCAGTAATTCACGGTAAAGGAGCTCCAGCCAGTACTGAGTGTTTAAGAGAACATACTATTCAGAAGTTGGACATTTCTCCTTTGTAAATTATTTTTGTATGTCCTATGAAATATTCTAATAATATGAGAAACTGGATTTCTGATTTTCATGGGGTGGCTATAGCTCAGGTGGCAGAGCAGGTCAGCCACTAACCAGAAGGTCGGTGGTTTGATCCCAGGCTGCTCCAGTCTGCATGCCAAATATCCTTGGGCAAGATACTAAACCCATGTTGCTCTCCGATGCATCCATCGGAGTATGAATGTTAGTTAGAGCACTTAAGAAGAAGTGATTGGGTGAATGAATTAGTTGTACAAAGCACTTTGAGTGCTCAGACAGAGTAGAAAAGCGCTATATAAGAACCAGTCCATCTACCATCTATAAGTGATAATTATCTAAATTAAACCCAAAAAAGGCTTTAAATTTTTCACTGTGAGAAGGACCAGATTATGACATTTCACTATATATGCACCAATAGGACCCAAAAGCAGGACACAGAAAAAGGAAAAGAAACAGAAAACAGACATTAAATGGCTGTTTTAAAAAAAACAATCTCAGCGGGTTTGGGGTTTTCTTGAACCAGCTAACACATAGAAAGCCTAGCTAAGTTGAATCTAACCTCTCAGGTACGTAAACTTTCTTTAAAGCTCACAGGTCTGTCATGAAACGTGGCCTAGGCAGTAGTTGAAAATACTGAAAAAGGCTGCAACAGGCAAATATAAATACCATCATCTGCTGCTGCTACATTTGAGCCCCAGGCTCGCCTACATGACACTTATCCTACAAAAACTCCTACAATTATGTTTAGCCTCAGTCTGCAACATCACCACAGGTCACTTTCACTGTTTTTAAGCTCACTGTTATCTGTGTTGATAACAACTCAGTACAAAACAATCTGAGGCTGACTTCAAACCCGTTCACAAGCACAGAAATCCAACTCGTCAATCAGACTTTCAACTTACAGCTGAGTCAGCAGTAACTGTATGGAATCTGATCACTTGCATTAAACCATAACACGAGGGGGTCAAGCTGTCTTTTAGGTCATGTGAAATCAGATAAATAAATTAGTTTACCACCCACAAACAAAATCAAATCTTTGTTATGATCTACTGACCCAGTGAGTATTTCTTGACTCCACTATGAAGCAACAAGCAACAGCTGGACAAATATGTTTGTTTTCCCAGCTGATTCATTCTTCAGGTTCAGTTAGCTTGGATTCCATGAAGTGGGGCCACACATCAGTGCGACAAAGGAGACACGGTGCAGATTATTCACTCACGTCTGGCAATTAGATCCAAATATTATGGCTAAATGTGACAGAGAGATGATGCAGACAGCCCAGAGGGGATGTCTGCATCATCTCTGTAACAAGATGCATCATCACTGCAATCACACAAGTTCCTTCAAAATCAAATTAGTGCTGTCACAAGTACGCCTTTGTAGGAATTTTGCATTTCTCTTTCAATTATACTGATTAGATTTTAAACTTCGAGAGTCATCAATAAACTTTCATAATTATTTAACCCCTTAACATACAGCTAATAAGCTTAAGGATGTAAAAAACAAATCAAGTTTTACTGGAGAGCCAATTAAGCAACTTCAGATTTTCATGGCTCATAACAAAAAAATCTCATAACAGTTTAAAAATGCATTTTTCATGAAATGGGATCTTTAGATGATTCTTCATAACGGCAGAATAAAAATGGTATCAGATCAGCAGCATCATGTCCAATGAGAGAGAGAGACAGAGATGGAGCTTGTATAAAATGTGAATGGCGCTCATCTCCCTGCAGCTACATCTGTGTTTCCAAGCTGTTCTGGTGTCTGAGCGTGCAGCCGCTGACCTCCACAGAAACTCATTTATCTGTCGAGTCGTCAGCCTCGGCACGGTCGCTGCCTCGAAGGGAACCATCTCTGTTAACACTCGCCAACACCTCATCACGACACCAGAGGGAACTGACTGACTCACACACACCCACACAAAGCAGGCACGCACAAACTGAGAGACATACAGGCTAAGTCAGTGGCCTGACCTGTATGGTTGGAGAACTGGACGGAGTTGATTGAGTCCACCTCAAACCCTAAAAGCTGAAAACAGAAGACACAGAAAGAAAATAGTTGTCAGAAGAAATCAGGAGAACACACTTTTACAGCTTGGCTGTGTTTTAAAGACTTCATTCTGTAGTCTCAGGCTGCTGGTATGTCTCAGGTACCACAAGGAGTTCACTGGTGATGATGTGTGAGGCACCAGGTTATGACATTAGTGAGATATCCTTGTTCCTAACAAAGCTTTGATCTTTTCAAAGACTGAGAGCATTATGTCTTAACTGGAATGTTGCTGGAATATTGATGCTTTCATTGTGGAAGAGTTGTACCCTCAGGCAGCACGATGATGCCCAGTGGTTAGCTTTGTTGCCTAACAGCAAGAAGGTCACAATCTAGCTGGGGCCTTTCTGTGCAGAGTTTGCATGTATTCTGGCTTCTCTCATGGTCCAAAGATATGCACTTTGGACCATTCTAAATTGGTCATAGGTCTGAATGTGAGTGTGAATGGCTGTTTGTCGGTCTGTGTTAGCCCTGTAACAGACTGGCAGTGTACTAGAACAATTATTAAAAAGATTTAGAAATATGGTCATTACATTGTCATGATTCCATCACCATGTTTGGTTTGGATATTAAAATATTTAATCTGAGTATTCTCCACAAGTAAGGGTTTATTGGTTGCTGCAAAGCAGTAATTGCTCACCTTTGAGCAGTGGGAGAAATTATCTGTGATGACCTAACCAAGTTAATTTTTTTCATGAAAGCAGAACAAGAACAGAAGGGCAGACACATTGGTTTCTGGGTGAACAGTTTGATTGAGTTTAATGTATAATGTGTTACTTCTCCATTGTGTCAAGTCAACCTCAAAGAGAGGATAGTCCTGGGTGCACGCTTTCCCGGAATCGCTCCCATTTGTCATTTTTAATGCAAAGGCTCACTAAAGAACAGTCCTTCTCAGGTTTACTTTGGCGGTTCAGTTGTAGCTAACTAGATAGCCTCAGTGCCTTTGTTTTGTGTTTGTGATATTAAATCAACATAGCAAAGCTGCAAAACAATGAGCTGAAAATACTTTAGTAATGTAAAGTTGAACATGAAAAAGTCAAACTGCAATGGAGGGGAAAAGAAACACCCTGTTAGACTTCATTTAACCTTGATGGACATACAGACATCCTCAAAATGTAACTTCTGCTGAAGTCTGCACACAGACCTGCAAGAAACAGCTCGTGGTGTCCTCACTCTCTCTGTGTTTCTTAACAGATTTGTTTTTATAAATTACCACAGAGAGAGAGAGACACCCACACACATGGCTCATCCACGTGCTGAGTTAATTGTTATCTGAATGTCTTTATTTTAATTGAGCTAAAGCTGGCAGAGTGAATGAGGTCTTTGTTCTTTTCAACTGACTGTGACTTTGAGATACAAGAATCCTCTTTCAGAGAAGAGCCCCTCCACCCACCCAAGAACACAGTGTAGATATTAACTTTGACCTTGTACGGCTTTCTGAAAGGTGGAACACTGTATTTGTTTCAGCAGCGTGAAGCATTCAGAAAACACGATTAACATGCAGAACAATTCGCTGCAGTCACATTACACTCCTGTGCACACAGAACTGAATAAATTATGACTTTTTGATATATTAATATTTGCATTATCCTTCAAGGAGAGTTGTTGCCCTAACTTACAGGACTGCCAGTGATCACGTTACACTTTAAACCTCAAGTGATCTTTGCCTTGCCAAAATATTTAATACAAATTTCCTAAATAAAGCAAGGTAAATGGCTAAATGTGGCAATGAAAAATTGCTCCCTGTGTGCTATTGAGCAGATTTCCCAAAGTGATCAAGCCGACGGTTGCCTGGACATCCTGGTGCCCCTCTCTGTCTCTCTACCTGGAGCCAGTAGTTGCCTTTACTGAGGAAAACACCTGCCAGTCTGGGACTAACTTCCTACTGGATGTCCCTGACTCCCCTACCCCAAACACTCCATTTCCCCCTCTTAAAAAACAGTTTTTAATGTTAAAATAATCCAAATTGTAATTACTGACCAAAGCAAATGCGACTGCAGTTTCTCTATAATCAAACAACTGCTGCTGTTTGACTTGTTATTGTACATTTTTAATCTAAATATCATACTAGTATTTTGGTTTACTGCAAAGTACATGCTGCCCAAGAAGTCTGTGCTTCAGTTCTGATAAGCACTCATTTATTTTATGTAACTTTCACAATAAGTTGTTTGCTATTTTGTGAAATACATTGTTAGAAAATTAATAAACAATTGCCCCATAATTTTAACGTTTCAATATCAATGTAAACACTATCCAAACTTAATATACAGAACATTTGCAGCATTTTGGACTGCATGTACCTAAAAAAATGGAAGCTTTGAGCATAACGCTACTTTCAATCCCATTCAAGATATAAGACTGTTGTTACTCATAGTAATAGTGGGTGTGATCAATAAAGGCGTGATGAGGTTGCATTTCACCATTTAATCCAGGAATTCTTTCAGCTTCAGTTTTCAAATTTCAGTCAATTCAAAAGTGATTTTAAGCTTCCAGCCTATCACCTCCCGTCTGTTTGGAAACATCTGTTTCTTTGCTGTGACTATACAAACTGTCACTGACATTTATCGCAGCGTGTTCTTTTGGCTCAGCGTGGATCCAAATTGACTGTTGATGCAAAACCTTGTATTTACAGCGGATGTACATGGGTGGGTCTAAGAATATGTTATTTAGGTCACATCTTCCCGTGCTCTATTCATGGGCCTCAAGTCACCGACAGACTGTTTGCACCGCTGCTGACGGGAAAGCTTTCACTCAAGGCGAGGATCTTAACAGATTTAAAAAAATTAAACATTTTGCCTTCTTGGAGAAAAGCTTTTGGTAAATTCCCCCTGCGAGGAAGCCCCTTTCACAGCTGACGAAAGACGAGTTCAATTAACGAGTTGCACTTCTGGCTCATCACATCTGAGGCAACACAACAGCTAATTTTACTGCATCGTGACTTAGCTGGCAGCATCCTTCTGCAATGACTGTTCAGTTCAGTTTGATTTATATAACAGAGTGAGAAATAAAAGTCAGCTTTTCTCCCCTATTTGGAAATGCCCATACCTGTGGGTGCATGTCACTAAAGTCTGATTTAACTTAAAAGTTTTATAATAAGGATCACTTATTCCACTTTAACAGCTACACTCTTCTCTTGTGCAGTTACTCTGTACATTATTTTTGAAAGAACAACTATTTCTCTCCACTTCTGGCACTGAAAAGAAATCAAGATGTAAAATTTATATGTACTCAATATTTTTTAATGTTAAAAAAATCGCTATTTGATATTATGGAGGGTACCAGTGCCCTTGAATTCTGTTTCTATGTGAAAGCTGAAGCTTTAACTTTAAGGCAGCCTGTCTCCATCTTTTCTGACGTCATTAGGAGGAATCCTATGGCAGCCAATCAGAGCCCTGCTTTCTCATGTTGCCTTCTCCCGGCTGCTGACATGCCACAGATTCTCCGTCCTAACAGAAGAGAGAGGGATGCCCGGCACACTCACTTACATCATCCTCATCACCATTATCATCATCTTATCTCTGATCTGTGACACCAGCTGAATCATGGTTGTTACTGTGCATGGTGAGACTTTCTCCTTCATTGACCTGTGGGTTTTCCATTGAAGTCTATATTTAACACACTGCCCTTTTTTTAATTAATTAATTTTAGCTTATGTCCACAAGCATCAGCGGTGGTTCATTCACACAGTCTGTCTGCCGCAATCACCATCCAGACACACTCATTATACACACTGGCACCATGAACAGCTCCTAGAAAATGTATGTTCTTGCAGACCCTTGCTATTCTAACACAAATGCTGGCTCTCTTAGCAAGGCTTATCAGTGTATTCATAATGGACACCATGTTCAAGCATGAGCATGTTAATTATTGCACCAGGACACTCTGCATTGCAGAACAATATCAATTTTGTAATTGTTTTATCAGATCTGCGACCATATGTCTCAGACATTGGGGTGACGAGAGATGCTAAGCGGTTAACTGATCACCACCTGGTGAGTTGGATCAAGTGGCAGAGGAGGATGCTGGACAGCCCTGGTGCACCCAAACCTAAACCTATTGTGCGGGTGCACTGAGAGAATCCAGCAGAGGTAGAGGCGCTGGTCCACAAAATCTTCAATTCCCACCTTCAGCAGAACTTCAAAAGCATTACAACGAATATCAGAGACATTGAGACTGAACAGACCATATTTTGTACCTCCATTGCCGAGGCAACTGCACAGAACTGCAGCCACAAAGTAGTGGGTGCCTGTTATTGTGATAGTCCCTAAACCAGATGATAAACGGAGCCATCATGCTCAAGAATGAGTTGTATTGGGCTTGGTTAACCTGAGGTATATCAGAGGTAGCTGACAGATACCAGCAAGCCAAGAGTGTGGCTCTGACAGGAGCTGAAGCAAAAACATGCATGTGGGAGGATCTTTGTGAGGCCATGAAAGAGTTTAAGTTGGTTTCAGGCAATTCAGAAGGGGAAAGTAATGCTCCAATCACAAAAATAGGCAGGTGAGGTGGTTCAGGTATCTGACTAGGATGCCTCCTGGGCTGAGGTGTTCCAAGCATGTCCTGTCAGGAGGCTCCAGGGTAGACTCAGGGCACAGTGAGTATATCTCACAGCTGGTCTAGGAATGCCTTGGTATTCCCCCCAAATGAGCTGATGGAGGTGGCTAAAGAGAGGGATATCTGAGCATCTCAGCTAAGGCTGCATTATCGCTGTATTATAAAATAATATTAAGGTGAAACTGAAGAAAAAAAACAACCTACAACCCAGCAAATTTGTTTCCTATTCAGATGTTTATCATGAATCCAAGACATCAGTCTTGAAAACTTAGGGACAAGTGTTAGTAATCCTACTCACCTAAGCTATAAGGAGCCATAATGACAATTTTTTACAGTACACTTTATATTGCACTAGTTAAGACTGCTTTAGTATTAGTCTTGTATAAACAGGCTTTAACCAGGCGTAGTAGTTGAACATGAGTATCTCTACTGGACTCTGGTGACATGCATCAAAGCCTACAAGTCATTGGGATAACCGCAAAATTCATCCTGGGGTACTGCAAGCTAAAAATAAACCTGAACCTTCTTACAACAAGCTCCAGTCTCTCAGGGTGATGTACTGTACTGTTGGCCGATAAAGCCTCACTACCACTACTGACTGCATCACTACTGGCACACTAAAATTATAACCATCCTCACTCTAATCAAGATAATCACAGGCTCAAAGCAATCCGTCAGCATCATCCTATGTCCTGGTTTAAATGTGCTATACAGTAAATAAAGGTGGCATAAATGTAAACATCAGCAATCATAAAGGAAAAGATTTTCACTTTCACAGTCAGTTGATGGCAAGAACACTAGGTCTCTAGGTCTCACATATCAAATTAACTATAAAGGGCCAACTTTAGACTTTAGGAAAAAAGAAAAAATGGCACATGTACAAAAAAGGCAAATTTAAGATAAAAAAAAATGTCAAGTTCACAAGAAGCAGGGAAACTGACAAGGAAATTGTACAATGGCATTTCTTAACTTCTGAAGAAGTAAAGTTGGAAAGAAATTCACATACTTGAAATCCTAGTCAGATAAACAACTCTAACAAAATAAGATAAGATATATACCTTTATGCTACTAGGACACCAAAATCACATCTTTCCAATGTTGTGATGAGGCAGCCACATTATAATGCGTAATGAAATGATTTTCATTTTATGAATCTGGAAAAAAAAAAGTCCTACCTGAGCAATTCAGAACCAGCTGATCATTTGTTATGATCAGCTAACAAATGTTATATATCAAATATCCAAAGACCATTACAAAAAAAATTACCTTCACAGTACGAAGACTTTCTGAGTTACAGGCTATTAATTTGCCTAGTTTTTTTTTTTCTTCAAAACATCTTAAGTACAAGACACAGCTGCATTAAACTTTCATTTTACATTTATTAAACAGCAGGTGGTTTGTTATCAGACAAAACTCTGTCACAGCAAAGTTGTTTCCACTGTTAAAGAAGTTGATCTACAGCCTTTATCATTAGTGCAACACTTTGTGGTTAAGACAACTTCCAGCTTCCTTTTACCTCCCTATTATAGAGTACTGTTAATACTCAACCCTATTCAATGATGGTGATAGGACTACTGGTGGGATGTAACGTAGTACTTCTGCTCAATTCTTTTGTATGGTATGTTAATAAACTACTTATCAATTACGATCATAGTTAGCCCTAAAAATCATGGAATCATGGTGTCTAACCAGGTATAGCCATTAAGTACAACTTAGAAGAAATTATCTTACAATTTTTAGCAAATCTGTGATAATAGTATTTTTGCTGATATAAAAACTCTCTAACTTTTAAGTAAAAATATAACACAACTGTTTAATTTAATAAAAAAGTACCTCACCCTCATAAGTCTTCAGCAGCTACACCGTAATGTCACATAAAAACATTTCACCAAAACAATTAAATGCAGTTCCCGCACATGGTGTTGCTTACCACCAATAGATTTATTAAACTACAAGGTTCCAGTCCTGTTGCCCTTCATCAGGTAGCTGATTGTAATTTAATAACCTAAATGTATCAGCAATAAGCATTTTTCTTTCACCTGTTACACACTCAGGTGAACAGAGATTTTGAATTAATAGTTTGTCCCTAATAAAACTAAAATGAAATGTATATTCTACCCGGGATGATGTATCTTGGGTCAAGCTTTTCAACCAGTTTCCTAAAGCCCTACTTTGCCACACCATGTAACCGCATCAGTAAATTACATCCATTTTGCTCTTCCTGACACTTGGAGTACAGCTCCAAGTCACAGGAGATAATAATAGCATAAATTTTTAGGTGATATAATTTTGAGAATACATTGCCCACTTCTAGTGTTTTTTCCTCATGTGCTGAAACAAGTCTGTTGTTTCCACCTAAGGCAGGAACTATTTTTTCCATATTTTCAACACTACTGCTTTGTTGTTGTTATTATAATTACCCTTTTACTAAATTGCTGACACAGTGCTCTCAGTTTCAGACATGTGTGCGCTTGTCTTGTGTCATATCATGGTACCACTGATATAACACTGTATAATCATGTAAATACATTTATCAGTATTACTGTCAATGATAAGATGTGGTGCAGCTAATCGCTAAGACTGCCTTCTTTCATTTGCCTTCTTCATACTGATCGTTACCTCTACTTTGACCTATTGTAATTATTATTTATCAGGTTGTTCTCCCTGAAAAGCCTTGATCTGAAATAGAGGCCATATTTCTCTAATATCAGCCTCTCTTCAGACTGCAGGCTTATTTGCAATTCCTACAGTTTCCAAAAGTTGAATGGAAGGCAGAGCCTTGAGCGATCAGGACCTTCTTCTGTGGAAGCAGCTCCCAGTTTGGATTCAGGAGACAAACACTTTTGTCGCCAAGTTCTTGCACACCATTTGGGGTTTGCTCTGTGATGTTATTGGTCTTTCTATTTCTACTACTTCAAATTTTACAATTTATACTCCATACCATTTATATTAAAGCTTTGGTTACATATTATGTTCCAGAATTCAAAATAAAGGTATATTATGCAGTATTATTATAGAAAAGGTACCCGGCAGATGCACTAATGTATCGTATGCTATTCTGCACAAGGAGTACTGTTACTTAAGTTTTATTTTGATGATAAAGCTTCTATAGCATTACTTCAGTGAGATTAAGACTTTGATTATGACTTTTAGCTATATAAATATATAAAGGGCTTGAAAATCATGCCCAATCATTTCTACATTTTAACTCTGGTTCAATTTTCACACTTGCTTTTCCTAAGACAATCATACAGGGGGTGCAATCCAGGTCACAGGGAAGATTTTACAATTGTAGTAAAGCAGGGTGTAGTTTATGGGATTTTTCCCTGCAATATTTGTTTTAAAATGACAATAATAGGACATATTATAACTGCACTGATTTTGTATGCAAATCCTCAGGCTGTTAATCACTGTTGGATGATTCATTCAGAAAGTACTGGTAGGCTACACGTTTTTATACAGCTTAAACACGCTTGCTCTACAGCCTCGTGTTTTCTCTCCACGGATTATGATGAAGAACACCTTGCTCCATTATCGGACACCCTCAATGACAGGTGTCGCGCCGCAATTTCTCTAGCAGATAACGACTTTCCTCTTCATTTGGTGCCTAAGTGTGCAAATAACGAAGACGCTGGTAGAAAAAAACACCTCAGCTGATTAACATTGCCATCTCTGACAAGGATGCACAGGTTTGTGGGGGAAACGCTATTATGCACGACACCTGTCGTCGCGGCTGTCCCTCAATATCTGGGCTACTACACAGTTATTTTTAGCTTCTCGTTGCACATCTAGCATCGCCGTCGATTATGTCCGTTTTTCACTCTCACAGCTGGGAAATTAAAACTAACCGGAGCCATAAATAAACGCATCCAAGACTGTACTAACTTTTCACCATCTAATTAGCCATTTACACGTTCCTGTTTGGCGCTGATAAGAGTGCCGCAGTCGGATTTTGTTGGCAAAGGGCAGTGAAACACGTCAGACAGGGTCGTGTCCGATAACGTGCGTCTGGTCGCTCGTTGTCCGACAACGGGTGCATGCAAATTGTATTTACCTGTAACGGGAAAGAGGCGCTCTTGTTGCCCACATATCCCCGGACTACATGGCTCTGTATGGACAGGACGCGGCATTCCATGGCGGCTCCCGGTCAGCCGAGGAAGAGATGCAGATAAATATTCTCCGTTATTCGACGAGAGTCACGTCTTCACATAACAACACCGGGAAAACACAGTTTGAACGCAACGACCGCGCCGCCGGTAGGGAAAGAGGAAACTGTAGTTAGCCTGCTGGCTAGCGGCTGTGCGCGCGCGTATGTCTGTGTGAGCGCTGGTTGTAACCAGAGCCCTTAGCTAGTGATGGAGAGCGGTGACGTTGGGAAGGGGGGGGGGGAGAGGGGGTGTCGCGCGGATACGCCAATGATACACACGCGCGCGCACACACAAACAGCGGGAACCGTTTTATTTACGGTAACCGCTGTGTGTACTTTTTGCAGTGTTGACATTAAAGTCCTTCATGTGTTGACCCAGGTAACCGAACGGTCACGCGCAGCAAGGACAAAATTTACACACATACACGCACGCGCGCTCGCCGTAATTCTACACAGGCATTCTGTGTGACCGCCTAACGACTGACGTCACCACCACAAGCGCATCCCCATCAGCACAGCTGGAGTTGAATGAATGAGCTCTTATTTCTTCTATTTATTTCTATTTAATTCTATTCTGTATACAGCCGAATTATGATAGATAACATTTTACATTAACTTGTTATTCAGATGCAGTGTAAAATAAATGACTAACACGTAAATGGCCAAAGCAAGAGCAAAATTTAGGATTTTTTTAGGATGTAGTTTGGTGCTGTGTTCCTTTTTTGGTGTTTTATGACTCACACCATCTCTATGACAGAGTCGTGACTGAGGGACGGTGGGTGGGGGCTGGGGGTTTGAAGTGACAAGTGCTGCTTCTGTCACCACATGCCAAAACTGAGAGAGGCAACACAGAAAAAGATAGCTCACATATGCAGAGAAGACAGAGAAATGTAAGGGTGTAAGGTGCAGAAACAGAGAGGTATATGGAAGATAAATTGGGCCAAATGAGAGCGATGTGGCTGACAGCTCCATCTGCTGTTCAATGAGGCATTGTGTGTGATACTTTAATTGCATCTCTCTCTTTCTCTCTCTCTCTCACACACACACACACACACACACATACTCTAATGCTGCTGAACATCCAAAAAAAATGCCTTTTTCGTGTTTTAATCTAATAAATTTCAGTATTGGACATCACACAGAAAACAAACAGCCACAAGTAACACATGTTTCCCACATTTTAGCCAGAGAACCACACAGATTTCAATGCACATGCTTCCTCTTTTTTCTTTCATGGAATAAAGATGAATTGAGGAGTTAATGGAGGGGGAGAGGTTGAGGAAGAGTGTAGAGAGTTGGAGGCACCATTCATGGATCATTTGGACTCCTGGTCCAATTTGGGATCTAGAGAGAAAACAGCAGAAGTGTGTTAATTTCTTTTAATCATCTTGTAACATTTTTGTCATTTCATGTTACTGCCCATCATTAGCAGTGCTACAGAACAGCAGCATCATAAGATTAAAAAGAGAATCATCTCCACAGGGAGATATTCTAAGCATTTCTATACATTTTAAATGAACAGCTTTTTAAAAAGGTTTTCTTTTTGTATTCCTACTATAAATCAACACTTTTAAAAATGCAAAGGGAGGTTTCTTCCTGTTAAAAGGGAGTTTTTACTTTCCACTGTCACCAATGTCTTGCTCATTGTAGTGTCTCTACAATGCAGACAATAAAGAACATTTTGAGGTGACTGTTGTTGCAAATTGGCACTATGTGAATAAAACTGAACTGAAATACTCCCCTTTTTGGGTGTGAGGGTAACACTGCTGATGTTTCTGTTTCTGTCCCATCATACTTCTAGCTGCTGCTGTGATTAGGTATCCACCAATACGATATTTGGAATTAAGGATCTCAATCAGATTTCTGTAACAACACGCTGTATTGTATGATGGTTCACATCAACCTGCAGTTCATCCATCTAGCAGTCTAAGTAGAGACACTCAGACCTCCCTCTACCCAGCCACCACCCCCAGATCTTCTGGGGGATATGAATGCAGTATGTCTTGGGTCTGTCCCAGGGTCTCTCCTCACTTAAAATTTGAGCCAGATCCCCAAATTATGCAGTAGAGCTCCAATTTTTTCCCATTCATGAATCTATTTTATGAGGCAAATTTGCCACCTGAAAAGGTTGGAACAGAGCGGCGTTATTCTTTATACACAGTCCAGGTGGATTTCTCATACCACTCTACAATGCCATGTGACTGAGTGTTTCCCATCACTCCCTTCATCATCTCTCTCACCTGTGAAGGTGAACTGAGGGAAGCTGCTGAGGTCTCCTCCTCCATAGACTCTCTGGAGCTTAGCCGTCTCCTCTGACAGGTTCTTTTGGTAATCTGGCTCCGCCTCCAGGAATCCTGCATTCAACCTTAAAGAGTGAGATGACAAACTCAGCTGATGTCTCTCTACACGGTTTGCTTCCAGTTAAAGAGTTTCGCTCATACAGTTTTTATGAGGAAAAGGATACTCAAAGTTAAATGAGAATACATGTAGCATGGAACAAACAGTAGGAATAAACAGTCCAAGTGTGGCCAATATATTACCTGCCAGACACTTAGAGAAAATGTAATTACGGTTGATTTTCTGATAATTGGATTTCAATAGATAATTATATCTGGTAGTGTGGATAATGCTTCTGAGGAAATTTACAATAATTAATGTGTTGGTTATTCTAGCTGTAATGTAGACTCTCTAAATGTTTTTCATATTAAATTGAACTGTAGCTCTTTATTTCTCTACCTGTGCAGATTAGTGTATTCTCTGATCTTCTCCAGGAAGAGTCTCTGCACAGGATCCAAATCTGAAAAACACACATTAAAACAACATTTTCTGACCTCTAGCTGCCACTGGGCATTGGGAAATACAGCATGATCAAAGTGAGACAACAAAAAACACAGATACCATTAGGACATAAAATGTACTTTAATGTAGAAAAACTACCTTATAGGTGTATATGTCTGCTAAAAACAGACAGAGTGTATCAGTATATACGTAAATGTTGCTGAAACTCTGATAATTTATATAAAGAGGTTTTAAAAAGGTGGGCACCAAATTTTTGTGTCACCAATTATCCATACAACCAAATGTGGGAAAAGTCTGTATAGAAAGCAGCGAGGCATAGAACGGCAACATGACTGCTGAAACTGTGTCTATACACAACCTGTGACTATGTGTGCTCTTTACCTGTGTGTGTCCCTGTATCTTCTTTATCTCCTGTGGCTCCTTCCTCTTCTTGTACCAGCAGCTCCTCTTTCAGAGGAAGAGGAGGAGCTGGATGATCATCTGACTCTGCAGCCACGTTATCAACAGAAGCTGTTACAACTGAAGAAACAGGACAGTGTAAAGTATGTGGGTCCAGAGCTTTAATTGACACATTCCTTGGAATTTATAGAAAAACTGAAAACTCTTTCTGCCTTTTATCTGCTTTTATCAAAGTTTGAATTAAGGTCTTCATCACAGAGTTTATATTTCAGTGTTTTCAACTACGTTTAACCCCACAACATCCATCAGCCCCAATACAGGAGTATTATGAATGAATTATATGGTATTTGTATACAAACCTTAGTCTTCATCATATATACAGCAGTATAAGCACCAACTGTGCCCTTAAGCTTCATAACACTACAGGGTGGGCCATTTATATGGATACACCGTAATAACATGGGAATGGTTGGTGATATTAAAGTCCTGTTTGTGGCACATTAGTATATGTGAGGGGGCAAACTCCTCAAGATGGGTGGTGACTGGTGGCCATTTAGAAGTCGGCCATCTTGGATACAACTTTTGTTTTTTCAATAGGAAGAGGGCCATGTGACACATCAAACTTATTGGTAATGTCACAAGAAAAACAATGGTGTGCTTGGTTTCAACGTAACTTTATTCTTTCATCAGTTATTTACAAGTTTCTGACCACTTATAAAATGTGTTCAATGTGCTGCCCATTGTGTTGGATTGTCAATGCAACCCTCTTCTCCCACTCGAGTCTTCTGAAAACCAGCTACATTTTAATTGGTTTGTTAACTGAGTGTGAGGCTTCACTTAAATAGAAAATAATGGTGGAGATAATGTCATCTTGTAAGGTGGGTTGGCATCAAGTACATTTAATTTCATTGATTTCATTATTAACCTCTAAAAAGAGCCTACTCTGTCACCAGAGGTAACCACTTTATGTAATAAATGACAATTTACAGTTTAATTTTTACTTATTTTAAAGGAATATATGACTTAAGTTGAACGTTTGTAAATGTTACCTAGTGTTATTCATCTTCACACATTTGTGGTGTACCACACGGATTGATTTGGGGTCCCATTTTATTTATTTTTATTTTCTCCACATTAGATCCAAGGCTAAAATCAAACCCAAGCTCTGAAACTTTAACCTGTAAGAAGTAGTGCTGTCAGCGTTAATCTTGTTAAAATTACGTTAATGCCATAACCGCGTTAAAGTGGCAAATCTCTGTTAGAAAGTTAATACAGATCGCTCCATGCGTGGGGCTGCACGGCGTCAATGCATCAGAGCTGTAGGCTCGTTAACATGTTAGCGTTAAGTTATGGCGTTAACATTAACGTCATTTTAACGAGATCAACACTGTCAGCACTAGTAAGTTTTTCAATTTATAGCAGCAGCTACCTCTGCTATCTTTCTGTACATTTTAGGATTGTTTTTTTAATTTTACTGACTACATGCAAACACTTCTAGAACAGGAACTGGCACCAGATTGGTGGAAAAGGGGCATGTGTGCTGCATCCTTTTTTTCATTGTGAGATTCCAGTTCAGGAAATTTATATATTGTTGCTAAAAAAGAATTTTAAAAAACCCTAAACAAACTGTGGTTCATTTTAAAGAGGTAAAAACTTGATGTTCTTTAAAATTTTAAATTAATCATCCACTTTTATGTGGAGTTACCTGGTGGGCAATTTTCTACTTGATGTTTTTCCTTCACTGCATTTCTACAAAGTGGCCTATAGTATCTGCAAAAACACATTCATTTTATATTTAAATATGACATAGAAATAACTTGTGGTGGAGTGCTGTGTGTGTTCAAACTGGATTTCAGTTAAACTAATCTGACTCTCCTGGATCTAGCTCTTGGTAAGAAAACCAGCTAACGTACCAAATATCAGTTTGCCTTTAAGAAGCTGTTTCTTCTACCATCGCTTCACCGCTCACAGGAGTTTAACTTACCATCCTGACTGTCTGCTGTTACAGCCTCCTCAATAATCTGGCTCTCTCGTGCACCCTCTACATTAGCAGGAACAGTAAAGAGCAGCTTCTCCATCAGCACATCAGTCTGTAGATCTTCAGGCAGAGAATCGACTTCAGGCAGAGACACAAGGTCAACGTTTGTAGCCTCAGTCATCTCTTTTGTAGTGGTTTCCTCCTCTACCTCCATCTTCTTCTCTACAGCAAGAGCTGCAGCTTCTTTCTCCAGATAAGTTGAGGTTTCACTCAGAGATTTGTTTTCCAGAGTTCCCAAAGACGCCTCAACTTCAGCCAAGGTCATAGACTCAAGAGACATGGTCTCCAAAACATTTCCTTCGGGCTCCGCTGCCCCTTTTTCTTTGTTCTGATTGATCACCCCATCGTTTAGTCTCAGTTCCTGGTCAGTGTCAGACGACTGTATTGGTCCTTGCTCAGATCCAATCACAGCTTCAGGGACTGCTGATGTTTCAGCTTCCAGTGCATCCGTAGCTTCAGGGATGGAATCTAGTGTTAAATTGCCCACCTCTGTTGCACCTTCAGAAACAGAAACATCTTCTATTGGCATCTTCACTTCCAACTCTTTTGGTAGCTCCTCTCCCTTCTTGAGCGAGTCACATGTTTCTTGCAGAGCTTCAGTTTCAAGACTCCCCACATCAGCCTTCACTTCTGCTAAAGTTGACTCAAGTATCATGGCTTCTGCTTTGCTGGCTTTCTCCTCTTCTTTCTCCAAAGAGTCTGTGTTAGCTGCTTTGTGTGGATCCTGGGCTGACCTGGTATTTATCATGGCGGCAGCTTTGGAAAGCTCTGCAAGAAAAACGGTCTTTCACCAGAATGAAACCTTCTCACCTTTCCTGGGTTTTTGTTAATTAGTGTGTAGAAATAATGGATTTCTTTTAAGTGATTCAATAGCAAGCAGGCAGGAATTTGTCACTACCTTTATCATACTCCATATACTACTCTGACAGTTTAATGCATGCAGTCAAAAGTTTTGTAAACATATAAGAAAGAAGAAAGGTTTTTGTTTTTGCATGCAGTCATTACTGCCAAAATTTAGACCCTTTACTGTTAGCATCCGCTACGCTATATATTAGCTCTCCTGCCATGATAAACAGAGTGTAACACAGATCTGAATACATCAGCTGGTTTCACTAATACCCACTTCAGCTTTTTGAATCAGACTTTTCTAAATCTTAAGATGATGACTAGAGAGCAGTGAAATTGCACTGTTCCATTAGCCCTCCTAAAAATCCCAATTCTGTTTTTAATGGATACATTTTGGTTTCCTAACCAGGCAGCAGTACAAAAAAACTGTTTGTAGAAACATTTTACTCATATATTTACAATAAATTAATTACACCACTATTACACCTCTAAGTCGTGTCTACAAACTGTTACTCTGACTAAGCACATCCTGAATGTACTGACCTTCACCAACAGCAGGGGGCGCTGTCCCCGGCCTCCTTTCAGAGAGTTTGTCCAGAACTTTATCAACTTCTTCTGCAGGCTTGGCCTTGGCTTTCTCTATCAGCAGAGAGAAGACTGTGAGCAGTTTGTATTCCGTGGGGTAAATAATCATCTTCATATTTTGTCAAAGCAGGAACTGAGATAACAGATACAGTTACGTTATTAGATTTTTAACAAGTTTCTAGAGTAGCAGATATAGCAGTACTTCTTGTTAGTATTATGGACATCAGACCACAGCACCATTTTGATTATTAGAAGTAACCTTCGCCTACCATAACCAGCTGCTTCTTATACACATGCACGTTTCTGTTGTGGTTTAATTAAACCTTTAATGTGTAGTTATTTTTTTGCAGATGAACACCATCAAAAGAATGTGCCCTGTCATGCATTCTTAACAGGCCACTCAGCACGCATTAGCAGAATGCTCACATTTTATGGGCAAAATCATCTTACCTGTCAGTGAAGCTAAAAGAGACTGGAAGACTGGAGTACATGAAAGCTGTTTTACTTTTGTTTAGAGGGATTTTTGCATGAAATGTGGGACTTTTGACTGGAAACAGATATAATTTTTTTAAGCCATTGCACTCATTCCTATTCACTGAGGACTATCTTTAGGTGCAGGCAATTTCTGCACAACAGGAAGTGGAATAACCCCCAAAATCAACTACTATACTCTTTGTCTGCTGCGACCTTTGCTGCATACAGTACTTTTCTTTGTCTGTCTCTCTCTGTGACCTTGTTTCCAGCCTCTGTCTAGACTGTCAAAAGAAGACAAAAGGAGAGGACGTGTGTTTTCTTACTGATGTGTGTTCTGCGTGGCGGGTCTCTGTCTGATGGTTTGGAGCTGAACCGAGCAGCCTGTGGCGTCCACATCACTCTACACAGCTCCCCGTGGATCCGCTGAACATGCAAACATACACAACCACACATAAATCATAAATCCTCATTTCATTGTAAAACTCTGTTTCATTTTTTTAAATAATTTACTTTCAATTCAATTTTATGTATTTATAAGACCTTAAAATTATACAAAGAAAATAGAGAAAACCCCATCATTCATATGACCCCCTATAAGCAGATGCTTTGGCAACAGTGGGAAGGAAAAACTGCCTTTTAGCAGGAAGAAGCCCCCAGCAGAAGGGAGGGGCATCCATCTGCTGTGAATGGTTTCCAAGACCGTGCCTAAAAAGGGGCATGTGAGGTGGGACTAAGCCCTGGACTAGAGTATTTTATTCTTACAATGTGCGTTATGTGTTGTAATAGTACTCAGTACACAAGAGAAAATGCTTATATTGCATAAACTGAATTTTATCTCGCTCTGCTTCTGAAACAATCTTTGCCTGTCATCCATAAATATTAATATTTTACAAATTCACATTTAAAAATAAGAGAAAAACACCATCACAAATTTTTGATATAATACTAACAGAATCTCACTCTGTCTACAAAAACACCCCCAAAAACCAAAAAAGTTAATTTGGATTTATTACAATAAAGTTAAACGGAAGTGTTTTCCCCCATTCATCTGATTTGGGATTAATAGCGGATTAATAGCCATATTACCTGATATTTAGCCTCAATATTTTGAAAAACCTTAAAAAGCTTAAGAAGCATTTTACATAATAATAATTTAAAAAACATCTCTCAAAAAGTTTGAGAGTAGCATTAACATCTAAAACAGCCCATCTTCATCCTTTGAAGATGCCTTTTTGCTACAAGCGGTCACCAATTGTTTGATTTGGCAGTTTTGTGTCGGGTGCCCTTCCTGACATAAGCCCAAAGAGGATTTGTGCTCTGCCTTCATCCTTTGAGATTTTTTTTTTCTTTTTGTTAAAGAAACCAAATGACAGCAGGAATATAAAGTTGTGCAGATTTTATATTAAGAAGTGTATCATTCCCTTGGATTTTTTCATTTAAATATCAGATGGTCCGGTCAGAGGTATTTGATGGACTGACTTGGAATTACGTCACACTCTCATTTCCAGGATGGCCTTGGAAAAGACAAACACAAAAAAGAGAGAGGCCTAAAAAAAAAAGAAAAAAAGAAAAAGAACCTGAATAGTAGCACAGGTCTGAGAACATTTTACACGCCCACTGGTAAAACACTGCCCCCTGGTGGTAACAGTTTATTTTACAAACAGTAGACAGACGAACTTTAATTAAATTCAATTTTCCACCTTACAGTGCACGTAATAACGAGATTTCATTGCATTGGCTACAGTTGTGCAAATAATAAGGAGTATTCAAACAAAATCACAAAAACAAGAGTGGTAAAAAGTCTAATTGCATATACAACTAAGTACAGATATAAATATGTTGCAAATGTCTGCGCCTGCTTTTTATTACACATTACAAACATTTAGCAGCTTTAAAGCCTGAGTTATTTAATATGCAGATATTATACTACTTGCATAAAATGATCTCCAACTTAATGAAACAATAATCATGATCCAGTTTGACTGGTTAGCTTTTGTAAAATGATTAGTCTAAATTAGTCTAAATACTTGCAGTTATTTAGTATAAAACCATGCTTAGACTCTGTGACTGAGCGCCACTGCCATCTTTATTAGAGCACAGAGTTTCTCATGAGCCTGAAAACCATGCCTAGTTAATCTAAACTGGACTCATTTACAATAAAATGATCCCGTTTCCTGTGGGGCCTCTCAATATTTAGTCCCTAGAGCTCTCTCAGTGATGAGCTGAGGATTTGGATATTACAGAGTTTCAGAGAATAAAACTAAAACTTGTTATCAGTTTGTGTGTGTGTGTGTGCATGCCAGGCTGTTAATCCATATTAATCAGCTGTAAAGTAATGAGAAGCTGCAGACACAAACTCGTTTTATCAGCTACAGAAATAAATGTAAAAATAAAGTATACCTACTCTGACACTCAGTCCTGTTGCAGCTCTGAACAGCGCAGCAGCCATGCTGGTTTAAATAAAATTTCTCAGAAGTTTAGAGAAATATTCCCAGTGTGTGTTTGGGAAGTGATCCTGAGGGGTTTCCTCCCTCTCTGGGAAAGAACTGAATGTCCCGAGCCTCCCTCTCCTCCTGCACCGCTGTTACCTGGGTCGGTTTAAATAAAGTTTGCTTGGGTGTGTTTTTGCTGACTGTCTCATGCGCTCAGCTCTCAGCTCAGTTGTCGTTCTGCCTGTTGTTTTTTTCTTTTCTTTTTTTGTAACAACAATTGCATAAAGAATTTGCTTATTTCCTGCTGGTATTTTCAAAGTAAAAGCTGAAATAGTTCAAACATCCAAATATATGTTGCTGTCAGACACAGATCGGTTAATGCAGTGGTTCCCAAACTTTTTTTGCCAGGCCCCCCTTTTTTACAAGAAAAATGTTCGCGCCCCCACCACCTAACCCCCGCACAAACACATCCTCCAAACACACACACCCATATTTTGTTTACGAACTCCATTGCGGTTTATTTCACACCTCAAACATTTAGTAAACAATTAAGCAAATACAAGTAAACGGCAATAAATTACAGGTAGTAATAAAATATACTACTAACTCTTTTACGCTACGTCCACACCTACACGGGTATTTTTGAAAACTCAGCTGTTTCTATGCGTTTGGGCTTTTTCGTCAACACGTAAACGGCGTTGCGATTTCGAAAACGGAGATTATTTAAAACTCCTTTTTTTGCGTTTACGTGTGGACGAGGATTACAGAGTTCGCGCAACGTCAAAGGTATGTGCCTCTTTTCACGTCACGCTGTGCGCCACGTTATTGTTTACATGAGATGAATTGCAGAATGGCAGATAGAGACAAAATACTGTTAATCTGACTATCTTCACGTTTTACACGCTTACATACACACACGCAGTTACTGTCCCTCCATTTAGAAAGGCAGAGGCGTCACGGTGTAATTATTTTACGTGTAGTTGTTTTTTTTTTTTTCCTGTGTAATAATATTCAACATTGCTGTCAATACATTTTTCAAAAAATGCCTCTCTGTGCAAAATGGGTTTAAACACATAAACAACTGTGAGATACTGTTTGTCTGTGATTTGAACCGGGGAACAAATTACGGCAGGATCAGCCTGATATTATTTGTATCCCACTGTAACTTTACTGCATAAAGAGCTAACATCATGTTAGCTCTTGATTTTTAGTTCACAAACACTTCCTGTAATAACTAACTAATGTCAGGAGTAGTTAGTTATTGTGTGGATGCTTTAGGCATCCACACTATTGAGTTCCTGTTTCTCTTTATTGTGTGGATGCTTTAAGCATCCACACTATTGAGTTCCTGTTTCTCTTTATTCTTTATACTTTATTGTGTGGATGCTTTATGCATCCACACTATTGAGTTCCTGTTTCTCTTTATTCTTTATACTTTATTATTCTAGTTGCCACTTTTTGTACGTTTTTTGGCACTTAACTACTTTAACAATTTTCAGCCGATTTTCACCGTTCAAATTTTAAACTATTCTGCTATTTCTGCTAATGATGGCTATGACTTTTGGTATTTTATGCTATATATACTTTTAAAATATTAAGCTTTTTATGCTTTTTTGTCCCATTGAAATGAATGGAAAACTTCCACAATTCTGCTAAAACTTGCTTGTTTTTGAAACTTAACTACATTCTCATACTTTCGCCTAGAACAACCATTCAAACTTTAAAATGTTCACAAATTATTGGGCTATTCATTAATGATTCAGCTTTTCATATCTGTTACCGTTTTCATCTTATCCCTCTTTAAGTTTTGAGTTTCATTTTGTGATTTTTCAGAAAATACATGCGTTGTTATGGTTGCTATGCACTTGGCTTCCAGTGTGCCACTGTAGGTTTCGCAGTCTTCTCTTCATGTCCGAACAACTTCTTGCTACTTCCTCAATTTTCACTCAACTTCCACAAATTATACATCAAAACGTAGGTATTTTTGCTGGCTTTCAGAAAATGTCACTATCATTGTTGTGGGATTTATAGAATTTTGGCAAATCTCCTCAGACCAACACAAAGTCTCAAAAATCCCCATAGAAAGTCAATGGAGAGTTCGTTTAAAATCACCGCTTGATTTCTGTAATGAGAGGCATTTTCGAATCGTCATATCTCCCGAACGAAGCAAAGTTAAGACATGAGGCTTGTGCCAATATATCTTCAGACACTCCTGACGCTCACAATTCAAGAAGTTTTTTTTCTCACCTATTACCGTTCTGAAATGAGTTAGACTTGTTTGAGGGTAGGAAATTCGTCCTTCGCTCAGTTTTCTTCAGATTTCAAACTCTGAAATGAACCACTTTTTTCTCTCGTCATATCTTTTGATGGATTTCCACAAAGACCTGAAAATTTCCATGATTGTTCACCAAAGCCTGCTGTC